>NC_140503.1:131735801-132358301 GCF_964339955.1 Pipistrellus hanaki | reverse complement strand
GGGAACTGTCAGTGGGGTCCAATAAAGCTGTGGTGATTGGGCTTTTTAGAGAATATCAAACCCATTTACACCCTTCAGTGGCTGCTAGGTTGCTGATTTTCACAGCCACTATGGTTGTGAGGTTTTTTTTTTTGTTTTGTTTTGTGTTTTTTTTTTTAAGTCTGTGACAGAACTGATAACTGATGAGAGGGTCAATGGGAATTGGGTAACCTAAAGGACAAAAAAAAAATGTGCTCTTATGAGAGTCAGTTATTTTTTTCTGGAATAAATGCTCCTCATACTGCTAAGGCTTTTGATAAATTTCCAAAATTATGAAAATATTAATGTTTATTATTGTTTTCCAATGTTAGTTGCTTTTGTAGGGAATTAGATTTTGGAAGCCCTTGCTCTGCTATTCCAGAAGTGGTTTCAGTTAATATATTCTCACTGGATTATTAAATCAGTATATAATTTGGGGGAAGGTTTCACCCCTCTTTTGGGAGGAATTTTACTAAGCAATGCTTTCCCCATAGATTCACTTAATTTACAACTTTGCATAATTAAAACCAAAAATTCCTTGGAAGCAGAAATACTTATAAATCATTTTTTACCTATTAAGAATGTTGTGGGTTTTTTCCTTGATTATAAATGGTAATTATTTTTGGCTATGGGGTTAAACAATACGAAAAGAAATGAGATAGGTCAGGAGCCCTGAGAAATAATTTCTGACTATCCCCTTTATCATATGATTTAGCTTTGGGCATTACTTTAAAAAACAGTTTATCATAATTTGCTTTTCAAAGAGTATTAGGACAGTGCTTTAATATTGAAAATAAAGAGTTTGTTTTAAGGTTTCTTGGATCTTTTCTACTGTAAATTATTTTTCACTAAAATAATTTGCATCTAAAAGTGATATAACTACAATTTCCCTTTAGTATGGTGTGCTGCCATGGCAAATTAGGAGCTATTTCAGAGATTTCCTCAATAATAGAACCTAAACAGACATGCTAATCTGGCCAGATTTCTGTGTCAGCACACTCTATGGGGTGGTACAAGAATTTAACATATTATTCAGTATTAGAGATTGGCATATTGAAGAATAAATAGTAGCCCTGTGTGGGTGCCAAAATGACATTTGATGTTTGGTTAAATGTAGGTTTCCACCTCTAAGGCATGAGAACAAAAACAATATCCCTACACTTAGTCTATACATTAGACTAAGTTTTCAGGTTTCATTGAAAACTGAAACCACACCTGCTATTTGTGAAATTCTATAACCCAAAAAGACATTTTGAAGTCCTAATCCCTTGTACCGGTAACCATGAAATGCCTAATATTTTTAAGGCTTCTTTCCTATTAAATGAATAATTAAAAATTTCATGAAACTGATAAAAGTTGGAGCCACAGAGTATGAATTTCAGGGATATTACTGTAATTTGATATTTGTTATTTGGCCTTACTGGGTTAAGTGGATACTGAGATAGTAGTAAATAATGGGTCTTTAGCAGCTAAGGGCATATAATAATGCTGGAATTAATAGCCTGTGAAGATAAGGATGTAAGTACCAAAGATATATAATGAAATCTATGCTGATGAAATTATTCTATATCTTGATTGTTATAATGGTCAAAATTATACTCTTAAAAGGTGAATTTCGTTCTGAATAAATTATGCCTTAATAAACCTGATTAAAAATAAAAAGAGGAAGAGGAATAGGAAGAGGACAAGGAGAAAAAGTGTGTTTAAAGCTCCAAACTTTCAGGAAGGAGCGTCTAGGCCACTTAAGTGCACAAAAAACTGCAGGCTCATAGGGAAGCATATAAAGGCAAAGAACTATAGAAGAGGGAATTTATAGAAGACTAGAGGCCCAGTACATGAAATTTGTGCAAGGATAGAGTCCCTAGGCCTGGCCAGCGATTAAAGCCAATCAGGGCCTTCTTTTCCCCAGCTGCCAGCTGCCAGCCAGGGCCTTCCTTCATCCTGCACCACCCCCTAGTGGTCAGTGCATGTCATAGTGAGCTGTTGAACTCCTGGTCAGTTGAACTCTCAAGGGAAAAATTTGCAGTCAACCTTTTATTATGCAGGATAACTAGAGGCCTGGTACATGAAATTCATGCGTGGGAGAAGTCCCTCATCCTGGCCTACACCTTTTCCAATCTGGGACCCCCCAAGGGAATGTCTGACTGCTGGTTTAGGCCCAATCCTGGAGATTGGGCCTAAACTGCAGTTGGATATCCCTTTTGCAATTCAGGACCACTGGCTCCTAACTGCTCATCTGTCTACCTGCTGATCACCCCTAACTGCCTCTGCCTGCTTGCCTGCCTGATTGCCCCTAACTAAGGTGATCAGATCGTCCTGCTTTTGGCAGGATAGTCATGATTTTGAACAATTTTTTCTGTGTCCTGCTGCGTTTTAAAAAAGTCCCGATTTTTGGAAAGAATCTTTCTAATCTTTCCAAAAATCGGGACTTTTTTAAAACGCTGCGGGACGCGTGAAAAACTGTTGAAAATCGGGACTGTCCCACTAAAAGTGGGACAATCTGGTCACCTTACCCTAACCACCTCTGCCTGCTGGCCTAATCGCCCCTAACTGCCTCTGCCTGCTGGCCTAATCACCCCTAACTACCCTCTGCTGCTAGCTGATCACCCCTAATTTCCCTCCCCTGCCAGCCCGATTGCCCCTAACCACCTCTGCGTTGGCCCCTGCCACCATGGCATTGTCTAGAAGAAGGAGGACCCGATGGCCGGAAGATGTCCAGTATATCTGGTCTAATTAGCATATTACCCTTTTATTAGTATAGATGGCCTCAAGGCCAGTTGTGGAAAAAAGGACGTGCAATTTTACCCATGCTATGCAATGTACATGTTTACTTATTTAACTATTTTCCTCTGCTTTATTCTGTTAAAATAAATATATTGTAATATATATATTTAACAGGTCTAAATTTTCAGTTATGCAAATTGATGAATAAATTCTGTGCTTCTAATTCGTACTATATTTAATATTTAAAAAATTGGTTAAGATGGTATAGTTCATGTTAAGTGTGATCACTTCAATTAAATCAGTAAGTATTATATTGATTATTGTTGTGAAGAACTGTAAGGTGTCTGGAATAATTCCCTACTTGCTAGCTAATAAGTTAGGTAGGATTTTCATGGATATGAACCTCCTGGGTCAGAGACAGAAGGCTTTGTCAGTCATAGAATAGCTAATAGCATGCGTTTCATGTCCCCATCCTTTCTTCTTGCCTCCCACCCACATCTCATAGGATGATGCAGAGGCCCAGTGGATGCTGTATTGCAGTGAGTTTGCATCAAAAGTAAAGACCCCCAAAATGTAGAAATCCAAATACTTATTTAAAAGTGGCTGTCCGTGAATATGTCCAACATTTGCTTTCCATGGAGATATTATTTTTATTAAGCTGGTCAGGAAACAAATATACCTCTGCACCAGTGGGTAAGATTGTTGGCTATACCAACATCCATGTTGATAAAATTTGAAACAAAATCTTTCAATGTTTCTACTCAAAATGTGCAGAACTTATGAGATCCTTTGCTGATTGTTTCCCAACAATTATTATAGTTAATATATAAATATGTAGAATTGCAAATCAAGATAACAATGAAAGGAGCTGTGGACATAACCTAGAAATCCTTAGCTTAGTGTTGCATGGGAAATTTCATGAGACTTTGAGTTGGACATTTTGAAGTAAACATTTTGCTGGTGAGATCTTTTTATTCACCATCCCTTTTCTCTCTCCCTCCCTCCCTCTCTCTCTCTCTCTCTCTCTCTCTCTCTCTCTCTCTCTCTCTCTTTTGTATACTCTAATCATCATTTATTTTTCCCTATGTAACTAATATATATTTGATTATTTATATAGTCTATTGGATTTTTTGAGGTGCTTTTTATTTGTTTGTTTTTTAATCTTCACCCAAGGATATGTTTTTATTTATTTTTATAGAGGGAGGAAGAGAGATCCAGGAAGAGAGAGAGAGAGAGAGAGAGAGAGAGAGAGAGAGAGACAGAAAGAGAGAGAGAGAAAGAGAGAGAAAGAGAGAGAGAGAGAACATTGATGTGAGAAACATCAATCAGTTGCCTGTGCTTATACTGACTGGGGATCCAACCTGCAGCCTTTTAGAGTAGAGGATGATACTTCAACCAACTGAGCCACCAAGCCAGGCTATATAGTTTATTGTTTTAATCTTCCCTCTCATGCCTGAATACAAACTCTATAATGGCAGGAATCTTCATCTGGGGTTTTCACAGTTGTATCTTCAACAACTAATTGGTGATAGACACTTAGTATACAATTTATTTTTTATTTAAAAAGTATTTAATTTATTGGGGTGACATTGGTTAATAAAATGATATAGGTTTCTATTATACAATTGTATAATACATCATCTGTATATCATATTGTGTGTTCACCACCCAAAGTCAAGTCTCCTTCCATCACCATTTATCTCCCCTTTAATCTCTTTTACCTTCCCCCATCCCCCTTTCCCTCTGGTAATCACCATTCTGTTGTCTCTGTGCAGTTTTAAAATATTTGCTAAATCTCAGCAGGTAGGAGTACGTGTAGTGGGCATATGTCATTGCCTTTGTTACCTGGTCTGAATTTCCTTTTCATCTGTAGGGAATCCACACAAGGTAGCATAGCCTATTTGTCACCATGACAATGTCAATGATCACCATGTTTGCTATGCCGACTTCCCCTGCAGCTCAGGTATGGGCATGTGTTCTAGGTAAAGTTATCAATCAGTCTGCTCCGGTCCTTAAAAGAGAAGCTGGTGATGCAGTACAGTGTGAATGCACAGGACCCATTTTTGACAAGGATGGTGGCAGAAGAAGCTAGTTCTCTAGTTCTAGTTCCTTGGAGATAGCACTGGCCCTTGGTATTGTTTGTGCCATGGTGTCATTTTCCAGGTGTATATGTGGACCTCGTGTACCAATGTTCCTGCAGGTGTTATCCCTAGCTGCTTGTATTCCAAGCTTGTGTCCCCAGCTCTCTGAGATTTTACAAACAATTAAGTAAATTAAATACTTTAATGTCTAAATTTGCTAAAGTTGATTTCTGTTGCTGACATTAATGCATATTGGGGTATTGTGAAATTTTCAGCAACATACAGTACTCATATCCAGTACAGATACAGAGTAAATTTTCAAATGCTTTGGTCAATGTTCTCTCCACCCCTCAGGAAGATATAACAATGCAAATGAAATTCCACATTATAATAATTAACTAACTAAATAAATAATAAACACACATAGAAAAAGTTTATTACTTAACTAGAAAACCAGGATAATTTTTTAAAAATTTTATAGATTTAGAAAAAAATTAAAAACATAATATGGCATTATTTTTAGTTAATTTGAAAAATGTGTTGATTTCAATAATTTATTAAATTTTATAGAAGATTCAGTGCAAATAACTGTACATTCACAAGGGAGAATGACTTGAGAAATTTTAAGAATAATTTTTAATGCTTTATTCTTTCTCTACCTAGAACTGCTTTCTGAATTACATAATACAGTCAATGCAAAACTATGGTAAAAGAAATCAGCTATGATTTTCATTTTCTTAGAAGAGGCTTAGTCCAAAATACCCATTATCTTGCTAAGTTACTAAAGAAGAAACCTGGGATTAGTCCCACCTGATCACATATTGGAAACTTCCTATAGTGAAGAATTTTCTATATAAACAATGCAATCACTTTCAAAGGTCACATGCTTTTCTTTGCCTTTTCATATTTTATAGGAAATTATTTTAGAACATGCAAATATCCCTTTCATAATTCAATGTGCTACAGTAAACTGAAGAACAATTTTTTGGAAAAATGAGGTGGCTTGGACTGGACAAATTCCATGCATTTCTGTGCTAATTTGGGTTGACAGCTCAATGATTGTTCTATACACAAAGCTAAAACAGCAGAAACAAAGACAACTGAGCAGTAGCCTCTGAAGTCCTCTACTTCCCCCTGCTGGACGCTATGGGATACTCATACATTCTGTAGGCTTTCCCCCCTAACTGCGCCCCCCTCCCCCCCTTGGGAAAAGAAGCTAATGTCTGCAGAAATGTTTGATATCTAGCATAATTCAAATACATGTTATAAGATGGAAGTGTATCAAGAATAAATTAATTTCAATACAGAACATTTTAAACTGTGGACTATGAATAACTTTTTGATTTGAGTTGCTAATTAAGATAAAATACATTTGCAGCATGCTGTTTTTGTAAAATATAGAATAATTTTTTCCCCTCTTTGTAATTGGCAAAATTTTCTTTTGCTTGTCTGATATTTGAAAATAAGCCAATTCACTAATTACTAAAAAATTAGTGACCTTAATCTATTCAGTGTTATACTTGACTTTTCGTCATTAAACAAGAAGATATTTATTGTTGGTTACCCTCAAATGTTTAGGAAACATTTCTGATAGGAGGGGAAGAAAAAAGGTCAAGGGTAAGAAATGGGCTTACAACACACTTTGCTACGATATCTTGGCAAAGTGAAATTACACAAGTGAGCATCATCAATGGGTGAAAATCAAATCCAGTCAATAAGTATTTACTGAAATCTGTCTAGGTAAAAGGCTCTTTATAACTCATAGTGTCTAATAAAAAGATGTGTCTAAGAATTGAGGAAAATGAAAAAAAAATGTCTCTTTTTTTTCTCTCTTATCTAATTTCCTAGTAATAGAAAAGAATAGGAATAAAACTATAAATCTACAGCAAGAAAAGTGAAGAATATTATAAAAAGCCGTAATTTGAATGATGCACTTATTGTCTAACACTTAATAAAAGTCAAGCAAGCGTGGCACAGAACATAATGAAAATTCTGCTAGGTAGTGCTTTTTAAGATATACATTTTGGGATGAGCCAAGTAATTAATTGCTATTATTCTGACTATTAGAGGTGATGTCATGAGAAACAAAAAGAGGCTGAATGCAAAGATAGAAGTGTGAGTGTGGGTGGAATGACTCATCCTGTTTAGCAGAAAAAGAAGGAAAGCAGCATGGAGAGTCACACCTCCCAGCTGTCATTTATCAGTGGGGTACTTCTGTCCTATAAAGTTGCTTAAAAAGGAAGGATAAATGTTAGCCTGTCTGTCTTCTGGGAAATATTGTATCAATCAGGATCAGGAAGGTAAATAGAAATTACCCTTAGAAGTAGAAGGAAAGAATTTGATGTAGAGAATTAAATTCTGGCCAAATCATTAGAGGTGGGCAGCACAGACTTCTGAAGGCAGAAAGCACTGAAATCAGGGAAAACTGCTGGTAGTGATCTTGGCTATCTGTACAACTGAAATGTTCATTTTCTCAGGGATGTCAACTCTATAAACAGGGGTTGACAAAAGTAGGTTTACAGGTGTGAATGCCTGAAACAGAGTTTATTCTTGTGTTATTTATTAATTATTGTATTATTTATATGTACTAAAGCAGTGTTTCCTAAAGTGTGGTACGGGAAAATTAATTAATTATTGTATTATTTATATGTACTAAAGCAGTGTTTCCCAGGGGTACGGGAAGAGTTTGGTGGGGGTATGCGTTGCACCAGAGTTTGGTGAGGATATGCACTGTGCCGTGCATAGCTGCGCCTAATTCTACGTTCTCATGAGTACGAGGGGTACTCAGCGTTACGAAAATTATAGAAGGGGTACACATATGTCAAAAGTTTGGGAAACACTGTACTAAAGGCCCGGTGCATGAAATTCATGCATGGGAAGGGAAGTTACCCTCAACCCAGCCTGCATACTCTCCAATCCGGGATCCCTCAGGAGATGTACGACTATCAGTTTAGGCCCGATTCTGGAGATTGGGCCTAAACCGGCAGTAGGACATCCCTCTCATAATCCAGTACTACTGGCTCTTATCTGCTCACCTGCCTGCCTGCCTGATTGCCCCTGAGTGCCCCCCTGCCAGCCTGAACACCCCTATCTGTCTCTGCCTGCCAGCCTGATAGACTCTAACTGCCCCCTCTGCTGGCCTGGTTACCCCAAAATGCCCCTCCCTCTGCTGACCTGGTTGTCCCCAATTGACCCCCCCCCCCATCCAGCCTGATTGCCCCTCACTGCTCTCCTGCTGGTCTGATCACCCTCAACTGCCCCCCCCCCCCCCACTGAATGGTTGTCCCTAATCCCCCCCATCCAGCCTGATTGACCCTCACTGCCCTCCTGCTGGCCTGATCACTCCCAACTACCCCCTGCCAGCCTGGTCACCCCTTATTGCCCCACTGCTGGCCTGGTCACCCCCAACTGCCCTCCCCCACCAGCCTGGTCACCCCATGCAGCCTGTTATTCAGTCATTTGGTCATCCCTCACTAACCCCCATGCCAGCCTCATCATCTCACACAGCCTGCTGTTCGGTTGTTACTGTGAGGACATCTTGGTCAACTTGTATATTCCTCTGTTTTTAGTATAGATTATAACCATAACCATTTTTCCAGTCCCAGTATATTGTGTAGCCAATATTTCTTCCTACATGTCTTTTGATATCACAAAGGTTGTCTTCATGCAAACTTTTATATTTCATGTAATCACATCTATCTTTAAACTTTGTACTTTCTGGATTTGTGTCTTATATAGGAAGGTTTTCTCCAGTGCAATAAAGCAGAGATATTATTATGTATTTAATCTATTTTACTAGCTTTATTTTTAAGCTATGCTTAATTCACTTGGCTTTATTTTTACAATTTATCCTTTCAGATTGAACTGCAGAATCAACATGTAAAATTTTATAGATATTTTTATTGTAGTTAGGTTGAATATGTGGATTAATTATAGAAGAATATCTATTATAATACTGAATCTTTGCAAAAAAAATAATGTGTCTCTCAGATTACAATAATCTTTTTTGATTTGTCAATAAAATGTTATAGCTTTACTTATTTATTTATTCATTCATTCAAGAGAGAGAGAGGAAGAGGGAGAGGAGAGAAAAACATCCATTTGTTTTTCCACCCATTCATTGGTTGTATGTGCCTTGACCTGGGATCAAATTTGGAGCCTTGGCTCGTTGGGATGATGGTCTAACCAACTGAGGTATGCAGCCAGGACCTATAGCTTTCATCATTTAACTTTAATTCTTTTATTCCTAGGTTTATTCCTATGCATTTTACATCTTTGTGAAAGTAATGGTATTGTTTTTTCTTTACAAATTTGTGATCATGAACCCAGAGGAAATATTTATTTCTGTATTGTATTTTGGCATCTACTTACATGCTTAAACTTGTCTAGAATTTTTAGTTACTTTTAGTTGATTCTTATGTTTCTTTACAAGTCTAAAACACAGAAACTATTTGTCTTTCTCTTTCCTACTATTTATATAATTGTTTTTGCATTGTTGCAGTTGGTAAAACATTTCATGTAATGTTGACTAGCTAAAAGAATAGCAGGTTCCTTGTTATATTTCTGACTTGAATGTTGTGGCAGTTTTGTAATATATATAATTCAAGGGATGTCCACCTATTCCAAACTTAACAATTTTCACCAAAAATAGTGGTAAAGTAGCAATTTCTTTTGAAACCCATTGCAATCACTTAATTATATGCATTTTATTTTTTCCCCTGCAGATTTAGCCAATTGTTTTAATAACTTTCCTATTATTGAACCTGCTGCACATTCTCTTATGGATCTTCATAGGAGTTTTCCATTTTGGTTATTTATTTTAGACCATTTCCTTTAAGTTATTGAGTTTTCTGCTATGATCTGGAGAGTAATAATACTATTGTAATTTTGGTCTACTGGTATTTCTGTAGCAAAAGAAAATTTCCTAAGAAATTGTTTTGTTTTGTTTTATTTTGTTTTTCAGACAGTGAGGCATAAGGCATGTAAAGAATGGGGCTGGGTTCTCTTGGTTAAGGGAAAGGGAGGGGTTCCTCTAAACTCAGACCTTTCTGGCAAGGCAAGCCTTCTCTGATGTCTGCATACCGAGGGAGTGTATCTTCCCCACGGGCTGAAAGGATCTAATTTAATCTACTGCCTGGGACTCCTGGTGAACAGTATGCACACTTATTCTTCAACTCAGTCTTTGTTAAACAGGTAGGATTTCTGAGGTCTGCATCCTCCCCAAACCCTCTACTCTACACTGGCAATAAAATCTTAATGTGTGTTAAAATATTCCTTTCTTTAATTAAATGTATTGGGGGTGACTGACATTGGTTAATAAAATTATATAGGTTTCAAGTGTACAATTATATTATGCATCATCTGAATATTGCATTGTGTGTTTGCCATTCAAAGTCAAATCTTCCATCATCATATATTTGACCCCCTTTACTCTTTGCTATCATCCTCCACTTCAATCCTTTCCCTCTGGTAATCACCATCCTGTAGTTTGTGTCTATGAGTTTTTGTCTTAATTGTTCATTTATTACTTTCAGTTTTATAACCCACATGTGAGTGAAATCATATGGTTCTTGACTTTTTCTGCCTGAATTATTTCACTTAGCATAACATTATCAAGATTCGTCCATTTTGTTGCAAAGGAAGCGTTTCATCTTTTCTTATGGCTGAATCACAAAAATACATACACCCCCATTTTCAGCATTATTCACCATGACCAAGATGTGGAAACAACTGAAGTGTTCTTCGTTAGATGATTAAACAAAGATGTGGAACATGTATACAATTGAATTCTTTATTATTTATATAGTGCATTCTCATTGTTTCTTTAACAGTAAATGGGAATAATAATAATAATGATGATGATTTTATAAAACTGTCATGAGGATTTGCAAACAATATTTGTGATGCACTTAGGACAATTTCTGTCATCCCAAATTAGATATTTAATTGCAGATGGATATAACTGTATGTATCAATTTGGAGTTGAATTTCTCTTCCTACTTACTCAAAGGAGCTTTCATGGTTAGTAACTTAGCAACCTCAAATAACCCACACTTGTTATCTTACAATTTCTATAGGTCAAAAATCCAGGCTGAGCTTAGATGAGCCCTCTGCTTATGACCTCACAGGATTGCAATCCAGGTGTTGGCTGGGTCATAGTCTCCTTAAAAGGCTCAACTTGAGGAAGAATCCATTTTCAAACCTACTAAAGTTGTTGGCAGAAATTATTTCTTGTGGTTATAGGACTGCAGTCTGCTTTAAACTTCAAGAGACCACCCTTAGGCCACCAGAAAGTCAAGTAGTCTTGGATAATGTAAACATGGAACTGAGGTACCATCATCATTGCAACATCCTATTGATTAGAAGCAAATCACATCTGTGAACAGCAGCTTATCTCCTGCCCAGGAGTTTCTAGCTTATCCTTCCTGATGACCTGCCCTATGGATTTTGGACTTGCCTAGCCAACCTTCAAAATTATGTAAGCCAATTCCTTTCAATATTTTCTCACTATCTATGTATCTATGTATTTGTTGTTGTTTTCTGGTGAAACTCTGACTGCTACAATCACATTGATCTTGAAAGGAAATGAACCATGTCTTTAGACATGTGTGCTGACTCTTTCTCACATATCCTCCAGATTTCTTTTCCACCCTTTCTAACTTGCCTGTTTTTGAGAGGCTGACCTAAGTGGATTAATTGCATCAGTTAGGCTACTTCATCTTCTGCATTGAGGGTGGATTCCTTCAAAAGTAAATCCTGACAGCAAACCATAGGGTGGACAGGAATGAAGACAGAATAAGTACTTCCTGAGCAACTTTGCTGCTGAGACAGTTTGATGATCTTCCACCCAAGGCCAGTAGCTCCTATAACGAGACCATCTTCTGCAGCTTTACTGTACCTTCATGCTTACAAGTCACAGCAGCTCCTGGATATTACTAACAACAAAGTGTTGCTCTATCTCAAACTGATTTCCTTAAACCCTGCCCACACCTTTTCAGATAGATTTTCAATATGTTCTCTTTAATGATCACATTTGAACAATCCAACTCTGTTCTGCTTGTCCCCAGACTGACACATCAGGGAAGCTGTAAAGGTGTGTACACTATTCCTGAGCACACAGCCTCTGCTAATACAACTACCCAGGGCAGTGTTAAGAACAAATGAGATGGGAGTGCCTGGAAGAATTGAGCCAAAATGCAAATTGAGAGAATACACAGAAACCCCCTTACTGTGCAAATCTGCTGTATTAACAATCTAGGAAAAGGTAGCAAGGAATAAAATTAAGTTCCATTGATACTCTACCTATCTTAAAATGATAAGAGAAAACACAAGACAAATAATCTACTGGGCGAGTTTAATGACCCATTGCTAAAATAAACACACCATGCAGCTTCTTAGATGTAAAACACCCTAACTTTATAACATGAAAATTTCCATCCAAGAATTTCAAAGCAGTTTTTCAATGCAAATACCAATAGCATCAGACAAATCTGGGCTTCCCAACTCACCACACACACCTTTTATAACTATAGAGATTGACTGCCTTGTGTTTTAAGGGAATTTTAAAATCATTCCTTTAATGTTTATTATGGTAACTATTACAGGTGTTAGTTCAGTTCATACTCATTAGTCTTTCCTAATACCACAAATAAAAATGATCAAATTCATCAATTCCTTATTAAATTTGCATCTCCTTTATCCTGCATTTTTGCCAACCAAAGTAAAGAAAAGCAGTTAATAAATAGTGAGCATTATATTATTGTGCCAATTGGCAACATTTTATAAATTCAGTTTATTACAAAGATTTATAGTGCAAAACAGCCGAGACTGGTTTGGCTCAGTGGATAGAGCATCAGCCTGTGGACTGAAGGTACATGCTCTGGACCAGAATCGAACGTGGGACCTTTCAACCTTATTTTAATTTCTGTGCCTTATTACAACCTGCTTCCCAACAGACACTATGCTTTAGCTATGCTTATTCTTCATTAATGTTCTAATTCTGAGGGACTTAAATCTCTTTCCATTCTTTCACTAAATTTTATTTATTTTCAAAACTCTGTTTAGGTGCCACTTTTTCCAGGAAGGGGAATCCTGGTCAGAGAGGGCTTTTAATAAAATTTCTTTATTGATTAAGGTATTACATATGTGTCCTCATCCCTCCATTAACCCCTCACCCCCCCACTCATGCCCTTACCCCTTGGTGTTTGTGTCCATTGGTTAGGCTTGTGTTCATGCATATAAGTCCTTTGGTTGATCTCTCCTCCTTTCTTCCACCATCCCCTGCCTTCCCTCTGAGGTTTGGTAGTCTGATCAATGCTTCTCTGTCTCTGGATCTGTCCCTGTTCATCAGTTTATGTTGTTCATTATAATCCATAAATGAGTGAGATCATGTGGAATTTATCTTTCTTTAACTGGCTTATTTCACTTAGCATAATGCTCTCTAGTTCCATTCATGCTGCTGTGAATGGTAAGAATTCTTTCTTTTTCCTCGCAGTATAGTATTCCATCATGTAGATGTACCACAGTTTTTTAATCTTCTCATCTGCTAATGGGCACTTAGGCTGTTTCCAAATCTTAGCTATGGTGAATTGTGCTGCTATGAACATATAAAAAACAATGATCAAAGTTAGATACCCATAGTGTTGAGAGTTATTGAAAGCATTCTTGAAATCCTCTTAATGATCCAAAATAAACTGAATGTAAAAAGTCAAATAGGCAAATCACCATTGTTGTACAGAAATATTTTCACTAAACATTTGAAATAATTTGATTCCCTTCAACAATTCAGACACCTACTGATTTTATTTATTTTTATAGGTGTGTGCTTAATAAAATATTTTATGACTTTATTTTTATTAATAAAATATACAATTCAAAATTGGCATTATAGTCATAAATATTCAAATACTAGTTTCAGAATAAATTATACAAAAATGTGAAAACACATAAGAAAATAATAATACTGTTTCAGTTTTAACACATTGCATGTAATATTTTTTCAAGAAAAATAATTTTAAATATAATATTACATATAAGAAACACTAATATTTCAAAAATTAAATATAATATTACCAAAATGTACTAACATAGTATAATATTACAAAAGTTGTAGGAAATATTAAAAATCTTCAAATAACAGAATTATTTCTATTATATTCTAAAATATTTTTTATACCCTTCCAATCCATGTCCCATAATTTATCCTCTCCTACCCACTTAGTTGTTCCCTCTTTATGCTTAGCAAACAACCTGGGTCGCCATGCTGCATTTTAACTGTTTCCTGATCTTTTTCTCCTTATTTAATCTTTGAGCTCTAAGGCTCATCTTGAGCATTTCAAAAGTAAACATATTGGCTACAGCAACTGGTAAATTTTCACTTTTTGCAATATAACTATTTTTCACAAAATCTACTTATATTTTATAAAAGACTTTAAATATAGAATAACTTTTGAAAATGATCAAGGCAGTCACTCTTCTTTATCTTGATGATAGATATTCCTTAAAAGAATATCTTTGAAGTGGGAAATAAAAGAAGTAAAAAAATGGATAAATGGCAACATTCTTCAAATTGAATGTTGATGAAACAAAAAATGCATTTATTATAAAAACAGGCATTGAGTACCTACTGAATTTAGATACATGTCCCAGCACTGAAATTACAACAGTTAATATAAATGACACCATAATTGCCATGAGTTTACGTGAATTTATATTGCCATGTGTAGGGCTGGAAGACAAGTTGCCTAAATTTGAATTGGAACCCTCACACTTCCTAGCTATGTCCTCCAGTACCTCAGTTTTATCATCTCAAAAGTTATAGAGTAGGAGAATGCATAACTAATTTAAAGTAATAGTAAAACATGTCATAATTTATTAGAGCTTTCAAAACTCATTCATATTTATCTTATTTAAATAAGCTTTATCAGATTGATATTTTATTCTATTAAAATTTGGTTATAAAGTGAAAAATATATATCAATATATATATATATATTGATATATATATTATATATATATATATATATTGTTTTTTTATTATTTTTTTTTACAGAAAAGAAGAGAGAGGGACATAGAGAGAGAAACATCAATCAGCTGCCTCCTGCACACCCCCTACTGGGGATGTGCCCACAACCAAGGTACATGCTCTTGACCAGAATCGAACCTGGGACCTTTCAGTCTGCAGGCTGATGCTCTATCCACTGAGCCTAACCGGTCTCAGCAAAATATATTAATGCATGTAAAATTCTTATAACTCTTCCAAGTACACAGTATGCTTTCCATAAATATTGATCATCATTAGGCTTGTTATTTGAAGCAAATATTGATTCTACTTGGTTGAATACATAACTAATGAGAATCCAGATGCAGCTTGACTTCCAATAATAAGGTGCAAACTCTGCTACTTTGGGAAAGAATTAGTATAGCAGGTATTACAGGTGCAAATGAGTGAGTGAGCATTGAGAACACATTAATTACACGATTGTAAGAAAATACTGATCATATGTTGATTTCTCTGAAAGAAAATCCAAGTTCATTTGCTTTGGTTACATATGGACACATATACAGAATAGAAAAATCTACATAAAGAGAAAGTGCATTTGTGGAGGGGAGAGCAGTCAGTGAATAATGGGAAGTGTCTGCTAATTGGTACAATTTGGGCTGAGGACGATTTTAAAAAACTGGAATTGGTAATGACTGCCTACCTCTGTAAATAAGCAAAAACCATTGGATTCTACACTAAGAATAGGTATACTTCATGTTATGTAAATTATGTGTCAAGAATGCTCTTTTTTAAAGAAAGAAAAGTAAACATGAAAAATTTGGACATCTAGCACACATGCATTGAAAGAGTTAATGAATAAATTTGTGGAAATAATTAAAACATTATGTTATTTTTCTAGGAATAGGCAGCCATCTCTAACTTGTTTTTCATGTAGCCTTCTGCCTATTAAAAGTTACTTAAAAATACTTAGTTTTAGGCTTATATTTTTCATAACTTTACAGTCAAAATTTTGATAGGTTAATTACACTTGACTATCATCTAGTGGTGACAAAAGGTAACTGATATATTTTAAGTACCTTGCAACCATAATAGAATAACTATTCATTAAGCCAAATTACAGATTCAAACCCTTTCATGTAGTTTACTGCACTCATCTCTCATAGAAGTGCTATGAGATCTATATTATTATTATCATTATACTTATGGTGGAAAATAATAATATTAGATATGACATTATAGATATATAATAATGTTAGATAGATGGATAAATTTAAAAATTCCTTTACATAGTTTACTACACTCAGCTTTCATAACAGTGCTATGACATTTGATTATTATAAGTATGTTGAAAATAATTACATATTTTGTATATAAATATATGATATAGATTACATATGTTACCTAATATATAAAAGAATATATAATATATAAAATTTATCATTGTTTGTCTCACCAGTGTTCCCATCTCTTTTTTCCCAGGTGAGTGTGATAATTGCAGAATTCTGCCCTTCTGGTCACCAGGGTCATATTATGACCTCTGAATGTCCTGATCCTCATATGGCTGACAAGAGAGTATGTCATGGGCTGGGCATGTGCTCAAATTGACCTAGTCAGCAGCTTCTCTGGAAATTTTAAGCATAGGTAATTACAGAAGACTATTTTCACTTTGACCCTAAGCTGTAAGCATGTCAATCCAGAGTTGCCCATGGACATGAGCCCTTCCGTGTGGTGAAAGCTGATGTTAGAGAATACAACCACCTTGAAGAGAGAAGAGACCGAGAGTACAGAGCCTCTGAAATGGAATCCAGTTTTAGGATCCTATGATCTCCCTGTGACAAGCACTGTTCTGATCCTTCCTATGGAATGACACCTTAGCCAAATAATTAATTAAGATCCAATAAATTAGGTTTCTGTAGCTTTCAATCAAATAATACCCTCTAAAACAATAAGAAAACAAAGCAATGGCTTATTAACATTGACACATTAATTTGTGAGGTTTGTTCATTTAATACTCATAATATCACTTTAAACTATTTGCTATTAATATCCCAAACTATTTGCTATTAATATCCCATTGCATAGAAGCCATAGATGAAGACTTATGAATCATGATAAATAAAAGAAAGTACAATAAATTGACAAGTATTAAATTCAAACACATGAGTATTCACAGTACTTGTGTGAAGGTTTAAATTACTACATTAAGAAAGAGATATTCTCATATTGAGTAACATAAACCAAGCTATATTTTCTTTGTTTGATAAAACATTTCAGTAATGCTACTGGAATAATGAAAATGACCATAACAAAATTACTTTTCAGGAGACCTCTGTCACCAGCCTTTAATAAAGCACCAAAGGCTCAAAACTATAAGTGCAGCTCTAATTCTGACTTATTCCATTGATTCTACCATTTTGCAACTACGTATTTTGATAATGCTGTAAATATAAACACCCAGCTCTCTAAGAACCTCTGAAAACTGCTCATTCAATATTTGGTCCTTTCATTCACTGTACTTGGGGAGGGCTATTCCGCTTTTATGGTTTGAAATCATGCCCGCAGCACCTGGGCCAAGATAAAAAGCAAAAGAAACCCTGCTCCTGGGAGCCTTTCTGGGCGAAGACCTGCCATCTCCGAGTCTCTGCTCCCAGGCCCGCGTAGTTCACAGCAGAGAATGGAATGCTCAGTGAAGCCAAGCTTAACAAGGTCACTGTGATTTTTCTTTGTATTTTAGCTTGTCTGTAAGCGATCTAAGTCACACATTCTTCAAGGTACAACGGGGCTTAATTTACAAAATCTTCTAGGTAACTGATTTTGTGTATTGGGTTCCTGAGCTGGATGATCTGCCCTAAACACACTTGCTCAGGGGAAAAACAAAGTTCATTAGTTTCTCTATTTTCTGAGAAATTAAGAAATTCATGAAAAATAAGGAGTTTCATGATGCTAGGGAACTATCAGGTCATTATTTCTGTGAAACTCTGTTTAATAAGCACATACTTCTGCCAACCCATAACTTGTCAGCTTCTTTTCTTAATGAGGGGGATTTCTCTGACTCCTCAGATGTCTCTGTTGGAATGAAGAAATTAATGAGGTCTCCCCAGACCTTTCAGTAATACTCTTCTCATTCTCTTGATTATATTCGAGAAGAGATTATATCCTTCCTAAGTGGGGAAAAAAGTGGTTAGGCTGAATGCTGTGTGAACATGTATCATGTGAAACATGAAGTCAATTATTATGGAAAGAAAAGTATCTTTTTATTGTGATGCATTATTCTTAGTGGGGAAAAACATCTCTCCTTTAAATTAAAAAAAGAAGAAGAATACGAACGGCATTATTTTATATCTAAAATAACCCATCTTTCATACTAATTTTCACTCATGGGTTCTACTTCGAATTTTGAAAATACATATTCCACTCCTTGTTGCACACATGCCCCCACAGACACACCCTCATGCACACATACCTTCTCCCGAGATTATTTTCTATTCTTACCCTTTGCTTCAGTTTCCAAAATGGGCACAAATTTCCAAGATTTAGCTTTCGGACTGTATCACTAACTGGCAACCTGGCTCTAAGCAATTCTCTGCATGTCCCATATTCTGTTCCGGAAACTGCTTTTGATTTATTCTTAGGAAACCAAGGTTCTCCGGAGCACTGATTAGTTGCACAGTCTTGTTCCTTAGGGTTAGCCTCTCAGTAAAAGTTGAGGTACCTCTGACTCCTCTTTTCATCTTTTTCTACCCCATCCCATCAGTAAGGTATAAACAAAAAAACTTAACTGTGCTCTTCTAAGTTTTGTCAGCTGTTACATATACCTATATTTCAATTTCTCAGTTTATCCTGGATTCTGAATGGTCTATTAAAGTTGATCATAAACTGTATTTTTGACTAAATCTTAACTCTCTTACACTAAGCTTTCTGGAATATTTTGTTATTTTATTATGGAGATCTTTACCCTTGTTAGTTAAAAGTCCAATATTTTACAGGTCATAACTATTGAGAATAATATATAGCAGAATATTTAATAGGGTGTTTTTTTTTTAAAAAAAAGCTTTATTGAATAAGATTACAAGCATAAACTTTAATCATTATAGGTGTACATAAAAATGTGTAATAAACTTACAGAGACACTTTGGCATTATCACTATAATCTTAATTTGGAACTTTTTCATTAGCCAAGATATTTGTATATGTGCATTTACAGTCGAAATCTATACCCATCCCAATGCCAGAAAACCACTGTCTCTAAAAAATCAGTTCTTCTGGATATTTCATACAATATCTGGAATACCACACTATGTAGTCTTTTTTTCCAGCTTCTTTTACTGGTAGTGATGTTTGTGAGATTCATGCAAGTTGTAGTATGAATCAATATGTTATTCCTTTCTTTATCCTAAGTAATATTCTAATTTATGGTTATTTCACATTTGTTTACATATAGACCAGGTGATGGTTATTTGGATTATTTCCACTATTAGACTATCTACATTAATAAAAGAGAAATATGTAAATTGACTGTCACTTTATGATGCCTCCAGAAATAGGGCAAACTGGCTCTCTGACATCCCTCAAGGAGTCCTAGATTGCGAGAGGGTGCAGGTCAAGCTAAAGGACCTCACTGGTGCACAAATCCATGCACTGGGCCTCTAGTTAAATATAATGCTGCTGCGAACATTTAGAATATGGACATATGTGGACCTATCTTTTCATTTTTTTTAAGATAGATTCTTAGGAGTGGAATTGCTAAACTGTATAAGTTTGTTTAATCTTTTAAAAAAAATCATCAGACTATTTTCAAGAATGATTACATTGTATTCACAACTTCACCAACACTTAGTTTTGTCTGTTTACATATTATAGAAATTATAATCTGTGTGAAATAATATTTCATTGTGTTTTAAATTTACCTTCACCTACTAATGAATAATGTTGAACATTCTTTAGTTCATATGTCTGTTTGGTAAAATGTTTATCTAAAAGTATTTTGCTTTGTCCATTTTTTTACATAAGATATGTATCTTGTTTTTATTGAGTTAGAAAACTGTTCTGTGTCTAGAAAACAAGTCCTCTACCAGATAAAGAATTTGGAAATAGTTTCTCTCAGTCTGTGACTAGTATTTTAATTTTCTGATCAGGGTGTTTTGAAGCATAAGAGTTTTACATTTTACTGGTTAACTGATTCAGTTAACCAGTCTTTCTTGCTTGGCTCATGCTTTGTCAGTGTATTTAAAAACCTTTTGTTAAATATATGCATTCTCAAATAGGCATCATAGCCTCAAAGAAGTAAACATGGGTTCTTTTGCATGGGTGAAAAAATCTTAGCTAGATTTTTTAAAAAAGTAACTGTATCTATTGTATCAAAATTAAAATTTTGTGGGTGGCACAGTTAGATAAAAATGTTTTTAAATTTCTTTATAAGGAGTAATAATGAAAAAAAAAGTTGGGAAACACTGATCTACCCCAAATTTTTTTCTATGATTTATTCTAGAAGTTTTAGTTTTTATTCTTAAATTTAGACCTCAGAGCCACATGAGTTAATTTTGTTCATGATGTGAGGATTAATTATTTGTATGTTTATTATACATACATGATATTTAATTAGTATTCTTGCAATACTTATTGAAAAAAACTATATTTTCCATTGGATTGTCTTAATACCTCTTTAAAACCAATTGATCATAAATGTCAGGGCTCATTTTTGTGCTCTTAGTCTGATTCCTTTGATCTATATGTCTATTTTTAGTCACTAGCACAGTGTTCTGTAATGGTAGTGTAAGTTCTCACCTGTCTTTGTTTTTTACAAAAGTAAATCAATTTGAGAATTGACATTTTGTAGTTTTCAACACACAAATCAATATGTGTTCTATTAAATTTATTTATATTTAATTACTTTAAAGATATTTTAAATAGAATAATTTATTAGACTGTTGGATTGTCCATTGTTATTATGTAAAAAAAAATCTCACATATAATTTCTTAAATAGACTTTTTACAGATCTAATTCAGTTCACACAGATTTGTAGCCATTGATTAAAGAGCAATCCAGTTACTGTGATGAAAGTAACTATATCTTTGTTCATTATCCCTTTGATCTTTCACAAATAGGTCCTGAGCCACTTGCGGAATAACCATTCAGTAAGAAAATGGGAATACTCAGATATTTGAGAAATATTAAATATATGATCTAAGCTGAATTGAAAAAGTCACCAAAAATATCACCATGGTTTTCTGATAAAAGTGGGGATGATAAACAAAATTTGGCCAAAGTCTATGTCACAGTGGGTTTACTAGATCTGAAAACCCACCTGAAGTTATTTCCTCCTCACCCAAACATGTAATTGGGACAAACAGCACCTGGCTGAACACATACTGTGGTTCTGTGCGCTATGAAGTAAAAGTCATTGCTTCAATATGACCATGTAGAAACCCTTGAAAAAGCCTAACACCCACTGCAGTCAAAATTAAAGCAACATTATTACCTCTCAGCACTGCCACAAAAGAATTGACAGAAGCTGGGGTGGCAATGCTCATAATATCCCCTAGTCCCTGAAAAGAAAAAAAAACACCAATCAGAACATAGTAAATGATGGTCGGCTCCTGGAAACTAGTCCAGGTGGCTGCCCTCATTGTAGCTGTACTAATGCTGACCAGCGCAGTCTAGGGAACTTTGTATATGATTGATGTGGTAAATAAGTTCTTTATCCTAGCCTGTAGGAAAGAACAAAAATTGTACTTTATAGAGCAATTTGAATTAACTTACTTTCCTCTCAGCTATGTTAAGTCTTACATACCCTGTCATAATGTGGTTTGGGCAACCTTAAACATCTTAACATTCTGGAGAATGTTACACTGGTCCACTCTGCCTAAGACATCATGCTAATTGGACTTAGTGAGTAGAAAGTGATGAGTACCCTGGAAGATCTAATGTAGCAGATATAGCAGGAGGTGGCAGATAAACATATGGAAGTTCAAAGGCTTGTCAGTTAATGAAACTTTTAAGAGTTCAGTGGTTTAGGTTTTGTCAGGATATCACCTCTAATAAAATGGACAAGTACTCATTATCTTCTGCCACTTAGAAAAATGCACAGCACTTTGTGAGTCTCTGTTTTGGAGGCAGAATATACTACACATCAAATATGGTTCTGACTCATTTTTCTTTTTTTTTAGTAACTCAGAGGCTGACAGACTTGAGTGGGGTCCCGAGAAAGGGAAGGCTCTACCAGTTACAGGTATATTTATTTCTTCTTATTGATGATGAACTACATGCTATTTTTAATACAAATAAACAGTGCATTTAACTGAAGAAGTCACATATGAAAAGACTTGGAGGTAGGAGGTTTCTACAGGCTATAGTGAGCCCTAACAAGAATGTCTAAATGCTAGAGAGGCTGAACACAAAATGCTTTATTTATTTAATTAATAAATTAAAGGACAATAGTTTTTAACTTACTAAGTTTCACAATATAACTTGTGCAAACATAAGCATGCATTTTCAAACAAGCATAGTGCTACTTAGATTCAAATGCCCAAGCACAATATTTTCCAGAGAGTATGTACATAGTCTGGGTTTTGTAGAATAAAATATATGCATTGTCCTTAGCATAAGTGACACATATTGAACATATAGATGCACCGAGGATCCAGAATAGGAGAGTTTATTCTCAGCAAAGAATTATTGTGATGGATTCATATAAATGTAAAGGGAAACTCAAAACTCCTTTCTTATGATAAGGCATAGTTTAGATTTTAACAAAGAAAATAGGAGGCATTTGAAGGAACCAAGAGTTATTCCTTGTATTCCTTGTAGTTTTTATCTCTCCTAGCCTGAGACATGCTTAACAATTGAAATGCACAGACTCACAGGGAAAGAAAGGAGATAAAAAAGAGTGATTATTATGTTTGGCTAAAAGAAGATCTTTTCAATGGTGAATAGTTGCTTGAAAAATAATTCATTGATTTCCTTGGAATATAACTTTCTTTCATCCATAGAATTCAAGGAAAGATACAGTTATAAAAAGCTATTCTGCATTAGTACCTCTGCTTGATTCACATGCAAATTCTTTTAGTTCAACTCACAGAGGAGCCAGAGACATTTTCAATCAAGAATATGCTCTTGGTTACATAAGGTAGATTGCCACAAGCCACAGAAAGACTATTAGGGGGAAATAACTGAGCAAAGAAGTTTTGAATACATTTATTGTCTCACCACCAACATTTTAGAAGATAAGAAGTTTATACTTGGTTTTCTTTTCTTTTGTTATCTAAATCCCTCACTTACTATCTTATAAGGATTGATCTATATACTCACATTTAATGTATTTTCACTTCATTTAGCAGGTTTTGTGTTTGCCAGGCAAGCTTTGTTGAAATGTTTATATTACTAGAGAGTCATTTTAACATTCAGATAAATGCCACTAGTTGCATGGTGCTGCTTTGAGCACTGGCAGAATTAGTCAACCGGCTTGATTTTCTCAAAACACCAGTTCTGTGTTCTAGAGCATCTATCACTACTCTCTTTAAAATTATGGAATGGTGACTTTAATCGCATGAATTTTAAATAAGATATTTTGTAACAAATTTTGTTAATACAATCTGTATATATATTTATTCTAAAGAACTTAAAAAGTATAATTGCTAATAAATTGGGTTGTCTCTTCTTTTAAGCTTTAGCTATTTTCCCCTCTGCTTATTTTGAGGTCTATTAAACTTCTTTTATTTATATGTTATTTATGTCAAAATCCTGGACACTCTGCTAGGCTATGATAGAAACCTAAGTGATTGATTGGATTTATTTTGCTGTTGCTTCAATAATGAGTCAGTGACACTCGATCGGCCTTTACTTCCCCCTAGTACTATTTTCAATAGTGTCTTTGTACTTTCCATATACGCAACTCCTTTCCCCTGTCTAGATTTATTATGTGCTGGATCATCTATGAGGTTAACTACCCCAGCTTCCTAAGTCTTTCATAAAAAGAAATGACTTATCTGATCAGCAAGTTTGGAACAAGAAACAGAACATATCTAATATGTCCCTCTTTCATTTTCTTTCTGGAATCTGCATGCTTTTGGAAAGCTCAACTGTAGTCTCTGTGTAAGCCAGCAGCGAGGGCCATCAGGTCTTAGGGCTGAGTGGGAAATCCATCTATTGGTGTGTTCAGTATTTGGAAGCCCAGTGTTGCAGCACATGTAAGGCATATTCTCCAATGGCTTTATCAGTAATAAAGATGGCATATTAATTTCCACTCACCAAACATCCTTGTCCCTGAAAGGTGGTTCAAAATTTGAGCATAGAAAAGGCATTTATTGACCACCGGGCATGGCTCAGGGGTTAAGTGTTGATGGTTCAATTATTGGTCAGGGCAAATGCTCCAGTTGTAGTCTGGATCCCTCTACCTTTCTCTCTGAAATCTATAAAAATATATTTTAAAAAAAGAATTTATAATCCCACTAGCATAATAATAACTAGAGTATTACTGCATCTTTTTTTCATAGCCCACAAACAAATTATTTGTGTGTGTGTGTGTGTGTGTGTGTGTGTGTGTTTAAAATTGTAATTGTTTCTTCATCCATATACTAGAGGCTGGTGCACAAAATTTGTGCACTTGTGGGGAGGATTCCCTTAGCCTGGCCTGCACCTTCTCGTAGTCCAGGAGCCCTTGGGGGATGTCTGACAGCCATGGAGGCAGGAGAGGCTCCTGCCACTACCACTGCACTCACTAGACATGATCCCAGCTTTTGGCTGAGTGGTGATCACACTGTGGGAGTGCACTGACCATCAGGGGGCAACTCCTGCATTGAGTGTCTGCCCTCTGGTGGTCAGTTCACATCATAGGGACCAGTTGTTCTGTCATTTGGTTGATTTGCATATTAGCCTTTCATTATATAGGACTAGAGGCCTAGTGCACGGAATTTGTGCATGTGGGCATGTTCCTCAGCCCAGCCTGCATCCTCTCCAATCTGGGACCCATAAGGATAGGGCCTAAACCGGTAGTCAGACATCCCTCTCACAATCCAGTTCTGCTAGCTCCTAACCACTTGCCTGCCTGCCTGCCTGCCTGCCTGATTGCCCCCTAACTGATCCCCTGCCAACCTGATTGATGCCAAACTGCTCCCCTGCTGGACTAATCACCCCCAACTGCCCTCTCCTGCCAGCCTGATCTTGGCGCCAACTGCCTTCCTCTACTGGCCTGATGGCCCCAAACCGCGGCCCCTGCTGGCTGGATCTTGCCTCCAACTGCCCTCCCTGCCTTACTGTTCTTTTCCCCAACTGCCTCCCCCACCCCTTGCTGGTTGCCCTCAAGTGCCCTCCCTTGCTTTCCTGATCACCCCCAACTGCCTTCCCCTGCTGATGTGATTGACCACAACTGCCTTCCTTTGCCGGCCATATGTGGTGACCATCTTGTGGTGGCCATCTTGTGACAATGTGGGGGCAGCCATCTTGTGATGATGTGGGGGTGGCCATCTAGTGGTGGCCATCTTATGACAACATGGGGCGGCCATCTTGTGACAGCCATCTTGTAACAACATGGGAGTGGCCATCATGTGATGACATTGGGGTGCCATCTTGTGACAACATTGTGCAGTGCCACCTAGGCTTTTATTATATAGAATAATTAAAAAATACAAGATTGCCCTGACCAGTTTGGCTCAGTGGATGGAGCTTAGGCCTGCGGACTGAAAGGTACTGGGTTTAATTCTGGTAAAGGCATGTACCTTGTTTGCGGGTACATCCCCAGTAGGAAGTGTGCAAGAGGCAGCTGAATCAATGTTTTTCTGTCATCGATGTTTCTAATTCTCTATCCTTCTCCTTTCCTCTCTGTACAAAATCTATAAAATATATATATTTTAAAGTATGAGATTATATTTTTTAATTTCCTGTCAAACTTCACAGATTTATTTTAATTTTCTTGCTTTCTTTATTTGTAACTCCTTTTATTGACAATAAGACACCTAATGTTCATTATTATATATAATAAAAGAGAAACATGTAAATTGACCATACCTCTGCTATGCTCATCATCTAATCCAGAGTGAGTATACAAATTAATTGGCCAAAGATGGCGGGTTAATTTGCATACACAGGTGCTGGGTGGAGAGCAGAGAGGGAGAGCCAGCCAACAATGGAGCAACTTGGAGAAGTTGGCTACCCAAGCCGCCAGATGGAGTCCAGAGCGGGAGAGCTGGTGGCTTGGAGGACTTGGCAGAGCAGGAGGCCATGGGACAGAGACAGAGTAGGAAGGGAAAACCCAGAGTGTGGGGAGCACCAGGAATTCTTGGAGTAGTACGTAGTTCTGATGGCAGCCTCAGGACTGGAAACAGAAACCCACAGCACAGGGAGCACCAGGAATGCTGGAAATCATAGTACTGGTGGCAGATGGATCTTTTAGACATTAGATCAAAGTGAGCCTGGAGCAAGTTACAGTTGTGGTGGGATGGAGAGAAAACAAAGGTGAGAGACATAAGTTATATCAGAGTGTCTAGGAAAAATTAAAGGGAAGATATCCTAAAACTTCCAGGAAATCCCCACCAATGAAGCAAAATACATACATACATAAATAAATAAATAAATAAATAAATAAATAAATAAATGTCTCTATTATTCTGTGAGCACAAACCAAACTGGGTTGGGGTCTCAGAAAATTCACTCATATGATTGCAAAGACAGACAGAATCTCCCGGATTGGAGAGAGTGCAGGTCAGGCTGAGGGACTCAACCCCAGTGCATGAATCTTCATACACCAGGCCCCTAGTCAGTAATATATTTAATCAACTCTGCTTTTTATACTTTCTTGAGTTATTAGGAGAAAATTTCTCCTTCAAGCCATCATTAAAAAGAATGTTGTTGAGAAAGTAGTCATTATAAGGTATGAATGAACATATTTATTAAATTATATCTTGTAATGTTATTTAAAATAAATATGATCATGTTTATTTTATAGATAAAGAATTTGAAAAACCAGATTTAGGTTATTAGTGGACCAGTTGGTTTGAGTGTTGCCCTGTACACCCAAAGGTTGCATCTTCAATTCCCAGTAAAGGCATATAAACCAGGCTGTGAGGTCCATCCCTGGTCAAGGCAAATATGTAAGGCACTGACCTATGTTTCTCTCTCACATTGGTATTTCTCTCTCTCTCTCTCTCTCTCTCTCTCTCTTTCTCTTTCTCTTTCTCCCCCTCCTTCCCTCCCTCCCTTCTTTCTCTAAACATCAATGAAAACATATCCTCAGGTGAGAATTAAAAATGTTCATTATCCTATATGATAAAAGAAAAACATGGAAATTGACCATACCTCTGCTACACTCACCAGCCAATCAGGAGTGAGTGTGCAAATTAATCAGCCAAAAATGGTGGGTTAATTTGCATATACAGGTACATGCACGATGGCCATGCTAGTTAATTTGCATACACATGTGCATACATGATGGCCATCCTACCTAATGCAATATAAGATCCTTTCTTCTCTAATAAACTAACCCTAAAATATGATATCTGAAATTATTTTAATTAACTAATAGTAGAATATAATATTTCTAAGATCTACTAAATGCTGAAGAATAACATTAATAGGACCATATTCTAGATCCTTAGTATTATCATGGAATCATTAACCAGTTTAAGTTCTTGAAACCAAGATCATGCTAATTTAAGAAAATCATATACATCACATAAATATTTATTAAAAACTCTATGAAAAGTACTATGCTAAATATTTCATTGATTGTGCCCTTAATATAATGACACTAGGAGATTTTGGTTAAAGTATTTATGATCTAATTAAAAGCAAAGGACAGATAGTTCAAAGTAATGAAAAAAGTTATATTTATTTCTGCTTTACTCTTACAGATAAAAAACAAAAACATAATGGCCACAAAAAAAGTTATTCAAAAATAAGCAGCATCGTTTCTGTGTTCTGTTTTATATAAGAACTTATTTCTCCCAACTCTGATATCTAACTTTAATACAACTAACCTACTATGCTTAATGTACCTACTCTCCTAGTAAATGGACACACAGTTTCTTCAAATATTTGGCTTCAGTTTGATAGGTTTTGAATACTGTAGGCTCACAATGCCATTATAAATATTCTCCATTTTAAAATATAAATTCTGAGGGTACTTCATCTGTGAAAAATAGTTCCTATATCAAAGCATCCACATGGACCACTTTCCCAGCAATGTTCACCTGAAGTTAAGCAGGTAATAACTGACCAAAATGCTGTTTAATCTAACCTAACATCACTGCATGTGAAAACTCAATGCCTGGCTGAGTAAGTGCTTAAGAAACAATATTATCGATAGATGAATGAATGAAAATGGGTTTTGACAGATAATATAATTTAATCTTCTGTCATTTACATGAGGGTGGCTTTTAAATCTATAACTCTCATCATATCCTTTTAGCAACATTGGATCTCTAAAATATTCACAACAGGTTAGTTTTTTTTTCATTTTAAAGATAATGTAGAATTATTGAGTACAAGGACCTTGGCTTGCAATAGCTGCACTCAATTTTAATTTACAGATACTTAATGGCATATATTTAATGAATTAGAAATACCAAACCAGATCCAAACATTTTTGGACTCTTACATGTATTATTGCCACTATACCATGCTAATAGTTGTATATTTTGTATGTGACCAAATAATGTTGGGAGACTAGACGGGAGTTCTGTATTCACTTGATATATTGATGAAAAGCAAATAGTTTCACATTTCATCATTTTGGGCTCTGGCTCTGGAGTTACTCTGTATTCACCAAGTCTGTTCTTATAATTTCCCGAAGTCTTATAACTGATTAGGAAGCTGTGTAGGATGCGTATCAGTATGCTCCCTTTCAGTAGTAAAGGGGTTAAATATGTCAAAGGCATGGCAATCCACTCCCTATCCACAAGGTCATGAGGTTTAAACAGTAAATACCTCCGTATTAGACAACATTGATGTCTTCAAATAATCTTTTGAGTTTTCTTGAAGGTTTATATCTCTACTGCCAAAAATGAGACAGGGTGAAGAACAGAAGCCAGTGCAGTGAGCAGCCGAAATGTATCCTGCGATGGCTTGTCTGAGAGCAGAAAGATGAAAGTTACTCTCCTGAGCCCTGCCAGTACAAGGCTGGCCCAAATCCTTCCTGATAAGCATCAAACAGAGACAACTAGCTACAAGAAATTTCTTCAGCCACAGGATAAATATTGGCACACCAAGAAATAATCTACTGGTGGGAATAGAGGCACTGAAAATCATCCTGTGCCCAGTCAATCCCAAGTTCAGTGCAAATCCTCAGTGCGACACAATCGGGGAAGTGTCAGAGTAAGTATCTTTTCCTAGTCAATATAAAAATAATTTTTCCTGATTTCCACCTCCTGTTGGCAGTTCTGTGCCTTTCCATTTATTCCACCAGCACTGTTCTTGCTACACGTTTACAATGGTACCAGAGGTGAGTAACTAAGAGAGTCACTGGATATTTGCTGATTGGCCAAGGAAGCAGCTGTCTAGTGCCCCCCACCATTGACTGGACAAACTGTTTTACAGGGGCCATGGCCCCCACCTGGTAGCAATGCAGGAGTGGTTCTCTAGTTCAGTGTTTCCCAACCTTCTCTCATGATGAGAATCACCTGGTGGAGTTGTTAAAACACAGATTCCTGAATCCCAACTAAGAAGTGCTAAACTAGAATTTTTGAGAACATATAGGTAAAATTGCATACCTAAGTTAGTGCTCTGTATATAACATCTGTGTTAGAGCACTAGTTAAGTATACAATTTTACCTATATGTTCCCAAAAATTCTAGTTTAGCACTTCTTAGTTGGGATTCAGGAATCTCTGTTTTAACAACTCCACCAGGTGATTCTCATCATGAGAGAAGGTTGGGAAACACTGCTCTAGTTAATGAAATGTTGTGCTGCAACAACAAGACACAGAATCTAAGTAAACCTCAGTCTCTATTTCAGCATTTTCATTGTGTTGTGTGGTACTAATTTTTCCTTGTAAAATTCACAGATTCTCATGTGGACAAGAGACTCTACTTCAGAGGAGACTGCTTTCAAGATTATAAAGTTAAAAAATAATTATAAAGTTATATGGATATGGGTGGGGTTAATGTATAAGTTTTATGAAAATTATTTATCTGAGGTTTTTTTTGTGTGTGTGTGTGTCATTTCTCTTAGAAACAGAACTGCATCATTTAAATTGCTCTGCATTCATGAAGACCTTTGGGTGGAAATCATAGTAACCCTCTAACAAAAGTTCTGCTGATACTTAAAAATTATTGAATGGAGGAACTAGTCATCTCTCTTTGCTTTGTTGGCTTCTCCAGATTTTTAGACAGAACTTATTTTTGCAGTCAATGTGATCCAAAACCTTAAATTACATCACAAAATATTCAATAGCATAACTTCTTGGGCAACATAAAAAGTAATCAGTCCCATACTTTTTCTTTGAAATCATAGGTATTCTTCAGGTAAATAAATAACAGTTTAATATCTTGGTCAAACCAAAAGTGACATTTGTGTCCTCGCATCTTATACTATGATAAAGATGTGCATAATAATATTTTCAGTATTATTCACTTCTGCACTTCAGCACTCTTCTTATTTCTATGATCAATGGACCGTGTGTTATTTAATATCTATGTTTCCTTGTCTACAGATGAGGACACTAAAATTTAGTTACTAAACCACTCAGTAAATAAAGCATATAGCAAGGATAAGTACATAAGCTCATAATCTTTCCAGTATGTTATCTGTCACTTGACAAAAATGCATGTTAGAATCGTAATAATGCCAACATCTACAATGGTTACTGATGGGCTTTTTTCTATCACAAGTCATTATGGATCACATCCCATTATACAGTAAACGCTGAGCAGGTACTGTCATGACATGGCTTACTTCATACCGATCCTGCTCAGAATGTTATTTTGTCACTAACCCTCTAGTAACAAAATAGGGCTCTATATCCAGTAAGTTATATGTAAATAGGCTAAATAGAAACAAATGTCAGCAATAGATTCTGATTCAGGCATTCTGGGATGATTTAAAGGTGGAGTACAACAAGGAATAATCATATTGTAGAGACTAGAGACCAAATTCTCCCACCCAAAATTTAAAAAGATACACTCACCAACTTTAAATTCACAATATAAATTTTGAAAATTTTGCTCGGCAAATTTTAGTTACACTGGTCCCTCTCAATCACTCTTCTCTTCCTCTCCCTCTCTCTCTCTCTCTCTCTCTCTCTCTCTCTCTCTCTCTCTCTCCCTACTCTCTCTCTCTCCTCTTCATCCTGCACAGAATCTTACAATGCTACCTATTAAGTTCATATAAAAGTCACAAATATCCATAAATTTGAAAGGTGTTTTTAAACTTCATTTTTTTTTCATGCCAGTGGATATATCTCAAGTAAGAAAGCTAACTAGAATATCTATCTAGTTCTACTGGCAGACATATATTTTATTCATACTTTTTTTTTTACTAAATATGCATAACCATCTGCTGTGTATCAGCACATTCATTGATAATAAATTTTGTCAGTAGTTCAAATTTGCTGTGTAAAATGAGGGGATCAGGTAAGTAAGCATTCATGATATTCAAGGGGCAAATCCACTTTTCCACTTCTTTGCACCTTATGCTGTAATCATCTGCACTCCCTGAATTATCCATGGGGAGAGTCACATCCGCTTTGCCCAAGTTATCTGTTGGTTTATCTGTGATCCATTCTTTCTTTAGTGTTCTTTTTTTAGCTTGGCTGTGGATTTTCACTGCTGCAGCTCAGTACTCAGAGGAAACTCATTTTGTCCTATAAAACACACATAAATCTAGGCTTGCATTTATAAGGCATTGATTACATTAAACACCATTTACCAACCAACAGGGGAGAAAGTAGAGAAAATAACATTTAATACTGTTGGCATTTTAGGAAGATAACCTGAATAACCAGTAGAGGTCTCTGCTGCTCATGTAAATATCACTGAAGAACCAAACAAAACAAAGAGCCTTTAAAAAGAAGTATATTGGCCAAACTGTAGTGTGGTCACCAAGACTTTATTAGAAGAAGAACATGTATATTTTTACATGGTAAGAAGAGAAGAATAACAGTGAAGCAACATGCCAGATTTTGGGGGTGAATGACAGGTTCTGATAAAGGACACACTGACAAGGTGAGGCAGGAACATAGAAGCAACTGCCCTCGAATTTCGTGGGAGGATTGCAGTCAGACTCACAGTAAGGAATAGCCTTCACTCAGAGAAGTTCAGCAGGAAGTGCATCAGGGCAATGGGGAATCGGAATTTGAGACAAACAGTATCAAATTAGCCAGTCAGCTGTGGCAATTCCTGGTGCCAGGTTTGTTGCTCTCCATCTGCTCTGCTGGAGTTTAGCTACAGTGATTCTGTCCAAAGGCATAGCAACATGAAACACACATGACAAGGAACTGAAATGAACGGGGTATCAGGATGTATAAAGGCAGGAGTTAATCTCATGGGAACAAGTCAGGGGCTTAAATGTTTCCCTTGTGCTAGAAGATTAGGATGTTGTTAGAGAAAGAAAAGTACATGCTCGATTGTTAGAACGGGGTGTAAAGATCAGGGGAGAACTCATAAATAGTAAGATTGCCAGAAGTTGTCCACCTGAGGGACATATTTCTGTAAGATCTCTCTGTGTTAGAACCAAATGGAGTTCCGAGCACGTGGAAAGTCTAAACCTGCAATGGTGAGTACAGTTATTCCAGGATATATAAGGGGAGATTTCTAGGCAGACCATTGCAGAACAAATTTGAATCTGCTTTTAATGGTTCCTCTATGATTTTTTTTTTCAGTCTTAACTGTGGATTGAAATAATTCACAGAATGCCAGCGGAAAGAAAGAGATGAAGCAGAAATGGGTAGAGGGAGAAATTGAGCTAAGGTGCAGACTCAACAAAGTCTTGGCTGACCCAGTGAAGAGCTCTGGAAGCATAGCCCCATCAGAGTTTGCACGTAACCAGAAATTGTCCCTCTTCTCCCACTTCAGTCACATATGTTGCACAATAAGTACATGGCTTTAGGAGATGTTTTAGATAGAAAACTAACAGCAATGCTTTCAACTGCATCATTATTTTAAGAAGACAGGGCAAGACTACAAAGGGATTTGACCACTTAATTTGACAAGTAAAAGAACATTAAGAATCTTGGTGAAAGTCATTATGCTAGTTTGATGGAGACCAAGTCAGATAAAACATGTGGTAGAAATACAATGGAGATTTAAGGAAAGAAGAGATTTGTTATAATTAATATATATACAATCTTTTGGACAACCATGCACTTGTTAGAATATGTGTGTATTTTCTTTTCTTATTTATTTATTTTATTAAATTATTATCTGTGTACATATACCATTGCCCCCCCTTTATACATGCCCTCCCTCCCCAGGTTTTGTGTCCATTGGTTGTACTTATATGCATGTATACAAGTCCTTCAGTTGATTTCTTATCTCCCCCAGATCTCCCTCCCCTCCCCGCTGTAATTTGAGAGTCTGCTTGTTGCTTTACTGTCTTTATATCTATCTTTTGGTTCATCAGTTTATAATGTTCTTTATTATCCATAAATGAGTGAGATCATGTGGTGTTTCTCTTTCATTGACTGGCTTATTTCACTCAGCATATGTGTGTATTTTCTGATTCTCAGTGGGTCAGCCAAAGAAACTTTGGCATTTATTCATAACATTTCCAAGTGTCTCAATGGAGTAAAATTAATAATCTATGGACCAATTCCTTTTTTCTTTTGCTTTATTTTTATTGGTGAGGCTGGGAGTAGGAGTCATTGAAAAACAAATAGTCACACAGCAAAAATAGAAAATGTTTTTCTCAGCTCATTAAAAGCGGTGAGAGATCTTTGATCTCTCTACTCAGGACACAATGCCAGAGAAGGTTAAGGACACATATTCCTAGCATTATACTTTAGAACTACGATTTCATTTACTAAAAAAAAAGTATTGCTATCTGAGGAGTTTTAGCTGCCATCATTACCAAATACTCCAGGTTGTACTATCCATCAGGCAGTAGGTGTGACCAAAAGAATATATGATATTCACTCTAGCCTTAAATTATCCATATGCATCCCATATGCATTGACTGTTGTCTCTCAGGGGCCTCAGTTTTCTCATCTGTAAAATAGTTGGGTTGGAATAGCTCTATAAAATTTCATTCAGTTCTAAGACTCTATAATTAAGATTTTTGAAAGTAAACCGCATTTCATACTTGCATTGCAAGTTAGATAGGATTTTGTGAGTTTGCTTTGGGGCCTAACCTCCACATACAACATTATTTCTATCACATACAATATTCCAAATCCCAAATAAGCAGTTTAAAAATCAGCATTGTTAACCTAAAACATTTATATGGCAAAGTTTGCTTATACATGCATCTTTGCATTACTTTAGTTAGATTCATGAGCGTTTCATCCACAAGATGTCACTGTCTGCCACGATTTGCTTTATAATCAACTTTCCCCCTAGGGCTTTTTGATAGCATGTCCTGTGCTAAATAGAGTCAGGTAGATAGAAAACTGAATAAACCCTTGGTAATCATTTTTATATTCAGTGAAATCCTGTGTACAATTAGCAGATTTCAAATATAACTGTATATATTTCACAATATTCTTAAAGATGTTTTTAACCTTATCTACTTATTTTGAGTGCAAAATGCTTCATATATATATATATATATATATATATATATATATATATATATGGCTTAAGAAAGGAGTCTTATCAAACAAAAATATTTAAGGGGCTGAAATATTTGTTGTAGCAAAACAGATTATCCTCAAGGAAAATAGAATGGATGTATACTCCATGTTGTGAGTGGTTTAAAATAATAAGGCAGAAGGTTTGTCTGTATGTAGTGTACTTTGCTATAGAGTTTGATGTCACCTGGGCATATAAACCTTGCATTTCTATCTTTAGATAAGACTGAGGGTGCTGCAGTCTTGGCTCTTTCCTGGACCTTTATGCAACACCTGTGCCTTTGTTTACAAGGCTCTTATCATCATTTATGCCTCATTAGCAAGAGCAGAACTAAATTGCACCATCTCTTCTAGTTTAGGAAACTGAATTACAATTGTGAAAGGTCATTGGAACTCACTCATGTTGCTGTGCACCATATAGGGAAACCTGTGAACACTGAGTTTAATACCTAATATACTAAAGTATTTCACCATGTGACAATTGTATCTGTAAGAGCATTCCCTTGGCATAGAATTTGAGGATATTGTTAGAAAAAAGGATTTCATTTTTAATTGCCTAGATATACTCAGATCACAAGTATCAAGATAATGTAGCTCCTGGAATAAAGGTTTAATACATTAATCCCCACGGTTACTATCTACTGTGATCAGATTCTGTGAAATGTTTTCTAATCATATGTGGAGAATCGGCAACTCAGGCATAACAATCAAATTGAAAAATCTCTATTTTCACATAAACATGTAGTATTTGGGGAGACCACAGGATGTCAGGCTTCACTCTAAAACCATTAAATTAGTTCAAAGTCACATTTATTTACTCCTCATTTCCCTGGATTTGAAATTATAATAGATAAGTAGTTTTTATATTATATCATCTTTTGGAAGGTTTTAAATTTCATTGGATTCTTCTTATATTTTTCAATAAATATATAGGTAAATAAAAAAAAAGAAGCATGGATTTTGCTTTCTTATTGAATATTCCCACACACTTTCTTACTTGCTTTTAGAGGACTTTTCTATTAATGTTAATATTGCTACATAAAAGAGAATGAGTACATAAACAAACAGGCTCTTCTCCCTCTTCACATGCAAAATCTATTACTTGGCTTATTGCTGGTCTCAACAGGAGTGTCACCATAAAGAGAACTGAATTTCTCTACCATCTTCAAGTTCTTTCTGTTGTTGGCACTCTATCAGTCTTGCTAATTCTGTGTCCAGTACTTTGTTTTGGTTGAATACTGGAAATGAGACAGAACAGCGACAGTGGGGTTTTCCTGAAAACAGCAGTGAGCCATATATAAGAGGCCTAAAAGTTCTCTTTTGACTTGAATTTCAAATTTTACCAAATCAACATATTATCGATTGATCTCACAAAGCTTCGTGAGCACAGAAGCACAGTGTTTTATTATTGCTGGTTGATGGCCAGTATCATAGAGTTGCCTTAAAATTTAAGAACAGCAATTTCATTCTTCCATCAGCTGTACTCCAAATCCAGCCTGGAGAGGCTTTATCCACAGACCGTAGCCTTTACCAACAGGATGTTTTTGCTACCCGATAGGGGAAAGAGATGAAAGTGCGTGAAAAGCTGAAAGTAATCCATTTGCGAGGCCCAACTCACTCAACCAGATAGAAAGTTGGGCATTAGCACAGTATCCTGAGCATGTGTTTGGCGGGATCTGAGTCATCTCTCAACCTGCTTCGGCAGGTACTGGCTTTATTGTTTCATTGTTCTAACCCGCAGGCAATCAGAACATCTTTGGGCAATGGGCTGTCTGGCTCACAGGAGGCACAGATGTTCTGAACCTAGCTACTACTGCCATCCATCTTTGGTGCCAGTGGGATTTGCACTGGGGCACTTGAATATATGGTAATGGTCATCTTGGTTCTTGACTTCAGTCTCTAAACAGGTAATATCTGTGGGAAGTAGTAACATCCCTTTTCATGTATCCTTAAAGAACTCGGACATCTGCATTTCTTTAAGATTCCCAGAAATCTGAGGGTCTAGTCTTAAAATTGACTTTCAGATTTCATTTCTTCTCATTATCTAATCTTGCTTCCCAAATTAAATAAAAAGGAATCTTGCTCTGCATTGGTGAGGCAGACAGATTGAACTTAAAAGTAATTATCAGCTAGCTAAATCTTACCAATTAAAATGGGGAGTGGGGGTGGGGAATAGGACTGTAGTGAACTTTTTCTACAAGGCTAAACTTTCCTGGCTCGGAGCAGTCAAGGCCCCTCCAAGTTAGGTGATAAACCTAACTTCTCTTCAAGTGCCATGGATTCCATTCACCTCTGCCTTCCTGTCTATCTGAGTGTGTCCAGGAAGGAGGAAAGACTGCTGATGGATTTGCAGTCTATGTAGAGTTTTTTGGATGGCTGCAAATATGGCTGTAATTCAAGATCTTGTGAAAAAACATGGAGATTTGTATTGTAAATATTATTGTTCATAACTAGCCAATCCAAAATATAGATAATAAAAAGGATTACTTAAAAGAGTATGAGCAGGCATGTTGTTATAATTATTTTAGTAGGCAATAATTATCCGAGTAGAGTGTACCTGTACTTTGCAATATGACATATTATAACTTATTTAGTATGTTTCAGCTGAACATTTGATTGAAGAGATATTTTTTAATTGTTAAAGGTTGCTGGCAGCTACAATATTTTTCTCCAACTTGTATTGCATTATGTTAATATGTGCTTTATTGACAGACTGGAAATAATGTACTGATTTGGAGTCACAGCACTACTTTTCATCATCACATTTCACTTCTTCATTTGTTGGGCTAATGATCTACAAACTATAAAAACAAAATTTAAAATAAAAAACGTCTGTGATGCTGCAGGATCACATATCAGAAACAATCTCTCTCCCCATCATAATTGTGTGGGGCAGTCTTTCCGTATCTGCTGAGAGGACTAGTCTGTAGGAGCCCCTTGTTTTGTCCTTCCCTAGGTCTGCTCACCAGTGCCAGATTCTACCTTTGGTATTTTTATTTGTCTGATAAACTAAAGAAAAAGAACCTTGAATTAATTTACTTGGCTAGAAGAGCCCAATGATGAAATAGGCCCAATGTTTCATGTCATTTAGACTCAAATCAAAATCTTTATTATCAAATATACTATTCTTTCTGGGGGGAAAAAAAGAATATTTTTTTAAAAAATATATATATATCCAACATGCTTAACTATTTTCTATATTATGTTTTGTATATGCTATTTTATAAAAATATATATTTTACAGGTAACATATAATTCTCTGATAATTCTTTGTCAGGTATTATTCAAATACATATCAGCCATCCTTTCAAATTAAAACCTTACTCCTTGGGCTTGTGAAAAGTGGCCACGCACCTGCTAGTTTACCTCTAGTCAGCAACTCCGCATGGCTTTTATCATGTTAAAAAAAATCATTAGTCACCTCTCCACACATGAATTTTCATTTCTTTTTCCAGTTGTGGGGGTGGAATTTTACTTACATAAGGATTGCAGGAGTTAACCTTTTAGCAGTTGGAGACAAAATGGGAATAAACTTGGCCAATAAATAGTGAATGGTGATTTAGGGCATCAAGTTGGAATTAAATTCATGGTACTGTAAAATAGTAACCTCATTGAGGATCAAAGTCGTGCTTTTTTATCCAGCGCTTCTTTGTGACAAACACATTATGTCAGCTCCACTAGCTCATTTGTCTGCTGCAGTTCCACTTTATCAGGCTGGAGTAAAAAGAATTGATGTGTCTGGATAGATAAAGTAAATGGAAACTCAGGACTAATTCCAATATGCTGCACTTTGATATATTTTGCAAACCTGAGAGCAGCTGGTGTAACACTAGTTACTGTTTGTATTTAAATATTGTACATTAGAAGACCTTAGAAAAGATGTTTTATAATGTCTTTTTTTTTTTTTCAACAGCTATTGGCTTTCAGAATGTTCCTTTTTTCTTTCATTTTCTTATTGTGTTCACAGATATTTTTTCTGAGATGCTCTTTCAGAAACTTTTGTCTCATTACCAAGTCAGATAAAACATGATTCTTTTCAAAGTGTTAATGGAAATACAACTTTAAATTGTAAGAGTGACTTGCTTTTGCTTTCTTTTCTCATCCTTTACAATATTAAATTGAGTTTTATGAATTAGTAAGATTTATTTTCTCAAATTTTCTGTTTTCAAATCTCTGAACTTCTTGTTAAATTCTAAAGTGCTACTAAATTTACCGTAATAAATGTATCTTCATTAACTTTAGATCAAAACTTAACATAAATATATTTTTATATAAAATTGCATTTTGACATAAAGTAAATTATTTACATCAAAATAAAAACTTTAATGTTTTATGTAGATTAATGAGACAAAAATGTTCCTAAAAAACTACAAGTAATAGAACCATATCTGTCTTAAATTGTTAGACCCAAATAAGTGTTAAAATGTGGAATTTGACATTAAATTGCTGCCGCTTTATAGTTTGAGGTTGCAGATAAAACTATAAAAATATTATAGCTCAAGGTACAATGGGAAAATAATATATTTTATAATAAATAAATTCCTGAAATTTAGGAATTCTTATATTTTGTTCTTTCTTTCCTTTAAAACTGTTTTGCATAGTTAATTAAAATGAATTATTGAGAATATTTCTTAGGTAATGGAAACTCAAAATGTTTCAGTATTTGGATATTTTAATTTATTTTTTATTTGCTTTTATTTATCTCAATAAATGTTCTTCTCTTTTGTGTTACATAGTTAAAATCTTGATTTAGGATTATAGTAGAAGAGTATAATCATGAAACCTCTCAGTGAAGTTAAACTGGTACCAGATATTATGCCCATTTCGGACATCAGTAGAGAGTGATGGGGGAGGTTATTGCAACAGAGAAGAAAACAGAATGAGTGGCTAAAATGATCTGCAGATCTTTCTTTTACCAATACATTTAGGAGGAACTAAATCAGCTACTGATAACTCTGCTGATTATGGGCTTTCTCTGGCTGCCTTTATGAAGAACAGGAAGACAAGATGAGCAGCTCTTATCCCTGAAGAGGAACTTGATCCTGATGGAAACATCCTAATGGAAAATGTGGTGTTGGGATGCGAGACTGATGCAGTGGCAGCGTGGCCATGCCACAAGTCATTCAATATCATCTGCGTACCGTCTAACTCAAAATTGCAGTTTTATACAATGGCTCACATAGGGTCTACATTTTTATTGATTCCATAATCACATGTCAATTAGCATTTGTATTTAGAATGCAGCAGACTTTTGAAAGCATAGATGAAAAAGGGAAGGTATTTTCATTGCTCTCCTAGCAAATATACATGGTTATATATTTAATTTTTACTGCAGATATAATTGTCAGAATATGTTATTACACAGGAAAGACCAATGTGAAAGAAGGCAGAAAAAGCAAATGTACCAATAAGTACATTTCAAAAGTGCACTATTCCATCAGCCATTTCAAATAATATGACTGCTAAATTTTCTGAGTTTAATTAATTGGAATATTTTTTCTGTAATAAAACACTTTTAAAATTATACTTCTAAAAACTCTTACTTACCAAGATAGTCATTAGTATATGCAGCATACACAATAAGCATTTAGGGTAAACTGGAAATGACCAAAATGTTGTATGTGGCTAATACCAACATATCTATATCCTTTTACACTCACACAAAATGATAATCTCACCCTAGCAACCAAAAATGTCTTTTTTCAGAAAATTATTTGAAGAGCATCTTAATTCCTAGATGTCTCTTTATATAAAAAGTAACAATGACAAAAGCAAGATGAAAAGAAAATGAATTCAAATGCTGAAAGACCACAAGGATTTCGTGTTCAAGAAGCTCCAGTAAAGCTGAGCTTATGAAGAGGCAAAATACAGTATTTGGTCAGTAGGAGATGTAAGGATGAGTGAGAGCAAAAAAGAAAGGGAAGGGGAGAACAAAAAGGTGTGTTATTTAGGATGTGTGCAGTGTAGACATCATGTGGCTCTGCTTTCAGCAGCTCCAAATGTCATGCCATTGTTCAATGTGTTCAAAATGCCATATATGCTGCAAGGTCTGTGCAGTGACATTTTCTAAGTTATATCAGCAGGGAAGAACAGTATGTAGAGTGTCAGGGACCCTCCAGGGTGTGATCCTATGGAATGCAAGTGCACACATTCGGTGATGTCACGGAAACCCTATCTGCAGCCATGGATGTCAGCCAGTCTATCTTCTAAATGCCTCATTTGATACAGTCGGGGGTTCAGGATAAATCCTCCCCTTTTACTGAACTTCCTTTATTGCAATTGGCCAGAGCCCATAACTTTGCGACACAAGTGCGTACTTGATTCTGCGTTTGCTAACGCTTCATGAGTAAAATCAGATGGCCCAGAGTGCAGAACCTGCTCTCAGCTTTACCTGGTGTGAGGTGTGAAAGCCACTGAAGTGGGGTGACTGCATGCTAGAGTGTGAATATTTTGGACTGAGCATTGCCAGCATGGCGACCTGGTCTGAACCCATCCCCTGAGTCACTGCATGCCTCCAGGCATGCCATTTAATCTCCAGGAGTCTCAGTTTCTTTACCTGTAAAGTGAGAATGATGGGCTGATCTTGATAGTTGGTTTTAGGTTCTAAAGTTCTATGACACCTAAAGAAGAAGTGCCTTAATTTCTCTCTCATGGAACCTGATTTCTAGTAAAGAACAATTGGGAATTCTAAAATCTGCTACTTTTGATACGAAATAATAAGGATGATTTACCTGCTATTTGGGATATAAAGGTCTCAGTTAGCCCTTTGAAATAAAAATACTCACATAGACTGAAAAAGCTAACTTTATTTTGTACCTTCTCCGTGCAAGAAATGTTGCATGCTTAGTCATATTTAAGTTTCATAAGGTAACAAAAGTTGGTTCCATTTTACAGATGAGATATCTGAAGCTCAGAGAATCAAGTAACTAATTGTGTCAGAATTTAAAATAGTCTCTGGGCCAAGCTCACCTGATTTCCACGACATTACAGGCCCTGGGAAAAGAAGAAAGACATGTTCTGAGTGCCTTTGATGCATCAGATATTATGCTACATCACCATTTAGTCCTTATTCTTAATGAAAAACAAGTTATTCTCATCAATATTTGAGGGGTTAGATCAGATGTTGGCTAAACAGGCTATAGGTCAAATCTGGCCCACCACCTTGTTTTATAAATTAAGTGTTTGAATATCAACATGCTTATTTATTTATATACTAGAAGCCCAGTGCATGAATTTATGCACAGGTGAGGTCCAGCCCGCCCTGGCCTGATTGGGGCAGATCAGGTCCGGGCCAGCTCGGGGAGGGGCCACAGGAGGCAGGAAGTTGGTTGTCTGGCCCACCCCTGATCAGGATGGGAGGACTGGGGGGAAGGGCTGTGGGAGGTTGGCTGACTGGCCCCACCCCTGATCAGAGTGGGGGGGGGGGTGCCGATCAGGGCCCCAAACAGACTGGTTGGCTGCCATAGTGCACATCATAGTGACCAGTCATTCTGTTAATTCTAGTCACTTGGCTTTTATATATATATAGATGTCTCTGCCTTCAACCTACAAATGCTTATCTGAATAGTTGTGACAAAGACAGGATGGCCTACAATACTGAAGTATTTATTACCTTGACCTGTACAGAAAAGTTGTTTAATGATTTGGTTAAATTGATTCTTTAAGAACAAAAGATGTGCTTGTCACAGGAGTAAAAGGCACTATAGAAACCTTCACAAGAGAAAAACTAACTGAGGAATAAAAATGCAATGAAATAACATGTGTAACTGTTAAATTAGTGTGACTGATCTCTTCATGTAGCTCAAAACTTACTCTGAAAGCAATTTAAATTTTTAAAAAATATTTTGATTAATGGAAACATTGTTGGAATAACTGGATGGTTTTTTTTATGTTTTTCATATTTATTATAGGTTTTATCATAAGTTCTTATTTTGCTATTATAATTTAATGAAGGAAAACATATTTATTTGCATAATTTCTGGTAAGTTACTTTTTAAAGACATATAATTTTCAGGTTTCTTTTATCGACTTATTCTTGGTAGGAAGGGTAACATAAATATACCTGTGAGGTGTTAAAAATCTTTTAATTTCTTTTTTTAAAATATATTTTACTGATTTTTTACAGAGAGGAAGAGAGAGGGATAGAGAGTTAGAAACATCGATGAGAGAGAGACATCGATCAGCTGCCTCTTGCACACCCCCTACTGGGGATGTGCCCGCAACCAAGATATATATGCCCTTGACCAGAATCGAACCTGGGACCTTTCAGTCCGCAGGCTGATGCTCTATCCACTGAGCCAAACGGGTTTCGGCAAAATTCTTTTAATTTCTAAAAACTCTTTCATTTGGCCAGATGCATTTTCCGTTGCATACGAGAAAGCAGAAACTAAAATGTGAGCCAACTCTAAACCAGATTTGTAAGTGTATAACTTCTCAATCTTTTGTCAATCCTCTTGATTACCAGTGTGCTCCAAATCTGCTTTCTCTTTCTCAAATTATTATTATTATTTTTTTGTTGTTGTTGTTGCTTTTAGGGACCCAGAGCTTGCCATTATAGAGCTTTCCCAACATCTTCATCCATACCTGAGACCTCTTGCCTTTAAACTTGCTGCATAAAAACAGATGAGGATTGTTTCGTCTACACAGGGGGCTGCAAAAGTCCAGGTGTTACCAGGCCTTCCATATGATTTCTCCATTTTCAGCTTCTAAAGCATACTCACCAAGTGACAGCCAGCAGTGTTGTAGTGCTTACTCGGTGCTAAGCACTGTTCTAAGTGCCCCACATATTAATTCATTTATATCTCACAATCACCTATGCATAGTTAGTTATTATTATCATTCCCATTTTACTGATTAGGTGACTGAGCATTAGTAGGTCACCCAGTTGGTGCTCTGTGGCTTGGTGGGATCTAAATCCTGTTTGATCTGACTCTAGAGGGGGCACTCTTTGTCACCACACAACACTGCTTCTCTTCCTGCACTAGTCCTAGCTTATTTAATCTGTACAAATGCCCTGAGATAAAGGCGGATGAGACAAGTGGGTTTATTATTCTCTGACCAAGAGAGGGGTGAGGTGACTTAGGCCATGTCAGAGCTAGAAAGTGGCAGAACTAAAATGGGAGTTGAAACCTTCTTTTGCTAAAAACTTGGTCTTATTAAAACAAAACAAAACTATTATTTCCACCTAAAAAATGGAATTCCATTCTACTTGAGATGGTAATGCTTTATAAGTTGTTAAACTTTCTTGTAATGGTTTTCTTCTGTTGGGTGATAATGGGAAAAAGTGGCTGGCTCATAGGAGTAAATACCTAATAGATTTGATTGGGGATCATGCTAATTTTTTAAAATATATTTTTATTGATTTTTTACATAGAGGTAGAGAGTGGGATAGAGAGCTAGAAATATCAATGAAAGAGAAACATTGCCCAGCTGGCTCTTGCACACCCACTACTGGGGATGTGCCCACAACCAATGTTCTTGCCCTTGACCGGAATCAAACCTGGACTTTTCAGTCCATAGGCCGACTCTCTATCCACTGAGCCAAACCGGCTTCGGCTTGATCATGCTAAACTGATGGGGACATATTTTTAACTAAAGAGATTGGGGTGCTCTCAAAACAAAACAGAAGGCATGTGAGTATCTGGATTTTCTTGTGGAAATTAGAAAACTGCCATAGATAATTCTACTAGCATCACCTCAGGCACCTTCAGGATTTGTGCAATCATCTATTTAGCATCCTGAGAGGGTACTGACATCCATCAGCTTGACACAATCCTCAGAATGCAGGAGCAGTAATTAACTGAGGGACAACATGAAGTTACTGAAGAACCAAACTGCTTAACAGATGCCAGCAGTGAAAGCACGCTGACACCTACAAAGCTGTCTGTGACTAATCAAAAGACTTTATCAGTGGCTTGCTACCATGAGTTAGCAATGTTGGCATTGCATTGAGACCTAAATGATGGAATAATTATGTCTAGCAATGAAATATAAGGACAATTGGGGAGAATAAGAAAAAAGGGAAGAAATTGCTCTGCTCCCCCCCCACCTGCTTCAAACTAACTTTTTACATATGCATAGTTCATTTCAAGCCCCAAATGAATTCAGAACAAATGAGGATATGGTTAAAGCAATTTTCCTTTTTGGTTAAAAACAACTAAAAAGAGAAGAACAGAATGTGGATGGGAGAGCCCATCTGACAGAGTATAGAATTTTTTACCTCAGTGTTTAAAACAGGTAGTTACCCAGAGTTTGGCAAATTCCAGCAAAAGTTAAATGCCTTGAATAGTCAGTTGGTGATGGTGACAATGACAATAAAAGGCTGGAAGACCAATCAATGTAAGTGGTGCCATAAAACCTTTCAAGGCAACAGATGGACAAGATAGACTGCATTGTAATGCAATACAGTTTAACCTATATATTCATTGGGGGAAGAAAAGCCAAATCTATGTCTAGTTTCAAGAAAGAAATATATACCTGTTTTTGGAAGTACCATGTATGTGTCAGATATGGTCATGTATGAAAAAAATGTTAGTGGAGAAATCACCTGGAGGAGCCATTTCTAAGAATGTCATTTACACTGTGACTTTCTATTACCAACTCATATCCAGGAAGAGGTCTTTACCAGGTGATTGACCACCATGGCCCATATTATCATAATTACTTAGGGGAAGAATAATTATTATTCATAACTACCATCAACTTTTAATACCTAAATGAAATAATTTCCAAACTATTTTGTTTTTCAAAATAAGAATTATATCCAGACTCATATATACATTCATATAAAAATAAGTTTGTTTGTTTTTTTTTAAAGTTTATACTTTCTCTGGACAATGAAGGATAATATTTTTCACTACTCTATTTTATTCTATGTTGTTTCATTTGAAAAACTAGTTTTCACTGATAAAATTGAAATACCAATAATGATTCTCAATCACATTTTCAAAACAGCAACTGAAGCATATCTTCTCAAGTCTGTGAATATGTTTTCCACTGTAGAGTGTCTGTGATATAAATATCAATGAAAAAAAGACAAGTTTGTCATTTAAAACAAATCAAGCTTATTTGAGATTCCTTGGAGCACCAGATTCCATTCTTATCAAGTCCATTTGAAGAGATATTTTTAAATGAGCTATTTATTTCATGATAAAATAAGTCATTCACTAAGTAAAAAAATAAAATATTGGTTTAGAAAGTACTAGTATTATATCATTAGAGTCTTACAAATACTAGCCTGAATGCTTAGGTCCTGAGAAACTTTTTTTTTAAATTATAATTAATTTGTCGACATAGGGAAGTATTGAATTCAAAGCAAAAAGAGAGAGAGAGAGAGAGAGAGAGAGAGAGAGAGAGAGAGAGAAAGAAAGAAAGGCTTAAAAAAGTAAAAAAGGAAAGAAAGAACAAGAAGGAGAAAAATACCAATTAGCAATAATTTTTGTTAACATACAACTGCAAAATATGTTTTCCATATTCTGTAAAATTTAACTCTTTCAAGAGCTCTGAAATAAAACAAATGTAACAATATTTATCTAGAACGTGCCAGATTAATTTTTAAAATTTTGGTTCATACTAGATCCTTTTAGAAGGAAAGATCTCTATGCAGTATAATTTGTACATGAAAAGCTCATAGGTATTCTTACTGATCTTGTTGGAAGACTTCCCTACATAGGCAATGATTTCTCAGGGTCAGGGACTATATTTACTTTATCTTTGAATCATCATCACTTAGTCCTGGGCCTCTCACATAGTAGGCACTCAACAAGGGTTTAAGTAAGTAAAGTCTGTCCCACTTATAATCTTACCATGACCTACATCTTAAATAAAAAAAGGAAATATATTTTTTTTAATTAGGAGAGGCCCAGTGCACAAAATTCATACATGGGTAGAGTCCCTAGGCCTGGCTGGCTATCAGGGTCTATTGGGGCCTTCCTGGCTGCCAGCAGGGGCCTCCGTTCCTAGGCTGCTGCCTGTCAGCCAGGGCCTTCCTTCATTTTGTGCTGCCCCCTGGTGGTCACCGCACATCATAGCGAGCAATTGAACTACCAGTCTCCCAGTAAAACTCCTGAGGGGACAATTTGCAATATTAGACTTTTACATAGATAGATTAATGAGAAAGATGCTGTATTACAGAGTTCTATCACCTACTTTATACATTTACCATCAGAAAGGACTTTAAGAATAAAGATTGTCTATAGACTCAATGGTTCCTTATGGATGGTCATCAATATAATAGAACTACATAAGTTCCACAGATGATATATAGTAGTTATAGGTTTTTAAAAAAAGATGAATAATTTTTAAGACTACTTTACTATTCTCTGAATGTATTGTCCTTATATTTCCATCTCAACATTTTTAATGTGCTGTGTCATTTATCAATCATAAACTTCCCCTCATTCTTGACTTATTGACATTCAGACATTTCTGCAATGTCTGGTTCATTTGTTACATTTTTAAAGAAGTTAGTAGTGAATATTTCCCATATATGACATCACCTTCTCTTATTTTTTTTTTTGTACTGGAGGTATTTATAATTTTCTCTTGTAAATTATTGTGGAATTATATGCACAATATTTATTTTTTCCCATTAGAGCCTAAGGCTTTGTGACTTAAGGCATAGGATCCCCAATAGTGTTTTGCACACAATAGATTTCCAAATGTTAAGCATCATTTATTCATTCAACAAAGTATTATAAAATTCTTATTTCTATTGGCAATGTTTAAAGTACCAAAAATATCATTGTACACAAGACAGATATAGATCTCTGCCCCTACTCATTTGACATGAATGTCTAAATTAAAAATGTAAATAAATTTATTTATTTATTGTGTGACTATTTAGAATAGCCTTTTTTGGTTTTGGATTTGGACTAATTATCCTGGACCTCCTTTCTCTAAGCAGGATGATGATGGAAATGTCATTAAAATACCTACAATCTTTTACAATAATACTTGTCTTACAATATTATTTGAAAATGTAACAAGCATACGATTTGTTGGTATACATTTGTAACTCATTAAGTGTGACCCTCCCCACTTCCTCACCCATTTCAAGAGAGCAAGAAATGCTATCTTAGTTGCTCAGGACATATGAGAATGAATGACTTGACTATTAGTTCTGGAAACTACTAGGATATCAACTTTATTTAGAGTATGATACTAATTTCTATAAGTCAGACATATTTAGGAAGAAATTCCACTCAAAAATGTTTACTGCGTTGTTGAGAAAGAAGTTAGATTTTAATTTTAATACAAATTTCTAGATATGTTGTTTCAACATTTGTAATTTAAAAAATTATTTTAGGTTACCAAATAATTAAAGCTAAGTCAAACAATGTATTTATTTTTTGACTGATCTCTTGGCAAAAATATTTGCTCTGGGTATTTAAAGCTTAGTTAAAAATATGAAATATAATTAACTTTTCAATATTTTAATGAAGCCATCATCCTATTCTTCTGCAATTTTGCTCCTGTAATACTTAGAAAGCATCTGTAGATAGTACCTTCATTTTTAACCTAGTATTGGCAAAGGGAATGCTATACATATTTGATTATTTTTCTCAGAAATACCTCTGCCTTAGGCAATAGTATATATTTCAAGGGATAGCTATGCTTCAGTACTCCACACTCACATGTGGAACCACTACTAAACTGTTCTGGGGTTTATTTAACAGTTAAGATTAAAATTCAGGCCAGGGCGTCTTCTCTGAATGACAGGTGCCAATGCTTTAATGATTATTATATACTTTGAATGTCATTCCTTAGTCGAAGTTTCTGCACAATGTAGCGAACTCTGCCTTTTCAACTTGATTTTCTGTAACAACTCTCTCCACGCACCTTGCCTCCTCCTTCTCCTCTATCACTTACTCCTGCTTTCTTTGGGTTTGAGAACTCACCATGCTTTTTATTGCTTACTCCTCTCTCTGGAATTACATCCTTGTGGCTTGCCCCTTTTACATAAGGTACTCCTCCATCTTCTGTGGACCTTTCCTAAAAGGCCAGTTCCTTAGAGAAATCACCTATGATTTTCTAGTACCTCGTCCCAAAATAGGTTGAGTTTTCTTTTACTTATAAATAGGTTTCTCCTGAATTTCTCCTTTGTAACACATCAGCTTGATGTCAGTCTTTTCTGACAGACTATAAGTCTCCTAAGGGCAGGCATTGTTCCCTCATTCATTGTTTCACTGTTTTATCTTTACAATGTTGAACTGAACAGGCCACCCAGGAGGAACTCAGCAAGTATTTGTTGAATGAATAAATGAACAATGATGTCTCACTGTCAGAGAGGAAGTATTCTTGTAATAGTTACACCTGCTTTCTGAGATAATTGAGTTTATTTTGTCTTGTTGAAAACAAAAATAAATTACATTAATTGAATTAACACTTAATGAATGGCTAGTATTTGCCAAGGAATGTGCGATGTGTTAAGAAAATATAATGATGAATTAAAGGCAGGTTTCATTCCTGATAGGAGTACCCATGTAGGCATTTGAGAGCCTCATAGAACTTGAACTTGACTTAATCATAAATAAATACACAGTTGAAAATGTATATTAAAACCATACTAGTATACACCTAGTAAAGTTTAAAATAAAAAGATGTAAATAGATATTTGAAGGTTTTTCCTGATTGGTTGGTTAGTTGTTTTCTCAGAATAATGAAAAAGTATCTTTATTGTTGAAAATATCACAGATGTCTGCTTTTTTTCTTCTTCTCCCCATTAACCCCCTCCTCCCCGCACCTGCTCCTCGCTGATTGTTTAAGATCCAACAAGTATCAGTCAAACCTTAGAGACTTGCTTTTAATTTCCCACTTTTATTTGATTTTTCAAGTATTCATCTTGTTGACAGAAAGAAAGAATGGCTTACTTTTACCTTTCCCCTAGGTATATTGGTAATGCAGAGTCATTGTGATAAACTATCAAAATAAATGGCATGCCAGGAAAATCTCTACCTCTTCCACATTACATTCATGTCTGTCTGCACAATTATTAGATTCTCATGAACAGGGGGTTGCTGTCAGTGATTCTCAGTGGCCAGGCCATAGTGAACTTAAGGGTTCTAGATTGTTTATCCAGAAGCCAGATTATATACATGAGGCTTTATTGTATAATATGTGAACTGCAAGTCATGTGTAGGCTATAAAATTTCCAATTAGAACCAGGACATTTCCAGAAAGCTTGTCTGGATGAAATCAAGCTCCATCTATAATTAAATTCAATAGCTCCTTTAAATATAGACTTATGTAATAATAAATTTCTGAGTTATTACTTTTCTTAATTTTATACAACCTTTACCCATTCTTCAAACTTATGCTTCATCATTTTAAATAACTCTTCCCATGATGCTGAAGCAAAAGCATAAATAAAAAAATTAGCTGCCCCAGTGTTTAACTTAAATGACACACAACCCATCACACTGTGAAGATTACATAAAATGTTAATAAATGTTTTCTTTTCTTCTTTTTTTTGAATTTTTGTTTCCTTTTTCTCAACCTTGCTTTCACTTTACCGTGTTTTGTCTTGTTTTATTACATCTTGCATCTTTTTTTCAGTTTATTGCTCTGGTGATAGATTTTAATTTATATTTATTTTTTATTTCCAGGTTATTTATTCTGTTTGTACCCACTGACTCACAGGCCAGAATGGTGATTGTTATACAGTAGTTTACTTTTAAAAGAAATAGGACTGCTCAAGCAGCTAATACAGGAAGATGTATCACCAGCCTGAATAATTGTGACAACCATAGACCGTATCAGTGTCTGTTTGTTTGCACAATACCCTCCTGCATTAAGAAAGCCGTCCCAGCTGTCTTGGGCTCTGGAGTCACCCATTTCATCACTTGACACTGCGGCAGATGTTATGGATTGATAACAGACTTCACTTCATTCACTCCACATCTAAGATTACCTCTGGAAAAAAAATCTAATACATTATAACCCTTCCAGCCATTTGTTAAAAAAGAAAAAAAAAAGATCAGCAATTTATTCCCCCTTTAGCATTAAATTGTGTGTCTTTTTCCCCCTCTTTGAATGCACATACTATTTAAAAATAGCCATTTAACACATTCATTGCATGGTTTTCTGTAGGCAAGAAAATCAGTGAGAGACAAGAATGTAATGATTTAATTCAATTATGACCAGATCAGATTTAGAACTAACTGATGACTCATATTCTCATTATGTAAGAAAGATGCTGTTAGCCTTTAATGATAGAAATATGTGCAGCATTCATAGGTTTGTTTGAAATAAGTACTTGAGGGTTGTTTTTTCCCCCTGAAAAATCTGAAAAAAGAAGAGCTCAGGCTGGGATTTAAAAGGAGGTAGAAAATCTGTGTTAAGTTGAACAGCTTTCTTAGCCAAACAACAGATTCTCCTCTTTAGTTTAGGAAATTCAAGGAGTCCTCTAAATGCAATGCAAATAGGATTGACCATTGCTTAACAGTCTAAAAAGTGAGCATTTCCAACAAAGAGATTTTATGGAAAAATGTGGATGTAAATAAATAAAAATGTACAATGGGCCTGTTTTTTAGCTGTGAAAATGCTTTGTGTGTGAACAGTATGACTTTACTGCTCGGGTTGTAGAAAAGCATGGGATTGAGGCACACTTCAAAATGAAGTATGGCAGGGGAGGCTGGTGAATCAAACACACCCCATTTAATTCAGGTCTTGAACTCGCATGCAGACACTTCAAGTTTGCTCTCTTCATTCAGGCATGGTCACCTTTTTATATCTATTTCTAACTTAAAATTAGCTCCACAGGGGCATCTTTTAGTGTGTGAAACTGGCTTGTATCCATGCATTATCACCTAGAGGCTAGGTCAGCAAATCCCAAAGCTGCCAGAGGTGCTCAGAGACTTGAGGCCATGAGAGAAAGAAAGGGGATGGAGAAAGGACATCATGTGACAAAGGAGCATCTATTATAGTATTGGGCAAAAGTAAGTTTACAGTTGTTCATTTGGAAAATAATAAATAAATAATAATATAAGAATAAATTCTGTTTCACTCACAACTGTAGACCTACTTTTGCCCAACCCTCTATAGTTATTCTTTTATTTTCTTTTTCAGGTGGGTAACATCTTAAATTTCACAAGATTCTTTTCTATTTATTATTTTATTCTTGTTTTGATCCTCTGCTGCACGAGAATCATACACACAGGGCTCATATTGGCCCTTCCTAGACAAAGGCGAAACTGAGTCTCAGAGAGATTAGAGACTTGCCTAAGTTCTCTCAGCTGAATAGTGGCTTTTGAAAGAGAGTGTGACAAATGTCTTTTAGTCAAAACTCGCAGTCACTGTGTTTCCTATTCTATTGAGCCTGGATGAAGAACGAAGCAACGGTAGTCCTAGTAGCACTATTATTCTTCTACTTTGTACTGCCTTTTCTCACAGAGACCCAGTGAATCATGGGCCAGAATGGCAACTGTTCAGAGACCAGGGAAGCAGGAAGAAGGAGCCACCATGAGCCCAGCTATGTGACAGCAATAGAGTTCATACACCATATCAGTCTAAGCCAAAGTAAAGACTTTCTGCCTTGGCAGTTGACTTTTGAATCCATACTAAATCTAAAACATTATAGGTGCCATTAATTAAAGGAGACTTGACCTGGAAGTCTGAAAGTGAGCAGGAGAGATGAGCTTTTCATCTTATATTGATTGGGTCTTGGTCATCAGTACAGAACCTCAACTTGATGGGAGTGGGAGAGGCATTATTCTGGCCATGCTGGTCATCATGCTCCAGCTCCCCACAAATGCAGGTTGCTTGAAATCTAGAAATACAGTCTAGCACTGCTGAGGAGTTGTAAACTTTAAGTGCTGCTCTGGGAAAAGCTGACATGGAAACCCACAGAACAATGTAGATGCTAAAGAGGCAGAGCTACTGCAGCTTTGGTTCCAAGAGGTACTGATCTCTGAGGAGGTAGATGAGGGAATGAGAAACAGAGAAACCTGGGCAACAAATGAGCAGCCAAAGAAAATTACAGGATTCTTCCCGATTCCCATGCTAAAAGAACTAGAGAGAACCACATGTAATTTTATGTTTTCAATTAAGCCAGTTATGCGGACTGAATATTTGTGTTTCTCCCTTGTGGATATCCCAGCCCCCAATGTGATGGCATTAGGAGATGAATCTGTGGGAGGTAATTAGAATTAGCTGAGATCATGAAGGTAGAGCCCAATGAGTGGGATGATGCCCTTATAAAAGTCTGGCTTCCTCTCTGCTCTCTGCCACAAGAGGATAAAAAGATAAGAGTCTGCAAACCACAAGAGGACTCTCACCAGAACCCAGCCATGATGGCACTCTGATCCAAGACTTCCAGGCTCTGGAGCTGTGAGAAGTTAACTTCAGTTGTTTATATGTCATCCAATCTAGAATTTTTTTTGTTAGAATAGCCAGGAGACCTAAGTCATGGAGTCTAGGCTTTCTATAGTCTCAAGTCTGGTTCGTGAAGTAGGAAAACAGACAGAGGTAAAGTAGTTTTCTGTGTTGTTTTTTTTTTGTTTTGTTTTGTTTTTTTGCCAGCAGTAAGGTGAAAAAGGGGAAACAGACTTCTAAGAATATAGATTCCCATAATTAAGGAAACCAGATTCACTAGAACCACACAACTGGTAGTTACAGTAAGGGTGATTTAGAAATTATAAAAGTTGATAATACAAATGCCCAGCATCAAGCTGATCTAAGGCTTGGTACCCTATAAACATAAAAAGAATCCTAAAGTTTCTGTGTTGCAAGCCAGAAAATACTTGCTTCCATATTTCACTGCTTGTATATCACACATTTTAACATCTTTAAAATGAAAGCACAGCATAGAATCAGTGCTATCTCACATAGATGTGTTTTTTTTATTTTTATTTCTTAGTAACAATATAATTGTGCTTGTTGCAATAGGAAAAAATGTCTAAAATTTGATCAAATGATTTTAGGTGCCTGCTACGAAGTAAATAACAACAATAACAACAAAAATACACAAAAAAACAAACAAAACAAACAAAAACTAAAGTGAGATATCTAAATCCAGTCTAATAAGATCCAAGATCTCTGATGACAGTGGGTCTAAAAGGAAGATTCTAGTAAACCTAGAGTAAAGGTAAAATAAAAGGAGAAAGAATTTTGCTGAAAGAATAGTACATTATTTGTGTAAGCTGAATTCTTATAAATTGTCTCTCAATCTGTAATTTATACCTGTAAGATTATTAACATCAAAGAGCATGTGTATTTTAATTGCAATTATATACAGCAATTGGGTATATGAGACCAGACTGTAGACTCAAGTGTTGATGTTGGCGGGAGAAGCTTCTCAGCACACCAAATTATGAAGATGGGAGAATGCTCGAGGAAGCATAGACACAATCTGCCTGAGTACCTATACCGAAAATGGAAACTCAGCATGTAAACTCCTATGTGTTTTTTAAATCTGGTTTAGATGGCATTTTCTATTTTAGAAAATCATGTGTGTTCCTGAAAAGTTCGATGTTAAATTGATAAAACTTTAAAGAAGATGAGACTTAATAAACCCTGGGCATACAACTTTTGTAAAATGAGTCCATGTTCTTCATTTATCTAGCCTATGAATTTGAACTGTCAGATTGATATACACCTACACTTAAACTGGTAATGATAATGATGATATAAAACCACTAATTAGCTCCTAGCGCTGTGATCTGTCTTGTATATAACATATTCAAAGATAAAACTCTTGGCCTTAAGGAGTTTGTGTTATAAGATAAAGCAGAGAAAGTTTGCATTCTTAGGAGTCCAAACCTGGAATGGCTTGTAGATGAAAGTGAAAATGTATTCTGAGTTGGCATGAAAAGAATGTGGTAATATTTTCCTTTTCTGTCATGAGCATCTAGGATTGTTTAACCCTCCCAACTTAGTTCTACATTTTCCCATAATATTAGGACCACCTATTTTTTTTCCTGGTCCCTCACTGACAAGTGATCAATGACAGCAAAGAAGGCTTTTCTCTCTGGGATTTTATGGCCATCTATGGAGTTTCTGGTCCTATTACAGTGTGGGACAAGGGAGAGAAATCTCTCTTCTGCCAAGGGCTATATGGATATTTATAACATCATTCACTTAGTATAATTCACTTAATATAAATTTATGTTGCTGTGAAAAAAGCTCTAAGATTTATTGAATTTTGAGTCCTGTTTACAGTTGCCTTGGCAGGGCCAGACCAAATGATTTTACAGCCCATTATAGCCTGCAGGCAGGACCCCTGCCTTAGGGGAAGGGCCTTGAATTTCCCAGCATTTCAGTTGTGTCTTGTTTTGGGTGTGACTCATTGAACATCCCCATGGCATTAGAACCAACTACAGAAATCAGACACTTACTCTAGACAAACTGGGAGCTAAGGATCCTCATTTCCATATGATAGCACAGAGAAAAGGTTTTGCCAGTTCATCAGTCCATAGAGATCAAAACTCTCATGCTTGCTACCATTTGATGTCATTCCACAGCTTGAGGAATGCAAACAACCTGGCCTATATTGGTGAAGAGGGAATGGAAAGCAATGCATAGGCAAAGGAAAAGGACAACCCAATTGGTTAAGAGTTTGAGTAATACAACTAAAGGGGAATTAATTAAAGGTCGAATTATAATTTTGACCAAAAAAAATGTAATGAGACTGATTTAATAGGTATAATTAGGTCTCAAAATATATACAAATACCTCTTGGAAAATTAAAATGTAGTTTGAAAATCTTAAAATTAAATAGAAGAACTGGAAAAAAAGATGATTGTCGAGTTATAAAATAAGATAAAATAAATCCTCACAACACAAAGCAAACACCTAAAACAAAGAAATCGAATGAATAGGGGAAAGATAAGCAACTTGGAAGAAAGTTCCAGGAAGTTTAGAAGTAAGAGATTTGTAAGAAAAATCAAGTAGAGACAGAGTCAAAGTTATAGTTACAAAATATTATAACTTCAGCAAAAAATTATCTGAACTAAAAACACAGAAACAAATAAACAAAAATAACCATTATAGGAGAGTGGGATTTTTACTAAATGAAATTGTATGCAGCACTCAAAATAAGTAAACTAGAGCAACACAACCATTTGGATAAATTTCAGCAATAAAAGTCACAGATTTCTGCATAAAGTATGACATCCTTTTTATAAATGTAGAAAAAAATTTTAAAAATATATTTTAAGTAATGTATGTTGATGCAATAAAAGTCTATAAAAAGGAAAACAACAAAAATGAACTCAGATTTAGGATCATGATGATTTGGGTTAAGGAGAAGTGGTAAGATGGGTTTATAGAAGAATAATATGGTTAACTACACACTATCGCCAAGATATTATCTTTTATGTTGCCTGGTAGTTTTGAAGGTTGTTGTAGCTTTATTAATTCTTTAAAAGATAAATAGTGACTCTCAGCCAGCATGGCTCAGTGGTTGAGTGATGACCTATGAACTAGTAGGTCGAAGTTCAATTTCTGGTCATGTCACATGACTTGGTTATGCGCTTGATCCCCAGTATAGGTATGCAGCAGGCAGCCGATCAATGATTCTCTTATCATTGATGTTTCAATCTCTCTCACCCACTCCCTCTCTGAACTCAATAAAAATACATTTAAATAGATAAATAAACAAATAGTGAACATAAGCCAATGATAGTAAAACCAATTTTGTGCAACCGAAGTTATACCCTCAGCCAAATTTTTAATAAGGAGTGGAATAGATCATTTCAAATGTAAATGAAAAAGATGTATAGAGGGCAGAATATTTAAAGTCAGTTAATACTACTCATGTCCAAAATCATTAAATAGCACCAATAACACAATCACATATGATAATTACCACTACTCACAATGACAATAGAATCATAAACTTTTGTGTACTAACCAACATACATATAAAAAGAAAAATACATAAATGAGTGAGGTCATGAGGTGTTTCTCTTTCATTGACTGGCTTATTTCACTCAGCATGATGGGAGATAATAGATCAACCGAAGGACTTGTATACATGCATATAAGTACAACCAATGGACACAAAACTCTGGGGAGGGAGGGTATGTATGGGAGGGGGGGGCAATGTTAAAATATGTACACAGATAATAATTTAATTACAAAAATGTAAAAATAAATAAATAAATAAAGTTTGAAGAAAAATACAAATGGAAAGTTATACTAGAGATTGATGGAGAATTTAACTAAAACATAGAGGAAGATGCAATTAATTTAACAGGTTAAAAATAAGGACACAGGATTTAATATTACCAGCAGGCTCAACATAAATGATGTTTATATATAAAATATTGTATTGAGCAAAGAAAGGATATATAATTATTTCTTAGAGCTGTGGAAGATTGATAATAATTATTCATGTATTTAGCCTCAAAGCAAACTTAAATTCCACAAAATAGATGTTTTAAGACCCACATGGTATCAGTGTAATACCATATATCAGAAATCAACAAAAAGTTCTTAACTGCTTAGATTTGAAACAAGTCCCCAAAAGAACCCATGGACAAAAAGGAAATCACAAAATACTTTTTTCAGAAGAAGTAATGAAAAAGATATTTTATACCTATCTTGGAAACAAACAAAAGCATGCAAATCTACTGAAATCTATCAAAGGTCAATGCTACTAAAGAGAAATAAATGTAAACTAAGTTTGAACATCAGGTAAAGGGATGGTTTTAGTAGAAATGCTGTCATTTAGTATTATTTGAGGAGAGTCATGGGAAAAGTCATCATAACAGGTTTTATAAAAAAAAAAAAAAAGAAAAAAAGCAAAAAAAAAAAAGCTTTTTACAGCAGTACTCAGAGTTTGTTTAGAATAGCTCAAAAGAAGAAACATGATAATTGTTTGAGAAGGAGAACCTAGAAGACTCGGGCCCACCTTGAAAATGTGGGTGAGATGACAGGTTGCAATGAAATGCTGGATTCCAGGATTCTTGGTGCGCCAGAAAAATAGTTCATGTGCAGCGTGTGTCATATCGTTCTGCATCTGCTGACGGCTGTCTTCTCAGAGCCCCCAGAGCATGACCGCTAAAGAGCAGAATGTTCACATTTTTATTATTTCTGGTTTTTCTTCTTACCTTAATGAACAGTGGGGGAGGAGAGAAAAAGAACAAAAAAATAAATAAATAAAAAATAGCAGAAGCTATACCATGGTAGGTGTTGGAAAAAGGAAATACCTCATTCCTCCTCCCCTCCCTCCGCAGTCTCCCTCCCCACCCCCACCCCCACCCCCAACCCCCCAAAATGTGCCTTTGCTTCACTTGCTGAAAGCTGTGTTAAGGACCCTTCGAAGAACAACTCTGCTTTGACTCTTTCCATCTGCAACGGGTTCTTCTTGATACAACTGCCAGGGAGGTGTATTGTTGTGTCTGATAAAAGGTTGTTATTAGAAGGGAAAAAATGTGTTTTTTCTTTCTTTCCATGTAATATGTAATAAAACTATTCTATGAAGTTTCAATGAACTCTCTCAATTGAGAAAAATACAGACAATTTTCATTATAAGTGAATGTCTCCAATTCATTCCTTTTCTATGGAAGGAAGACATGCAACAGTAACTTACTGTAGGCCACATTTCACCAGATATCATCTATTCCATTATTCTTGTGTATGTTTCATATGAAAAAATGTTATGAAGTTTTTTTTCCCTTCACAAAAATACATATTCCCTTATCTCATTAAGTCCCTATCTCACACAGCACCCATTCCCCGCTGTCACCAGTCCTCCTGCTCCCTCCCCAGGGTGGGTCACTGCTATTTAAAGAGTATAAAAGGAATGCAGGCAGTTCATTCTCACACAGTCAGTCCATTATTCAATTTAAAGTCTAAAGCAATGTAGATGAAATTCTGAGCATGAAATGAACCTGGGTTTGGTTGACTGTCTTTAATGAGATTTGACATTTTCCCCCAACTGCTATGATTTACCATTTGTCTTGTATTGTAGAATGCAATATTTGTTTTGAGTCATTGCAGTATTTTAGCTTAGAGATACTGGGCCAGAAATATGTTTTTCATTCTCATTCTTATGGTGCGGGTACACACATTGGTAAAAGTCAATCGGAGAGAGTATTGTAACCTAAAAATTTGCTTTTTATCTAAGACATTCAACATGATTATGTGCTTGGATTTTAATTTCTGTTATATTTGAAAATGAAGATATGTATTTGTGAAAATCAAAACATCGAAAAGTATGTAAACCCCAAATTGAAGGTTTTCTCCTTCCTCTCTCTTTTACCAATCAATTCATTCCTAGATATTCACTGTTAAAGGTTTGGCATGGATCCATTTTGTGTGTGCATGCACACACACATATGCACAGATGTATAAGTATTCATTTATAATTTATATATTTTTTCATTTTAAAATTATAAAATAATATTATACATTCTAGTCTGCAAAAATAGTTTCTGCTTAAGTATTATGAATTTTCATTTCACTATCTATAGATCTATTTCATTCTTTAAAATGGCTATGTAATATATTTTTTTTTTTTTGCTTTTAAAAATCAAAGCTGCAGTAAACATTCTTTTACATAAGTATGTGATTCCTGGGTTGACAAATATGTATTTTTAAATTTTGGTAAGATATATTTTTAAAATTTAGTAAAAATAACTTTACTCTAAAGAAGTTTAAATGCCCTATAAACATTATCTGTTGCCTACTTTAATAGCATTATTCAATGAGTAAAATGAAATAGTAGTCTTAGTATTTGCTTAATATAGATTTCTTTGTGTCCTAGGCAAAAGGTATGGACTGGCTCATTTTAATAAGTAAGATTTGAAACCTGTTGAAATAGATTTAATTCATAGTTCTTCCATTATTTGTGTGCATATGTGATCATGGCACATTATTTAATGTCAATGTCCATATTGTTCTAGTGAAGGTAGGAGCATATTTCTTAAGTACTCAAGAATTGCAATAAAAATAGAAAGATAAGCATGCAGGGAAGATATGTTCAATTAAAAGCACCACAGAAAAACTGCACTTAGATACATATAACATACACACCAACACACACACACACACACACACACACACACTCATTAATGAGATAATGTGACTATATTATAAATAAGATGAAATCTGACCATATCTCATTAATATCAGGCCGCCTCTATTTTAAGTGTGGGATACAAAACTAAAATTAGTTTTCTCACCATTTATAATTTCATACTTTATCTCACATATGTAGGTCCTTGAGACATGAATAATTAAGTGATAAAATATATATAAAACTCAGTGCAATTTATAAACACTAGTAAAATAAAAAAGTTTACAGCTCTACTCATAAGAAATCAGGTTCATTTCCTGTACAGAGACAGCTATTACTAATTAATATGAAAACCTCCTGATGTCTTAATTTTTTTTTTGCAATCACAATTATCATTCAATATTATTTTATATTAGTTTCAGGTATACAGCATAGTGGTTAGACAACTATATAATTTATGAAGTGATCCTCCCAGTAAGTCTAGTAACCATCTGCATATACATCCTACCTAATAAAAGGATAATATGCAAATTAACCATCTCTCCACTATACCCACAAGCCACGCCTGCCAGCAACACCCACCAGCCAATCAGAGTGAGTACGGTATGCAAATAAGCCCAATCAAGATGGCTACAGCCACAGAGAGCAAAAGGGAGGCTTGAGTTTTCAAGGCAATGGAAGAAGCCAGGCTTTTCGCCTGCCCTTGATGGCCTAAGCCTCCATTCAAGGCTACAAAGTTTCAATTATAGAAGGTAAACAAATCCAAACAGAAATGGCAGCAGCCACAGAGCTAGAAAGAGCAGGAGGCTAGGGTTGCTCCTGGCAATGGAGGAAGCTAAGCTTGCAGCACACTCTAGTGGGCCCAGGCCTCCACTCCAGCCTACAAAGTTTCAATTATAGAAGATACATAAATCCCAACAGAAATGGCTGCTGGCCATAAGCGAGCAGGAGGCTTGGCTCTGCTCCAGGTTACAAAGTTTCAATTGTAGAAGGTAAATAAATTCCAGATACCCGGGCCTCTGCTTGGGTCACCAGGGGGCATGGCCAGCCTGCAAATCACCACAGGCCCCTCACCCAGGCTGCCTCATGCCACAAGGGAACCCCCACCCTGATCTGGGACACCCTTCAGGGCAAACCAGCTGGCCCCCACCCATCACCAGGCCTCTGTCCTATCTAATAAAAGAGTAATATGCAGATTGACCATCACTCCAACACATAAGATGGCTGCCCCCATGTGGTCAAAGATCCTGCCCTTATGTGGATACAAGATGGCCACCACAAGATGGCCAGCAGGGGAGGGCAGATGGGACCAGGCCTGCAAGGGAGGGCAGTTGGAGGTGATCAACCCTGCAGGCGAGGGCAGTTAGGGGTGACCAAGCCGGTGGAGGAGGGAAGTTGGGGGTAAACAGGCTGGCAGAGGAGCAGTTAGGCATAAATCAGGCTGGCAGGGGCGTGGTTAAGGGATGATCAGGATGGCAGACAGAAGTGGTTAGAGGCAATCAGGAAGGCAGGCAGGAGAGCAATAGGAGCCAGCAGTCCTGGATTGTGAAAAGAATGTCTGACTGCCCGTTTAGACTTGACCCCAGTTGGATAGGGGCAAAACAGGCAATCGGACATCCCATGAGGGGTCCCAGATTGGAGAGGGCACAGGCGGGGCTGAGGGATACCCTCCCCACCCCTGTGCACAAATTCCGTGCATTGGGCCTCTGGTAGTTATTATAATATTATTGACTGTATTACTTATGTTGTATTCTACATCCCTGAGATTATTTTCTAACTGCCCCCCCTCCTGGTATTAATGCCTATGTTTACTTCAGAAACTATAGTTCAGTTAATAAAATTTAAGGACATGCCATATTTGCTCTAAATTAATACTAATACCAGCAATATTGTGTCTGGTGGAAGAAAATATAAAATCAAAGCTATGTTATAATTCAACATAATTTTTATGTCTCTCTGAACTATCTGATTTAACCTAGACATACTGGCTGATTTTATCACATTTATTGTTTCATGCTAATATTAAAAATAGGTTCTCTCAGTGTCAATCAACTAATTTCATTTTACATTGTTATATATACTTAAAATATTTTTAGAGTGTGCAAAAGTAAAAGCAAAATGAAATACTTCCTTTAAGGAATCAAAATAAATAATATCACCAGATTAAGTCTACCATGTACCATTAGTATAGAAAAAATCAGCAGGCTTGGGAAGTCATATAGCAGTCATATAATCCTGACTGTTGAGTAACTGGCAAATGCTGTTCAGCTGCATCGCTGAAAATCAAGACACATTGTAAAAGCCACTATGTGGTAATCAGAATTTCAACAGTTGAGGTCAAGGCAAATTTATTTTCTTAGCAGCTTTCTTGAGAATCTGTTGTGAAAACACTTTAATTTTGTGTCAATGATAATAATAATAATAGTAAATGCTTGTCTAGCACTTACTATGAACCAAGCACAACTATAGTTGTTATATGTACATTACTTTAACCATCTGCTTTTTTGTTTTGTTTTTACAGGTGAGGAAACTGAGATGCAGAAAGGTTGAGCAATCTTCACACTCTAACACAGCAAGTAAGTGAGAGTCTGGATTTAAACCCAGATTATCTGGCTGAAAGTCCTTGCCACTATAATCTCTTTCCTATCCTTCATAGATAGCTTGATCTCTTTACATGTAGGTAGTAGCAATACCAATTTTTCAGAGAATAAGGTCACACAATTGGATATATATGCAATTTTATTGTTTTCCAAGAAAACAGTTTCAGTTAACATTGAATTTTTTTTTCAACTCCCAAATCATTAACTGATTAAGATAATTTTAAAAATAAAGATGAATTTGGTAATTTGGTCAATTTAAAGACTAATAATTTTGTTTCTGATGAATATGTATGTTATCAAAAGCTATATCCACATTAGAAACATGGAAAATCCAGAGTTTATTTTCACAGAAAATGTTTTTATAAAGATGTAAATAATTCATACAAAATGGAACAGCGATTACTTGTATGCTCAGAAAGCAGGTACTTTTAGCTGGTATAGAAATAAGTCTGGAATTGTAGGCTTATCTATATTAATTATCTAATGTACTCTGTAGATACTCCTATTAGATTCAAGACATTCAAGAATATCTTGAGAGTTAAGGTCACTCATATCATTATCACTTATCTAAGAAAGCTTCTTTAGAGTGTATTTTATTATGATCCATCAAAGATTATCAAGCCATCAGATAGGTGCTGTACCAATTAGCTATGTATTTCTCTCTAATCCATTTGCAAAATAACACACAATAGAGAATCAATATGGACAGGCATTATGGAAAATGCAGCACTGTCTTATCATCTGTGTAGCCTCAGCTAGAGCCAATTACAAGATGGAGCAGTCGTGAGTATTCAGTAACAGTCACCAAACTGAATTGTAAAAACAATAGTTTAAAATATTATTCTGAGCTTCAGACTGCTTATAATTTATTTGAAGAGACAAATTTAACATATATAAAACCATAAAAAGAAGAATTAAGTGTCAAACTACTTCTCATAAACTCTAAGTAAATATGAATCCAGCATATGGGAAGATGAACCTGAACCAGCAAGGTAAGAACTTCATAATACTGAAAAAATGTTTTTGGTCATATAGTCAAGATAATTTAAAAACCTTGGAAAGTACTCTAGTGGGAAAGAAACAGAAACTGAGGGAGGCATTTGAACAGTTGGTCCATTAATTTGTGCACAGTCACACCAAAATTGGTGAATAGCACATCTCAGAATTCAGAGAGACGATGTTCAAGGATTTTTTTTTTCTTCTGAAACTATTTATCGAAAGTAAAGTAAACAGTGATCAGATGTAGATTTGATCCTGTGAATCTTCCTCCTCTTTTAGAAATTAAGGTAAAACAAGCAAAGTCTATAATGACTGTGACCTTAATTACTGGCTAAGGTCCTATGACAGGCTTCATCCTAACTAAACCCTGTCAACTGTAGCATTTTCCCTCTCAACTGATATTCTTATATTTTCCCAATGCCATCTACATCCCATATATTTCATCAGGTTAGTCTATAACACTTTTTTTTCTCCTCTTGTTTCAGCTAAAAGATGAATTGGACTCACGTGTTCACATCCTAGGGAATAATTACAATCAAGTGAAGTCATTTAATCATTTATTCTCTCTCTCTCTCTCTCTCTCTCTCTCTCTCTCTCTCTCTCTCTCTCTCTCTCTCTCTCTTCTCTCTCCCTTCTCTACAGCATTATAATTGAACCCTTGAATTTTCTTTTCTTTTTTTTTAAATATATTTTTATTCACTTTTTACAGAGAGGGAGAGAGAGGGATAGAGAGTTAGAAATATCAATGAGAGAGAAACATTGATCAGCTGACTCTTGCACACCCCATACTGGGGATGTGCCCGCAACCAGGGTACATGCCCTTGACCAGAATCGAACCTGGGATCTTTCAGTCCACAGGCTGACACTCTATTCACTGAGCCAAACAGGTCTCATCTGTGAATTTTCTTTAATTAGAGACTGTAGATGAGTAATTTTTCTAGTTCCTAGTCTCAAATATATATCCTATATAATAAAAGCCTAATATGCAGATCTACCGAATGGTGGAATGACAGGCTGCTGTGATGTGCACTGACCACCAGGGGACAAATGCTCAATACCGAGCAGGCCCCAAACCAACCAAGGCGGGTGCCAGCAGGGGCCCCCTAATTGCCTCACTAGTTGCTCCACAGAGGGAGACAACCAGTGGTGGGGGTGGGGGTTGGCACTGGCCAGTGAGTCAGTAGTGGTGCCAGGTGGGGTCAGCTGGCGAGTGGGCTGGTGCTGCCTCCCAATTACCCCACCAAAGTGGGCAGCACCAGGTTAGCCAAGGTGGGTGCCAGCAATATATCCCTGACCACTCTGTCAGGTGCCCCACAGATCAGCCCTGATCACTGGCACATACTAGAGGCCAAGTGCATGAAATTCTGGCATGGGTGGGGGGTGTCCCTCAGCCTGGTCTGCACTCTCTCCAATATGGCACTCTCTCAGGGGATGTCTAACTGCCAATTTAAACTGGCAGTCTGATATCCCTCTCACAATTCTGAACTGCTGGCTCCTAACCACTCACCTGCCTACCTGCCAGCCTGCCTGATCACCTCTAACCATCTGTTCCTGCCAGCCTGATCACCCCCTAACTGCTCCCCTGCCAGCCTAATAGCCCCTAATTGCCTCTGCCTTGGCCCCCACCATTGTGGCTTTGTCTGAAAGGAAGTCGGATGTCTGGAAGATGTTTGATTGACCAGGTCTAATTAGCACAGGGCTGAGGGGGGTGTCTCTCAGCCCAGCCTGTTTCTTTCCAATCTCGGACCCCTGGAGGGATGTCCGACTGCCCATTTAGGCCCAATCCTGGTGGGCAGTCAGACATCCCTCTCACAATCCAGGACTGCTGGCTCCCAATTGCTCACCTGCCTGCCTTCCTGATTGCCCCTAACTGCTTCTGCCAGCCTGATCACCCCTAACCACTCCCATGCCAGCCTGATTGATCTCTAACTGCTCCCCTGCCAGCCTGTTTACCCCCAACTTCCCTCCTCTGCTGGCCTGGTCACCCCTAACTGCCCTCCCCTGCAGGATTGATTGCCTCCAACTGCCCTCCCTTGCAGGCCTGGTCCCTCCTAACTGCCCTCCCCTGCTGGCCATCTTGTGGTGGCTATCTTGTGTTCATATAGGGGCAGGATCTTTGACCACATGGGGGCAGCCATCTTGTGTGTTGGAGTGATGGTCAATATGTATATTACTCTTTTATTAGATAGGACAGAGGCCTGGTGCATGCATGGGGGCCGGCTGGTTTGCCCTGAAGGGTGTCCCGGATCAGGATGGGGGTTCCCTTGGGACATGGGGTAGCCTGGGTGAGGGGCTTGTGGTGATTTGCAGGCTGGCCAAGCCCACTGGTGACCAAGTGGAGGCCTTGATATATGGAATTTATTTTCCTTCTACAATTGAAACTTTGTAGCCTGAAGTGAAGTCATGCCTCCTGCTTGCTCCATGGCTGGCAGCCATTTCTGTTGGGATTTATGTATCTTCTATAATTGAAACTTTGTAGCCTGGAGTGGAGGTCTGGGCCAACCAGGGTGTGCAGAAAGCTTAGCTTCCTCCATTGCCAGGAGCAACCCTAGCCTCCTGCTCTTTCCAGCTCAGTAGCTGCTGCCATTACTGTTTGGATTTATTTACCTTCTGTAATTAAAACTTTGTAGCCTTGACTGGAGGCCTAGGCTGGCAAGGGCAAGTGGAAAGTTTGGCTTCCTCCATTGCCTGGGAGACCCAAGCCTCCCTCTTGCTCTCTGGCTGTCGCCATTTTGGTTGGGTTATTTGCATACTTGCTCTGATTGGCTGGTTGGCATGGCTGGTGTGTGTAATAGGGTGATGGTTAATTTGCATATCGATGAGAGAAAAACATCAACCAGCTGCCTCTTGCACACCCCCTACCGGGGATGTGCCCGCAACCAACGTACATGCCCTTGACCAGAATCGAACCTGGGACCTTTCAGTCCGCAGACCGACACTCTACCGCTGAGCCAAACTGGTTTCGGCCACCTCAAGCATTCTTATATGCGTGGTTTAATTCATATTCTCATGATTTCCCAAGTTCAGAGGAATAAAAGCTAAGGCAGTGAGTGACACCATGTTTTAGTCTACTCATTACTTTTCCTGTATAATTTAATGCAGTTATTATTATTGCATATTATAGTTAGTCTTCACAAAAACTCTAAATTCTCCATGGAAATACTAAAGTCTAGTTTTTCACGAGAAACACAAACCAATTTCAACAAACTCAAAAACATGCAATGTCCCCTGAATCTCATTTTTTATTAGTCTACTATTGATAAATCTAATTGTGACTACTCCTTTTTTACTTCAGATCCTTATAGCTGAAGTTATATCTCTTCTTTGTTTAATTTTGTCAAAATAACTGGCGATTCAACATTTTATATATGGAATTTAAAGAAAATTACTTCCTACTTATAGGTAATTTATAATGTTTTTTAAAAAATTAACCACAAAGGTTTTAATATTGGGTGACTATCATACAATTCTAGACAAGGTGAGTTAATGTGTATGCTATTCAAATTCATACAGTTCTCTCATGGTCTCATGACTTAGAATTACACTCCACATATCACTTGCTGGGTTCTCTATCACAATCATTTCTTCTCTTCTGAATGAATAAAATTCTATTTTACTGTTCTTAAATAATTCAAGAAACTTCCATGTTTAATCAGAGATTAGAGATTTTGTTGCATCAAAGTCCTGAGGAAAAATATCTCAAGTGTTATTTCTGAACTGCAATTAGTAATTTTTAGTTTGATTGTGGTTCAATCCATAAAAACATAGTAGCATTCTTTAATAAATTATCTTATTAACTTTTTAAAATTTTCTTCAATTATGTGTTTATTTACAAAGGAGTCTCCAGTGGCAGGAATTAACAAAAATCTAAATAAATCCAATTAGTATACCTGATCTAAAATTGGACCCATTAAGACCATTATTTAAATACATTAAACAAAATGAACTTTTATGTACTTGATTAGTGTAAAGAAAAAATCCAATAACCTAAGTTATTTTCATATATTTTTTATATTTGAAATATCATGTCTATTTACTGATCTATTCTATATTTCCAACTTACTTTCTGCTGCATATAAGCAGATATATATTTAATAGACATAGACATAGTGATATTTATGTACCACCAGATTTGAAATTGCCTCACTTTCAGATAACTACATCAAATATTTTATCATTTTATAGAAAACTAAATCATTCAAGTAAATTACTTAACTTCATATTTTTAAAAGACCAATCTTAAAGCTTTACTTTTTAAAAATTATGATTTAGTTGACCATTGTGAAAATAGCATAAAGTTGTTATGAGTTTGTAACATAGTTTCTGTGATAAGACATCTATTTTCTTTTTGATGGTAAAAGATAAAGTATACTTATTAGGTAAAAGATAAAGTATACTTATTAATAGCATTCATCTTTACTCCTACAATGAAAATATGTTAACCTTAGTACATAACTGGAATTTCTTCTATAACCCTTATAATGTTGGTTAAGGAGACTTGCATTTTCTATCACTGAAAATTCATTTTTAAGTTGTTGACTTTTCTTGTTCACTATCTTATAATCTCATTCCCTTCAAAAAATTAAATATATCTTGGTGATTTAGCACAAAGCTTAGCTATAAAAATACCACACAACTATTTTACATTGATTGCTTTTCTCTCTAAAAAAAACTCTGGTTAATTTTAGATTCATGAATATTGAGTAAAAAGTTCAGTATCACTACCATAAATGAACCAATACTTATGGAATGCTACATAATGACAAGGCCATAATTCTCAGCAGTGTCAGGGTCCAAATGCAGTAATAGAAACAAGATAGAAATTCTGTCTTTGGAGAAACTAACTATTCTAAAGAAAAATAATTTGACAATCAGTTCAGTCCATTGTTTGGTGAAACTGTCAGTAAGATCTACTTACTTAAATTGTTCTATAAGTTTTGATAAACTCCAAAGGTGCTGAGTACTATATGTTTTAGAAATAATGCTTATCTACTTTAAAAGACACTGAACACATCACTTTCTTAAAGATTCTTTGGATATCCTTATTCATTCCCCTAAAACTATGATGAACAATTATCTCCTGGTATTTTTATTGCCATTGTTATCACATAATTCACCTATATTTATGTTATTGACATGTAGCAATAATTACATTTTGCATTTGGACTCTAATTTTTATTGTATCACAGCTTTATATTTTCTCTTTCTATATTAGATTTTAAATGTATATTTATCTTTTTTCCATTAATAGTTCTAATATCTCTAATAAATTTTCATACATCAACCACATATAGAAAGCTCCCCACTTTGGGAGACAAGGGGTTAATTCAGAAACTACCAGCCTCAGGGTTACTGCCTGATCAAGAAGATGCATTTGGAATTAAGTAGGCAATAATAATACAGACTAACAGAGAGCAGCCTATGAAATAAGGGAACAAGATGTATATTCATAAGGGAACAAGATGGCTTATATTGAGATAAGGAGGAAAGAAGTGGCTTTTGACTTATATTTTAAAAGAGAATAAGAAGAATTTGGTCACATACAAATATTAGGTTCCAAAGAAACAATCCTTGAAAATTTAGGAATAGACAGTAAATGACTTGGTTGAAAATTGGATCTTAGTGAAGGGAGATCAACTGGAATAGCACAGCAAGTTAGAATGGAGTGGGATTTTAAAGCTTCTTGAGTATGAAGATAAGAACCCGGGTCGGGTGCGGCCAGGCCCGGAGCAGCAGCAGCCAAATCCAGAGCAACTAGGTCGGGAGCGGCAGTGACCAGACCCGGAACAGCTGGTTGTGGAACGAACCAGAGCAACAGAGGCCAGGCACGGAGCAGCCAGGCCCGAAACAGCTCGCTCCTCGCCTGCCCCTGCCCCACGGCTGCCTCTCAGACATGGCTGGAAACTTTTGTGGGAATTTGAGGGTCTGCTGAATCAAGTTATGAAGGCTTAGATCTGGATGTGTTGAGTTAGTATAGGGCTGGGGTGTTGATCTGTGAGTGCCTTGGGTGGGGCCTGGATGAGGCTGGTTGACCTATTTGGAAATGTCTTTTGTGTGAAATGTATCATTGGGCATGTGGAAGTATTATTGATATGAGAAAATGCTAAGTAACTGATTTACTATTTGAAAAGGGATTTACTATTGGGGAAAGGGAGGGAGGAAGAGACTGAACATAAACTGCACCTATGGATGAGGACAATGGGGGATGGGGAGGGGGCGGAGGGTGGGGTGGGAACCTGGTGGAGGGGGGAAGAAATGAGGAACCTTTGTAATAATATGAACAATAAAGATTGATTTAAAAAAAAAAAAGAAATTTGGATTTTATTTGGAGGTCAGCAGAATAGCCAAGTGTTGGATTTTTGGGCCTCTGTTGACTTTTTGAAGCTACTTGCTTTGTGAGGTAAAACTACTATTTTTTTTTACTTTCCATTAAATTTTGCACATAGCCTTCATATACTTGGAATCCCATAACTCTGACCTTCCTCCAGTCCTGTAGCTAGAGTAGTAGGGGTCTTAAGAATGCCAAGCCCAAAGCTAGCACACATATCAAACGATAATGTGTTGGTATGTCTGCCACCAATTTCTGTAAATATCTCCAGTCACTTTGCACTACAAATTAGTGTAGAAATCTTGATAGAACAGGCTCTCTGCAAGATTGTTATTTCCGTTTTGACTTGCACACAGCAGAATTTGCATTGAGATTGGCCTTCCACCTACTATCTACCTCTGAAACTAGGAAGTCAATGACAAGTAGAAATATCTTCCCTCTGAAATAGCAGTATGGCATTGTTTCAAAACCAGAACAAAACCATTAAGTAGTCTTGGTCTTTATTTCTTATTTCATCTCTTCACGCATTTAATATTGATAACGTACTGTATACAAGCTACTGTGCAGGATGATTAGAATAGCAAAACAAGTAGGTCCTGGTTTCTAGGAGATCCAGTCTGATAGTAGACACAGTGAAACAGGCATGCAAGTAGTACATTGTAAGAAAGCCCTATTTATCACTGCATAAGTTGGGTATTATTACTGAATATTCATCTAATAACTTTTAAATAATATTAATTAAGATAAAGCAGTTCATTTATTCATATAAACTCTTTATACCTCTGTGTCATAGGGCGATGGCAGTAAGCTGTGCTGGTTCAAAGCCTGACATGTTAATTGATAAGGCCAAGAATGGATTGTAAAGGAAAACCTGTGTTTTCTACCGTATCCCCAGCCCCTTTCCTTTTTCCTCTTTGTCAATGAGATTTTGCACACTGTGTGGAAGAACTAAATTATAATGGACATATGGATTAGATGAGAAAATTATTGGTTTATTAATAGCCTACATTATGAATTCTGACTGCCAGTCTCTATATTATTGAACATAGTAGTTTATGCAACAATTGCTATACATTTGCTGCAGATTTAACATAACTCATTATTTTAATGTCTGAGTCCTTAATAAAGTCTAATTTAGAAAGAGCAGTACCAAAGCAATGAGACTTTAAGTGATTTTCCCTGTTAAAAAAAATGTTTTTTATAAAAGTGGAACTCAAAAATCTTATTTTTTTCTTTTAGAAAATGAAATAAAACTATAAATGTTTAATACTGCCTCCCAAATGCACTTCCCTTTAGGTTATTTTTAAAGTTTTATTAAACTATGGGGAGAGTTTTAAATGGAACTATAATCTTTTGCTTATTCTGCTTGTGCAATCCTTGGAGTTGGCAAATTCCTAGGGTTATGATTTTTTTCTCATTGACTCTATTTGTGTGGGTTCCACACACCTCTCCACAGTTAAAAAGATAACAGAACTATAGAGGCTGACATGCAGACTTGGAACGATCCTTATCTCACTTGTGGTAATATGATTCTGCTGTGTGACCAAGACTCCGGGAACCTTACCTCCAACCCACATATCAACAAGATACTGGATCTTGAATAACAAATTAGGGAATGAGAGTGAAAAGCAGAGAAAGTATTCTCTTCAATAATAGAAAATCACTCCTTATATAGAGCCTATCTTCTGTGAACACAGTGGTCCCCTATGGCCAATCCTCTTTTAATTTTGAGAAAGGTTTTAGTTAACTATTACCTCAGAAGTCAAGGTCAAGTCAGAGAATAAATTTATGATCTTCTCATATTCTTCCGGCTATACCTTTCTGCCTCGTCATCCTGGCTGACGTTATGGGGGAAAATGCTGTTGAGAAATGGATGTGCTGCCATCCAGGAGGAACTCCAAGCCTCCCATTGTGTTTCTCCCAAGTCAGGGAATCTGTTCTCTCCTCATGCTCTTCTGTCTATTGTCTTAACACTATTCCCTTTAACTTCCTTTTCTTCCTTATTCTGAGGAATTATGATTTAAGAGTATGAAAGTGGAGGAAAAATCACTTTGTACTTGCAAAGCTTTATCATATTTCATTGAGATTTTCCTGCCTGGACAATTCAAAAGAGCCAGGAATTTGTGTGTGGAATGTATGTTCAAGGCAGTGTGATTAAAAAATAGCCTTCCATAGAGTCTAGCTTGACAGGATGCAATGAACATGGTCACATTTTCATATGAGCAACTTAGGTCTTCATTTAAATAATGAAATTAGTAAGTTCTGGAAGAAAAAGTGACTATAGCACAGATGAGAGCATTATGACTTGAGTTTTTCCAACTGATTGGCTTCCAACCTTTCAGTTCATGCCATATTTTATGACAATCTAGCACTTATTATTAAATAATGTTAATACACACCTAATCCAGAATCTATTTACTTAACATATCATATTCCTTGGCATTATATGAGTAATCTAGTCAAAAGAAAGCTAGCTGTAGACATGAACCTTTATCATGAAAACAGAGACTAAGATATAAGTAAATTTTTCTCTTTGTGGATCACATATCTGTTCATTCATAGGATTACATGGACTAAAGTTCTAATGAGATAATTTTTCCATGCTATATTATATATTGCCTGAAATATTAAAATATTTCACAGTGTAGTATAAATGAGTCACACTAAATAATATTTTTTAAATTAAGGATGCTAGGAAAATGTACAGAAGCACTTCATATGCAGTATTAAGTCAGCTAAAATATCCAGTAGGAATATTTATTTGTAGTCACATGGTTATTAGCCTTTGATATAAGTTATACTAAAATCATTTCCAAGTGTTTTTTCTACAAAATTATTTCATTTGTACACAGACATTCTACTGAGAGTCTTGGTAGTGGATGGAATTCTTCCTCTTAAAACATGTGGCAATTTTTAAACCTTTTAAAGTAGTACTGGAAAAGTATCAACCTATCAGGAGGGGTGGGACATGTATAGCTGGAAAAACCAAATCAATATCCATGAGCTTTTATCCTGTGCTCTCTCCTTTTCTAATGACATAAATGTTACACCACATCTGTTAGTTTTCTCTAGAAATGTGAAGGTAGAAGATATGCTTTCAAAAAACAAAACAAAACTGTTCCCCAAGAAAAATACTGAAAAGCAATCTAAACCCCGTCAAGGCAGGAGTCGTTAAGTGAATCTCAAACACTAAATATATACGGTACTGCAGGTAGAGAGTATATATGGACATGAAGGAAGAGGTAGCCTATAATGTCCAGTACATTTGCAAAACATATTATGCTAGTTGTGCCAAAGGGAACTTTAATGGACATTAAAACTTTCTAGTGGAAATAAGTTAAAAAATTCATTAAAATTTTTATAATATAATTTTGATGGTCAGGCAGAAGAGATTTAAAAAACATGCAAAATTAGAGAGAAAAAAAACAAAGTGATCATTTAAGAAGTTTTACCTTATTTTAGACTTGTCATTTCCATTGAAGTGAAAATAAATGTAAAACATATGGCTCAGGTTATGAGGTCACAGAAAAACAAATCTAAAGTCATAAGGCCAAAGCACTCATGGCAAAATGCTTTTTGAGTCCTATAACAATTTCAACTTCTATTAAAAATTTTGAAAATCCCAAGAGGGCATAGAGGCAGATAACTGAGGTCACAAAACTCAGGAGAGAAAGCACTTTCTGAAGCAGTCACAAGGAGTTTCCAGATCCCAGGTCACGGCTTGTATGTACATCAGGGAAAGCATTTCTGATGTTGCTTCCCGACCACTGGGAGTTTCCATGTGCTGATGCTAGTGGGAACCATTCTTGGAAACTGGGCATGGATGATAAAGGAGAGCAGAAATAGCATGGGAGAATGATGGTAGAGGCCAGACCTGCCTGCCTTTGAGGGCCTTTGGCTAAGAGTTTGGATTTGTTCTGATTGCAGTGGATTCCACTCTAGGTTTTAACCTGGAAGCATGTGTGGGGAGCAACATGATTCCATTTGCATTTTAACAATATCACTCTTGGCACGATTGAGAGAAGGACTTGTAATGGGGCAGGTTTTGAAGCTAAATGATCATCTAGTTTTTGTATACCAGACCATGTATGCTGGTCCAAGATAGATGACTGGAAGAAAGACAGATGTAAGACTGCAAACTTGGAGATTACTTTGGATTGGATGTTGAGGCTGAGGGAACAAGAGTATATACAAAGTGAGTGAGTCCTGAATTCTGGCTTGAGTTGCTGCACAGGTGACAATATTATTTATTGAGATGAGAGTTATTGGGTGAGTGAGTAGGTGTGAAAGCTAAAAAGTCATGGAATATTTTTGGACATGCCAATTGGAAATGCCTATGAATAACAAAAGAATAGCTAATATTTATCATGTGCTTTACTGTGTGCCAATCAGTTTTAATCAGTCTGTTTTAGCATACTTGTACTTAAAATAACTACTACTATTTCTATTTCCATTTCACAGATGAGAAACTGAAGCCTAAAAATGTTAAATAAAGCACTTGAATGCCCATAGCTAAGAAATGGTATTTCAACCTGTGCAATCTGACCCCAGAATCTTTGTTTTTAAATATTTCATTGATACCACCACTCCATTTACTGTATTATTTCAATAAGCAGGGAACTATATGTGTAATTTGAAAATTCAGAGGAGAAAGCTGTAATGTAGATATAATTAAGGAGTCACAATTATGAGGACAGGTCAGAGGAGCTAGGACAGCGATGTGCATTTTGGAGTGAAACAGATGACATAAAGGTGACAGCATCCATGGATAATTCAACAAATTTGCTGCTGAAGGGCAAAAAAGAAATGAGATTCCCTGGAGGGACTTTGGAGTTAGGGATGTTTTGTGTTTTATTTTATTATTGGTGTCTGTTTGGAACATATATTGTATGTGAATAAGAATAACTTATTAGAATAGAAGACACTTGTGATCCAGAGAGAAAAAATTATTGAAGGAGCAAACACTCCAAGAAGCATGCAGATGGCAAAAAAAAAAAAAATCTGCTCACCACTCCATCTTTTATTTTACTCCCCTCTCCCTAAGTATTTATATCCAGTGTGATTAAAATCCAGCATCAGAGGCCCATTAACTCTCTATTGTGTCATGCATAAGACTTGACTCATATCTTTCAAGAATATCTGCATCCTACATGCTCATTTTTTCCCTCTACTTCCTTCTGTTCTCTAGGTACATTTATTTAGCTCCTTTGGAATATTGTTTTCAGAGATCTGCTGGCACCATATATCACTATATTAAAAATTATAAGAGTTAGATAATAGCACTCAAGTTAGATGTTAGCACTCAAGATCTCACCACATCTTATATGTTAGCTATCACTATTCTTTGAAGGTCTGGGCCTCTTTGCCATTTACCTTTGAGTACATCTGCTTGGTGTACAGAGAAGCATAACTCTGTTGTTTCTTTGGGAAGTGGCAGTGTTTGATGTAGTAATTACCTGATGTGAGATGTGTGTGTATGTATATGTGCCCAGGGTAAAAATATGTGTATTCTACCTGATATTTCAGTTGTATCATTATAATCACACATGGAAAATATGCATAGAGTTTATTATCTAGTTTAAAAAACCAAACAATAGCAAATAAATTATAACACTAGAAATATCAAAGGCTTAGAATGATACTTGTTTATCATAACTCTTCATTAATTTACTTCTATTTTTATTCAAGAATATATTTTGGATATTCAGCAACATTCAAGAATATTTCATGGAACATTTTATTCAGCAACTTTTATATTTTTAATGAATAAATAAGAGCCATATAATAATCCACTCTTTCAAGAATACTTTTACATGGCATTTATTTCCCACACAGGTTTTGTATACAATTTATATTTCCAAAATGGATTTTACACAAACCCTGCCTCCAGAAATTAATTGAAATGATGAGATGCTTTAATAAAAGTCAAATGCAAACCGCTTCTATGGTCATAATATTTTTATATTTGTTTGCTTCCTACTGTACCTAATGCTATGTTAAAAGACCCTCCTGATTCCAGCTTCCACAAACTTAAAAATGTCAGAGGAGATACTTTTTTACCCCCTTTAAGCCCAATTTTGACACAGTTCCTAAGAGCGGTCCTTTAATATCCAGAATAAATTTTCATTCTCCTCATTTATTATTTTAGATGAACAATCAACAAGTTAACCTTCTGGGTACAAATAAATAGAAACTGGATATTCCCAATCTTGTGATCACACCCTTTATTAGAGGAGTTATAGTAAAGGAAACTCTCCTAAGGCCTCCTCCTACACACAGATGCTTTTGTATTTTTATTTATTTTGAACTTTTTTTCCAACTTGGTAGAAGGTGTGTTTTTATTTTCCACAAAGCTAATCCATCTCTCAGGTTTCTTCCATTAAATTCTCGGAAGTGGGTCATAGGTGGTTCCATGTTTAATTTTCTGAGATAATTCCATGCTGCTTTCCACACTGGCAGCATCAACCTGTATTCCCACCAACAGTGCATGAGCATTCCCTTTTCTTCACAACCTAGCCATTCTGACAGGTATAAGGTGATATTTCATTATAATTTTAATATGCATTTATCTAATGATTAGTGACATTGAGCATCTTTTTATATGTTTAATTGGTCATCTGTATGTCCTTTTTAGAGAAGTGTCTATTTAAAGTTGGAGGAATCTCACTACCCAATATCAGTCTGTACTACAAAACAACATGGTATTGTAATCAAAACAGAGATATAGATTAACAGAAAAAAACACACACAGAGATTCCAGAAATAATCCCACACCTTTATGGTCAATTAATCTTTGACAAAGAAGACAAAAAGATGATATGGGGGTAAAGAAAGTTTATTCAATAAATGGTGCTGGAAAAATTAGACAGATTCATGTAAAAAGAAATGTAACTAGATCACCTTTTTACACCATACACAAGAATAAATTCAAAGTGGATTAAAGACTTAAATGTAAGACTTGAGACCATAAAATTATTAGATAAAAACATAACAGTAAAATCTGAGATACTTCTCTTCACAATGTTATTTTTTTTCCCCTTGGGCAAGGGAAACAAAAGAAAAAATAAGCAATAGGACTACTTCAAACTGAAAAAGCTTTTGCACAGCAAAAGAAACCATCCACAAAATGAAAAGACAACCCACTGAATGGGAGAACATATTTTTAAAAAATCTGATAAGTGGTTAATATCTTAATCTTTACTTAAAACATATAAAAGCAGGTTAGTATTACTTTGTATGTAAAAGAAAACCTGATTTAAAAATATGTTTTCTTCTTTTCAAACTCTGCATGAGTTGTGAAAGGTAAATTTCTGAGATCACTTTTAAAAGACCAATGCAAAGAAGTAATCATGGGAAAACTGATTGTCAAATTAGAAAAAAAAAATGTTGGCTTTAATTTTTTTTCTGAGTTTGAACTCTGATCTTAATTTATAACATAGATCTTATTAGATATTATGACTCAAGGTAAATGTTTGTCTCTTTCATTAGGTTTTTTTTTTTTTGGCAAAATTCCAGCATCAGATTCCATATTAATACAGAGAAAAGAAGAAAGTGGGGGGTGCAGAGGTTGTTTCATGTACCCCCAATTAGAACCATAAGCAAAGATCATAAAATATTGAAATAATTATATTTTCACAAACTTCTAACATGCTCTATATATTAAGGAAAAGTAGTGTTTGATTTCATATAATTTTAAAAATATGGACTGTAGTGTCAACTCTAAGTCTTCCCAAGCATTAGCTTTATTTAAACATTGTGAAATAATTGTTTGAATGTCAATAAATAAGAAAAAAAACACACAACTTTAATGTTGTGGGTAGATATCTCTATTCATCTTTATTTGTTAAAGTTCCAAATGCTACTGCAATAAAAATATCCATTTGGCCAAAGATGACTATTGTGTTAACTACACAAAGGCATTAGTCTTTGGTAAGAATGAAGCAAGAAGGCACGCAATTGACTGGGTGAAAAGGGGAAAAATGATTTATTTATCTGTATAAGTGTTCCAATGACAAATTTTAAACGATGATTACTGTTCTCAAGGGTGTGGTAATTTTTCCCCCCAGGCTTTGTCTCCTTATCCTTTATTTCACAATGATATATTTTAAAACCTAGAATTACAATGGGATTTATTCTGAGTTTACTTATTTTTGTATTGAACTCCTTCAATTGTCATGCATTTATTAGACCTATGTTAAGATCAATCAAATATGATAAGATTTCCCAATAATACTCATTAAAAATTAAATTGCACTAAAATCAATATATAAATAAGTAAGAACTGCAAAATTGATTTGTGTTGGATATTTAAATACTGACGAGTTGCTGCAGAACTTCAAAGGTACATAACAGATTCCCTAACTTAGTAAATATATTCTCATTGGAAATGTGCTATGAGATTTCTCATTTTATATGATCCATGACTTGACATTTGTGATGAATATAAGCAGTAATGAGTTGTGCAATCATTGTGTATATGTGTGGAGAGAGTTGGTACACAGGAGCTGAATTTTACATTAAAGAATTCATGATTTGTGAAATGCAACTTACTGAAGCTAAATGACATCTGGGGTCTGTATCCCCAACCCCAAGATATGTGGGTAACTTTGTTTTAGTATAGTTTTAATGAAATAATCAAGGAAGCATTGCTGTGCTCATTTATTTTACATCACTGTCCAATGAACAATTTGACCCAATTAGTCTATTATTTTCAGAAGACACTTAATTAACTTTCTGGCTAATACCTGGTAATGCTTTTGTAGACATAAAATGTCTTAAGACACACGATTAGAAAGAATTTCACATGCAGAGAAAGAGAATAAAGACCAGAAATCTTGTTTACAAGAGAGGATTTTAATTCAATTGTGGAGATACAGAGTTTGAGACAATGTGAATTACACAATTGGAGATGTCAGCTCAGTGGTTGGAAATATGGGGGTGAAGCTCTGGGGAGTGATGCGGTGTGGTCAGGATGTAGGCCCAGGGAAATGCATTGGCTACAGAGAGTGTAGATTGAGAAGAGAGGTGATTCTGGAACAGCACCCTGGGAAGTGTCAATATTTTAGGAGATAATGGAACAGGAGCTAAAGAAAAGTCTTAAAAGGCAAGACAGCTGATGTCATAGAAAGAAGGAAAGTCATTATTGCAGGAACAAAACTGGTCAACTATATTTTATGATTGTATAACTCGTTTTAGTCCACATTCATAGCTCTTATTGGATCTGGAATTAATGTTTTTCAAGCTGGACTATAAACTTCATGAAAAAGGGGATCATGTATGCCTGGTCCAGGGTTATATTCTCAATGTTGTGAATAATGTCTGGCATGCAAAAAGCTTAATAAAGGTTTCATAATGAGTAAATAATGAATTTGTGAGCAAGTGTATGAATAATGGATGCATGCCTGGATGTAAGAATGGAGCAACAATTACAATGAGGATGATAATGTGTTTATAAGATATGAAACATGAATTTCTAAATGACCTAAGGGGGGGCATAAACTAACGGCCAGCAGAATTGCTGTATATCATGTGAAAATAGCAAGTCAGTTGTGCATTCATGATAAATGTTTGAGGTATTAATTTTAGAAGATTGAGAATTTTTTCAATTCTGACCATAATTTAAATTCAAATTTTCAGTTCTGACCCAGGCTTACATTGTGACCTCACCCCATCACATCTAATGATGGCCTATATGGCTATTTTGTCACATGACAAAATGGTTAAATTATACCTGAAACACTGGGCACACCAAATTATGAGACTTAGTTTTTGTATGATGTGGAGAGCTGTGCTATAAGTTAATAATCTATAATAATAAAAGTGTAATATGCAAATCAGCCAAATGGCTGAACAGCCAAACAGCTGAACAGCAGAATGGCCATCTGGATGACCCACTATGATACGCACTGGCACCAGGCCAGCCAAGGCAAGTACGATGCAATTGGTCGGGAGGTCCGCCAGTGCCCTGCAGAGGAAGGCTCAGGCCCCTGGCCAGCAGGGCAATCAGTGTGTGTGTGTGGGGGGCACTCCATGATCTCCCCCAAGAGGGTGTTCAATCGGGGGAGGGGGAGGCTTTGTGGAACCAGGGAACAAGGGGGTGGTATGGTGGCAAAAGCGGGCAGCTCCAGGCCAAGGCGAGTGCGGGCAGGGGCCGGGGCTGTGAGGCAGCTGGGGCTGCAAGGGCTCCGACAGCTGGGGATTCGAAGGCCTTGCATGAATTTTTTGCATCAGGCCTCTAGTAAGTTAATAATAAGAGTCCTTAGGCCAATGTGGTCAACAAGATTTATGTAGTATAGCCTATAATATATTGACATCTAGAAGACAACTTCTACCTTGCTAACAAATCTCCAAGGTGTTGCTGATAAACTCTTTGACGGATATGGAGAAAGACATGCATAAAGATCAGATAATGCTCAAAAGGTGCACGGCTATTGTGGCAGAGTGGAAATGCTTCACCATCATCACCTGATTCCAAATTCCATGTTCTCTATTTTACTCCCTCTAATATATTGAAATTGAAAAGATCAGTTCTTTCAACATTCCTCTGATAATGTACCACTCTTTCCTGCAAGTTCTGCTTGCTTTGGTATCCCTGGACTCCTAACTTCATCTCTTTAACTTAGGGAGCCGATCAGGCTCACCTGGATCCCCTTTCCTGCCCTGAGTCCTGGGATGATCTATCTTGGCTGGTAGTGGAAAATTCTTCTGTCTTTTCATTCCACTTTAAGAAAGCTCATTTTAGAGACTATTGACAGAACACATCCTGAGAACCTTCCAAGAAAGGGCTTGTGCATACATATTATTTAGTGACATGGGAAGATTCTATTCCCTGCATAATATAACTTTATTCTTTTCCTTTTTATTGAATTTATTGGAGTGACACTAGTTAGAAAAATTATATAGGTTTCAGATATACAATTCTATAACACATAATCTGTACACTGAATTGTGTGTTTACCATCCCATGTCAAGTCTCTGTCCACCACCATTTATCTTCCCTGTACCCCATTCCCCTTAGCAATTACCACATTATCACTGGTGTCCATGAGTTTTTTCTCTTTTTTTTCCCCTTTTGCTCAATCCCTCCACTACCCCACAGTTGTCAGCCTGCTCTCTATTCAAGAGTCTGTCTCTATTTTGCTTTTTGGATAAACTGAACAGAGAGGTGCAAAAATATGAAACTTGACAACCTTTTATACCACACACAAGAATAAACTCAAAATGGATGAAAGAGTTAAATATTAGACTTGAAACCATTAAAATCCTGAAGAAAACATTGACAGTAAAATCTCAGACATTTCTTGTAGCAATATTTTTTTCTGACATAATATAAATTTAAGACTTCATATATTGGTAAAGATTTTTTTATTACTTTTTCTTTCTTTGTACTGAATTTATTGGTGTGACACTAGTGAATAAAATTATACAGGTTCCAGGGGCACAATTCCACAACACATCATCTGTACACTGCATTGTATGTTCACCACCCCAAGTCAAGTCTCTGTCCATCACCATCTATCACCCCTTTACCACCCTCCCCCTCCTCCTAACCAACCTCCCCCTGGCAATAACCACATTGTTATTTGTGTCCATGAGTTTTATTTTTTATTATTATAAATTCAAACAAAAAGAAAGCCTATCAGGTAAACTATATCATGGAGAATAATGGGTGAAATAAAAGTATGTATATTAGAAATATTTGAACACTGTTACTTTAAAGGGAGGCAGTGCAGTTGGCCTGGTTGGCACTAGGGAGGAAGGAGGAGTTTCAAGGAGACCAGTGCCAGAGAGCTGGGAATAGGACAGCTGCTCTTATTGTTCAAGCTGCCACTGGCCTTGCCAACGCACATGAACCTCTCACAAATCATGCAAATTTTAGGATCTTTATGATGCCACCTTTGATTCACGCAGGCAGTGCGAGGGAGGGAAAACACTTCTGTACATATGCACATGCCCATGTACCCCTCCCCTGCACTCACACCATTGCAATATTTGGCAAGGATTTTGTAGCTGTTAAGTCATATGCAAAGTAAGCATGGCTGCTAACACACCACTGAGTCTAATGGCGCAAGGAAAGTGAACAGTGCTCATGTCTCCTGCCAAAGGAAAGTAGAATTCGGGAAACATATGACTTCAGATGAGCCCCTGCCATTGAAAAATCCTAGAAACCCTCTCAGAGGGGATGTCTCCCTGATCATGACAACAATCATTGATTTTCCTCTTCTGAATGCCTGCCTTTGGCACTTACGGTCTGTCCCACGCAATTTAGGACACACTGGCTTGACTTTTTTAAAATAAGTGTTTTCTCCTAAGAAATATTTTTTCTTCCATCCCTTTGAGTCCTGTCTGAGGACAGGCTTTCTGTGTGGCACATTTGTGAGGCCACTGTGCCCCCAAAGTCACCTGGTTCTTGTATTCTCTCTATAACGCTGAAGAGTTGGTTGTAGACCAACAGACTTGTCCCTGTTTTGTAGAGGTTATCCGTGTATATAGTAGCAACTCTTGCCTGATACTGTCATCATCATAGCAGTTAGAATGCTGAGGGCATGGAGAAGGAAGTGACAGGAAGCCACAACTAAGCCTTCTCTGTCAGACTTTCATTGACACCAGGCCATAAATCAGATCCCAGTATGAGAAAACTAAGCCCAGATCCTGCCCTCCCGCTCCATTTGTTTCTGCCACTTTTGTCTTAAACCAGGTAGAGTTTTATAGCCATGGAAGCAGATAGTCATTGTTAGGTAAGCCTTTGGGCCACTTTTCCGTAGTGTCTGCACTTGTAACAGTTGTTCAACACGAATCCAACTTAGAAAGGGTCAGATATAAGCCCAAGTGATTTTAAAGTTTTGTGTTGGTTTTTTTTTTTTTTTTTTTTTTTTTTTTTTGAACCTGAACAATCAGTGAGTGTCCTATAATAAAGGGAAGACATTTAATATGATTGAGGGAAAGCCAGGTGACCCAGGAAACATCTGAAGGAAGGTGATCCCTATCTCTTAAACTTGGAAAGGGGCATAAAACTCATAAGGCAGGCACATACACACACGCACACACACACACACACACACACACACAATATAAAGGGGCGGTTGGCTCAGTGGGTACTGAATTTTAGTTATGCAAGATAAGTTCTAGAGGAGTATAGGCACAACATCATGCCTATAGTTGACAAGGCAATATTGTGCACTTAAAATTTGTTAAGAAGGTAGATCTCATTTTAAGTGTCCTTACCACACACAACACACACACACACACACACACACACGCGCACACACACACACACACACACACACACACACACTACCACCACCACCACCACCAAAAGGCACAGAAAACAAATAAGTTTGTCAACTTGATTGTGGTGATGGTTTCATGGATGTATGCATATGTCCAAACTTGTCACATTTTATACATTAAATATGTGTAGTTTTTTGTATATAAATTATACCTCAATAACATAATTTATAAAATATGTAATTTTAGTTTCAGAGAGCATGGGATGCCTTTCCAAATAACAATAATTACAATAATAATAATAATAATAATAATAAAAAATAGATTATTCCCAAAGCACTTCTCTCTCTGGGTCATACAGTATGATTTTTCTTCTTGTATAAGTGGTTGAGAGCAGATTGAAATTCAAAAAACACAGAAGGATAAAAGAATGATGGCAACCTTTTGTTATTGTTGTTTTGTTCGGTCATTTTTAACTCCAATGTAACAATAGAGAAGGAGTTGTCCATATCTTTGTGAGGCAGGGAAGCAAGTGATTCAATTATATATATATTTATTTAGATACATAGCCTATCTAATAAAAGAGTAATATGCAAATTGACTATCACCCCAGCACACAAGATGGCTGCCCCCATGTGGACACAAGATGGCTGCCACAAGATGGCCAGCAGGGAGGTCAGTTGGGAGGGATCAGGCCTGCAAGGGAGGGCAACTGTGAGTGATCAAGCCTGCAGGGGAGGGAAGTTAAGGGTGACCAGGCTGGTAGAGGAGGGAAGTTGGGGGCAACTGGGGCTGCAGGGAAGGGCAGTTTGGGGGGACCCAGGCCTGCAGGGGAGAGCAGTTGCGGGGGGGGGGGACCAAGCCTGAGGCAAGGACAATTGGGGGGGACCAGGTCTGCAGGGAATGGCAGTTAGGGGCAATCAGGCTGGCAGGGGAGCAGTTAGGCATCAATCAGGCTAGCAGGGGCATGGTTAGGGGGTGATCAGGATGGCAGGTAGAAGCAGTTAGGGGCAATTAGGAAGGCAGGCAGGAGAGTAGTTAGGAGCCAGCTGTCCTGGATTGTGAGAGGGATGTCCAACTGACTATTTAGGCCCAATCCTATCAGGCAGTCAGACATCCCTTGAGGGGTCCCAGATTGGAGAGGGTTCAGGCTGGGCTGAGGGACACACACACTCATACATGAATTTTGTGCAGTGCACCCATGCATGAATTTTGTGTACCAGGCCATATATAATATATATATATATTAGAAAGGAAGAGAGAGAGAGAAATATTAATGATGAGAGAGAATCACTGATTGGCTGTCTTCCATCACAACCAGGGCATGTGCCTCAACTAGGAATTAAACCATGATCTCCAGTTCATAGGTCTGGAGGTCAACACTCAAACCCTGAGCCACACAAGTGGGCAGATTCAGGTGCTTTGTAAATTTACCTCAGGCTTGTTAGCACTGTAAGGAATCAAGATCTAACTGCATTGCATGGCAGTAGAAATTAATTGCTGGGATTACTAATTACTCATGGATTTCTAAAAATATTTCATTTATTATACTTTAAAACTAACTCTTGTACAAAGGAACTGAGTAATACTGTTTTTGTTCATTCTTGGCCAATAACAATAATAGTGCAGGCATCATGGTGGTTTTAGAATACACTGCTTCCAGTATGGTCCTATGTTTTGGATTATACCAAAGCTCTTAATATTTACTCAGTATCTTTGAATAACGTAAAATATGCTAATTTCTAAATAGAAAACACACTAATCTAAACAAAGAAAGAAATCATCATAAAAGAAAAGAAAAAAAAATTACTAACAAAATAATAAACATTACTCAGAGCAGAAAAGAAACTTGAGAATTTTAATTTCAGAGCATCCTGAATACTAGTTTGGAACAATTGAATAAGTGCATATTATGTTACTGGAAACAAGTTGACAGGCTACTGCGAAGGTCAATGGTATGTAGTGGTACACCATAATACATTACACAGTAATATGAGAAATAATTTTTTTTTAAAAAGAGGTCTATATTCATGTATAACACAGACAAGGAGTTCATTATAACTTATAATAAGCCTCAAGTGGTAATTTACATAACTATCGGTGGTAATTTTACTTTAATTGAAAATGCCCTCCATGTAAAATGTTAGTGAACAGTTTACATAAACATTAAATATTTAGATATAGTTAATGCACATATATTTTATTAAAAAAAGTAAGAATTCTTTAAATATATAAGATATTATATATATATATATATATATAAATATATATATATATATATATATATATACACTATGTTATTTGTATATTATGTTTTACAGGTAGAAAAATTAAGATTAAACAATTGCTTTTAAAGTAGACCCTAAAACTCAGTTTTTTTGGGTTTTTTTTAGAAAATAGGCAAAATAATGATACCTATAAATATAGTGACTATTAGAAATAAATGCATCAATACATATAAAATGATTTGTATAGCACCTGCCCCAGAATAATTACTCAGTGACAATTAGGTATTATTATTACAGAATTGGAAGGTTAACCAATTTATTTTAATTTTAGAAAATATGATAGTAGTGAAAAGTAGAACTTGGAAGCATGTAGACAAAAATAAAATGCATTAAATCTTATTTGTTATGAAGAACAAGACTGGGGAGAATGCAGTACACCATGTTTTTACCTTTTAATTTAAGTCCTTTTTTACTATTTAATGTTTAAACATACTCAGATGTAGGTAAAATTACTTCCTTGAAAATTTTCTTCCATTGCCTAGGTTTGTTTATTCTGGATTTCCTAAGCCTGTACATAATAAGCATTGAGTAAACATTTGTGGATGAGTAGATTATGAGAGAATAATCTGTAGAATCTTAATTATGTTTCTCACTCTCACCACTGACTTTGAAAATAAGTTTCTACTATACTTTGAGGGCCCACAGTAGCAAACCTTTCAGAGTCCAACAATAACTTATTTCCTTCTTTATTTTAGTGATCACAATGCTGTATAAAGATAATGAAAATATTATTTGTTCATTTTGTCTATATGTGTTCAGTTTTGTTTCATAACTCTTAGCAATCTTTCTGAGAAACAAATATGTTACAATGATTGGAAATTTGGTCATCATCCCTGGATTCTGCCAAATCCTGCCATTAGCTTTCTGGTTTATCATTATGTCATTCAGTAGTTTTTACACATAATTTGGGAATAAAGATAATGGTTCTTCTGATTACTTACCTAAAGGAATATAGCAAAATTCTCCCTCAGGTCTTTGAAGGGAAACATTGAGATGGAGTCCTGGCTTTATTATTTACTGAATAAATCTAAAACTTAGTTTCTTCCTTTTAATTGCAGGTGGGTGTCGAAGGGAGTAATTATATTTTCTCTAAAGAGTTGTCACGGGCCTTGAATGAAATAAGTGTGTGCAAGTGAATTGGAAACTGTCCAGCACTACATCAATGACAACATTTCACCCAAACTTACAGGAAACAGTGCCAATTATTATTCTGCTTAGGGAAGATATACTAGTGAAATCTGAAAAAAAAACAACAAAAAACCACAATTCATAATGATAATTACCATGGAATTTCAAACCCAGAACATCATATATGTCATGTAATCTGAAGAAATGAATGATATAAAATATTAGTGAGAATAAAAATTTTAAAAAGTTTTCATAAACTTTGTTAGTAATCAATGTCATATTCTGGTAATTTATAATAATTATTCTTTTGGAGAAAACTAGAAGTAACATTCTATAAGTTTGGGGAGAAAATATTAATCATAAAAATACGTTGGCCTAGGAGATTTAACCTTTACTTTATAAAGAAAGCTTAGAAAAATTAACTTACCAAAGACAGTCGTGACTTTAATTGTTGTAAGGTACCCTTATGTGTACAGAGCACTTTATGAAATGCTCTTTCATAAATTTCATGAAATGTAATTTCAAAATTGCATCAGACTACTATTTTCATGAACTGTAGCAACATCCTGAGTCAGAATATATCCTAAGAGTCTTTACTTGAAGAACAATTTTGAAGCATGAAATAAGGAAAAACGGTGCTTGCAGAAAAAAAAAATAAATAAATTGTTACCTGTGCTTCCACCAAAACAGGAAAATGCAGTTCTGTATTTAACCTATATCTTAGATTATGTTCCTGAATGATACTCTGCCTTTTTCTGCAACATCCGGCAAATCAAACTTTAACTATTTACAGTTTCTTTCCTCCTTGAAATCGCAATAACAACTCTTTTCCTGGGGGTAGGAGAAAGAGGTTATGTTATAAATGCTATCTTAAAATGAGCATTTTTTTTATGCTGTTTTATTGAACCTAGAAAAGGTTGGAAGTGTTGAAAACTATTCAGGACCTTATGCCATCTGCCCTTATTTCATATGTTCCCTCATATGAGTTGGAACAAAGGAGTGGGCTGGATGGAATTAAAGAATGTATATATATAAAAAAAGAAAGTAGTGATCAAGCGCTACTGATAAGGGAAGCCAGTGTGCTCCTGGGTGATGTGTGTATTCAACTCCAGGCTGACTCCTCTTATGCTAATACAGCCAATTTCCTCTTTTATTTCATTTCTGGAGCCTGAATCTGCGATCTCTGATAAGGTTCCCAAGGATACCGCCTTCACTCACCACCGGGGAGGGGGCTGGGGGAATGGGTGATGGAGATGTGTAACTCGGAGAGAGCACTACTGGATGAATAATTTAAAGCTCCGCCCGGAGATTTGAGGCAAAATGCAGAGATAAGACACACCACAGGGTCTTCTCTGTTTATTCAGAGCTTCATCTTCCAATGACAGCTGACCTCCAAGGTCAAGGGTATGATGGGAAATGGAAAAAAAAAAAAAAAAAAAAAAAACACTGGGAAAAGGTACCGCACATCCCAGAAGAAAACAACAATTTAATTTGTGTCAAATGAAACATTGATCTTTTTATTTAACTACTTTTTTGTTGCTGTTCATCAATGGGAAAACCTGTGACTGAAGGAACTTTGCATAAACCGCAATATATTCCCGTGATATGGAGACTCTCCCACAAGCTCTTTCTAAGCAGCTTCAGCTTGACATGTTTGAACATTGTTTCCTAAGGAAATGTTTAAGGTCAGGATGAACTCTGAGTACCGGAAGTGTGCATTGCTTCAGACCTCAAGTGACAAACATAGTATCTGGATTCAAAGACAGCTTGCTCGGTAGTTTCTCTTAGGCAACAGATATGTTTCCCTCGCTCCCTACCTTGTTAACTATGCACAAAGGGGGAAGAAAAAAAAAAAAAGAAAAAAAAAAGCTGTGCTTCTTCTCCTCATTACATTTTTCTGGAGCCTTACAAAATCGCATACACTGAACCTAATCAAATCTTTGTGTTTTTACTAGTTTGCTGCCTAAATCCCTGGATCTAATACCTCTTTGCAGTTCAGAAAATGCGAAGCCATTTGTCCTGGCTGGAACCATGTTGTTAGTGTTAGGATCTTACAAATTCTGACAATAAGACCTGCACCTCAGAAAGCCCTGCTACCCATGATCAAAACCGTCTGCTCCGTGGCTCCTATTTGTTTCCACGGAATACAACCATGACCTCTGCGGAGAGAGGGCCAATGTCAAATGCTTCTCAGGGCTGGTTTACATTTCCCCCATAGTCAGAAACTGCTGTTTCTGCTTTCCTCTGTTTGAATGTTACCCGTGTTTTCATTCCTGAGCAATCATACCTTTTATCTTTTTTAGATAAACATGAAAACATACTAAGGTCATTGCTGGGTGAGAGGTAAGATGTGCGTGACTGCCACCCAGCCTTACCGTGTCTTCCCCCCCCCCCCCCCTCCTTGATAAACACTCCTGGAGGGTTCCAGTGGAGTGAGACAAGGTGTATGATTCACAGGCTGGCCACATCAAGTGCCCGTACAGGTTGTCCCTCCAAGGGCCCCATTAGCGTGGCGCCAGCCTGGTTGGGTTTTAGCACGCACTTTGCCCATGTCCCCCTTTTTTTCAACATTCTTGTTTTTATGTTTAGAGTCTATCAAAGCAAATGCAAGGTGTGCTACATTTTATTGCTTCCTGGGTGCATTTCATGCGTTTTTGCTAAGGCTTAAAAGAAAACCATCCCCATTATTCCTGGCCTGGCTCCTCCTCCTCCTCCTCCTCCTCTTCTTCTTCTTCTCCTTCTTTTTCCTTTTCTTTTTCTTTTGTTTATTTTATCTTTCTCTCCCCTCCCCCCCCCCCCCTTTTCCTGAGTAGCAGAAAGAGCAATGGGAGACAGAGCACAAAAAACAAAACACAAGCTAAGCTGACATATAAAGTCTCCTATTAGAATGGGCCCCGGAGGGCTACAATTGAAACTGAAACAAACTTTTGGGACAATAATGGGATATGGACCTTTAACTTAGCCCTATGGCAATCTTCTGTTACTGACTCAGAAATCAGATATGCAGTTTAACTTTGACATTGAGGATCATTTGTAAACCAACAAGGTATAACTTTGATTAACCACTAGTGAGAATGGCAAGGAGGTTATTATTTGACCCTTTCATCCATTTAGTTTTTATATGTCAACAGATTATACTTTATAATAAACCAAAGAGAAAAGTGAATATTCTGCTAGGTGCTTACTAAATTATATTTCTAAAATGTACAGTGCAATATCACTGTGGGCTAAATATTGCATATAATCAATGATAGATACATGATATTCATTTTATTCTAAAAAGGGACTTAGTTTATAAAATTATTGGCTGTCTAAGGGTAGGTTTCTGCTCACTCATTTTCCTCCCAAACTACCACTACCTATAATTTCTTTTTCTTTTTTTTTACTTTTAAAGTGGCTAATACTCAAATACAGAAGTTCAGATTTTCAATTAAAAGTGATATTCAAATTAAAGGAGGACATCAATTAAAAATAAAAACAAGTTTAGATCCATAAATAGGTTAAACTATGAGATAGTGTTCAGCTAAGAGACCCTACTTCTCAAGTCTGTTTTTAGAAAACAGATTTCCTGCTTAATAAAATAATAAGAACTTAGTTCATTTTTATAAATGTATATACTGATAATTACAATATCAATTTGGTGCAGACATTAAAGATAGCCTACTGAATACTTTTTCAGAATAATTAGTGGCAAAGACTGTACTGACACTTCTATCTCCTCCTAGACTGATGGTCTCTTTATCTGTCCTCAAATTATTTTTGTTAATATGATTAAGGGGGACAACTGCCAACTGTCATCTCATGGACCTGATAAAGGGCCAGAACCCATCCATGCTCCTAAGACCCAGAAGTCCCTGAGCCTCTGATTCCTCTTTTCTAGAAATAACTCAACTGCTCTACTCAAACCTCAACTTTGAGAAAAGCTTAGGCTAAAGGATTCAGTGCACAGGCTGAATAGGTTAGATAAATTACCCAAGCATTAAACTTTTACATTTTTTAACGTTGTTAGTTAAAAAATAATGTATTTCAACTACAAGAGAAGTTAATATTGATGATGACTATGAGTACAATCATGTATGAACAGACAGATGAAGGAACAGGGCAAATGACCTTACAGGTATTGCGAACAAATATCTGTGTTTACCTAGTTTTAATTTAAAAGAATGAAATAAAAATAAAATAAATTTAAAATGGCAAGAGTTGTTACTGCTATAGAAAAGACATTTGAACTGTTTTAGCATGGATGAATTAAATTTACAAATTGTTAATTAGAATTTTGGATCCTTAAAGAATATTGAGTCTAATTTATTCATTTTAAATTTGAAGCACCTGGGGTTTTGAGAAACCAGGTGTTGTGTCCAGGACCGCATAACTAGTTTGTAGCAGAGCTGAGATTGAACTCATATCCCCTCCTTTTTTCCAATACAAATGTAGAGAAGTGGGAGATTTAGAGGCAAAGGCATATACATGAACCTTTCTTTTTATTCCAGAGTCTCTCTGAAAATAACAATGGATACTTACTCCTGCAACATCTTTTTCTGAAATGGCTTTTCAACATTCATCTAGTCTAACAATATTTGCATTCCTCAGATTATCATAATCTCTCATTTCTAGCCCCAAATCTATGATCCTTATGTAAGAAAATATATAACTTTCAGTTTTAACAAAAATAATTTTGTGTAACTTAATATTACACATTCTCTAAATTTATCTGGGAATATATATCTTTTAAATTAAAAAAAATAAATGTTTCTATACCTTAATTTTCAGAAACCACCGATCAAAAGAAAACAAACAAATAAACAAGCATTAAGCCTATATTATTGATGTATTATTGTTAACACCTCCCCATCACTATATGTACCTGAGTTTTGACTGTCTGTCCATTTAATGTGTTTTAGATATGTATTCAAATTTACTCAGGGCCATCAATTGCTGCATAGAAGATTCTTGGCACCCAAGATGCATTATTTGTCGGTTTCTTATGACAGGGACATTTTTACTGAGTGTAATTGTGCAAAGCACTTTACTCCACCTATGGGAATATTGGCAGTAGGGGGTTTAGTCATTAAATTAAAGAGAACCACATTGCTCTCAGCTCTTTCCTGTGGAAATGAATCTGGCTGTCTGTGCCATACCCTGTTTTGCTTCCCTTGGGTGAATTAATCCATACATAAAACCAAATCTGTGGGGTGGTTTCCCTCTTATCTCAACTATTTAGATTTGGTTTCAGATTTGGGAAATTGGTTTGATCTAAGAGTTTAACTTTCAAGGTCACTCTTTTTTTTTCTGCTGCACTCAACATTGCTAAAACATCAATCAGTGTATGCAGTCTGCTTAAAATACTATAGTTCATTATTGATATTTATGCATTGTGATCATTTGTAATATATTAGTATTATAAAATATTACTTTATGTAGTCTTATGAACTATTATTCTACACACGATTTAAGATTGAATTTATGTCTTAATTCATTTTTGAAAAACTAAAAAAAAAAAAAAATTCTCCCTACAAATTCATTCTTTGTAAACATTGGTTCTTACATTTAGTTTTACTTATATGGTATGTGTTAGTTAAAATATTAATTTTAGAGGTCAATGGATCTGGAAAAGTGTGTATTATATTTGCCTAATTATAGTGAGGAGAAGTTTCTGCATGTGCTCACTCAGTAAAACTCTTCCACTTACAGCCTTATTTCTTCCTCTCTCAAATAAACAAACAAACAAACAAACAAAAAAACTTAGTATCATTTATAATAAACATTTTTCTGTCAGATTTTATTCTCTTTTTTAACTAGTACTTTTGTGATATACATTTATAAAGAAGGGTGAGACTAGCAAATGCTCCATAGCTTTGCTATCTTAAATCCTCAAAATAACTATACTTTCTCTAAAACCAAATCGCACATCATATTTTTTCAGAATTAAGTTTCTATAAGTTAAATGAAGCTATTGGCTAAAAGTATAGTTTAGTCTTGCATGAACAGACATTTCAATCTTAATGTTGCCTCTTTTTTTTTTTTTTTTTGCATATTTGGAAGGATATGGCTTTGGGAAAATCTTTTTAACCAACTTAAAAAAAAAAAAAAGTTTGTATGTTTTAGCCACTTTTCATTAAACAGTATCTAAATACATCTCTTCCATCTAGTTATGAGTGAGTCTTAAAAGGGAGCACCTTAACCAATCTGAATCATGACCTTCGTAGGTTTAATTCTCTTCATTGTGATACTGCTCAGTTTGTTATTCACCTAACTCTTCCTATTCTTCCAACCAAAAATGGATAAGTGCTGGCTGAGGCTTACAACTTGGACTTTTACTTATGAGAGGTCCTGAGAATCCTTAACTGAAAGTTAATAACCCTCCATGCCAGTGCTCTGTGAATAGGATTCACATTTCCTATTCTTCGACCTACCCAACAGTCACTTGAGTTTCAGACACAAGTTTGGACCCCTTGGATTTTACACAACAAAGATTCACACGGAAAATAAGACATGCAATAATCAATGGTGCAGTTTGTCATGTTTTATAAGATATTAGTTTGCTTGTTAGTCAAGGAAAACATAAAATATTTACAAACCTGACTTTAAATTTATCATACAACATTTATTGGGTATTAATTAAATAGTATTGGTTATTAGTATATTTTAAATATAGTTTCAAAATTACGTATAACAACAAAAACATAAGGTAACTTTACAAGATGATATCTCTTTTTTAGACTAAAAATGCAAATTCAGATGTTGCTAAACTGGCAATCTAAATCTTTCTGGGGAAATAGCCATAAAGAGGATAGTTTTTGAAACAGTATATAGTTAGAAAATAGTCATTGTTTTCTCTTGTAAAATTATAAATGGTTTCATATAATAATTCTTCTAACCAAATTAAATCATTTTGATAGTATCTTTCAAAAACTTTGTATTTATTTGTTTAATATTTCTTAAAACATTTAACTTTATTGAGAACAGAAAATATGAAAATCCCACTAAGTATTTGTAAATAAAAAACAAAAATAAAAGCAACAAAATAGACAATTAGAAATCATTTTCATAACAAAATACTGAAAGGATTTTTGAAGCCCTGAAATTTCATGTATTGACAAATAAGACATTTTTTGTAATTTTTCTTTTTTAAACAGACAAAATGAGAAACGAATTGAAATGACATTCTTGTGCTTGTGTAACTAAAGCAATTCACTAAAGCAATACTACTTTATTTAACATGCCTTTGGAAAAGCCTTATGTCTTAAATTATATAATTAGGCAAATAATTAGAAGAAGAGAAAAGAGAAGTAGATAAGCAAATTAAAAACTAAAATATTTAAAATATAGAATGTGAGCACCTAATTTGGGGTTTCTTTAAATGTTATTGATCATGAGATTCTGAACTCAATAAAAAGGGCATAAAATGCTAGATATTAAAAAGAACACTAATAATAAAAAAAATGCCGGCCAATATTACTTTCATCCTTTTTTTCTGTACCAGTGATATTTTTTACACACCCCAATGCCTTATTGAGTCAGTGTCATATCCTGTGTAACTGCATGATACATTTTTTTTATTTGGTTCCACAGGATGCAAGACTGACATTCTGATTTCCCAGAGAAGATATGGATTCATAACAAAGGGCTTAAAATTAGGGTGTTTTTCCCCATCACTATTGCAATTACAGATGACACTCAGTTTTCAGAACAAAATTATCTGTAGTTTAATTTGATTCTGTCACATGTTTAGAGGTTGAAATTTAACTTCACTGATAAAAAAAAAAAAGAAGAAAACTTCTTGTGGATAAAACTTCAAGATGAAGTGACAGATTAAACAGCAAAGGCAATATCAATACCGAGCAGGTACAAATGACACAGCTCTCAGGATGGAACAGTGGAAGGGACAAGGAGCTCTCCTGGAAACTCTTACATGGGTTCACAGTCCCTTCAACTGAACATGATAGTGGCCACATTTTCTTGCTTATCTAATAATATGTTTTATTTGTTCAGAATAAATTTTAGTGATACCATCCTGTGATTGTGGTGGAGCATATTTTTCTTCATTCCTGGTTATGAAAAAATAGAGCAGGAGAAGTTGGAGAAAGCAGGGTGAGATTTCAGTGGCTCAATAATTATATCCTAATTGAATAGCCAACCTCTGACCCTCAGATTGGACAAAGAACAAAGTGGACTATCTAGTTAAGCCTGAGACTTCCCTAGAATCTGAGTGTAAAAACCCTTCAGCACAGTCATCAACCTCTGGTGAACATGGTGAAGGTAAGGGTGGGCATATGGTGGGAGAATCATCAAATAAACCACTTCCTTTTTTCCCCTTCTATTTAGATTCTGGTCTTTAGCATTTTAGGAAATTAGTACTGAAATTACCACTACAAATAAATTAAATTCAACTGCTAGAGAGAAGAAACACAATACTCTTAAAAGTATGATGAATATTCATTTGATTAGTTTTTTGTTGTGTTTTTCTGCTTCCCAAATCACTTCATATTTATATAACACTGTAGAGTATTAAGGAGTGGTAATAGTAACAGTTATCTCAGCATGATAATTTCATAAAATCCCTGTAAAACACAGAAAGGTGATACAATAATTTCCTTTTAAGTAATTGGAGCAGATAGGCCATGGAGACTTAGAATATTAGGTAATTACTCATAAGGGTTTTTACTCTGATCCAGTGCCTTTTTAAACTTTTTATTTTGTTTCTCTAAAAATAGGTATTTCTGAGCTCTGTCCTTGACCAGAGATTGTTCTCTTTCTCTATTTTCCACCTTGGAGATTTTACCTCTTCCAAACCCAGTTCTGCCTTTGAATACTACTCATTAGTTGTTAATAGTAAGATACTTTTCACAACACATTTAATTATTTAACTTGTCAAATAAGTATGTTATGGATACAGTATATTCAAGCAAGTATATCATACAATTTATACCTTCCTCTATGCTTAGCAAACACTGGTTACTTAGTTAAATTGCTCCGCTCATGCCCATCATATAGTAAATGTTGTCCTTATAAGGTTTAACAAGAAATGTCCACAAAATAGGATTTGTAACAGAAGTTATCACATTTCTTAGACAGTCATGGAAATGGAGAAAAGGAGTAGAGTTAGACTCCAAAGGAGATGAAACTGTACTTCACAGCATTAACCATACTCAGGCTAAAGCTTTTTTTTTTAAACAATAAATTAAAGCTTTAAGATTGCAAGAAATATATTTTATAAATAGGTCTTAAGAAATAAGATATCCATAGTCAAATTTATTTGGTGCTAGGATTAAACAAAACAAAACAAATGGGTGCTCGGGTTTTATAAAAATGCAACTTACTCCATAAAGGGGGAGATTATTATCCAACTGCAGTCGTAACCAGTTTCCTTCCTACCATCTGAACACTTGTTTCAACCAATTTTTTTTAATTCACATTTTCCTGTGTTTTTCTTCTTCTTCTTCTTCTTCTTCACTAAGTCTTCATTGAAATTTAGCATAAGACCCACTCATAGTAAACAGGTTTTCACTTTGCATTCCTACAGCACTGATACATGTTATTTATATAATATTATGTTGTAATTGCTTAACTCTGCCTTTATGTATATAAAATAAATGTATATATTTTATCATCTACAATGCTGTATGCTACCCTAAAGAAACTGGTTGGTTACTTATTTGTATTCCTAAAGACTTCGGTCAGTGTGATGACTAGAGCAGACATTTCACAAATGCTTGATAGATTAATACATGTGTAATTGAATCAACCCATGGGAAACAACTAGATAAGGAATATCTGCATGGAGAAAAGTGTAGAGAGCCAGGTTGGAGCAGTGAGTGTTGTTAATTATCTCAGCACTGACTGGGTTGCATTAACTAGAAGGCTGGTGTGTGTTAGGATCTGGTGAAGGAGTGTTTCCTAATTCAATCTACTCATCAGCAAACAAGGAAGGAGACTGCTTAATTTGTGATGAAGTATTGAAAGGGACATTACTGGATGTCTAAAGATAGGGCAATCCTGCTCTATGAACTCAACAAACTCTTGTAAGCTAAAAAAGGATTAGTGCTGTGGCAAAAAGGGATGTGGAAGAGACATCTTACACCTTCACCTGAAGAGTTAAGTTTACAAAGTAATTTTCAGTCAAATTGAAGAATTTGCAGCTCTCTTTTCATTAATTTACTTGAAACTGAGGGGGAAAAAATTCAAACTATTCCTACTTCAGCTAACTACCAAACACTATCAGTGCACATTTCTATTGTCAAAGAAAAGCATAAAAGTTAACAACAAAAACAAAAACACAGAAATTGTTAGATATAGGAGACATGTGTGTTTTCCATTAGAAAAGAAATAAAGCTAACAGTTAATGTCAATTAGCTACAGTATCATCAAGAGACAGAGTAAATTAGGAAGCCATGATCCTAATCCTGTGTTACATGCCATTGAGTTCTCTGAGATTAGTTGATCTTGGAAATTCTATAAATATCACTCGATGTCCACAGTGTTGGTCCTCATCAGCCTTGCTTAGCTCCTGTAGACTCCTGCCTAAGGCATCTTTTGTGGATTCATTCCATCTCATAGTTTTTATCCATCTTCCTCTTTTCCTGCTGCCTTCTATTTTTCACAACATTATTTTCTTTTATAAAGAACCTTGTATTTTCATGATGTGCCCAAAATAAGACAGCTTCAAATTTGACATTTTTTTTTATCCAGCGATGTTTCAGGCTTAATGTGCCTTTGGACCCACCTGTTTGACTTTTATTACTATGACTCTTATTGCTCCATGTTTATAACTCAAACATGACACTAACAAGCTTATGCCTAATTTGCAGAGTTAAACAGCGAACAAATACAAAAGGTAAAGTGCTAACATAAATGTCTTCTGAGGAATGGTGATTGACATAGGAATAGCAGAATTTGTATTCTTAGTTGGAGCACTCCAGTGGAAATCATTACCTTTCTCCCCATGAGTAGAAGAAAGTTTTATTTGTGATATAAGTCCTACTCCTTCCAGATGTCTAAGTACCTCCATATGAAGCCAGGAAAGAAAGCATTTCAAAGAAGCGCTAAGATCTCTGTGGTGTGTAATGGTCACTATGAAGACTGGTGCAGGAAACAAAGCAGAAATTCTCTGCATATTCATGACAGGATTTTGATTTTTCTTCAGCTTGGGTGCTCCTGAACAACCACAGCTCTCATTACTGGTCATACTATATGCAGTGAAGGAATTGCTTATATTCAGTAACTTTTAAAAACAAGTTCTCAAGATGATGTAACCACATCCATGTCATTTCAGAGGAGCAAGACTGAATCTATCCCCAACATCTGTCTTCTTTCCCCTGTTCTGCATTCCCTCCTCTTGTTATTGGAGGGCAGCTAATGCCTCAGTATTTCCAGACTTTAGTCTATTTCTTAATGACAACAAATTCATTTGTGAGTAAAGCTCAACATCTACTATACTTAGATATTAAAGATTCCCACATATATTGGGCACAGGATGATGGCAGTGCTCAATCACTTTATTAGCTCTAACAAATCTCATTTCGATATAGATACATAAGTAGCCCAGTGTTAGTTTAATATGTGAAAGATTATTTTTATTTTTATTTAAAAGGGAAAAATATTATTATACAAGAAAGTCTGCTCTTGAGCTATTAATCAAGAAACATCGAAGTCCAAAAATACTGCACTGGAACTTAGTGCATAAAACAGTTTTAATTTCTCAGAGCCACACCATTTGCCCTTTGAGCTCACATGCAACAATCTCTTATTTTGGTCAGATTTTGTAAGGAAATTAAAGTGCCATACTGGGAATAGGCCATATCAGAAGAAATAGATGCAATGAATGTCTCCAGATAAAAAACAATTAAGGATATTAAATTGATTAAAGCAGATCAAAGAGAGTTAAAGGGGATAAAGAAAAACAATATCCCTAAGGACAAATAATTTGGGAGTGAGTCATGCTGGCCCTAGAGGGAGAACAGTGGGTGGTTCTGTGATAAAAGAACTTGACAGTGCCAAATCTCAAATAAATTTCCTGCAAACCATTACAAATAAGTTAGAAATCTGACCTTGATGTTTATTTCTCATGATACCCCAAAGTATATGGGTGCTGTTGTTTCATCTTTCTCTCTCTTTTCCTCTCTCTCTTTTTTCATAGACACACATACAGCGTTTCTGACAAAAGGAATTTAAGGTGCTTCTTAACCTATACAGCAAGTTAGATGAAGTGGGACTAGTCTTCATAACACTATTAGTCATAAGACTATGTCTAAACTGAGAAATATTGAGTAAACTCTAGTTATTGGCTGGAGACACCAATTTTATTATTAATCCCATGTCCACATAAAATTATCCTTCATTGGGATCTGAAAACTATTTGCCAACTATAAAGATCAGTCAACTAATGATAAGCTATTGCAATTTCTATCTGAAATTCTCAGCTACCATTGGCAGTACATTAGTTGCCATTGTTGCTATTATTATGATTTGTGAGGGGATTACTGCTGGATAATGATTCAATTATATAAGCTAGTGGTTATTGTTCCCAGGAAGGTATGTGAAAAGGGTCAGTGTGAGAATCAAGAATGATCTCTTGGGTTTGATCCATGTAACTAGACAGGATGATACCTGGAAAATGCCTTAGCTCTAGCAGGTTTGGCTCAGTGGATAGTGTTGGCCTGCAGACTGAAGTGTCCCAGGTTCAAATCTGGGTTGCAGTCTGGATCCCCTAGGGAGCATGAGGAGGCAGAGGGTCAGTGGTTCCCTCCCATCATTGATATTTCTATCTTCTTCTCCCTCTCCCTTCCTCTCTGAAATCAATAAAAATATATTTATAAAAAAGAAAATGCCGTATTCTAGTCATTGCTCTCTCTGATCAGGAGTCCCTGCATGCCCCCTGCACTATGGCCTCGAGGATAGATGTTTGTTTTATGAAGCTCATGCTGTCTGCAGCTGGCACATACTGTTTTTGGAGGCCTGCCATATGCCTCAGTGGTATTAAGGATTGTTGAACTTTGGTGTTTCATTGAGTATGGGAGGGCGTTATAGAGACTTGGGCTTTGAAGTCATCATATGCACTAGGAGGAGGAGAGAAGAATTGCTACCTTATTTACTTTTTGAAAGAGCACATTTGTGTTGCTAATCAGAATATGGCAAGTTGATGGTAAATAGTTATCTTTTAGAATGAAACAAGATAATTAAATAAAAAAAAGACCTTGATGAAAATAAGTACTCATTTTTTTTGGGGGGGGGGGTGTTCTTTGTAGTGGAGGATGTCTTGGATATGGACAATGTGCAAATCAGTGGTAGAAATGCCAAGTAATTTCTTCCAGTGGTAGAAATGGCCAGCAATTAATGCCGAGCAGCATCAAACAAGTATAGAGACCTCAAAAACAATGAAAAAGAGGTGGTTCTGAAACCACTTGAGGTAGGTTAGTGTGAGCACAATATCCCATTAACAATTTCACTGAATTGACACTCTACCTTTGGGCTACAACAGCATCAATCTCAACCCTAATCTATGAGCACAATTATATGCCAACAGAATTTCAGAGGTTTGAATTCATGTTCTTGACTCAAAATCTAAATAAGAGAAGTCTGGTGTTTGCAAAAAGGATATCAGTAAAAGAAATGCAAATATTGGAATTATAATTTTTTAGTCTAGCTTCTTCACCTGCTCATTGTCCCAAACAATTGTCCACCGAAGCCTTCCTAAGACCAGGGTCCATTTTAGGTTTATATTTGTATATAGAGTCATAGCATGTTGCAACACTTTACATCATTTTTCAGTATTGTATTTTACATTTGTTTGTGTAATTATTTGGAGACTTTGTGTCAGCTTGCATGAGTCCTAATACTGGGAAATGACATATATATTCTTTCTCATCACTGCATTTGTAAGTCCTAACTCAGCTCCTGGCTCAAAGTAAATTTTCTATTCCTATATTTTGGATGAATAATGAAAGGATAAATACATCCATAAAGGACTGAAAACATTCAGGAGTTTGTTGAATTTAATTGGAAAAATTTAATATCACATATTTCTGTGTAATATTTTACATAACAATTTTAACTAGCTATTTAATAGAAATATTTATTAAATGAAAGGTTTAGCTCATAGAAATGGCTTAAGCAATGACAGTATTTTGGTACACACTCACATGAGAGATTTTCCACTGATCTAAGATGCTTTTCCAAGTACAAATTTGTTGGAAACATTGGTAGATGTTTACCTATAGCCTACCCACCCCCTGTTAAGAGAATTATGATTTTGTTTGGAAAGTCAGTGGCTACATTTTAAAACCACTCAGGTTATATCACAAATGCAGGGTGTCCATGCAACATAGTCCTATCCAATGAGACATGGGTAAGAAGTTCATGGATTTCCATTCCTCCTGAAATAAAGGCAATGCCTGGTTAAAGGAAACCTCGCCAGTCATTTGCTTTTATTCTCTTGTTCTATTTAAAACATCGACCTAGGTCTTGGCGATACAGCCACCATTTTAAAACCATGAAGAGGCAACATGAGAGCAGAGCATTACATATTTACAAAGTCAGAGGAGAAAGATGGAAAGAACTTGGGTGGCTGATGCTATTAATAATCCATTGTACCAGCTTTTGGCCACTGCTCCTGCATTCCTGGTTTATGTCAGAACTAAATTTATTTCCCTTTAAACTACTATTCTTGGGCCTTTTGTAGATAAATGAATAAATAGAATAACTAGTATAATATACTTTTGGAATTGGGTGTAAAACATTGCATTTTAAGCAATGACATTTATTAACACATCAAATTAACAAAATAGTACTTTTAATCTATAATAATAAAAGCATAATATGCAAATTGATTGAGTGACCAGACAGCAGAATGACCATCTAGAACCCACTATGACACGCCCTGGCGCCAGGCCAGCCAAAGCAGGTGCAATGAAATTGGTCGCGGCGGGGAGGGGGGCACCATCACCCCATGATCACCCCAAAGAGGGAAGCCCTGGCCACCAGCTGGTGGGTCGATTGATGGGGGAGTGGAGCTCTGCAATTGCCCCACAGAGGGAGGGCCAGGTCACCAGCCAGTAATGCTATGGGGGATGTGGGGGGCCATCTAATGATCGCCCCACAGAGGGAGGCCCAAGCCAGCCAAGCCATCGCACCCCATGCCTGTCACCCTCAGGAGGTGACTGGTGGTGGGGGTGGGGTGTGGGCGAGGCAACACCACACAGATGACAAGCAGTGAAGCAGTGTCAGTGGTGGGGGTGGGGCCAACTGCCAGCAGTTGGGGGAAGGAAAGCCCCAACAGTTCCTGATCACCAGCCAGGCCTAGGGGCTTTACCCAGGGGGTCCTGGATTGCAAGAGGGCACAGATCAGGCTGAAGAACTCACCCCGCCTACCTGCCCCATGCACAAATTTCGTGCACCAGGCCTCTGGTTTAAAATCGCTCAGATTATAAATTTTAGTTAAAAAGTCTTCTTGGTGCCTTGCTGGTTTTGCTCAGTGGATAGAGCATCAGCCTGCAGACTGAAGGGTCCCAGGTTCAATTCTGATCAAGGGCTCATGCATAGGTTGCAGGCTTGATTCCCTGGTAGGGAACATGCAGGAGGCAGTCAATCAATGATTCTCTCTCATCATTGATGTTTCTATCACTCTTTCCTGCTCCCTTCCTCTCTGAAATCAATAAAGATATATATATATATATATATATATATATATATATATATATACCTTTATAGTGTTGTTTTTACATTTTTATTCAATTTAAAAACTTGTATATGCCCTTAAATGTTTATGTTTAAAATATTTTCTACTTTTTTTTAGCATAACATCTTAAAAATATTTTCCTTCCAATCTCTCTTCAGACTACCTATTCAAGTCTATTTTTTCAGGGTAATTGACAGAGTTTCCACTTTTTATATTCCTTTACTGAAGGATTGAGAAACATACAAATTATACACCAAGTATGTTAAATTGAAATAAATTGGCAGATTTATTAGAGGGAAGAAATGTATATCTGCACTATGTTCTCTATAGATTTAAAGTTACAACTGCAAAAGAAATATCTGGACAGTTATAACACTATAAATCTCTTATGGTGACAATGAGTTTCCATCAATAACTTTCACTTATAAGAAGAAACTTTTAGACTCACAAGATAACCGAATCTGGATCAGAAGTAAAAGAAAAAACATAAACACTACTCTTATCAGAAAACAGGATAAGGACAGCTACAAACAGTGCAAAATCAGATTAGCAGCATTTTCTAGGAAATAAATGAAAATGCCTGTAAAACAGTGGGAACTTGGGGCAATCACTCCACAGCCCACTCTCATTTCCTAGTCACACTGACCCAATGGAATTATCCTCTCTCCTCCCTCATCCTGTCACATCTCTTTTGACTTTCCCACAAGTTGCTCATGGCATCTGAAGTGTTCCTGGTAACACCTAGCCCCTATTCCAGCCCAGGTTTCCCAATGCATGGAGTTAATGTACACTGTATATAGCAGCAGGGATGCCAGCTGTGAGAAAGTTTGTGTTTGAGTTATGAAGCTATGATGATTCATGAAATCAGAATGTTCTTGGATAGACATTCCCAATAAAGAAGAAAGGGTGCCTGCAGCATTGCACACTAGGTGGTGTTCTCGCTGGTGCTGGGGTTCTACAATGTCCAATATCTCTAGTCTTTGTTACTATAGGACTTTATTCTGACAGTAATGGTGAATATGATCACTTATTACACTCATTTAATGTCTATGATATTCCACATAATTCATCTTTATGATTTCCAACCCTCAAAAAGGTTCATGGTACAAATATTAGTTTTACAACTTAACAAATACAACAAATTTAGCAACTTATAACAATACATATTTATTCTGGGTCTAGGGTCCAGGAATGCTTGAGCTGATCTCATGGCTAGGGACCCCACAAGACTATAATTAAGGTATGGGTCAGGCTTTATTCTCACTTCAGGCTCATTCAGGAGTTTGATGGTTCCTTACAGTTACAGGACTGAGGCCCTCAGGCCCAGGGGTCTTCAAACTACGGCCCGCGGGCCACATGCAGCCCCCAGGGGAGTCTGATCCTGCCCGCCAGGTTTTTTGGGCAGTGAGCGCAGCCAAGGTGTTACAGTAGGGATTAGTAGTTCATATAGTCCGGCCCTCCAGCTCTCTGAGGGACCGTGATCTGGCCCCCACTTTAAAAAGTTTGAGGACCCCTGAGACTACCCTTCCCATAGGAAGTTTACAACATAGCTGTTTCCTTCTTCAAGGCCTAAGAATAATGTTGCTCTACTCAGGAGGGTCCCAGTCCCACTCTTAAAAGCTTTTGCCTTATTAATTCTGGCCCATATTTGGTAATCTTACTTTTAATGAACTCCAAATTAACTAATTTGGGACTTTGATTCCATCTGCAAAATCTTTTCACCTTTACCATACAATGTAACCTAATTACAGAGTGACACCCATCATATTCACACACTCCCCAACCCCATACACACTCAGCAGGAGAGATTATACTGTTTTCCAAGTGGTGGAATTTGGGGGCTATTTTGTAATTCTATCACAGTCCACCTTCTCAACCAAAAGATATACATCTCCTCCACATGCAAAATACATTCAGCCACTACTGAAACAGCTCAAGGCTTCTGGGTATAATCTTTGAAGTTCATCTCCTCAGGCAGAGATTCTCTCCCTTTATGAATCTATGATAACTAATGAGACAAGACATTTGTCTTTTACATACAAATTACTGTTATTATTATTTTCAATGTATAAATCAGAGATATGGAGCTCAAGGAAAGATGAGTATCTCAAGCCGTAGAACTCTAAAGTCATCAAACTGCAAGTTTACAAGTTAATTTGTGCCACAGTTTCAAAGGATCCTTCTGCACAAATACTTGTCATTTCTCATTTGTGATCACTGTTCCTCTTTACAAACACTCAAGAAGAGAACATAGATCAATATGAAAATGGCTTACCATTGGTCATTTATTGTAATTATTTGAAGGAATATAAGTAGAAATATTTTTAAATATTTAGAAACACTTTAAGATATTTTAAATGGTTTCTTACTTTTGGAATTTTACAAAAACGTATTTTTTTAATCTATACATTATTTTTTTAATTCTAGCAACTTTAATTGGAACATCATCTCTAGAAGTACAAACACTTCATGAACTCAGCTGTAGGTAGGACATTTCTTAAGTTATGTCTCTGATTATGCAATCAACTTGTATGGGACTGAGATTTTAAAGCATTTTGATTCATTGCTAATTTAGATAGGTCAGTGGTAATTAGGATTGTTATTTCTGGGCACCTTAGCATTAGGGGTTGATGCAATTGGGCCTCAGAAAATATCAGTGAATCAATCACTTCATTGAATCTCTTTGAAAATTAGACATTAAATTTTTTCCTAAACTTATTAAGAAACTCCAAAAGAAATAATTATACATGTCACAGAGATCACTTTTTTTTTATTATTATTTTCTGAGTTACTATTTACATTAGCTGATGTAACATTCAGTATGTCAAAATCAAAAGCTTATTTCAAAACATAGGACATGTAGATTTTAGTCAATTTCTTAAATTCACATATCACAATTTTCAATTTTTTATGTCAGGTATAAATTTCTTCCTTATACTTTCAGTCATACTTCAAAAACTAAGAACTGGAGTTTCACTGACTGAATGTACATATTCTACCAAAGAATTTTATATGAAATTAGTGTCCTGGTGCATGGATTTGTGCACATTAAAAGGAAATTAACTAGAAGAAATATTTTATATCACTATTTGCCCAATCTCTATAATAGAAGTGTCAACCAAATTCATGATCAACAATGACAGAGCTAAACACATTCGTGTGATTGGTGCCAGTGAGAGCTTTATATGTATCTCACATGTGCAAGTCAACTTAGCCTTTTATATATATAAAATAAACTTGCTTAATTAGACCTGGTTCTGATTTAGCTAAACTTTTCCAGCCCAATAAAGCATCCTAACTTCTCTTTCAGGTAATTGTCAACAACACAGTAGTAAAAATCAAACTAAAGCAGATTATTATTGTAGAGCATGCAGGGAGAACAAAGGGTAAAATATTTACCTGCAGGAGTGTTTGACTATATTCTGTGCAGTGGAAAACCTGAAGTCATTTTTAAGGTCCACCATTTCTTACTTTTTTTCAGTTGGTCAAGTTTCTAAACTTTCTAAATCTCCATTTTCTGGCTAATGAAAAGAAAATAGGATTCTACCTACCCTCCTATCTACATACACTAGGACTTCTGTGAGGATCAAATGAGATGAGGTATGGGAAAATGCTTCACAGACATTTGGATAAAGTGTGAAATGCTTGCACCTGGCTATAAAGCAAGTCATGTTCCTGGGATGAAGAAACTCCAAGGAATCTAGTCGCTAGGGAGAGGAAGCCAGGCATTGCTACATGATGTCATTACCTGGCCCCCACAATGACTGTTTCCAGGCTGGGCTGGGCTATGGGCTGCATTTTGTGCCATGGGGTCTCAGCAGTGTTGGTTGTGCTTTGGTGGGGTGTCGCTCTGGGGTAGCAGTGGGGCCCGGGTCCTACTCCGGCGAAGCAGAGTGTTACTTTGTCAGTGCCAGGTCCACAGTACCACTTCTTTGTAAATGGCCAATGCACATCACAGCAGCTCCTGCATTGAGCATCTGCTCCCTGTAGTTCAGTGCACATCATAGTGACTGGTGAGACGGTCAGAGGGACACTTAGCATCTTAGCCTTTTATATAAAGATAAACTGGATGACTACATGAAATGAATTATAACAATAACACAATATCAATTTATCTTTATACTGGAAAATATAATTGATAAAGTTCTGGTTAGTTTTAACTATTTAAATACCTTTTTACTTACAAGGGTATTTCTGAAAGCTGTGAGTATATTATATGTCTGTGAGTGTGTGTGTGTGTATCATAGTATGCCCATGTATTCATATATAGCACAATGATACTGAATGCCTTGAATCTACCCCTTATTTATTTCTAGATCTTTAGGTCTGTAAATTCCCATTTCAAGTTTCCCACAATTTTTTAAAAAAATATTTTTTATTGATTTTTTTTTTTTACAGAAAGGAAGAGAGGGATAGAGAGTTAGAAACATCAATGAGAGAAAAACATCGATCAGCTGCCTCCTGCACACCCCCCACCGGGGATGTGCCCACAACCAAGGTACATGCCCTTGACCGGAATCAAACCTGGGACCTCTCAGTTCACAGGCCTACGCTCTGTCCACTGAGCTAAACCGGTTTCGGCTATAATTTTATTATACTTAATCATTGCTATTTACTTTCTTCCATAACCATGTCAATGAACTTGAAATTCTAAAAAAAAAATTTCATTTATTTTTCTCTTTGGAAAAAGGTAAAAGAAGTGACCTATTAAATAAGAATTAATAAAAATATGCTGCTCTATGACACCATTGTTCCAAAATTATAATATGACTTTGAAAATAGCTTTTATTTAGAGTCAGGGCTATAACTGATTTTCTGGTTGACAACCCAGGAAATCACCTATTTCAGGCCCATAGACAGAGCAAGAAAATAAGAACTGACATTTGTGAGGGTGGTATTTCTGGATCAGGTGATAAAGCCCTTGAGGGCAGGAATTACATCTCTTTAACTCAGTACAAAACTTGTGTATTCTGTAAATAAATAATTTATATGATGGATGAGACTGCACTGTGAGGAATTTGTGTCATGAGAAGATGGAGCCATGACAGGGAAAGATTTGAACCTTAACCCTCATTGTTCCTTTTTTGGAAAAACACTGATAACAAAGGCAATGCCCAAAAGTGTTTTCTGAATGAAAGCTAACTTTAGGTTGACCAGTTTTCTTTATTATTAAGACTACACCTTCATTTTTGATGTTGTTATTATTAGCACTTTTATCCAGAGACTTTTGTATGGAACAACTCCTGCCTTTTCATGTACGCACCTCCTCTATGATAGAATTGGGCCATATGTAAGTTTAATCAAAAGATAAAACTTGCTCGTTATTGAAACTGTGTGAATCATTCCATAGTCTAGTCTCTTCAACAGTTTTACCTGAAAATACCTGCAGATTGGTTTCCACTGCCTAGTTTGTTCCCTAATTAGCTGGGTTTTCCTGCAGGCAAACACCTGCATAATCTTACCTGCTGGTCCAGGCATGTGAGGAAAGAAAAGCCAACAAATATTCTGTAAAAAGACCCCAAATAAACTCTTTTTCTTTGTTTTCACAACCACATATGCAGATTTGTTATATAGTGAAGTGAAAAGTGGGATCAAGCCTTCTCATATATTTCTTCCTGAAAAATCAAAGGTAACATAAATGCATTGCCAGACAATAATTTTAAATATTAATTTTAAAAAATCAACTACAGGCTTGAAGAAATGAGTGGATTTTTCCCATTTGACAGCTTATCAGTAAGTTGTAGTTTAAAATATTTTTTTGTGTGTGTGTGTGTTTTTTTTTACCCTGGGAGTGTAACTCGGTGATGATAGCCATGTATAATTCATAAAGGAAAATAGATTTAAATAAGCCTGCTCAGTAGTTTGGTGTGTGAAAATTCAACAAGCTAGTTTCTTTTCACTGTGCCTGCAGTCACTTTGCCTCCTCCAAGCTCCCCCATTCCGCATTGTATTTACTTTTTTGTATTTTGGATCATAATATAATTTGTTTCCAAATGTATATTTAAAGAAGGCAACTTTGAGTGACACAAGAACAGCACAGTAAATGAAAAGTAGGATGGTATTTTCATGTAAATCACATTTTATAAATATTTAAATTACTTTCTTTTGCAGAATAAAAGTGCATGAATACTCTTTACATTTGAGCTACAAATTATGCAGAAGGAGTTTTACCTTGTAGAGTTATTGTTCACAACAATGTATATTAAGTTTTTTCTGTTCTTACAAAATTCTTTAAGACTTTTTTACTGACAGGTCTTGAGAAGGCCAGAGATAATCCATCAGAATTTGATAAGAGTGTCATCACACTCAACAACTAAACGACCTTGTATTCATCCTCAAAATTTTCAAATTTGATACATAGTGAATATCAAAGCCACATTTTACTTGAAAGAGTAGTTATAAAATATATGTCTACAAAAATACCATCTAATCTTTCTAATTTGGATCCTGCTAATTTAGATTTTTTGCAATAATTTAATGGTGGCAAGGATCCAAAAAAAAAAAAAAAAATAGTATGGTTTAAAAAGAAGAGCACCAAAGCATCAAATTTGAGCATTTGGAATCCAAATAGAATGAAATTGTGGTAAAGTAAAACAATATTTTTTTTATAATCTTATTAGATATCAGAAATCGTGAAAGGTTGGGATATTATTTCTATTAATGTTCGAATGTTTATGAAGTAAAACATATTATCCAAATTTTTTGTGATGAAACTACAGCCAAAAAAGTTGATAGATTTTTCAATGGTCAGTTACCAAGAAGGGACAATTAATCCAAGCCTAGGTCTGTCTAACTAAAAAAATATGCGCATTTAATTAGAAATAATTTTAATATACTTTCATTTTATGTTTTGGGCTACTAACTCTCCTGTGGAAAAGGACTTTTGTATTGAGAGCAATTATTAATTGATAAAGATCTATTTTGAATCATAATTTTTCAGTACCTAAATTTCCATTTATATTTTGGTTGGTAATATAGAATGTACTTACAATTAAAATTGAAAAAGTTTGATTGTTTTAATTTTTCCTCCACTTACTTTAAGTTCTTAACTATACCGAAGATATATCTCTAAAGATAATTTAAGAAACAGGATGGTTATTAATAAGTTTAAGGGTTCATTATTCTGAATAAACCCTGAACCAATGACCTAAAATTGGATAATTCTGTATTAGATTTTGGAAAAGAAACAGCAATAGAGGATTTCATTTGAGCACATGTAATTGTTCTCAGTGGAAGTGGGGTGTCTAGCGGTGCAAATGAGGGATTCCTTTCCCTACTGGGTGCTGAGGGTCGAGTTCTTATAATACCTTGAGAGAAAAAAAATATTCTAAGACTCTCCTGGAGAATAGGTGATTTGTATTTGCCTGGATATATGTCCCCCATTTCCCTTAAACTAGTCCTAGAAGATATACAGATGGGATTCTGTTGACTTAGGAGCAAAGCCAGCATCCCAAATTTCTGTTCCATGGTGGAGTTGGGTCCAGGGTAGCATCAGGCTGCTTGCAGTCCATTAGTCCATTGTGTGGGGTCCACATGGTCATGAGCCCTGTGGTTGAGTATAGTGGAGTCACCCCCTGCAATAAGAGAGCCAGGAGCCCAGCTGCTGGTTTTAGCATTTGTATGGCAGTTTTCCAGTGAGAGTTTTTTGTTTATGAGCTTATGTATCTCAAATCTTCCAGTGCTTGCAGTAGCCATGCCTACTCAAGACCATGACCTGTTCCCAGGTGTAACTGACAGCAAAGTACCTTCCCGATTTCAGCTAAACTTTACTGGGCATGCATCAAAACTGCAGCCCCTTTTTTGTTAATTAATAATCAGGTTCATTTCAATGGTATCATTAGTATCACTTTCCTATTTATACTATAAAATAAAAAGAAAATAAATACATGTTTTTTATGCTGATAGAATATTATGCTGTAGAACCCATTATACAACCTCAAGAATAGTTGGTTTTCAATGACTTCTAAAATTAAACTTTTACAACTTTGTCTTTCCTCCTATAGCCTCAATAATTTTTAGTGATTGAAACATTATGGTTTTAACAAAAGTGTCTTATTAATAGTAAAACCACAATTGGTTGTTTTCTACCAAAACAGGCATTAGAGTCAGTAAGGTGGAATTAAATAATTATAATATAATGAAATAATTTGATAAAACATAAGACATTATTATGAGATTTAAAGCACTTAAAATATTTTTTTCCAAAAAATAACTTATGATTATGAAGATAATAGATACCAAATTACCAAAGGAACCATTCTTTTTCACTTTTGTTGAAAATCTTTGTGGCTTTTGCATTTGTATGGCAGTTTTCCATGTGAGAGTTTTTTTAATTAATATTTCTTTGCTGTTTTGTATTTAACAAATTTGCTAAGTTGTTGGTCAACAAGAATATGATGAAGAAACAGGAGTAACTAGACAATATTATGGCAAAGTCCCAACATAATAGCTGCTTAAATAAAATACATGTTCCTTTTTCTCTGACATACAAATTGAGTTGATGTGGAGGCTCTTCTCTGCAAAAGCCCCTAAGAGTGCAAGCTACTTCTATCTTGTTGTTCCATCATTTTTAGGAAATTACCTCTGTTTGCATGGTCCATGGGGGTTCATTAACAGGTTTACTTTTCAAAAAAAAAAAAGGGGGGGGGCTGGAGGAAGGGAAGGAAACACCATTTATTTCCTAAAAGATTATGAATTGGAAGTTGTACTTCTGGTTTCCTTCCACATTCTATTGACCAGGACTTATCACATGGACCCTAGGTCTGCAAAGGGCTCTGGGAAATGTAGTCTTTAAATAGTCTCATGCAGTGAAAGTTCTATCATTACATGGTCTTAACATGGTGAGTTTATAAGTTAGTTCTTTCTACTACATGCAGTATTCATAATTTAAAAGTTAGTATATACTGCAATTATGTATGCTGCAATGTTAGGTTCAGAAAAAAAATTTGATAACATTTTCAAACTATATTTTTAATCAATAGACTTTATTTTGTAGAGTAGTTTATAAGTTCACAAGAAAATTCAGTTGAAGTTACAGAGATTTCCCATATATTCCCCCCTCAAATACATATTTCTCATTATCATGTCATATCATTATACATTTTTCCAAACCCATAAAATGTACAACACCAAGAGTGAACCCTAATGTTAACAGTGACTTTGGGTGCTAACAGGTGTCGGTATAAGTTTATCAGTTTTAACAAATATACCACCCTTGTGTAGGATCTTGATAATGATGACATTTAAAAATTAAGATTACTTAATTTATCAATCTATTGTCTATTAGCTTCAAATTAACCCTTCATTGTCCTCCTTGTGGTCCTAATCATTTCTCCCTTACCAGCAGGCATGAAGTAAAGCTTTGTCAGCAAGGGCATTGGAGAGAACCCAAGCGAAGAAGGGGTTCTGCTTCCTGGTTCCAGTGTATGTTCCCTCTTAGCAGGACCTGCTCTTGGTTGTAACCAGTCATACATGGTACCCCCTCAAGGATTCTCTCCCCCAACATTCAGACAGAGGTTTCTTTCCCACTAACCATTTCCAAATGAGTTTCATGTGGCCACCCCTCCATGGATAGCTTTCCCCCTGCCTGATGGGACAGATTCTTAGTGATTCCTGGTGGCATGAACTCAGAGAATTTCTCCATCTACTGGGCCATAGTCATTCCCTCTCCACTGAGTTCTGGATCTCAATCTTGGGGTGTGGGTCCTATTCTAGATTTCTTCATTCTTTAGGTGCTCTATTTCAGCATTAGCAGTATAATCTACAATTCATATATTTTTTAAAGTTATCTTTACTTCTTAGTATTCAAACCTCAGTTACTCCAGTACTCTGTTATAGTTAATACATTTACTGAATACATTCAGCTTCCTGATTGGATCTTGCCTGATACAATTAGAAAAGTTAGGCATATTAAAATAGTCAAAAAAGTTTCCCATTTCCTTTGTGAGCTATAAGAGGCAGTATTGGGAAATGAAGACATTTGTGGCATCCTCTTGTCATTATTTTTAGGTATAAGATTAATATTAAAACCCAGGTATCCTTAGGATTTTATAAAACTAAATTTTGTGAAACTCAAACAAGACAAAAATAAATTATTTATAAATTAATACTTTGTGTGTCTGAAAACACTGAGAATTCATGGGAATTGAATCCACGTGGGTGTTTAAAAACCCCTATCATTGTTATGCTTTGATATTTCTTTTTCATCAGCATCAGATTAAAAAAACACAAGCCTTTTGAGTTCTCCAAAAGTTGTTTTTTTACTCCTACACTATGCTCTTTATACTTTTAAGAAAGAATATTCACATTATACAGAGTAATCCCCCAAATGTATACACACTTAACAGTTGATAGCTCAATTTGTGTTTCTTCCTTTTCAGATTTAACCATTGGAATTAATAATTATTTAAAGTGTGTATACATTTTTGGGACATGCTATATATAAGAAAAATGTTTCATTTTTATAGAAAAATTACTTTTTTTCTGCATAAATTCATAGTGACATGTTGTTTTAGATGGCTTATTAGCTCTCTGCTATCCCTAGTCCAGATGGAATCTTTGAAACTTTCCAGCTGGGTACTAGAAATATCAGTGGGAACACTATAAAATATATCATTGTCTAATCACCATGCTGTACACTTGAAACTGATACAAAATAATGTGGAATATATACTAATTGAAAATTTTTAAAAGCTATAGCTCTGGAAATTAAGTTAGGTATGATAAAATTTTACTAACTAAGCTTTCAACTGGAATGTAACACCAGAAAATATCAATTTCTTTTTTTTAAAACTAGCACTTGACTTATGAGAATGAGAGCAGTCCTGTCAAGTTCTTGACAACAGGTGTATAGTTTTGGAAAATGTTTTCTTCTATTCAGTTACATTTTTTATGTGTATGCATTCAGTATGATTTAGAAAAGTCATTATTTATAAATGTGAAATGAATATTTTATAATTATTTTAAATCTATATTTCTTTAACTAGAAAATAATCTGTTGGTTTTATCTGCAATTTTTGCTTTGAATGTTTTTATAACTATCATTTTTTTTCTCCTTCATGTCAATTTTATATATTTTTAAAACTACCTTTTTTATATATTTCTAAAACTATCATTTTTTGCTTAATCTCTTCACCTTTTTCATGGATTCTCAACTCCACTCCTCTCTGCACTTGATCTTAGCCAAAAGGCCAAGAAACGATCCCACTCCTCTCTGATAGCTGTCAGTCTGTTTTTGTATCTATAAGTCTGTTTCTATTTTGTTTGTTAGTTTTTTTGGGGGAAGGTAGGTGAGGTTAAAGGAAGGATTAATGGTGATAGAAGGAAAATTGTACACTTAAAACCTCTATACTTTTATTAACCAATGTTACTTGAATAAATTCAATACAAATTTTAAAAAATTAACTTTGGAAAAATTATAAGTATGCTGCAATAACAATGTATTCCCCTTTCAATGATCTCTGTTTTCATACATCTTTTACATTATGAATCAGATATATTTGTACTTATTTTCTATCTTTGAATCAACTGTCTTTGAAGTTCTTCAAGGTTTCCTTTAGTTTTTTTTTGTTTGTTTGTTTGTTTTGTTTTGTTTTTCCATTTAGACAAAATTTTTTACCAGAGAACATTGTATAAATTCAGGACAACCTTAATTAACTTTAGTCAGAACTATATATAGGTAAAAAGGGTAAATGAAATTAATTTTGACAATGGAGGTAGTTGCATCTGAAGCTAATAGGTGAGAATTTAAACATGCTTTTAACATTTTTCCAGTATAAAATTTTTCTTTGTAAAATTTCAAGCATCATACCTATGGCCTAGGGATTAATTTCTTTTACATGTATTATAGCATCGCTTTTCTTCTACATTTTCAGTCTCCCATAGAGGATACTCTTCAAGATATTTCTGTTGCATCTGTTTCACTTTATTAATTGGAGCCATAAGATAAATGGTCATGCAAAGAATAAGATCTGTCTGTGGAATTCTAGAAGAGTGAAAACACGAGTGAGAGTCAGGAAAGAGGTCTCTACAACTAACTTTAAATCCCAATATCTTTTTAGTATTATTGTTGAGATTACTTATTTTTGGTACACCACTTCACATTACATTGCAATTAGAGACTTCACATCAGGTATTTACAGAGTACTGGTAAATGAAAATAATCCAAATTTTAGCACATTTTAAAAAATAAAGTGCTAGGCTATTTCTTTGCTTCAAGCTTTCAAGAAACTAAGCTTTAGGACAGTTTTCAACTGGCAATGTATGAAAATAGCTTGTGTCAACATCTAAAATTTAAGTCAACTGCACTGCAAAAGCCAGACCACGAGTTAGCACCTAAAGCATGAAAATGATTCCTGGCAAAGGGCAATTAAGATCCACTGTCCTGCTCTCTGCTCTAACAGCTCTTCCTGTTCTTTCCAACTTCCTGCTGTGGCTCTGAGTCTCCTGCACTTGTCAATAACAAAGTCATCTCACCACAAGCTCCTAAACTGCTACTATGGCACTGGACCTAGAATAGTCACACCAATGTTCTTCTTTATAAACTCAAATATTCCAAAAACAGCAATGGAGATCTGACTAGAAAAGGGAATGATAAACATGTGATTAGTGATAAAATGATTAGTTAAACCAAGTAAATAGACTGTTTAATAAACATAGCTCATTATACTGACTGAAGGCCTGAAAAGTCGGAGCTAACACATGTAGTCTAGACAAGAAAAAAAAAGTGTGCACAAGATAGTAGCACTTCTAAGAATACATAATTGTGTGCAGATGTGTTGTTGTAATTTGGATGGAGTCCAACTTTTCTAGAAGAAATCATTTGCTTACATATTAAACAACTAAGGACAAAAAAACAGAGAGGTGATGAATACTAACTTTTTAAAAAAGGAAAATGTACAAACAGTTTTAACAGGTGAATATTCATGAAGATATTCCATTCAGTTATATATTTGATTCTGTTTTAGAAAAGTTATTTTAAAATAAGGAAGTCATTGTGAGTCTAGGTGTTAACATATACATATCTTTATATGTTAAGGTATTTAAAAAATTGTTTGCAATTTGTTGGTAGATCATGGTTTGCTGAAGGGGCTAACACTGAGTCAGAAGCAGGAACACTGAGAAAAAAATAATTCTGATTAACTCAATTTTTATTTTAGCTTTGTGAATTACCTTTACTACATAGTAAATCTGTACTCACGGAGAATATTATAGGTGTGTTCCTCACAATAGTCATTCTCTCTCTTATGCAAAATAACCCCTCACAGGAAAAAAAAAAAAAAAAAAAAAAAAAAAAAAAAAAAAAAGCAGAGTACAGATCTCATTTCTCTTTATAGCCTTCCCTTTTGAGATCTCATTTTTCTTGATAACCTCCTAAAAAGAAATAACAACATAACATTGAAAATCTATTCCTATCAAATATCTACAGAACGTATAACACAAAAAAGTAGGAATTAATAATATATATTAGGAAAAGGGTGGGGGAACCTGAACTTACACCTTTTTTTCTAGATTAACCCTATTGAAACTTATTAGAAATACAGATTAATTGAAATGAGTTATCTAGACACTCCAGCTCTTTGAAGGCACTGGAAAACATGAGCTTTTAAGGAAAAATAAAATGCTTTTTATTTTTATAAAAATTGCTGAAAACGATAGCAATTTCAAATTGTTCGTAAATTCAAAACTAAAGAGTCTGAGTTGGATTTTCATTGAACATTTCCCAGAAGATGAAAGAAATGGTTCTTATATACGTGGAATAAATACTGAGGTCAACAAAGTGATTAGAAAAGTTTAAAATATGCCCTGTTATGCTGAACCTAAGCGGGGAAAAATCTCTGAAAAATCTCTGCCCTACCTGGTTCCTCTTTCCCTGTTTACATGCTTATTAAACACACACGTGAGAACAGCCCCCTGCACTTGAATCTAGAAAGCTTTCACCAGTCTGAGCATGGTCATGCTGTGAATCTGTGTTCTACATCTTTGTGTTAGTAGTAACGCTATGGAAAAAAGAAAGGGCCAACCATTGATTTTTAAAAAAAAAATAAGTGACATTCATTTGGAATCGGTCATAACTGCTTTAAATGTTAAACATTAGTTAACTTGCCTAAAAACGTATTCATCCAACGTACCCTCTCTCAAACCTAGAAACCAAATAGTAAAACTCAAACTTAAAAAGAAATATATTTTAAGGCCTACTTCTGTTAGCTTATCATACATCTTGAGTTATTAAAGCAGACGATAAAATAAACAAAAAGAGTCATGGTAAAACTTGTCAAACTCCATTTCGCTCCCAGACAAGACAAATGGGGTTTGGCTGAGCATGCAATAACTCATGTTGCCACTGGATGGCAATGACAGCTTTTGTCTCTGAAGAGCTCACCAGGCCCCTGCAGTTTAGTGCCACAACCCTTGGCATTGCATTTCTGGGGACATCAAAGTGTAAAGACACACTGGGTGACTCTTCATCCGCTCACCTCTTGCCTCTGGCCCACCACACCTGAAGGCAGACAGCAAAGCTTCCTTACTAGCCATCCCTTGGTAGGAACTTAATGCTGTTCAATAGAATGAAAGCCAAGGTTGCAGAAGGTAAAAAAAAAATGAAGTGGAAAAAAGGGAGGTGAGAGGTTAAATACAAATAGGAGACTAGGTTCCTTTCCATCACTGAAAGACTCTAAGCTTGCAGAGGATCACAAATATGAGGATATATTTTTTATTTAATTGGTTTCTGCCATAAGGCAAAAATATTTCTGTTTTTCCTCAGCATTTATGGTCTAAATTACTTTCATTACTTATGTATACACACACACTCCAGCATGCATACATGTTTCAAATAATTGTAGCTGGAACAATTAACTGATGACAGTTTAGTTTTCCATAATGAATTGGTTTTAAATTGACAAAGAAAAAACTTTTTAAAATATTTAGATATAGTTAAGGTGATAGCATTGTTAGAAAAATATGTTTTGGAGAGTTAAAATATGTAAATATCTGATTTTTTTTTTTATCAATTCAAAGGTTAATGATAATTATGAAGGAGTTCGATGTTATGGTTGGTAACAAAAAATTAATTAATTAATTTTTTTTGAGGAAGGAGGGATTTAAATATATTCACCTGGTAAGAGCCTTTGATTCAGAATAGGTTGCTGTGTTATACAGAAGGAAAAACCTTAAATTATCATTTTGATAAGTGGGATAAGCTTTTTGTATTAGTAAAGTTAAAATAAAGGGGATTGAATTCTATTATATAAATATATGGAATTAATTAATACAGGTAAATTTAATTACCCTTTTTTTCAGAGATAATACCTATTCATTCCTATATATTCCAATTTTAAATTCTAAAACCTTTGCCTATTCCATGTTTTGTTTACAAAAATCAAAATTAAGTATGTTTATTTTTAAATTTATATTTTGTCTGCCTTCCACAAGCAGTCCATTTATGTGGACTAGATATGCCTCTATATAGTCCATAGTTATGAGACAACTAAATCAATCAAACACATTTGGGGAATAAAACCTTTTAAGAACCAGGAAAAATAGGGTATTATCTTCTCACAGTTCTGTTAGATTCTCACATAAAAGTGTGACAAAATTCAGTAGCATTTGAAAATAATCTGAGCAGATTTACTATGTGCTCTTAGATAACATGAGTAGATAATATTATTAGTTTTTGAAAGTTATTTTTCCTTCATGACATAGAGCCAGACCTAACTGAATAGAGTCGAAGTACTTGAAATGTGTTTTAATTTTTCACTTGTTTTAAAGTTGAAGTTGTGGTAATTAAACTTGGTTGCAAGAAGAAAGCTACATAATATTGTAAATACTTATACTATATGTATTTTTACATATAAACAGAAAGTATATATTGATTTATTGGTCAAAAACCTTCAATAATTTCTTAGTGTTCCATTTCATATTTTACATTCCTGAGTCTTAACTTTCCACTTCAATTATTTAGGAGAAATTTAGCCAAAGGCTTTTATATATAAGAATTTTAAGGAATAGGAAGTGGAAAGTTATTAAACATTAATATATATTTACCTTACATCTGAAAAGTAACTTTAAAATTTCTTAGCTAAACAGAGTATATCCAGGTTTCAATGGAAATACATATTAGTGTTTTTAGAAATATTATATGTAGGCAAAAATGTCTTTCTAATTTTACAAAAACTTGGTAAGGTTCTAAAAGACAAAGATAGTGAGGGTAATTTGGCTTTGTGTATATACACATGACTATATATATGTAATCGGGGAACATAACTTGGAGCAGGGCACTATAGTGTTACAGCTTGATGCTGGAAATTCAGAGGTGATGCTGTAGGAAACATACCTAAATTTTGCATGGGATGGCATTTTCCTGTGACCTATATGTATGCCAATTAATGCACAGTAATAAATGTCAGTTGCACAACATAAGCTATTTAAGGAGTAGAGTATTAAAAACTATGACTAAATAGGGCGTTTAGGTTTGTCCACACATCTCCACCTCCCCCAAAAGAAGAATGTACAGAAAGAAGCCTTTATGGTTTTAAAGGCCTTGAAAAATGCAATGCTCACTTCAGAAGCACATATACTAAAACCGGTTATTGAGGCAATTAGTATGGTCCCTAGACAAGGATGACAAGCACATTCATTAAGTGTCTCATATTTTTAAACATGATGCAACTTTTTAAAAGGTCAGATTCTGTCACTAGCTACAAAAGTTTTCATATAGAAAAAAAAAAAAAAGAATACTTTAGAACAAGTCACATGGTAAATATTTTTTTTTCACCAAACCTGTACATGGTGAATATATGCAATTTAGTACAACAGAGTCATGAGATCATGAACTTCAACTTATGATTTCCAGAAATAAATAACAGATAGGTAGATGGATAGATAGATAGTCCTAGGTGTGAATGAGAACTGAGAGGGAAACTTTTTATTATATAAAAGATGAACCAATGTTTTAATTAAAGTAAGATTTTATCCATATAACAAAATTCTTACACTATTGACTCTACACATTAATTCATTATCTTTGTCATAAGAACTTGATAAAGGTATTGAAGTCATTGTTCATTTAGATTTTATAATTCTATGAAATAGATCCAAAGACCTAAACTTTAAGTAATGAATGTTTCATTTTTTTCTACTTTTTACTGTATAAGAGTAAGATAAAGGACACTAACATTCACTGAAAGCTATCTGGTACCTTGTTAGACACTTAGGTGTATTATTTATTTGGTTTTAGAGGGGTTCCTGAGCTATTGAAATAAAAATTGCAATCCCTTTGCTATAACTCCAAATCACTATTGAAGTTATGGCAAATGTTTGAATTAGAAACCAAATTGAGAAACTGGATATTTTGTAAAACAAAGTATATATTGGATTTACTGGGGGGGAAATGAATGCAGATTGTGTTTTGCCCAATCTTCTTCTCCTGGGCCTGGTTTGTACTGCAATGGCACTGGTTGTCAGCAAGGTAAGGTGAACATAATAGACCATGTTTGAGAAAAGTTCTTTGAGAATAGAGAAGGAAGTTGGAGGATGTATTTTTTAAAAAATATTACAAGGTATAGTTTTATGTGCCTATGTATTTAAATATTTAATATATAAAAGTAAGAATTTGAATTCTGATACAAGTAACTGATAAAAGCCAAGCAAAATCTTAAAGTAATTAATATTATATTAAAAATTGTTTGACAAGTAGCTATTCGTGTAATGATTTTATATCTTTCAGCCTATTTTCTTTTTTCCCAGCCTTCATGGTTCCCTAGGCATTGCCGAAGGAAAATTCTCAGTCCAATTAAAAGTAGATTCCCTAATTTGCCTCTGTTCTTACTTTGCCTTCTTAATACTTATTTCCCTTGGTTAATACTTGTACTCGGCTGTTCTGTTTCCTCATTCTCTGTGTTGAACCAGCCTTCCTTAAAGTCTACTTTCTCTATAAGTCTCAAAACTACATAACTAAAAATGTTTTAACTATCATTATTTAAAGATTCACAGAAATCTGTCATGATTTATTTGATTTTTAAAGTTTTTATTCTTTTTTATTTATTTTTAATTAAAATTTTTTGGGTAACATTGGTTAATAAGATTATATAGGCTCTGGTTTTCACGTTCTCCTGACACCAGCATAATTTTAAGAATAGTTAACATTTCAGACGTTAACACTGATAGAAAAGAGCTGCCAAATGGAAAGCCCAGGTTCTTGACTCCATTTTCTTCTATCACCTGTAAGTTAATACTCACTGATAAAATACTAAAATGCCAGGAAGCACGTCGGGCAGCAGAGACAATGGAATGAACTACCAGAAGATTGGCAACAGAAGGATAGTTGCAAATACAGGTGTTATATGACTGGGAGAAAGTATCACAATGCATGCCTAAAGTTTTCCTAGTCTGGGTTCTTATGCATAAGTCAATTAAATGAAACGAAAACACCAACAAAATGATAACAAAGCTGAGAATTCCAAATGTTAACTTGTGGAGAAATGTACTCTTTTTGAAGCAGAAATGACCCTGTTTAATGAATTAGACGGATAATTTCATATTCTACATTTCAAACATACAAATACGATAATTTTTCAATAAAATAGGGCTGGTGATAAAAAATAGAAAGGAAGAAACAGAAAAGTTTATGGAGTGAGAATGAAATCTGGTTTATACAAAGCTTAGTGTATTAAAAGTTCAAAATAGGTTGAATCTGATCTTCTTGGGTAACATTTTTCTCCAATTAATAATTATACCTTATTTACTTAAAGACATAATATTTAAGCCTCATATATGATCATAATATAAATTTATATCTGTGAGGATTAAATATATTGCTAAATATAGCTAAGTATTTATCCTATTATACAGAATAATAAGCTCAAGATTACAGCACTGTTTCTTTTTTATTGACATTGCTTAGGTCAGCCACCAATTCTTTTGAATTATCTTAATTTTAAGTGAATGTATTCCCATTTTTCCTATCAATCTTCTTGTATAATATGTGAGTTTTACTGTTTAAACAGATGAATCCAGACTAATATTTTTCTTAATTAAGCATAAATGTTAATAATGTCATTATACCTTAAAACTCAGTGTTTCCCAAAGTGTGGTACACGTACCCCCAGGGGTACGGGAAGAGTTTGGTGGGGGTACGCGTTGCACCGGAGTTTGGTGGGGATATGCACTGCACCGTGCTTAGCTGCGCCTAATTCTATGTTCTCATGAGTACGAGGGGTACTCAGCGTTATGAAAATTATAGAAGGGGTACACATATGTCAAAAGTTTGGGAAACACTGCTAGGTCATCAAGAATACTTGATTTTAGCCATCTCTCTCTCTCTCTCTCTCTCTCTCTCTCTCTCTCTCTATATATATATATATATATATATATATATATATATATATATATATATATGAAAACCATGTTAGATATTTCACAAGCTGAGTATGTTGGAATTAGTATGCAGGATCCATTTCTCTAGTTTTGGCCATGGTCTCTCTTCTTTTGAGATAGCCCTTTATTTTTGGATATTGCAATGCACTTTCAAAAATCTGCCTGATTTTATAGCAGGTCTTCAATAACAGTTTTGTTCATTATTGTTTCATTGTAACATTGATGAGATGCTGTGGAAAATTTACTCTTGTTTCTATCAATTGCCTTTGGTAAAATTGTTTTTGTTTTAGATTTTTATTTTGTTTTATTTTATTGATTTCAGAGAGGAAGGAAGAGGCAGAGAGAGATAGAAACATCCATGATGAAAGAAAATCATGGATTGGCTGCCTCCTGCAGGTCTCCCACTGTGGATCGAGCCCAAAACTGGGCATGTGCCCTTGACCAGAATAGATTCTGGGACCTTTCAGTTCATAGGCTGGTACTCTATCCACTGAGCCAAACCAGCTAGGGCAAAATTGGTTTTATTCTACATCCTTTTCTTAAAGTCACAGAACTTATCAATGATTAAATGAGGACTTGCAGTTATTTATAAAGTGTTCATATCTCACATTTCTGTGTTGTATCACCAACCATATGAGAAATGTGTTAGGGTAAGATATCTGTTTGGTTTTAGTATTATATGTATTATATGTATCAATATGGTGTCGTATGTTCATACTAGAGGCCTGGTGCACAGAATAGTGCACTGGTGGGGGGATGTTCTGTGGGGATCAGCCGGCTGTGTGAGTGCCACTCATCCTGGTCAGCCTACTCGTGCTCCTACTGTAGGAGGTGCACTGACCACCAGGGGGCAGCTCCTGCATTACTGTCTTTCTCCTGGGGGTCAGTGCGCATCATAGCAAGGGACAGAGCAGTCATTCTGGTTGCTGGGCTTTTATATATATAGACATTTAGCATGCAACAAGTATTTATTGAGGACTTAAGATAAGCCAGACATTATGCTAAGCCAAGACGATAATGTGTTCATTGATAAGACAATATTACCTAATAATAGACAAACATGTAAACTGACTATACCTCTGCTACACCCACAGCCAATCAGAGTGAGTATTCAAATTAACCCAACAAGGGTTAATTTGCATATGTACCTGGGTCCCGGGAACATCCTCAGCACCCAGGTCACTCTGAGTTGACCATTGGAGTGGTGGGGGCCCCTTGCTCAAGCCTAAAGCCATGGGCCAAACCGGGGATTGGAGGGGAGGGAATCCCCTGCTCAAACCTAAAGCCTCGGCCCAAGGCTTTAGACTTGGGCAGGGGCCGAGCTTGCCATCGGAGGGAAAGGGAAAATGGAAACATATCCTAAGGTGAGGATAAAAAGAAAGAAAGAAAGAAAGAAAGAAAGAAAGAAAGAAAGAAAGAAAGAAAGAAAGGAAGGAAGGAAGGAAGGAAGGAAGGAAGGAAGGAAGGAAGGAAGAAAGGAAGAAAGGAAGAAAAGGAAGGAAGAAAAGAAAGGAAGAAAGAAAGAAAAGGAAGGAAGAAAGAAAGAAAAGGAAGGAAGAAAGAAAGAAAAGGAAGGAAGGAAGGAAGGAAGGAAGGAAGGAAGGAAGGAAGGAAGGAAGGAAAGAAGGAAGGAAGGAAGGAAGGAAGGAAGGAAGGAAGGAAGGAAGGAAGGAAGGAAAGAAGGAAGGAAGGAAGACAGGAAGAAAAGAAGGAAGGAAGGAAGGAAAGAAGAAAGGAAGGAAGGAAGGAATGCATATCCTATGAAAGACACATCTTGAAAATACCTAGAGAAAGTTGTCATTTTTTCATGGTGAAAGGACCGGAGTCCATATTGATGAAAATACCTTGGTGGCTGGGGTGGCTGGCAGTGGCTACAGCAGTAGGATGATGGGGCTGGCACCTTCCCCTGATCAGCCCAGTTGCCTCTACAAAGGGAGTCCAGACTACAGCTCAGACCCACTCCCAATGGGGAGGAGGCCTAAGCTGTCAGTAGGACATCCCCTGAGGGCTCCCAGATGTGAGAGGGAGAAGGCTGGGCTGAGGGACCCCTTTCCAGTGCATGAATTTCATGCACCAGGTTCCTAGTGACATGCTATAAATATTTTACCCAAAAGAACTATATCATCTTTGAATAAACATTCAGTCATTTCATGTATCAATAGTGTCATAGAAAAAAATTGACACAAACATTAAATAATAAGCAACTTCCATTTGCTATAAGCTTCATATGACTCAGCACCATATTAAGAGATTTACTTTAATAATTTGTTTTGGCATTTGTAAAAAATCTCTTAGTTAATTGCTATCCATCTTTGACTAGTGAATAATCTGAAGCAGAAATAAGTTACATAATAACATAATTCATAGGAGTTGAAGCAGGATTTAATCTCTGGTCTAATTACAAAATCTAAGTGCTTAATCCATTGTATGTTTCTTTTTAAGATATAAAATATACAAATTAAGCAGATTCTTTTTCTATGTTGTTCTTATTCAGGAACAGAAATATTGTTATTAATATTTTCAGCTTTCCCTAAAATATATGTATTTGATAAATTTTAAGCCTTATTTTACTTTAAACTCATATTAATTTCAAATGTAACATAAGGATTCAATTTATTAATTATTTCCAAAAAGCAAATTACCCCAAAAATTATTCAATGAATATTGCATTTGCTCATATAAAATTTATAATATATTTATGATTATATAGTCAAGTTTATATTTACTAGGAATAAGAATTATATGGTTACTTATATTATTTATGGTATTACTTATATGATTACATATGTTATTAATATGTATATAGACCTAACTTATTATGTTTTTTTCAATGTGAGCATCTTTTGGTTAAGCAAATGCATTTTCAATATATAACACAACAATTTCAAATTCATATATCTCATTTTTTAATTAAATATTAATTCATCTTTATCTTGCTGATATGCATTTTAACCAAAAATTTTAAGGAATATATCCATGAAAAGTTTATGCTTTGCCTGACTGTTGTGGCCCAGTGGTTGTCTTGACCCATGAACCAGGAGGTTTTGGTTTGATTTCAAGACACAGCAATGGCCTGGGTAGCGGGCTGGATCCCCAGTAGGGATTGTGCAAGCAGCGGCCAATCAATTATCCTTTCTCATCATTGATGTTTCTATTCCTCTCTCTTTTCCCCTTCCTCTCTATGTATTATAAAATCAATAAAACATATTTTAAAAATAAAATTTATCTTTAAAAAATGCTTATGTTCTGAATCCTGCATTAATTCATTCTGTTTTCTTAGCAAGTTAATTACTGAAGTAATATTTTTCTCTCAAAACTTAGCTCTTACTGTTTTATTATATTCCAGCACTCTTAAGTTAAAAAAGGAGGTAAAACTCATGTATCTTTTTCTTTTTGTTTTTGCCCAAATATTTGTGGAATTTTTCTTTAACCTTGAAATTCAAATACTTTGCCAAGTTTATTTTTGCATGTGTTTCAGGGTTTAGTGAATCTTTCACTTTGTATTCTGTTTCTTGCTGTTTGATTTAATTTTGCTAAATTCATGAATATGGCTCTTTTAATGAATATGGTTTAGTTTAATATTTTTAATTCATTCTCAATGAATGCCAATTATTTATATATTTGATTTTTGTTTACTCTATTCTGTAGCATCTATTATTATTATTTTATTAGAAAGCTATCATATTTTTAGTGATTTCAATTTCTACAATGTCATTATGCTGAAGCCAACTTTAAATTTTTAATGTGATGTATTTTGCTTTTTTTATATCTTTTGTATATCTTTGCCAGCAACACTTACAGTTAAGCATTTTAAAACATTTTTTTAAGTGAAAAACTGCATCCACTAGCTCAAGGTCAATCTTACTTATTATCTTTTTAAAATCATCACCTGAGGATATGTGTATTGATTTTAGAGAAAGGAGAGACGAGAGAGAGAGAGAGAGAGAGAGAGAGAGAGAGAGAGAGAGAGAGACAGACAGAGAAACATCCATCAGTTGCCAGTTGCCTTCTGTATATGCCCTGACCAGGGATCAAACTGCCACCTTTTGGTTGCAGGGGTCTTCAAACTACGGCCCGCGGGCCACATGCGGCCCGCAGAGGAGTCTGATCCTGCCCGCCAGGTTTTTTGGGCAGTGAGTGCAGCCGAGGTGTTACAGTAGGAATTAGTAGTTCACATAGTCCGGCCCTCCAGCTCTCTGAGGGACCGTTATCTGGCCCCCACTTTAAAAAGTTTGAGGACCCCTGGTAGGAAGACTCTCAAATCAACTGATTCACCCCGCGAGGGCCAATCATACTTATTATCCTTGAACAAGGTAAACTCTAACACTGCTGATATTTGCAAAAGGTATCACTCCCTATTATATCATTTTTATCTTAGTGTTTCCAGAATCTCATTTTATCTGCTCTCTCTGATGATGTGTATCTTCTCTAGCCAAATTCCAGGATTAAACAAACACTTAAAGAACCTTCACAAAAGTTAGGTAGAGTATTACCCTGTGTTTCTTGTCCTTCAATCCAAATATCATGAGATGAATTACTTCATAGATAATTAAAACATGCTGTAAATTCTCAGACTGAATTATTTTCAGGATTTTACAGTAGTCTACTAATTCCTGTTTCCTCCTTCATGTCTAAGGATGCAGTGCTCCTTTAACCCACCAATTTTCAGTCTCGTTCAAGGGGCAATGGTGGACCGCCAGAACGGAGCTAGATAATAGTCAAGGAGAGGGTAGTCCTGACCAACTCTAAAATGAGTGTTAAGAGTAGCCTCCAACTTTCTCATTGGTGTCTTTAGTTAGTCTTTACTGGATCTTATTTAGATGGATAAAAAAATCTTCCACTCTGTAATATAGAATTATTATTTTATATATTTATACATAGAATAACCTCTGTTCATTTATTAACTGAACTTTCAGCCCTTAGATTAAAAATATTTTATCTTGGTCTCATCTGCTTTTTTAATGTTTTTCTCTGTATTATCATGAGCCTACCAAAGATCTGGCATAAGTAGGTAGCTGTCATCAGAAAGTTACACCATTACTTTATAAAATGAATTTCAAAATCTTTAATAATAGCTGGCCCTGCTCTTTACTGCCTATTGACACATTTGTCTAAATAATTAAGATTTAGCATGATATTAAAAGATCAAATAATGAAAAAATTTAATGCACTCCCCTTTCAGAAAATTTCACATGAATTGAATAGCTGATAATATACCTTTAAAAAAAAAAACACAGGAAAATAATTTTTCTTGAACTTTGGAAAAGTGTAACTTGCTAGGAAAGTACACTTTTGTTTTAAAATTCATATTTTTATGATTATGAAGCAAATTTTGTGCAACTTTATATAAAAATATGAAATTCCAATTTAGAATTCCATCATGAAACTACACCATTCTAATTTCTCCATGCCACGGTTTGTTAATATTCCACAAAGTCCCAGGATGCAACTATAAGACTGCATTCAAATCTATGAACATGAGGCAATCATGCTCAGCAGAGTATAACAATAATTATAATAGAGATTAAGTAAAAATAATTAGAAAAAGTTCATCTAGTTTTGATGTATTAATTATTCTGACCCTGTTCTATTCAGAGTCTAATTATCTGGTTCAGTGAAAATGCCAAGATTTCTACGACTCATAAAAATTACATTCAAGTAATTATGTCAGCAAACTAAACAGTATTCATTTACCATGCCTTTTTATGCACACATTTGAATATGCTTTTTTAACTGTTTTTGCTCTTTGTTCCTATTCATGGGAAATAATACCTGTAGAGAAATTTGAAAGTCAGTTGCACTCCAAGCGTAATGTGCAATTCTTGCTGATATTCTTCTTTTGTAAGACTGCTGTAAGTCTCATATAACCTTTGTCTAAAAAACATGAATTAAGGTTCACTCTTCAGTTGTTTCAAAGAAGTCTTTAAAACCTGTAGCTGTAGTATAAAAAAAAAAGTTAAAAGTATTAACACAAAGCATCTCTTAGAAAGTTTCTTACCTTGGGTATCTCAGAAGCTGACTAATAAATCTCCATAGTTATTTCTGGTACCTATATTTTCTTTAGAGGCATATTATGGAATCCTAAAAAAAGAGTATGGGCTTAGAAAAAAATGTGTATAAAGTACCTTAAACTCATCAGCAAAGCTGATATAACTCAAGATCCTAAATTACTCAGCTTTTGAAGCCAGAAGAATTTTTTAAGAGTTTTACGGCGTAGTTAGAAATTTCTTAATGCTAACAGCTAAGCAGCTTCATGTCACAAGCACACAGAGTTATAGAGTTGAAGAAATTAATATATATTAAATTCCTTATAATAATATATTTTACTGTTTTAGTAAAATATTTGATGGGCATTGTAAGAAAAATTTGTTAGCTGAAAGAATTCAGATTATTGCTTTTCTTCTTCATGTGGGTAGGATGGATACAAAGTTAGTTGAAAAGATAAGCTTCAGTTATATTCACACTAGAGGCCCAGTACATGACATTTTATGCACTGGATGGCGGGGGGGGGGGGGGGGGAATCCCTCATCCAAGCCTGCCCTCTCTCACAGTCCAGGAGCCCTCAGGGGCAGGAGGTGAACTGGCTATCAGGGGAAGGCGATGCCCCATCACATCTCTGCTGCTGCCACTGCTGGCAGTGCAAGCCTCAACCAGCACTGGTTACCTGAGCCTTGGGTGGCCCTGGGTGGCTGGGCAGTCACCATCCGAGGCTTGCCTGCACATTGGGTCGACCCTGGGTGTCTGAGAAGCCACCATCTGCAGCTTGCCTGCACCTCCAGCCGGCCCTGGGTGGCTGGGGGGCTAAAGGGACTGGGGGACTCTTGAGGCAGGAGCATGGAGTGGCCAGGCCTGCCTGAGGGTGGGCCCAGCTGTGCCACACACCTGCCACCCCAACAGGGCTGAGGAGACTGTGTGCTGCCATCTTTAGTCTGTGGGCGCCACCATCTTTGGGGGTGTGGCAGTCAGTTACCATATTCTCTCCTTATTGGCTGTGGGTGCCACCACCTTTGTGCAGGCATGATGGTCAATTAGCATATTCCCTCTTTATTAGATAGGATTGGGAAGAATACTTTAATAGTTAAAGCTTCTATTTTTTCGGTGTTCTAATAAGATATATATTTACACACAACTATGTGCATAGGTATAGCCTAATTATTAGAAGGAAAAACAACTTCTTTGGTTCCTAGTTTATTTTTCAGTTACTACGAACTATTTCCAAACTTTACCCAAGATGGCTAGGGGCAGAAGAATCAAGGAGTGATTGACAATAAGTGGATGAAGTTGAGACAAAGATGAGAAGGAGTGTGAAAAATTAATGTAAAAGGTACCTACAACCAAAGCTAACATGGCTCCATATCCATTATACAGATTTCATCCAGATAAAATTAAATGAGGCTCCAGATGGAGCTTGTTGTGAAGACAAGTGGTCCCAATGACATGATTCCTTTGCGCTTTATTTGTATATCCATAGAAATCACCCTGTTAGGACGTCTCCATATAATTTTTTCCTGACCTGCACTTTTGAGCACACACTGAAGGTATGGGTTTAACATACTGAAGTATCCTGAGAAATGATAGAATTTTACAGAGAAATTGTCCTTTGGATTTGTCAGCTGCATTCAGTACTTTATGTCCTGAAATATCTGACATTGGAAATCAAACATTTACATTTTATAAGCAGCTGTATGCACCCAGGCTTTATGTAGAATGAAAACTTTTTTCACACATTCCTATAATCAAAGTGACACAGAGTATGTTGCTTCCCCGCACCCTGAAATATCAGGCAGTGTGGAGTAACTAATTTTTGTGTTTTAATGTAGAATGTCTTATTTTGACACCTGTGAAGCAGTCCCCTTGAGTACCATGCTCTTCGTTCCTATTGCTGAGATAGAAAATCGGATAGTAATAGACACTTATTACAGTCCTATTCAGCATATAAATACATGGTCCTAACAGGCAAGGTTGTGAAGGGGATCTGACAATGGCTACAGTGGGAGATGGCTCATCTCACCTGGTTTGGGTAACCAATCTTGCCACATGCTATGCTTTCCTATTCATACCTCATCCCACGGGGCTGAACAGAATTTTATAAAATGACCTTTGGGGTATGCCCCCTCCCCCCTGTACTTCAAATGACTGCTCAGGTGATGCACCCCACGCTGGATATCTCTGCAATTTCTGGTGGCACCAGGAGGACAGCTCTAGTATTTATTCATACCCTTTCAATTTGTCATAGTGTTTGCCTTCTGTCTGTGGCTGCAGACCCCCCTCCCCTGCCCTGAAACTTGAGTTAGAGCCCTTCTCAGGGACCTGCTCAAACCTGAGTTCCAAATGTATCCCTTTGGTACCCATTTTCTTCATCCTTGGTGAAAGTATCAATCATTTTGGAGCCAGAAACATCATTGCAACAATTGAGTGTAGTAACTAAGATTATAGAGTCACATTACTTGCTTTTAATTCTTTTCCTTAACACAAACAAAGGGTGGTTACCAAGGGATGGGAGGTGGAGGAATAAGATTGACGGCATGTAAGGGTGAAAACTTGTAATGGGTACTAAATAAGCCATAGAGATGTAATGTACAGTATATTGAATATAGATAATGATATTGTACTCAAGTATGTAATGTGAAAAATATAGCTACATCAGTAACCATATCACAATATATAAGTATATCAAAGTAATACATTGTACACTTTACATGTACTCAATTTTACAAGATTTATACAGTCTGAAGAGAAACCAGAGCATTGATTTTCTAAGTCAAAGTTATTTTTTTAATTTGTGTTTTATGATGCTCAGTGACACTTCCTGTACCATAACTGCTTCCTATTTATCTTCTACTTAATGTCTATTTCACTTCCACCCTATGTGTTCCTTCTGGCCATCAAATGCCTTCATCACATGGATTTTAGAGTTTTGAAATTTAGCCAAACAATACATCATACTGAAATTGCAAGGCTTTCTCTTTGTCTTTCTCGATTCTATATATAAAGAATTAATGAGTTTGTTTTGTAATGGCTGGGACCATATCTCACAAGACCATTTTCTTTTATCTCCTGTAATAGTGGAAGTCCAAAAAGCCTTCACTGACATAATTTACTGTGATTGCTATGCTCAGTCCATAGGCAGGAGGTTTGGGTGTTTGAATAGATTTGGTGTTCCAAGTGTTAGAATGTGGAAGCTCTACACATCTCAGTAACTACTGACCATTTACTCCAATTCAGGATGCTCATGGCAAGATCTGTATTCACCCATGGGCATGTGGATTCCTGAAGGATGTGTATTCAAAGGTAGATTCCTAATGGTAATGGTGAAAAATAAAAAGTAATATATAAGAACTCTAAATATCAATTTTAAAAAGGAAAATTTTAAAATTAAGATCAAGCATTTCAAGAATAAAATGCCATATTAAATTTTTGCACAGAAAAATTAACTTTAATGCTTGCCTAAGCTTCATATAGTTAAGTTTAATAACTCTATAGAAGAGAGTAAAAGCAAACAAGATAAAAGTTCCACTGAGAACAATACATTTAGGTTATCACAAAATAATTAGCAGAGGTAGGTGATTTTACAGATCATTATTTTAACATAAAGTTGCCTTTCTGATTCATCTAGAAAGAGATAATTTACTTTGCTTAGCTCGCTAGTAAGTGTGGAGAAGGCTAAATTACTTTATGGAAGGAGACTACTTTAAAAAATTGGGGAATTTCCAGATTTAATATGTATATAGTAACACGTATCAGAAACAGCAGGAAGAAGGTAACAGTAAAGGTGTAATTTGCATCTATGAAGAGAATATTATAGCACCTTATTACCAGAATATTCTATACCAAAATCTCTAGAAGCACAGACTTCGTCATCTTTGAACACCTTATAAGAGTGCACTTCAGCTGGCACCGGTTTGGCTCAGTGGTAGAGCGTCGGTCTGTGGACTGAAAGGTCCCAGGTTCGATTCAGGTCAAGGGCATGTACCTTGGTTGCGGGCACATCCCCAGTAGGGGGTGTGCAAGAGGCAGCTGGTCGATGATTCTCTCTCATCGATGTTTCTAACTCTCTATCCCTCTCTCTTCCTCTCTATGAAAAATCAATAAAATATATTTTTAAAAAAGAGTGCACTTCATTTGTGCATAAATACATCCACTAAGAGTCATACTTTTGTTGTGGTTGGCATGTATCTTTTGATATTGTAATGATGAAATATCTCTCCTAAAAAAATGGTAAAGCAAAGACATTTTTAAAAAGATCAAAAGGAGAGGCCTTGTGTGTGTTCCCACAGAAAATGCCATCGTTTTATATGGGCACATTAAAATTCTAAAGGTAAGTGATATTTGTCATGAAGACCTATAGGATCCTAACATTTTTGAAGTCTTGGAAGTAATAAAGTGACAAAGAATAAAGCAACTACATAGCGAAGAGGTTAAACTCAGGAAGAGTTAGTCCTTTGCAATTCTAAATTTTATCATTTAAAATTTCTTATGAAATTTTAGACTTTCAACTTTTTAGATCTTAGATCCCTCACCTAAAAATATTAATGTATACTAAGTATCCTTTAAGTTCCCTTTATATTCTTTATTATGAAAGTATATTACATTAATTTGGAGTATAGCTTAGACAAGTCTTGACAACCATATTAAAAAATTCACTCTCAGTGAAAAAAATTAAATGTTTCTTTATTAATATGTAGGTAAAATTTGTAAGCTAGTTTAGGCAACATGATTCTTCTTCATTTCTTCCAAAAAAACACTTTTTGATTTCACCAAGTGCAATATCATCTTAAAATATTTTTGTGGATATTTCCTTTATGAGCAGAAAGTTTTTTTCCCCATTAAAAATGTGTAGGGGATGGGTGAGCCACAGCTATCAATTTCTCTGAAAATAATCTTTAATTATGCCTTGCTTTCAGCTTATTCCTAATGAGAGAGAGGTTAACTTGTTAAGTGGAGACTGATCCCAAAATAGAAATTAATGTTTTAATGCATTTAGAGGTTGTAGATCTTTTTCTGTTGGGAAAATAGACTGATCCTCAAGTTATAATGCCTTATAATTTTGTTAGACCTCTAATCAGATGGAGTGCCTTAACTGCTTCAGTAAATTTGTTCAGTTTTACTCTTCCTATTTAATTAATCCAAAGATGTCTGGTTTTGATCTGTATCAGTTAGAAAAGCTCATGCATCTGGTATGTCAACAAATAAACAACAAAAATGTACATGAAACAGTTAAAGTGAGACAGTTTTAGGTTTGTATTCTAGATGAACTGCATTTCATTATACATATACTAGAGGCCTGGTGCACAGATTCATGCACTGGTGGGATCCCTTGGCATGGCCTGTGGGGATTGGTCTGAAACCAGCAGTCTAACACTGCCTGCCACTCCTGCATTGAGCATCTGCCTCCTGGTGGTCAGTGCACATCATAGCAACCAGTTGACTGGTTGAATGGTCAAGAAATGGTCACTTAGGCTTTTATATACAGTGGTGCCTCGCATAAAGAACGCCTCGCACAGCGAACGCTACACACAACGAACTTCATTTCATGATTCATACAACGAACTTCGTTTCACACAACGAAGTCGCCCGAGCTTCCACGACTGCTTCGCCCGAGCTTCCACGATCGCTGCCGATGTATTGCATCCTTCTGCGCAGGCACTGCAGGCAGTCGTTAGTCACTGCGCTTAACTTAAGCAATCGTTCTTCATTACGAATTAAATCACGCACGTATCACAGCAGTCGTCCTTTTAAGTTAAACTCAATACACTGTATCCGGATTCAGCTGAAGCAAACAGGATCAACGATCTTTACTCCGATACTCTTGTCCGTTATTTCCGGCAGATGTTGGAGAAAAGAGAAAAACAAACGACTTTGGACAAGTTTTTCATGAAACCATCGGCCAAAAAGCAGAAAATGGATGAAGATGTGCAAGATTCGGTAGACTCTACTTAGTCTGTCTTAAAATTAAAAAAATGTGTGTTGTTTTTTTTTTAAATTATGTTTTTAGATGTATCTAAATAAAAATAATAACAAAAAATTTATCTTTTTTATGTCATCTTAGCATATTTTATGCTACAGAACGAATTATTTTTTTTAACATGTATTGTAATGGGAAAACGCGTTTCACATAACGAACTTTTCGCATAACAAACTTGCTCCTGGAACGAATTAAGTTCGTTGTGTGAGGCACCACTGTACATAGATGAGAGGAAATGAAATATGTATCACCTATGGTCTAATTTTTTAAAATATTAAATATGTTAAATACACAGAAACTGTTAAGTAGTAAGTACTAGTACACACCTAAGCACACATAATCCAGATTGAACTAATAGAAGCATTTTCCCATATTTGTCAGGGTTTTTGTTTTGTTTTTTCCAAAAAAGTCAAATCGTAAAAAACGCAATGTAAGCAGACATCCATACAATTTCCTTCCTCCCAGATATAACCACAATATTGAAGTCCATGTTTGTCTTTTCAATCTCAGTTCTTATACTTCTGTTTCATATGCATGCATACATTGATACATAGTAATTTGCTTTGTTTCTAAAATTGACACAATGGAAGCTATACATACTATATGGCTGTGCTTTTATTACACAAACATGCTGGAGATGTATACATTTTGATTAATGTATACATAATTCATTAATTTTAACAGCTTCATTACATTGTGAGAATATGCCACAGTATTTTATTTATACACTTACTGATATAATTTGATTGTTTTCTGTAGTCTTTTCTCAATTACAAATAATGCTGCTATGAATATCCTAGCACATTTTTCATTATGTACATGTGCAAATAGTCCTTTAGGTTATGGATTTAGTAATAGAATTCTTAAATCACACATTTATACACTAGAGGCCTGGTGCACTAAATTTGTGTACTGGGGGCGGGGGAGGGGGGGCGGACTCCGCCTGGCCTGCACTCTCCTCACAATCTGGGACCCCTTGGGGATATCCAAATTATGATTTATGGGCCTAAACTGGCAATCTGGACAACCCTCTTGCAATCTGGGACTCTGCATGTACTAGTGACCATACTTTTTATACAGATGAAAAAAATCTTGCTGTTGGATGAGCAGCTACATTTTTTGTGTGCTGATTATAAAAAGTAGTATATAACATAATTCTTCTGAGGCAGTAGTGCCATTCTCTCCATCTTATCGGTGAGAAAGCTGAAGCAGAGAGAAGTTTAAATAATTGGCATTGTCACACAGTTATGTGTCAGAATCAAGGCTGAACACAAAATGTGCAAGCCAGAGTCCATGCATGTCATTGCTGCATCATCCTGTCTTTTCAGTGTTAGAGTAGCCTTGCCAGGATTAAAATATTGTTCCCAATATATAGGGAAGGGTCCCTCATCCTGTCTGGCAATCAGGGCCAATCTGTGGGGCAATAGGTGGGGCAATTAGGGGGCCCAGTGGCCTGGTTCAATGGCATCGCCACCCACTGACTGGTCATACTGTAGGACTATTTGGTCAATTTGCATATTAGAGTTTTATATCAATAAGTTCAATTTTATTAGATACTAGAAGCCTGGTGCATGAAATTGTTGCATAGGGGGTTGTCCCTCGGCCCAGTCTGCACCCTATGCAATATGGGATCCCTCCAAGAATGTCCCACTGCCTATTTAGGCCAGATCCATGTAGGATTGGGTCTAAACGGGCAGTGGGACATCCCTCTCACAATCCAGAACTGCTGGCTCCCTACTGCTTGCCTGCCTGCCTTCCTGATTGCCCCTAACTGTGTCTGCCTGCCAGCATAATCACCCCTAACCACTCCCCTGCCGGCCTGATTGATGCTTAACTGCTTTCCTGCCAGCCTGTTTGTCCCTAACTGCCCTCCCCTGCAGGCCTTGTCACCCCTAACTCTCCTCTCTTGCAGGCCTGGTAACCCCTAACTGCCTTCCCCTGCAGGCCTGGTACCCCCCAACTGCTCTCCCAGCAGGCCTGTGTAGGATAGAGGCTTGGTGCACAGGAGGGAGCCGGCTGGTTTGACCTGAAGGGTGTCCTGGATCAGGGTAGGTGTTCTCTTGGGGCATGGGGAGGCCTGGGTGAGGGGCCTGAGGGGGTGAGCAGGCTGGCCATGCTCCCTGGTGACCCAATTGGAGGCCCTGGTATCTGGGATTTACTTATCTTCTTTAAAACTTTGTAGCCTTCAGCGGAGCCAAGCCTCCTACTCGCTCTGTGACCACAGCCATTTTTGTTAGGATTTATCTTTTATAATTGAAACTTTGTAGCCTTAAGCAGAGGCCAAGGTAGGCCAGGGCAAGCAGAAAGCTTGGCTCCCTCCATTGCCAGGGAAACCCAAGCTTCTTGCTCTCTCTGTGGCTGTAGCCATCTTGGTTTGGTTAATTTGCATACTTGCTCCTTATTGGCTGGTGGGAATGGGTTGTGGGTGTACCAGAGGTACAGCCAATTTTCATATTACTCTTTTATTAGATAGGATTGTCAAATTTGTTTCCAAATGGGTTACTAATCTCCATTCCATTAGCAGTATTTGAGAGATCTACTTATTCAATTTAGCATCTATCTCTATTTATGTATTTGTCTATGTATCATCTATCTATGAATAAATGATGCTTCATTCTTTTGTAAATTTCTATTTTCAGAAATTTAAGTTTAAACATATATTTATATTTTGGTCATTTGGTTTCCTCCTCTGAAGGGATGCTCAATGAGCAGGAGATATTACCATAAGTAAAGATTCCAAATTATAAAGTAGCAAGCCATGCAGATGATAAGGAGAGTATCTGCTAAGAAGAATCAATGTAACCAGAGAGTCATTAGTAGGTGAACTCAGAGAGGGTAATAAAGAGTACACTGGGAAAGCCTTTGTTGACAATGACATTAATTTTGGCTTTTACTCTGAGTGAAATTTGAAGTCATTGAGTTATTTTAAGTAAGATAGTGGCATGAATAACTTAATTCTAAGAGGTCACTTTGGCTGAGGTGTTGAAAGCAGACATTGTGACAAAGCAAAAAAATTAGTGATGAAGTTGAGAAATAATCTGTCTCTAGTTGCTATATACTGAGATGCATCTTGAGTTCTAGATATTTTAAAGAATTTTAATATGTCAAACAGAATATTATGGTTCTAATTGATAAAGAACTTGTAGTGGAGTCAGAAGACTTCTAAACTTTAAGTGGAGACATGAAATGAGAACTTTGATAGAAGACTTCAACATTTTGGGTGGATTTCTATATCTGGTAATGGGAGATCGACACCTCCCACCTCCCTCTAAAATCTGTAAGCAAAACTGAAGGGAGAGGAAGGGATATATATATATTATGCTTGAAACCATTAGAAAGATAATGAGTAAATGGAATGGACTTGAGGGACCAAGTTAGCAAACACTGGTGACTGTATTCTTCATGCTACTGATTATTTCAAGGCATTTTGTGCTGTAAAAACAAAAGCTGATAGATTGAGAAACTGTGTCAAAGTGACAGAGAGGCTGAGAGACTGAGAAGAGTTTCCAGCAACCTCATTAACGGGCAATGAAAGTTGGGGTTCCATTACTGTCAGGATGCGGGGCTGTTATAACCCTCCAGTAGGTGGGTTGTACTAAGAAGTGATACCTCAAAGGAATACAAGGTGAAATGGAAACAGAGCAGCTCTTTGGAGGACTGAAGCCCTTCTTTGAATAATCTTTATCTCTAATAGACTAAGTGGATTTGGGATTGCTAGTGCTCATAGTCTATCTGCATAAACATAGTAAAAATAAATCCTGTCTGGGGGAAGGTAATTTGATCCAAAGTCTCACCTTTCCTTCTGTAACTTTTAATACAAAATATCCAATATTCTCTTAAAAATAACTGGGCATAAGAAAAAAACAAAACCTGAATGAAAGCAGAGACAAGAAACAAAAGAAACAAACACATAGGAATCCAGATAATAGAGTTATCAGATCCAGACAGTAAAATCACAGAGATTAATAGGTTTAAGAACTTAAGTGATAAGATGGAGAATTCAATTAACTTTAAAAATAAGCAAATTGAAATTCAAGAACTGAAAAAACGGTAACTATAATTAACAAAAAAGATATATGCAACAACAAAAGATATATATATATATATTTGGGTTTAGTTTTTACATACTGCTAGATTTGATTTGATAATCTTTATTAACAATTTAAAACTGTACTCATAAGAGTGTAATTTCATTACTTAAAATATTTTATGGTTATCTCATAAAATGAGTTGGATAAGATATATATATATATATATATATATATATATATATATATATATATGTACATGTATATAATCATGGTGAGGCAAAGTAATACCAATAAATAAATAATAGCTAAAATTATAAAAAGGCCTATTATATATGTATCTAGAGTCATAAGAGAGGAGAAAGAACATGGTATAGGAAAGCATTTGAATAGGTAATTGTAATGAATTTTCTAAAGCTAACAAATAATTTCAGTCATAATCTGGAAAGTCACCATACAACAGGTTAAAGAAGAACACATTTAAACACATTGCAATAAAATCTAGCACAAAAGTTATAAAAATTAAAAGCAGTAAAAGAGCTATATTTATCTTTAATTCAAATGAAAAAAATAAGATTAAGGGCTGATTTTCAGCAAAATTAATACTTTCAAGATACAATGGATCAGTATCTTGAAAGTATAAGAAAAATATAACTACCAACCTAGAATTCTGTATCTAGCAAAAATTCCTTGTGAAATAGAAGATGAAATAAAAACATCTGTAGACAAATAAAACCTGAGAGAATTTGTCACTAGCAGACTGGCACTGAAGGAAACACTAAAGACAATTCTCAGCTTGAAAGAAAAATAACCAAATACGGAGGTCTAGAGATACAGAAAGGAATGTAGAATATGCAATGTATATATGTGAGCAAAACTAACAAACATTAATGATTTAAAACATAATTATAATGTATTGGGAGATTTAAAATATGGATGGAAAATTAAAATATATAAAAAACAAAGCAGAAATAATGAGGACACTAATAGAATTAGTGTTTTAGGGTTCTTCCAATATATGGAAATTAGTAAAAATATAATTTTAGGTTGACCTTTAATAAATCAAGAATGCACATTTTATTCTCTAGTATACCCACTAATATGTTTGTGAAAACAGATAAAATTAATAAATCATTAGGTGGAATAGTAGAGTATCAAAAAAAAAATAAGATTTAAAAATTGATGAAGAAAAGAATATCAAAATATAAGAAAAACAGGTGATAATACAGTACATATAAAGTTAAATATATAAATAATTAAGTTAAATGCAAATGACTAAATGTAATGATTAAGTGACAAAGATTTTCAGAGTAGATTAAAAACATTTATCCTTTATGAGATAAATCTGAATGAGAAGGATGTACACAGGTTAAAAATAAAAGATAAGAATATAAATAATGCAAATAAAGCCAACCAAAAATCTGGTATAGCTAATGTCTTTTTTAAAAATATATTTTTGTTTGTTTGTTTGTTTTATTTGAGAGAGGAAGAAAAGAATAGACACAACAATGATGAGAGATAATCATAGATCAGTTGCCTCCTGCTTAACCCCCATTGGGGGGGTTTGAGCCCACTACCGGAGCATATGCCCTAACCAGGAATTGAACGCTGACATCCTGGTTCTTAAGTCGATGCTCAACCACTGAACCACACAAGCTGGGCTAGCTGATGTCTTTTAATGTCTGTGGCATATCCTATATAATAAAAAGGTAATATGCAAATTGACCCTAATTGCAGAACAATCAAAACTAAAAGGTGCACTGACCACCTCTCAGTCCTTCCCCCTGGCCAGCAGGCTCCAATCACCGGATGGTGAATGGGGAACTAGAGGAAGGGTCATGGGGAGGCAGGGCTGGCTGCTAGCAGCCAGAGAAGAAGGCCCTGATTGCAGGCCAGTCTTAGAAACTATGCCCGTGCACAAATTTTGTGCACTAGGACTCCAGTGTAGTAATAATAGTCTTTCATTCTTTATATTGGAAATTTGTATTTTTTTCTCTATTTCCCTCATCATTATTGTTAGTATATCAATTTTACTATTTTTTTCAAACCACCAACTTTTGCATTATTATTTTACTCTATTGCTTGTTTTGCATTTCATTGATCCCTGCTCTAATCTAAAAATTATTTTCCTTCAATTTATTGTAGATTGACACTCTTTTTCTAGCTGCTTAACTTAGAAATTTAGACCACTAAACCTTCCTTTTTTTCTACCATAAGCATTTAAACATGTAAGTTTTCTTCTGCACACCTATTTTGCTGCATTCTGATATGGTCTATTTTAACTTTATTCAATTTAAAACATTTTACAATTTAATTTCTAATTTCTTTCTACTCGAGTCTGATTTATTCCTATTTATTTACTTATTTAAATCAATAGGGACTGAGTGAGATTGGCCAGACATGCCTTAGAGCCCTCCTGTAGTCCCTCCCAGCCAGATCATGTACCAGTGGGGTCCATTGGCCTGGCCTGCACCATCTCACAATCCAGGACCCCTTACAGAGTGTTGGAGAGCCAGTTTCAGCCTGATACCACAGGCCACTCCCATTGGGAGGGCACCAGATGCAGGGCTCACAGTTGAGCCTCTCCCAATTGGGACTGATAGTGTTAGAGTCTGTGACAGGTGCAGTGGAGCAGGGATGAGTGGGAAAGGCAGGTAGAGCTGTAGGCAGCATTCGACTGTAGGTTTTGGTCCAATCCCTGCAGGCCACCTGTGTACAAATTCATGCACTGGGCCTCTAGTTGGTTAATAAGATTATATAGGTTTCAAATGTACATTTGTTTGATAAATGATGTGCATATAGCATTGTGTGCCCATCACCCAAAGTCAAATAACCTTCTGTCATCATCTTTCTGGCCTCCTTTACCCTTTACTACTCTCTGTGGTAACCACCATACTGTTGTCTTTGTCTATGAGTTTCAGTTTTATATCTCAGATGTGAGTGAAATCATATGGTTCTTAGCCTTTTCTGATTGACTTATTTCATTTATCACACTATTCTCAAGGCGCATTTATATTGTTGTAAATGGTAGTGTTTCGGATTTTTTTTATTGTGAGTAGTATACCATTGTATATACACAACTTCTTTATCTAATCAGAGGACACTTTGGTTCTCTCCATGTATTGGCCACTGTGAATAATGCTGCAATTAAAGAGGTGCATATATTTTGTGAATATTTTTTTTTATTTGATGAGGATGTAGATACCCAAAATAGGGATTGCTGGGTCATATGGTAACTTAATTCTTATTTTTTTAAAGGAACCGTCATACTGTTTCCCATAGTGGCCATATCAGCTTAAATTTCCATCAGCAGTGAATGAGGGTTCCTTTTTCTCCACAACCTGTCCCATACTTGTTATTACCTGTCTTGTTAATAATAGTCATTCTAATAGGTGTGAAGTTGCATCTCATTGTAGCTTTGATTTGCATTTCCCTAATAGCTAGTGAAATTGAACATCTTTTCATATATCTGTTGGCCATTTGTATGTCTTCCTGGGAGAGAGATCTGTTCGGGTCCTCTCTCCATATTTTATTTAGATCCTTTGTTTGCTGTTGAGTTGATGTGTTCTTTGTATATTTTGGATATTACCCCTTACCAGAGCTGTTGTTTGCAAATAATATATCCCACTCAATTGGTTGCCTTTTTGTTTTGTTGATTTTTTGGGGTGTGTGTGTGTGTGTGTGTGTGTGTGCAGAAGCTAAGATCTGAAAAAATAAAGAAACATAGAAGAAAACATAGGTCCAAATTTATGGACCTTGTTATTAGAGAACACTTTGTTAATTTAACCTCAAAGGCAAGTGAAGTAAAGACAAAAATAAATGATTGATCCCTAGCTGGTTTGGCTCAGTGGATAGAGCATTGGCCTGTGGACAAAAGGGTCTTAGGTTCGATTCCAGTCAGGAGCATGTAGCTTGGTTACAGGCTCTTCCCTGGCCCGGGTCCTGGTCTGAGCACATGCAGGAGGCAACCAATCAATGTGTTTCTCTCACATTGATATTGCTTTCTGTCTTTCCCTCTCTCTTCCTCTCTCAGTGAAACATCAATGGAAAAATGTCTTTGGGTGAGGATTTATATAAATAAATAAATATGAATAAATCAGACTTTAGTAGAAAGAATATAAACTGAAATATTTCTCAATGTATTTCCTTTTGTCAAGGATCAAGCATCTCTGCTCCCTTTAGTCACTTTTCATTACCTCCAAATAACTGATTTTAACACTTTTCTAGAATTTACTATTATTGTCTATGAGATATTCATAGAAGAGTTTGTCAGGTACACGTTAATCTGTCATTGAGAGAAGTTCAATCTCTCTTTTCTACGGTAGTTTAAACTATCTGGAGGAGTCACCTCTCAGAGTAGTTACACACCAAGCATACAAAGACCATCTTTTTTCTTGGTAAGTAACACAAAGGAAGAGATTGATGTTTTACTGTAAAAGTATTTATATGTCTATTAAAATAGATAGAACAGAAACCTACCTGAGATTTTTTTTTTTTGTCAGTAAAATTTAAACTTATGTCTCAGTAGAATTTACTAATACCAGGATACCTCGTAGAGAAGAGCCTGGAGGTTGTTATACTGAAGATTTGTTGATTCAGTGACATTAAGCTGAAACAAATTTTCTTACTTTATACAATAGGAGGCATTAATTCACTTTTATCCAATGATACTTTTTAAAGATTTTGTTAGTGCTAACATGTTTGAAATTTTTTAATAAAAATATGTAAGTAGAAGATGTGTCTTATAAAAAAAAAAAAAAACTTTTTTTTCAGTTTCTAAACAACTCCTCCAATGCCCTTTTCACTGAGGCATAACTAGTATTTAGTGATAATACTATTTGCATTTTAAATTACTTTGTGTGAACTGAATATTTACCCTGATCACAAGAAGTATATTGCCTTGGGGAGAGGGGGTGTTTTGCTGCAGTCATAATTAACTTTGGCTTAAAAGTACTATATGATCTTAGAAAATAAAAAAGCTTGTTAACAGCGTCTTATTAATTTTTCATCATAGAGCAGAAAATTAACACATAATTTTCTTTTGGTTTCTTTTGATATTTTCTACCATTGCCTTAAACCAAAGATTATATTTTCTTCAGTTATATTTTATTAATTAATAAATTAAAGGCAGAGTATTTCTATGACCATAAACATAGAGAATTTGATAGGCTTATTGAAATTAATCTGCTTTCTATCACTCTGTAACAACATAAGAAATAGAATGTTTAATTAGAGTAATAGGTCCCAGTTCATTCCTGCTTTATTTTTACTGAACAATATTTATTAAATTTATTGGAGTAAGAGAGAAAGGAGATGGAGGAGGATCAGGAGAGGGTTATGGAAGGGTAGAGAGTGTAAAGGGTATATAAATGGTGATGAAAAGATACTTGAATTTGTATAATGAATACACAATAAAATATACAGGTGATGTATTATAAAGTTGTACCCCTGAAAACTATATAATTCCAATAACCAATGTTTTCCCTGCATAATTTTTAATAGGACTTCATTACACTACCAAAATTTTCTCTGTGTGAACAATACTTTTTTTTTTTGGGGGGGGTCATAAATTATAACCAAAAACTCCCCACTTATAATATTGTGCTAATCCATTTGTGATAGCAATGTTAATGAAGGAAAAATACCTATTTCATGTGTACATATATCATTAGGTTCTGGAAAAAGGCACTAATATATTTTCATTATGAAAATTGCCAAAATAATACAAAGAGTAAGATAGAATAACAAAATAGATATGCTTAAATAAACATGGAGCAATTTTATACATATTACAAGTATTCTTAAAGGAACATCAAAATAATAAACATATTAATATTGGGGTAAATTAGAAATAATATATAATTCAAAATTAATAAAGAAACAAGCATATGCCAAGCATTTTCTTCAGACTATCAAGATAAAATAAGTTAGTGCAGTTCAATCTCACAGCTGATTTTTTCCATTTACATAGTTAATGACCAAACCAATGTAGTTTCAAGTCATAACCTGGAGCAGGAGAGAATCATGTACCTTACTTAGATTTCTAAATTAATTTAGACATGCTTTATAGTAACTTTGAACAACATATGCTATTCAATCAGTCTGTTGCTGCACCTTTACTATTTAAGTATTAAGTATTCAGATTTCATTTAAGGTAAAAATTGTGAACCAGTTATTTTGGGTGGCATGCCACCCAGATGTCACATTATCTCTTCCTTTATACAGTGACACATGGTATCTGTTTCTCTATGGTTAAGATTTTGCTGAAAAAATAAAAAACTAGAACATCAGAATCTTTGAAAAAATATTGCATCTATTTGCAAACATAAACACTCCTTTTGGGGTGAGGCCATAAACACTCATTTTGGGGTGAGGTCATAAATACTCCTTTTTGGGTGGGTCATGGCGTATACTTCTTGTGCACCCTTGGGTATGTCCTCCTTGAGCAGGTGCAAATATACAGGCTGATGATCATATTTAGGATGAGGTAAAATGAAAGTCTAAGTTACAAGGACGTTGCTTTGGTGATTTATTCACTATCAATGGCTAAAGAAATTGTCCATGTACTTAAGTCACAATTACTTCATTTAAATTAAATTTAAAAGATATACTGAGAACCATTGTTTTGAAAGTGAATGTGCTAGAAATGATAGAGAAGCAAAGGTTAGTGTCTGTCCTCTGGAGGTTTATAGTCTTTTCTTGCAGCAATTGAATAAGCCAGCAGTTGACAAGAGCCAGGAAAAGGACACAAAGGACTTTCCGAGGTACAAAGTGGGCTTTCTCGAAAGGAAGTAAATATATCTGTAATGATACTGGAAAAGTAATTTAGAGTATATGTTGCTAAAATTTGGAAGGCATTTATAAACTAATTCAATAGTTCTAAGGATTTATTAAACAATGTTTGAGCTAAGAATTGACACCATATGTTCCTGATTAAATTTCAATATTCAATCTCAATGGTTTTTATGTTATTAATTTCTGTCACTGAGAGTTTTAACCATCTGTTACTCAATGACTTTAACTCTAGACCTCTAAAACTCATAGCAAAAGTATGCTATACCATGGACTTGGATGTTAGTAACAGGAAGCATTCATTTTCTGGTCCAGTAGCTACACTATTAATAGTGGATAATCAGTGAGCACAACAGCAAGGATTTTTAAAGAAATTTACACAAGGACTGTAATCTTTTATATAAGACTTAAACCTAGCTTTTAGGTTTCTTATAACCTAAGACCATCCCATTGAACTCACAGTTGAGTGTCATTTCTACTTCTAGCATCAACTTTCATAGTACACTGAAATAAATCCTGCAAGTATCTATAATTTATTTTGTTATCCATGAATTTAAAGATTATCAGGCAAACTAATAGATAATAATATTAATTATTATTTAGAAATTCAATATGATCACTATTGTTATATTGTTAGCACCTGAGTGATTTTTCTGCATTATTTAGGTATGCTTTGAGCAGTATCTTTTCCCTAGCTTACTGATTTCTCAGAATATATGTTAATTCTCATATAAAAAGGGTTACATTGTCAAATTACCTTGGGGAATTTAATGTTAAGTACAGTTTTTTAAATTTAAACAATCAAAATTTTAGTCATTGAACATTATACATTTTCAATAAGGGATATAATATATAGCACTTACTAAATTGCTAAGTCACATGATTTGTTTCTGCATTTGTAAAAATACATATACAATTCTATGTGTAAAATATTCACCAGAAATATTTTCAAACTAATGTTACATACATATAGGCAGAAATCTGTTGGGCTTTTCTAAGAATTCACTGATGGTGAATTTTTATTTTTACCCAGTGATGCTGGTCCTGCCTTCAGTTGTATCTATAGCTGTACTAAACCAGAATGGTCTTTAAGAGAAGCTTGTGGCTACAATTGAATAGCAGATACCAAGCCTTTGACCAAGTGAGGAAGTCACTATTCCAGACTCATTGCTGTTATTTTAATCTGCAAATTTCCAAGGAGATCTTTTGAAGAAAGATCCTCCCACTGTCCCTGACTTCACTGAGTGTTTTTTTTTCTTTGTTTTGTTTTGTTTTGTTTTTAATGTTACCAGAATTTTAATTCCACTTACGTACCTTTGACATCTTGGACTATATGATCTTAGGTTAAGGTAAGTTAAAGGGAAACAGGCATTACCATATGAAATATTGTAATACAGAAATGCTATTTTCCACAAATGAATGAGTGTGTTAAGCAGCCAAAATTGGGGGTCAGTTGGTCAACCAGAAACTTGGCATTGTGTCACTATAAAAAAAATTATTAATTTTCTTGCTTGTTTATTTCCTCTTTATATGAAGCTAAAAACCATATTTACTTCATGTGTTAGAGATGAGGATTCCTCTGAAGCATTTACTAAATAGTACATTTTAGTTATCTTAATTATCACATTCACCTTAGCAAATAAATATAGACACATACACACACAGATTTAAACATTTTTCTCTGTCCTAACAAGGGGGAAAGTATGTGAAACAAAGCCAATTCCTGTCTGAGTTTATTCAATAATGATGGTTACTCTTCTAGACAGATGTGCAGAGAATCTTAAGATCTAGACTCCTTTCTGATACACAACTTTCCTGATTTTTCATTACAATCCAAAAGAAAAAAGGTAAGTTCAGTAATATTGAACTATAACCAGGTCTGGAACAAACAATAACAATCCCACCTCTGTACTCACACTCTTTTCTCTATCCATCCACATCTCTCCCTACATGGATCTGGTTGATGATCTGCCCATGAGGACTGTCCCTGCCTACACTACTCTGTCCATACTGTAGCTGTCACAATACTTAGAGTGCATTTGTACTATCTCTCAAATCAATTAGCGCAAAACATAATATGCAATCAATATACAAGATAATAGACAAGACTATTACAAGCCCAATGGAAAGAAATGATTATCTAAACATACTTTTAGAATATTAAAGTCTCATTTCAATCAAAACCTGTAACAGTATCATAAGAAAGATGGTTGAATGATGTGAATGCTATTTCTCCCCTTTCAAGGAAGGAAATACAATCTCCTTGGTGTTGCTAACATACTAACTTAAGGCAAAGTTGTTCAAGAAGAATTGAAGGGAACTATTCAAAATGGAACATGAGATGATTTGAGGACTCCATTATGATTGCCAAAAAGTTATTATCCATGCTGGATGTAAGGAAGGAGCTCAGAAATTTAAATAATTAAAGCCTTGTTCTTATGATATGTCCCTAAAACCACCATTGGGGGTGTTTGTAGATTCTGATGTGATCACAGCAATCCTGACCTCTGAGACTAATGCTGCTGCCTCCAGGGGCTCAGTAATGGGTATGGAGTCTTTGGCTGCTGCACATTTTTTGTTAACCATACAAATTTCTACTCTCCTCATATGAATCTGTAATTCATTATTCATCATATGAACCTGGCAGATACTGACTGTATGAACTCTATAAGCTACATTTAATTATGTTCTACTAGAAAGCTGGGATATTTTATATTGTAATAACAATACCTCAATTCACAGGTTTTCTTCTGGGAGGCCAGCCCTAAACAAAAGTGTCATGTTAGCTTTCTTCCCATAAGGCCACCATACCACCTTTAACTGAAACTCTCATTATTAGAGTCACAATAGCATTAGATTGCAAAGCTGGAGCATTGTCTCCAGAAGCTACTGATGCAGCATCTGCCCAGGGGAAATAGACAGAGTGATGGGATCCTTGGGAAAGCTGCCAGGAAGGAACATGATGGTGGGTAATACTCATCAGGGGAAAGGCAGGGAATGAGTATGGTTATTAGACTGGTAACAGTACAGGTAAAGATTAGTTGTTAAATTAATTATATGTATCTAGGCAAAAATTGGTTATGATTTTTATTTCTTTATGCTTTAAAATCATTGCACATATTACTTTTTGACATAATAACTAAGATAGTTTCTATCCTTTAAATTTTGAGTTATGTGAAATCTACAGTTTCTATAAAATCTATTTGTTCCCACACAATGATAATACTATAATACAAAGATATACATTTAATTTATCAATTGAAACAGTAAGTAGTGATGCAATCACCAACTGGAGAAATTGTAATTGTCCTTCCTTGCTATGCTTAAAGTATAGACATGATTGTAAGATCATAGAAGAGTTCAAATTCAATGTAAATGCTGAGTCATTTTTATGGAGTAGTATTACAAAGTACAATTGTAACTGCTTTCCTTTTCCACAGTCATTGAATTCTGTTAGATTCTTACAGAGGAAAGCATGAATGAAAATATTACTCAGTATTCTATCCTGTTACATATGATTCATGAGAACCACTTCAGTTTGTGCCATAATGCTTTTTTCTTTTTCTTTTCCTTTTTAAAATTTTTTTTTATTATTATTGATTATGGTCTCACATAATTGTTTTTATTACCCCCCATTCCCATCCCAAACCCCTCCCTCGATATGCCCTATCCACCCCCCCCCCCCCCCGTTGTCCATGGCCACTGGCTAGGCCCATGTGTATGCACACAAGTCCTTTGGTTGATCTCTTCCCCTTACCCCCATCCTCCCTTACTTTCCCTCTGAGGTTTGAGAGTCTGATCGCTGGTTCTCTTTCTCTGGGTCTGTTTATGTTGTTCATTATTTCCTCTAGATGTGTGAGATTATGTGATCTAAGAAAAATCCTTGTAAGAACCTAAACTGCAACAAGCCATAACGGTTATGCTGAGAGGCAAATGAATCAGTCTGTAGTGAGTTCCTTTCTGGGCCAACAGTTCTTTTGAGTCCCAATTTCAATGCCAGATAGTTCCTTATGTGTACATGCCAGCCATGATATTTCAGATCTGGTTGGTGGACAAATGGTGGTAATGCAGGTCCACCCATAGTGTCTTTTTCTTAACTAAATCTGAAGAATTGTGTGGTAATTCTATATTCAAGATTAAAAAAAAAACAAAAAAAAACTGACTAAGTCATCTGAATGGTTGAAAAAATGCAAGAACTTTCAACAGTTGGCTGATGTATGTATTTGACAAATTTTATATATAAACTAGAGGTCCAGTGCACAAAATTCATGTGTTGGAGGGAGGGGGTGGGTGTCTGTGAGCCCAGCCTGCACCCTCTCCAATCTGGGACCTTTGAAGGATGTCCGACTGCCTGTTTAGGCCCGATCCCACTGGGATTGACATTTCTTTCACAATCCAGAACTTCTGGCTCCAAACTCACTTGCCTGTCTGCCTGATTGTCCCTAACCACTTCTTTCTGCCAGCCTGATTACCCCCTAATCACTCCCCTGCCAGCCTGATTGATGCCTAACTGCTCCACTGCTGGCCTGATTGCCCCTAACTGCCCTCCGCTGCTGACCCGGTAACCCCTAACTGCCCTCCTTTGCCAGCCTAGTTGCCCCCAACTGCCCTCCCCTGCAGGTCTGATTGCATCCAACTACCCTCCCCTAGAGACCTGATCCCTCCCAACTTCCCTCCTCTGATGCCCTCCCCTGCAGGTCTGGGTCCCCCCTAACTGCTCTCCCCTGCTGGCCTGATTACCCACAACTGCCCTCCCCTGCTGCTATCTTATAGCAGCCATCTTCTGTCCACATGAGGGAGGCCATCTTCGATCACATAGGGACAGCCATCTTGTGTGTTGGAGTGATGGTCAATTTGCATACTACTCTTTTATTAGATAGGATGTATTCAAACAGTATAATCTTTGGGCAATTTGGATAGCCTAAGAATAATGGAGTTATCATTTCCTATGACTATGGGTTTTTACTTTTAATTTATATCTAGATATTTTTCCACATAGGATTTGGGGAAATTTTTGAATGCAAGATTTTTGTCCACTTGTCAGCTAAAAGAAACTAATTAACGTTTCTCTTCACAGGATAAACTGGCACATGCAGTCACTTATACACATGCAAATCTTTTCTTGCCTCCACAGTGGATTCTCAGTTCCTCTTTATTTCTAACTATTGCTGTTTATATGCCATATTACATTCTCTAATTTCTTTTTATCTTTTCTTTATTTTTGCAGTGTCTCCGTAGGTGTCTCTTTAAAACAAGTTAATTTAACCAATTACTTCAGTTTGGCTGAAGATAAAATCTTTAATTTATCCAGGCCTCCCTTTATTCTTTCTAGGACACTCTTTCCATTAATTTCATGAAACATTCTAATTCTCCAGTTTAGGGAAAAGCTAATCTCTCTATACACATGGCACATACACACACACACACACACACACACACACTAAGGGGCTAACCAATATATAGCTATACTTTTAAAACTATTTTTCTATTTCTTTTTTATGTTTATTTTTGAATTTTTCAAAGTATTAGAAATTATAATAGATTTCAATTGATAAATTCATATTTTATGTATTATATTGCACTTAAACTTTTAATTCATTTCCATTTTAATAACGCTAAGTTTCAGTTTCACTCTTGAAAGAATATTTTGACATACTAGAGTATAGAGATATAGGATACCTGGAAGAATGTCTGGGGAATGACTGCTTGAGAAAGTAAAAAACTCCAAAACTCTAAAGTTTGAGGACTTTAAAAATTCTAAAAGTGCCATCTTTTTACTCATCCACTTATTAAAACATCAAGCATATTAGTTACTATTTTAGGCATAAGGGCAGATAAAAAAGTCCATCCTTGATCTTCAAGTTGGGACCAGAGATAAGAAGTATATAAAATGATGCAATATGTGCTAAATGAATGCATCCAAGGGAGCAATTGGTTCTACAAGGGGCAAGTTTCACAAAATAGGGATGTTTTGAAATAGGTTTCAAAGATGTTAGAAACAGATTAAAAGTACTTATCTCATGGATTCACACTTCTGATGTATTATCTAAGTAAATTATTCATATAGACATTTCATGTATAATTTGGCAAGTTTAAATTTCCTTATTCTTATACAGATAACGAACTATTTCAGTTTCTAATTCTGATGACCTAGAAGACATTATTTCTATTTTGGTCCTAGAGAACTTGCTTCTAAAAATGTGCTATCTGCTACTTTCAAGGGTTAAATGATTTGTTCATAGTGTATTAAAGGAACTATGGAAATTATATACTCAAAATTTAACTGCATTGATTCACATTATAAGAAGAACATGGCCACAGAAAGTGTATTTACAATGTCCAAATATTTCAATATTTATTTATTAAATTTTTTTTTTTTAAATTTGGGGTTACAATATTTGTTTATCTTCTCCCACTCTCTTGCCTATTTGCCATTTTTCTGACTCATTTGCATTTTGTTCCTTTCTTATCTTTGAACCTCAGTCTTGAAAGTCTCCCCTAAATCGTCAGCACTTCATTCCTTATCTCAGGGTGTATTTTAATTATCACCTTCACCTTAGCAATTAAATATATATATACACACACACAAATTTAAACATTTATCTTTGTCCTAACAAGGGGGAAAGTATGTGAAACAAAGCCAATTCCTGTCTGAGTTTATTTAATAATGATGCTTACTCTCCTGGACAGATGTGCAGAGAATTTTAAGATCTAGACTCCTTTCTGATACACAACTTTCCTGATTTTTCATTATAATCCAAAGAAAAAGAGTAAGTTCATAGAATATTGAACTATAACTAGGTCTGGAACAAACAATAACAATCCCACCTCTGTACTCACACTCTTTTCTCTATCCATCCACATCTCTCCCTACATGGATCTGGTTGATGATCTGCCCATGAGGACTGTCCCTGCCTACACTACTCTGTCCATACTGTAGCTGTCACAATACTTAGAGTGCATTTGTACTATCTCTCAAATCAATTAGCGCAAAACATAATATGCAATCAATATACAAGATAATAGACAAGACTATTACAAGCCCAATGAAAAGAAATGATTATCTAAACATACTTTTAGAATATTAAAGCCTCATTTTAATCAAAACCTGTAATAGTATCATAAGAAAGATGGTTGAATGACATGAATGCTATTTCTCCCCTTTCAAGGAAGGAAATACAATCTCCTTGGTGTTGCTAACATACTAACTTAAAGCAATGTTGTTCAAGAAGAACTTATCTCAGGGTATATTTTCTAGAGTTCCAAGGTCAACACAATTGGTTCTTCAGGATGAGTCTTTTGGGTTAGTTATTTAGTTCTCTGAAAACAGAAACTCCTGGCTCAACTGTTATGGCTCATTGGTTGAATGTTGAACTGTGAATCAGGAAGTCACAGTTTGATTTCTGATTAGGGCACATGCCTGGGTTGCAGGCTCTGTTCTTAGTGTGGGGCATGCAGAAGGCAGCTGATCAATGATTCTCTCTCATAATTCTCTCCCTCTCCTTTCCTCTCTGAAATCAGTAAAAAATAGATAAACAAACAAACAAACAAACAAACACACACACACACAAATAAACAAAACTGCTGGCCTTACATAACATCAACTTTACCTAAGCATCAAGGTATCATTAATTATGATTCATTGATGGAGTTCAAGGCATTAAAGGGGAACTTAATAATTTTGAGAACCATGTTATTTATTAGGATTGTGATGTGAAGAAATTATATCAGTAGTACATTAGATTAAAAGAGGGAAGATACTTTCAAAATTAATATATACTCAGAAAGCCAAATTATTCTATTAAATTTGCAATGTTGGTAGTTTTCCTATGATAAAGGTAGCACATTAAGAATAAAAGATTGTGGTGCTGAGACCTGAGATGTGAAAATGGGTGGATAAATCTAAATATGTAACCCCAATTTTAACTCTTCTCTATTGTCAAAGAATGTATTTCTGTCTCCTCTTAGCTGGATACTATTAATGATGTCATATGAGAAGGGATTCTTGTAATTAGACCTAACTCTCTCAAGTTATGCTCCCATCACCCCATATTACCTACAGTCCATAACCAAAGTCAGATCTCAACAAAGTCTCAAAAGGAAAATCAAATTTTCCCCAGAAACAAATAACCTATACTGGAAATGTAATGGAAGTGTCCAGCTATATAATGGCAAAAAAAACAGGCAGTATGTGTGGGTCTGGGTCTTGAGACTGTTGGCCTGAAAAGGCAGGTGCAACAGAACACTGGATAGGCTCATAATTTCATGAAATCAGGATTTGATATTTTAGAAAGGACTACAGGAGTTGGCTCTAACAATTTGCCATGTTTGCTCTCAAAAGTCTAGGTTTAATGATGGTAAGGAGTAAGCAAAGTAATAGTGAAATATCTTCCTTGGCAGAATGTTAAATAGGCCATAAGAAAGTTCCAGTATATGAGAATGTTATAATTACTCTTTATGTATAGTTCATTAACTCATCATAGGGCCAAGGTCCCCAGGAGCAGACAACGGATCTTCTGTTCACTGGGGAATAAAATAAATACTGTTGGAGGTGGAGATGGGTACCAGAGCCTTTGATAACTTGTAGTAACTCTCTTCCGTTTGATAAGGATTTTGTAGGGAATTCAGCCATGGACCTGGCCTCTTGATTCTCTCTTGAAAAGATTTCCTATCTGGAAAGGCATAGTGTAAGTGAATTAGTCATTAGCACCAAGTCAAATATGATCATTACAATGGCTGTAGGGACTGAGGGGCAGGGAGGGCCTTGACTAATGAAGAACTGTGGTAGCAGCTAACAGGACATGGTATCCCCATGGGAATGAGATAAGATGGACAGCTGGGAAAGGTGTTGTATGTTTCCTGTAAATAGAAAAAAAATGAGCAAATTAACAGAAAGCCAATGGCAACTATTGCAATGGAAATTCATAGCTACTTGCCTAGTTTCTAAATATAAGCTGAGCTGGGCATCCACATGCACTGATGGGAGGGAAGACTGGGTTCTTATGAGCAGAGACCCTGCAATTCCACAGCAAGTGTATGCAGTAAATATTCCTCCAATTTTCCCCTGAAAAATCACATATTTTTTGCCAAGATAACTGTGCACTAGTGAATAGGAAGTATGCAGATTTTTAAAAGAATGTTAAGTATGGGGAGGTTCTAGATGACACTGGTACCGGGAGACTTAAAATACCCCCATGATTCACCAATTAGAATGAGGGGGGAACAAGTGATAAATGCAATTCTGGATTGAGGCTATTTTACAAGTCTGTGGGCTCACCTTGCAATTATGTCCCCAGTGAGCTGATATATTGGAAGGACATTGATGGAAAGTAGTTGTATGAATTGGGAGTGGGTGGTATATGAACATAGACTTTCTCACTTTTCCTTAAGTGCCTTATTTCTGTCATGTGGTCAACAACTTATCATGCTGGCTTTCCTTTCCTATCTCTGGATGAAATGTCCTCACATATAGCATGATATTTAGTTGCCTAAAAACCTGTCAAGGGGCTGAGTGGCACTTTTTGAAATTGTGATCAAGTTAGCACTCCACAATGTGAATTTTGACCATAGGAAATGGAAGACTGGAAGAAATTGAATAGATGAATTTCTTCTACTTCTGTCTTTCCTGGGCTGTTCTGTGGTGTGATTTCTCCTTGCACACTTTTTAGAAAAGTTCTACTTGTCAAGCAAACATATGAGCTTAATAAGGAGTTGCATGTAATTTAAAGGAGTTATGTTAAAGGTGTGACCATCACAATAGTGATTGAACCACAATGATCTTTTTATTCCCCTCACACCTCTATCAGTCCCCACCCTCACAAGTCTTGGCTTGGACTTTCCAAATACCATCAACACTTTGCTCCATGCATTAGACTCTAATACAGAGGACAATATGGAGATAATTACTCTTTGGCCAACCAGGTGGGTGTATTTTGAGAATATTTCACATGTTTGTTGGGTCAAAGTTATTCAATATGGAGAATTACAAATTCAGCTTAATTGATTTTCTTTTATTTCAGTTTGACATATATGACAACTAGAGACCTGATGCATAAAATTTGTGCATGGGGCATGGCCCTTGCAGCCCCACATAGCCTCACAACCCTGGCTTTGTACGGAAGGTCGTCCAGAGGGTCATTCTGCTATTAGGTATAATTAGCATATTCGTTCTTGATTGTATAGGATTAGCCAGTGTGGACAAAACTTCATAAAAATCCATATTGATATACCATCCATTCACTTTCTTTTTTGAGATCTTTTAGATTGACAAATTGAATGAGAATTTAATTTTACCTCCTCTGAACAATAACTCTGCTGTCATTTTCTCTTTTGAATTTCAGTCTGTTCTGACTAAGCACTGTATCAATTTCTTCCTCTTCCACCAATGTCATTTCCTCTGCTTCCGTCTCAGTTACCTTCTGGGCTATCAAGTAACCTAAGATAATAAAAAATTTAGCTCACTCATACTTCATACATAAAGTGATTTGTGTGCCAGGTTTAAAAAGGGTGTTGAACTGACAGACACCAGGGTGTGGGAAGGGAATTGGTGCTGGCTACCCTTGTGGCAGTCTTGTTAGTGGTGACCAGGAGAGAACTGGTGAGGGACAAGGCTACTTGTCTGAAGACCAACAAACCATTCTGCTGCTTCAGGGTAGCCCTCCACGGGCCTGCATGGTTCTCAATTTTCCTTTCAAACTGACTGGGCATCAGGGGGCTAATTGTAATACTGTGCAGAGTCAGGGTTATGAAGTGGGATAGAGAGAGTTAGGTCATGAAATTTCAGCAAAAATAAGTGAAGGAAAGAATTGCTCCAAAATTTGTCTGTGGCAGAGACAATGCTGTTCACCAAATCTCATTTTCCTGTCTTTGTGGAATATGGCTAGACATTCCTGTACTTCCCTCACATTTGGTGATCGTTCTGTTCATGTGGGAGAAAGTGGGGTGTGCTGCTTCCAGACCTGATCCCTAAAATCTATAATGTGGCATTCTACTCAGCACAAAACAGAATACTTTGAGGCCCCAGGTGATGGCCTTCCTCTCCATTAGATCATCTCATTGCTAGAAAGTAAATTTCTACTAGATGAACCTACTAAGATTTGGGGATTGTTGATTGTAGCAGTTGGCCTATCCTGTATAATATGGCATCTTTATCTCAAACATTTGCTTTGAAAATCAATATTAGCTTTCTTTCCTGCAGATAGGGATTTGAGCAAAAGAAATACTAAATTCATAAAGCCTAGAGAATGGTAGAGAAAAAGATTTCTCTCTTTATGCCAGTGATACATTGTTAGTACTCTCTGAAATGCAAGGAGAAGAAACATGTTTATTTCTTTTCATAGAAAATGAGAGTCCTGAATCCACTCCATGAAAGTTTATTCTGGTGATTGAAATGGATGTACTAAGCTTGGCCTCTTAAAAATGTGACATATAAGAATTATTTTTCAGAAATAATGTCATGATTGGGGGCTTACATATGGAGAAGTATTAACATACCCCATTTCTTATCACTGGTTATTTTGTTAATTATTATATATTAATCAGCATAAACATAAATGAGCAGGGATTTCAAATGGGCACTCATTAACTTTCTCTGGACCGATTATGCAATGTCATTTTACAAGGTGCATATTATACATGACCAAATGTTTCTTTTTGCAATTTTATGTTAATTATTAAACTTAGAATTAACCATTATGAATAATCATTAACATATTCTATTCATTACTACTATCATTCATAGTTTTATAACAGGGACTACATTCCAGAAAGAAAAACCTCATTACAGTCAAATATCATTTGTATGCTTTGTGCTTCCACCATTTAAAATATCAGTGAAATAACTAACATACTCAAGGGAAATTTGAAAACTGCCCTAATAAAAATAATGAGAAAAACAAAATTCCCATTACTTTTCCTGACTCTATCTTTGTTATTTTTCAGACAATATTTTCTCAATATAGACATTATAAAATAAACACAGTCATTGAACTATGTTTCTGTTAAGTGATGTTGAACAATAATTTATGAGATTATATAACAAGGGACTATGGTTGGTTTACTTGTCTATGATTTGTTCTATCAAGGTACATGTTACATAGGATTTCCCCCCCCCCCCCTGAATAAAATGGAAAATATTTCAGTGAAGAGAAAGACAAAGGATTGTTAGAGAATGCAAATACATCACCTCAGAATTCATAGGAGTTGGGAATATGAGCAAACACAAATAGAAGGGAAATAGATATATTTAGTTTGTAAAACATTTTGATCAAGAAAATATTTGCAAAAGAGTCTATTTAGAAACAAAATGCCCCTCAGCATTGTTCACACAGAAAACAAGTATCCATAAGGCATACTTACAAGCAGTGAAGAGAAATTGTAGATGAGAACTTTGGAGCTTGATATGCAAAGTTGAACTAGATTATCACTAAGGTCCCTTTCATGGTTTTAAAAGAAAAGGAATTCTACATTTTGCTTTTGATTAAAGAGAATGAATATTGTTTTCATTGGATTTAGCATTGACTTGGCCAGAGATGGAAATCTTATTAAGTACTTACAGATTTGTTGATATCAGAATTTAAAATGGTTTGCATTAGGATACATAACATGTAATGTTTATAAAAAATAATAATTAACTATCTCTCTCCTTATAGCCCTCCAAAATACTAAATATCAATATACAATGTTTTTGGCCATGCTCTGTGTGGCTCAGTTGGTTGGACCATGATACTGTGCACCTAAGGGTCCCAAGTTCCATTCTCGGTCAAGGCATATACCCAGGGTTTGTTCCATGGTCAGGGCATTTATGATAGGCAACTGATCAATATTTCTCTTTCATATTGATGTTTCTCTCTCTCTCTCTCTTTTTTTTTTTCTCTCAAGCTCTCTCTTCCTCTCTTTAAAATTGATAAAAACATATCCTTGGGTGAGGATTGAAATATAAATCCTATATAATTAAGAGGTAATATGCAAATTGACCATCACTCCAACACACAAGATGACTGCCCCCATGTGGTCAAAGATGGCTGGCAGGGGAGGACAGTTGTGGGCAATCAGGCCTGCAAGGAAGGCAGTTGGGAGAAACCAGGTCAGCAGGGGAGGGCAATTAGGGACAATTGGGATGGCTGGGGAGCAGTTAGGTGTCAATAAGGCTGGCAGGGGAATGGGTAAGGGGTGATCAGGCTGGCAGGCAGAGTGGTTAGGGCAATCAGGTAAGGCAGGCAGGTGAGTGGTTTGGAGCCAGCAGTCCTGAATTGTGAGAGGGCAGTCAGACATCCCTCAAGGGGTCTCAGATTGGAGAGGGTGCAGGCTGGGCTGAGAGACATATATCCCCCGCCCCCCCCCCCCCGAAAAAATTTTATGCACCTGGCCTCTAGTAAATAAATAAATAAATAAATAAATAAATAAATAAATAAAGTTTTGTTAATGCCTCTCCGCAAAAGAATACATGAGGCATGATGAAGTAGAACTCAATAAATAATAGGTCATACAGTTAGATATGCTCCAACAGAAGTAGACTATTAGGGAATGCATAGCTTTTTCTGTATTCACAGCAACATAGAAAACTACCTTGAAATATTGTTCTCTGTAGTCTTGTACATAGGTAGATCAGAGAACCATACATATGGAGATGTGCTAACTGGATCCCTTTTCAATAAAAGAGTGATTGCCCAGGTTCTGGGAGGGTGGCTGCTGAACAGCCTTCAGCCATCAGCCTTTTCTGGGATTGCCTATCCATCTTTACTTACTGATGGAGATGGAGCTATAAAGTTCCAGTCATTTTGGCCCAACTTGGGACAACTCTGATGAGCCATTTTAGTTCCATAGTACTTGTGGGGTCAGGAAAAGCCAGGATTGGCACTATAGATAATTTGGGGGGGAAATTAAGGAGCTGTATTGTGCATGAGAGGATGTTTAGCATCATTCCTGTCCTTTGCCCTCTAGATGCCAGTTTCAATCCCTTACTCCTACCCCTTCATGAAAATAAAAATGGCCTCCAGAATTATCAAATATTTACCACAAGTTGCTAACCACTGGGCTAAAGTTGTCAGCTCTGTAAATTCTCCGGATTATCAATTCTTCCACTGACCCTGACTGAAGAATTGATGCCAATGAAAACCCACAACACACACCTGAAACACTAAACCTATTACAGATTCACAGAGAAAAAGAAAATGCTATTTGAAACCAGAATTGACTGGAGTCTCCAGGATTTGAGGAAGTTGCAGTAATTCAGCAAATCTATTTTCAGCTCCTTGCAGAAGCTATTGAAAGAGGCAGAGATTCAGGCCTGAAGTAAGTAGATAACACTTTAGCAATGACTTTAGTGGGTCTGTGGATATGTAAAGATAGAAGCAGAGGGAAGTTTTGGGGGTGAGCTGGAATGCTCTGCATGATTTAAAGGGGTGGTTTAAAAAAAAGATTGTTAGGTCGGGTGGGACAATGGTCAAGTCACAAGAAACATGGAGATGGTGCAGATTGGGGGTGGCTGGGGCCTGTGGAAAATTTTATCTAAAGATTAGGGGGAAGCTTTGGTGTGCTTATTGGTGTTATCATGACACCAATATGCCTTTCTTCTAACCTTTAGTAAAATCTGTTATTTCCACAAGTTGGTGATTTTGCTCCAAGTTTACTAATGTAGGCTTGAAGGGGATAAAGAATGAATTTGAAAAAGAAACTATATATATATATATATATATATATATATATATATATATATATATATATATATATATTTCCTATTAGTAGCACCTCATAAGGAGTTGTTCTATTGCTGGTGCAAAATGATTTTCAAATATTTGTAGCCTCAGATCATACCTTTCCTGTAGTTACCAGTTGCTGGCCCTGAGGTATATATTCACATTAGCTACAGGCTTTGTGTTTAATCTCTAGCCACCCTCTCCTTCTTTAATCACTGTGGTTTTATGTGTGGGGTAGACTGTTGTTGGGCTTCTGCTTTTTTTTTTTCTTCTTTTTTTTGAGTTTTTATTTTTTAATTGGGGGAGGTATGGGTCAGAGTTGGGATTACTCTCCTCTGAACTTCTTCCAAGCTGTCTGGGGCCGAGAGGCCTCCCACTGGATTCAGCACCCAGGTGTTGTATTCTGAGCATTTCAGAGACTCCTCTCTGTAAGATGAGACATGTCTTCCTTTGTGACTTAGTAGAACTTCTTTGGATGCATATCAGTGACCACAGTGTGTTTTAGTGCTGTCACTTTTATACTTGTAGTTCTGAGTCAAAAAAGTGCATATCAACAGGCTAAAGTGTCTTTTCATCTTCAATAGTATTTTTCAAAATTGGTGTGTTTGTAGTGTGTGTGTGTGTGTGTGTGTGTGTGTGTGTGTGTGTGTGTAGTCCAGTTATCTGCTATTGTATAACAAACTATTCCAAATCTTAGTGCCTTAAAACAGCTATTTTGCCAAAAATTTATGGGTCCAGAATTTGGGGAGGGCTTAGTTGGATCATTTATCACCAATGCATTTCATGCGATGTAGACTGGGGCAGGCAGGGCTGGATAAGCCATTTTGAAGATAGAGTCTTTCCACACACCTGGAATACCAATGTGCCCCTTGGCTCTCTCCTTCCCGCGGTTACTTTCTAGTCCTCTCCAAATAGCTTATGTTTCCACAGTTTCACTTCCAGGAAGGTTTTGGATTCCTTTAACTAATATAAAATCTAAAGAACTTTAGGAAAGGACGAAATTAGGTCCGTATCTCCCAGGTCAGCAGAGTGTGGGCAGAGAAACAAACCCCTAAGAATGTGGTAAATCCCATCGTCACTTATCATTGGAGAAGGAAACTCTGATATGGTACATATAAAATAAATAATACTGTGTGTATATCATACTACATAGTGTGTGGAGTGTAAAAGTAAATTTAAAGATTTTTTTTAAGACAGTGACTCCTAATTTTACAAACCTAATTATAAGCAATGAACTCATCCAGTGAAGGCTACTCCAAGCCCCAAACAGGGTTAATATAAACCAGCACACACCTGGCAACAACAGAGTGCAAGGAGAACTTCAAAGGCAAAGATGAAAATCATAAAACTTTAAGAAAAACAGATTACCTGATTTTAAAAAATACAATTAGGTTGACAATATACTAAGCCTCAGCAAAAAAAAAAAAAAAATGAGTAATATTTTCAAAGTGCTCAGGAAAAATAATGGTATTATTGTTAGCCAAGTATTTCTATTATCTGTCATTCAAATTTGAGGGAAAAATAGGATGCTTTTTACTTCCTAAACAAAAGTTTCATTTTGAACAATTAAAAATCTTCAGAAACATTGCAAAAAGTGTATAATAAACATCCTTTATGGATTACCTAGAATCAAAATCATTAATATTTTCTACATTTATTTTTCCCTTTTGCTCTACCTACCTACCTACCTACCTGTCTCAATCTATACCTTTTCCCTGACTCATTGAGAGTCTCTTGTATGTTCCATGACATTTGACACCTAACTACTTCAGTTTATGTTTCCTAATAACAAAGCTATTCTCCTTAGAACCATAATCAATTATCATGCTCAAGAAAATTAATATTCCATATAAAATACAGTATAACACACATATTGTGCACTACATATTCAAGCTTCTCTTATTGTGTAATAGTTTTTTTTTTATAGTTGCATATACTCAATATCATCCAAAGTCCAATAAAGAATCATTCATTGCCCTACACCACAGGGTCTGGGGTTCAATTTTCTGTCAAGGGCAAATACCTGGATTGCAGGTGTGCTTCCCTTCCCCAGTTTTGGCTCATGCGGGAGGTGACCAGTCAATATGTCTCTCTCACATCAGTATTTCTCTCTCTTAACCTTTCTAACACTCTCTCTTTCCTTCCCTTCCACTGTCTCTGGAAAGCAATGAAAAAAAAAAAAAGGAAAGAAAGAATTGTTCACTACATTTGGTTCCCATAACTCATTAGTTTTCTTTCATCTAGAGCTCATCATTTTGTCTTTGACATTTAAAGAAGTCTTAACTCTGTATCATTATTCCACTTTAAATTTGCAAGCATGTAATAAACAGTACAAACCTAATCTATGTACAGCTATATTTGATCTGACATTTTAGGTAACAGTATAGTAAATCCCTGGCCTCAGCTACTATAGTACAGGTATAAAAATACTAAATTTAAAAAAGCAGATAGGATTTCTGAACTAGTTGCTTCTTACTTTCTCTTTTTTTTTTTTCTCTTTCACTCATTTAAAAAAAAACGAAAATAACATTTTATTATTACATTAATGAATGTCTATTTTTAAACTTTTTAAAATTTAGTGAGTCATATTAATAATCCTATCTAATAAAAGAGTAATATGCAAATTGAACATATCCCAGCTACACCTATAAGCCACACTCACCAGCCAATCAGGAGAAAGTATGCAAATTAATCAAACCAAGATGGCTGTGGACACGGAGAGACCAGGAGGCTTTGGTTTTTGCCAGCAATGGAGGAAGCCAAGCTTTCCCCCTGCCCTGGCCTGCCTTGGCCTCAGCTTAAGGCTACAAATTTTCAATTGTAGAAGATAAATAAATCCTAGATACCAGGGCCTCTGCTTGGGTCACCAGGGGGCGTGGCTGGCCTGCAAACCACCACAGGCCCCTCGCCCAGGCTGCCCCACACTCCAAGGGAACCCCCACCCTGAACCTGGACACCCTTCAGCTGGCCTCTACCCATGCATTAGGCCTTTATCTTATCTAATAAAATAATAATATGCAAATTGACTGTCACTCCAACACACAAAATGGCTGCCTCCCAGTGGTCAAAGATGGCTGTCCCCCATGTGGACACAAGATGGCTGCAACAAGATGCCAGCAAAGGAGAGCAGTTGGGAGGGACCAGGACTGCAAGGGAGGGCAGTTGAGGGTGATCAAGCATGCAGGAGAGGACAGTTAGGGGTGATCAGGCTGGCAGAAGAGGGAAGTTGGGGGCAACTGGGCCTGCAGGGAAGGGCAGTTGGTGGGACCAGGCCTACAAGGGAGAACAGTTAGGAGTGACCAGGCCTGCAGGAAAGGGCAGTTAAGGATGACCAGGCCTGCAGGGGAGGGCAGTTTGGTGCAGGTTGGCAGGGGAGAAGTTAGACATCATTTAGGCTGGCAGGGGAGTGGTTAGGGGGCGATCAGGTTGGAAGGAAGAAGTGGTTAGGGGCAATCAGGAAGCTAGGCAGGTGAGCAGTTGGGAGCCAGCAGTCCAGGATTGTGAGAGGGATGTCCGACTGCCCATTTACTGGGATCTTGCCTAAAAGGGCAGTCGGACATCCCTCAAGGGGTCCCAGATTGAGGAGAGTTTAGGCTGGGCTGAAGGACACACACCCTATGTGTGAATTCCATGCACCAGGCCTCTAGTGCAATATAACAGGCATTATTACAACTGACAAAGTTTTTTGTCTAACCAACCTTCAGTTGGGTTCCTAACCCTTCTCCTAGGCCCATCTGTGCACTTCCTCATAAATCTTACTTTAGCAATAATCCTGCTAATTATGTTTAACTAGAATCCCCAACCCCAATATATGATTACCTCAATATCTGATTGGGTTCCTCATCCTCCATCATCCCCCAGGTGATATCTGATCACCAGACCTGTACCCACAATAATCCTGTTAGGTAATTTTAGCCAGAATCCACTATAGTCAATTCCATCCATTGCTCCTTGACTATAAATTCCACTTGCCCATGATATTTGGAGTTGAGCCCATTCTATATTGAGCTCTCTTTTATCCTATTGCAATGGTTCTGGATAAAATCTGTTTTTACTGTTTTAACTACTGTCTAGTCTGGTTTTTTTTCTTGTTTTTTTCTCTTTTTTTTCTTTAATATATTTTATTGATTTTTTTACAGAGAGGAAGGGAGAGAGATAGAGAGCTAGAAATGTCAATGATAGAGAAACATTGACCAGCTGCCTCTTGCACACCCCCTACCAGGGGGATGTGCCTGCAATCAATGTACATGCCCTTGAGCAGAATCGAACCTGGGACCCTTCAGTCCACAGACCAACGCTCTACCACTGAGCCAAACTGGTTTGGCTGTTTTTTTCTTTGATGTAACCTACCATCAATATTTTTTTGTGTATCCATACACAGTAATACTCCCCTATTCATTTCATTTATGGAAACTTTTCAACATATACTAGTATAATTTCTTATTGATTTATTTACTTACATATTTATATATTTTTTACCATACCAGAAAGTATATACCTAGGCCTTTTTGGCCATGTTCGTATTCTGTCCTCAGTACTATCTGCCTGAGGCACAGAATGGGTATTCACTATATCATCTCATTCTGATGACTTTTCTGGTTAGTACTACTGGAATCTATTCTATTTGCTTCTGGCTCCACTGTCCCTCCTGTTTCAGACTTTGTCATTTCTCTTTGGAGCATTGCAATAGTTTCTTTCCTTTTAGTGGCAGTCTGTTCCCCCTCTCCAAATTCACCCTCTACTATTAAGAAGATGCTTTCAATCACATAGTTTCATACTCTGAGTCAGTTGTAATGTTTCCTTTTTAATTATTTGTTTTGAGTCCCTTCTCCTTTTTCTTAGGTATTATCTAGAGGTTTATCAATTTTGTTGATATTCTAAAAACCAAATCCTAGTTTCATTGATATTTTTATTTTTCCATTCTCTATTATGTTAATTTATGCTCTAAGCTTCATGATTTTTTTCTTCTTCTTCTATCTCTGGTTTAGTTTTCTTCTAGTTCTTTGTAATGTAGGGTTAGTGTGTTCATCTGAAATTCATGGGAATCATGACATTATATTGGTAGAAGTTGTTTTGGATGCTATCTAGTCCCTTCACCTAATGTTATATGTGAAGCAATTGACTTGCAGAAATGTGGAATGCCTTCTGCACAGCCACATGGTTGGTTTCTCATTAGTATTTTTTTTTCAAATATATTTTATTGATTTTGTTCAGAGAGGAAGGGAGAGAGATACAGAGTTACAAACATCAATGAGAGAGAGTCATTGATCAGCTGCCTCTTGCATACCCCCTACTGGGGATATGCCTGCAACCAAGGTACATGCCCTTGACCGGAATTGAACCCGGGACCCTTAAGTCCCCAAGCCAACACTCTATCCATTGAGCCAAACCGGTTTCGGTTCATTAGTTAGTATTTTGCTGATATTTATTTCATGTTATTCTCTTACTCTACAAATGTTACCTCTTGTAGTACCCACAGCAACCCTATAGGATAAGTGACTCAGTATTGTTCTTATTTAACAGATGACATATCTAAGCCTTGAAGAGGTTGATAGAAGTTCCTGGAGCTCCAGCATTAGTGAAGGAACTGAGATTCAAGCTTGGCAGGCTGCCAGATGTTTCCCAAATCTTCTCCCCCTGATCTTATCATCATCCCATGATGCTCAGGCCCTGCAGGGACTCTCATGTACTTCTAGTCAGTTATCAGTTGCTTCTCATTGTACAGAGTGGTATTTTCTTTAAAAACAAGTAAGCTCATGACTCCTTGAGATCATTTCATTCTTGAGGTTTCCCAGTAGCTTATAATGTGCTTTCAGTGTTTGCTTTTTAATCTTAAACTATTTCAGGTAACAACTCTTTTCTCCAGATTTTACAAATTCCTTGGTCTCAAATCATAAAAGAATGGGATTGTAGTCTCTGAGTTACACATTTGTTGTCTCAGTATCGTCTCAGTTGCTAGTGTTTCTCTCCCATTCTTTCCACTGAATTGATAGGAATCTAGTTCTAATAAAAGAATTATGAAGTCTAATGGTTTCCTGTGCCATAAACTTTCTCCAGTTTGCAAAGGGAGAGTCCACATGAGGCTGCCTCAATCTAGGCCTTTCCTGTGGAATGCTATAATGCCATTTGACAAGCAGGCCACTTGACAAAACAGGAGCTCATACATACCTGCCACTCCTCTTAACCTCTCCTCACCTGAGCAAAGCCCAGAGGGCAACTTCTCTTTGGTGTGAAAAGAGGCTCCAGTAGCTGCTTTAGAGATTCTGATGAGTATCAGTAACTAACAGCAGGATCAAGGATAGATAGAGGAAGAGTTATCAGGGTAGGATGGTAGGAACTGTACACCAGCACTGGAATTCCCTTATCAAATAATCATATATAATTAAATTGGGAAGGGGGAAAAAAGCCATTTTTTTTTAAACAAACACAAAAAGTATTTTGGAGACTGATAGAATGTAAGCAAGCCATAGCCCAAAGTTCAGACAGAACTAAATTATGCTTCAGATTAATGTATCGGTCAGTTCAAAGGTTAGACAAACAGCTGTTTCTCAAGGAGGAGCACTACAAAGCTTAACTGTTCCTTGGAAGGTCTGTAATGGTCTCAGTGGATTCCCAGAGGAGTCGCTGTTATTTGTTTCTGATTGGGAGATATCCCAAACTGACTCCATGCTACCGATGACCTGTGTTGCTAGGGCATGAGGGTGACACTCTGGAGCCAGTGCAATTTTACCAGTCTCTGAGAAAAAGGAAAAAGAAAAAAAAAAGAAAGAAAGAAAGAAAAGAAAAAACCACCCACACATATAACATGTTTTTAGTGACTCCAAGATTATCCACAACGCTGAAATTTGGAATAGTGAAAGAATGTTGGAGAGTCAAGAGGTCTACATTCTCATTTCTGCAAAAATATAAAATAACTAAAAATAGTAAGCTATTCAGGAATGTGGTTGATAGTAGTCAGGTTTGATTTGGTATAAAACTACGTAACTGGTATTAAAAATAAAAAAATAGATTAAGATACAACTTTATTCCATATCTACCATCAGATTCTTGATGATTTTGAGATACTTGAATAATTCTTCATATAAATCTGCTTTTTATAAATGAAAAAGAAAGTAAGGCTATAAGAAAAAGACTCAGAGAAGAATAGAAGAGGAGGCTATTAAAATTGTAGATTGGGATATAATATATACTTAAATGTGACTCTGCTTATAGAGAAAATATTAAAATTCAGGTCTCAGATAAATAAACATGTAACTTCTTACAGAGTTCCTAAGAGATGTTGAAATATCCTCATGATAAGCTTAAATGTCTTCCAAAAGCATGATCTAACTTTTTGTTTTCATTTTTCTCAAAAACTCATTATTTACTCCTTGTAAGACATTTATCAATCATTTTTAAGTTTTTATCTTTATGCTTCTTTACCACAAGAAGCTCCAAGGCCTTTTTGGAAGTTTATCTCAAAAGTAAGTTCTCTATTGTGTTGAGATTAATAAAAATCTTCACAAACTTTATTCCTTTCCAGAAGGTGATTCAATATTTGCTCAAATCAAAATGAAATTCTTGAGTACTTATTTGAAACAGATCACCTTCAGATTTAGGGGAATAAAGTAGAAAAGATTTTTAATAAGATGTGACCTCTACCTAGGAAAAGCTCAGCATAAAACTGTCACAATTTTCCTGGGGGGGTGGGTGAAGATGAGACATTAATTGCACCTCAGATATTAATTTATCCATGTATCAAATATATAATATTAGGGTACTTATTTATTAAACAAATGTTTCCATGTTCTTTCTTAAAGTTAGGACATTAGAATAGATAGATCCTTAACAATCCTTACTAATAAAAGCCTAAGTAGTCATCACGCTGTGATGCCCTCACAGTCACAAGATGGTGGACTGCACAGTGGGTGCACACAGGTGGTCAGCGCTGGGCTTGACACTGCATGCATGGCCCGGAGCCTGACTGGAGGATCTAACTCCTCCCAGCTCTGTGCACAGAGCTTGGAGGAGGCGGGTCCTGCAGCTCCATGAGGTGTGGCCTGCTTAGGGGTCCAGAGAAGCCTGCCTAGGGATCTCTAGGCTCTGCACCATGAGGCTAGCATGGGGGTCCAGCAAGGCCTGCCTGGGGGTACCGCCTCCTCCTGGCTCCGCATGGGGAAGCCTGCCTGGGGGTTTCTGGGGGTCCTGCTTTCTGGCTCTGCAAGGTGTGGCATCAGGACCCCTGGCTCCAGCCTACTTCTTTGGGACAACAATCAATCATGAGGTTCCCGCATTGTGACAGGTCACAGGCCATGCTGGGGGATCCCCCCATCCCTAAGTGCATAAATTTCGTGCACTGGGCCTCTAGTCTTATATAATTAAAAAGTCTAATATGAAAATTGTCCCCAACTGGGAGTTCAACCAGGTGGTGAGGCTGGCCAGCCAACCTCCCTTGGCCCCTCCTCCCAGCTGACCCTGCCCTGGCTGGCTGCAGCACGCAGCTGCTAGGGACCTTACCCATGCAGGAATATCATGCACTGGGCCTCTACTTATGAAATAAGATTAATGTATCTTCCCCCAACTGTCTGCCAAAGCCAGGGCCTCCCTCCCTTCCCCCAGCCAGCCCATCCCCTGGTCTAACTCCCAGAAGAACTTCAGTGGAGGGGATAATTTTCATACTATGCTTTTATTATATAGATTGTATAATTCCTGGCTGGAATCAGTGTGAAGACAATTCAGATGGCATAAGAAGCAGCTGTTGAGAAATGAGATTGGTAGTGGAGAAAACTGGGAATGATTAAGAGACCCACTTGCAAGGAATACATGGAAATCAAGAATATTTAAATTAGAGCACAGTGTTGTCTTTGATAGAAATAAGGATGTGGAGAAGGAAACTAGTTTGAGGGAGTGAGAATACTGAATTTAAAACATTAAGTCCTAGTAGCATTTTATTAGGCAGGTAGCAATAAGAAACCTAAATTTGTGGAGGAAAAAAAAACCTACAGATGGTTTTGAGAGTCATAAATTGTTAATTTCCTAGTAGAATTATCAAGAGATGAACAAAAGGATTATTATATAGTGAAAGAGGTCCCAATTAAATTTAAAAAGCCTGTATTTTCAATAATATGGGTTCATTTGCTCAGCTGATGGTTGAAATCCATGGTAAAGAAAACTCATGTCTGAAATTATCTGGGTCTGAGAATTGTCATAATGGAAAATCAATGGGTCATGTTGGCCAGGGGTAAATCAGGGTTTTGGTGAAGATAACAACCAGGTGATGCAAGCCAGGAAGTAAGAAAAGTAAAATCAGAAGAGAACCTTAAATCAAGATATTGTCTTTCTTGATATCATGTGTCTTAAGAGGCCAATAAAGAGGAAGAGAATATTTAGCAGGACTGGCAGAATAAACCACCAGAAAGGGTGAGATATGGTATAATGAAAAAGGCACCTGTGGTTCCTCAATCACTCTAGGCCACAATTTTTACCATCTATAAAATAAGACTATTTTATAGATAATACAAGACATTTTATATTAGATCGTTATATATAGGCTAGCGGCCTGGTGCACAGATTCATGCACAAGTGGGGTCCGCTTGGCTGACCTCAATGGTGGCCAATTGGGCCAGGCTGGTGGGGTGGGGGGTAGAGGGAACCTGGAGGTTGGCCAGCCGGCCCCACCCCCAATTTGGTTTGGGTTGTCAATTGGGGATGTGGCTGGTTGGGGGAGGGCCGTGGTGGTTGAGTGGGTGAATTGGGGCTCCATTGGGTCAGTTGGCCACCACAATGCATGTCACAGTGACTGGTTGTTCCATTGTTCCTATCGCTTGGCTATATAGAAATACTGCTCAAGGATGTAATAGAGAGCAAAACATAAATTAGGTGCTGAATTAAGGGCAGAGTATTTGAGAGGGGGAATTAACTCTTCACTCTTTATTCTGAACCTATCAAGCACAAGGAAATATACCCTATTCATTTTTATATCTATAGTGCCAAGAAAAGAATTCCTATCATGTTGGTGTCTTTCTTAAATTAGAAGATAGATGGGGTATAAGTCAGTAGTGTATTTCAAATGAAGAGAGATATTGTGATTACAGAAGCACTATGAACCAGGAGTAAAATCTCTCCTTCATTCATTTGTTCACAGAGAATTATAGAATACCTGATATATGCTAGACCTTCTTCTAGGTATCTAGAATACAAAAATGAACAAGATGGACAAAATCCCTGCTATCACAGAGCTTAACTTCATCAGAAAACACATACAGTATGTACAATTGACCCTTGAATAACATGGGTTTGAACTACACAGGTGTGGATTTTTTTCCTTACGGTTTTCTTACTAACAGTTTTTTGAGCTTACTTTGTTGTATACAATGCACATAACATGCAAAATATGTGTTAACTGACTGTTTATGTTATGTGTATGTCAACAAAACAATTAGTAGTTAAGGTTTTGGGATGTCAGAAATTATGCATGGATTTTGAACTGCTCTGTAGGATGGTGGTGGATTCAGTGCTCTTAGCCTCCACATTGTTGAATGGTCTACTGTACAAAGTTGAATAAAATAGGTAAAAGTGAAGTCCCTATAGTAATGTTAGGTAGGAAGTTAGATGTGAGCAGCAGGGGTGGGGCTTGTCCTGGGGTCCTGAACTGTGGCCAGACCAACATTGCCTTCAGACCACTTCTCTATGGGTGGCCCAGAGGCCAGCAGACTGCCAGTGGGCAAGTTCAGAACCAGCTGGTTCTTGGCCCAAGCAGGGAGGAAAAGGACATGACCTCAATGTGACCTTACTAGGTCCCTGGACTATATTACAATAAAATTTGCAAGATTTTGACACCCCACTCCCCACCCCCCACCCCTTGGGTTTTTCTGTATGCATTATGGGTAAGGGCATGTGCAGAAGAAATACAGTTATATAACCCTTTTATGTCTATCATCCATGAATGCAAATGAAAGTCTCTACCCTGAAAATCCCTCATTTAAACCATATAACCCAGAAGTTCAGGGCATTGTCTCTCTCAGCTGGTCTGCTCCTCACTTGGAGTGTATCTTCCATAAATGCCACTTTGCTTTTCTTCCATGTTCTTTGATCTTAAAATCTTTGATGAGAAGAACTGAGGTCCCAACCAGTAATCCCAATTGGTTACTCCAAAGGTTTTGAAGCATATTGAATCATATGAGAAAAGCCAAGTTTAAGGAAAGACAAGGAGGTAGATGAGAATATAGCAGAAGGTTAAAAAATATATATGGGATATAGCACCAATGATAAAATACTGGTTTTTACAGACATAATCAGTTAGCCTAGAGTTACATCAACCAATTGATATGGATTAACTGAAGTGGATTAGACCAGTACCTCTCACTAGCAGATTCTAGGACGGCTCCCAGAAATACTGACTTACTAGGGTTGGGTGGGAATTAGGTATTACAGTGAATGGCCACTCGGGTTAATTTCCAGACCCACTTCACTTTGAGAAACAATGAATTCAATTGAAAATTAAGTAACTAGGAGGATATCCACATGTAATGGGTAGGATACTAGGGATGAGGGAATTGGGATGATACACTTTAGAGCCAGAAATGGGCTGAAATTAGCATTTGCTGGCCCAAGTGGATGCATATTCTTCTGCCTAATCTGTGTTTCTCCTGAATTCTACCTAATTTCAAAGTAGATTTAAAAGTTCTGTTTAATTTAAGGTTTTAAGACTTCATATTTGTGGAAACCAGAGGAAAAATTTATTCAGATGAATTAATTGATAGTACTGCTTACAAAATGCTATTTTAGGAGGAAGAATATAAAGGAGAAGGAACTGTGGCCATAAAATCATTCCCTCTATTATAAATTCTTTATATTATCTCTAGATAAAATATGTTTCATTTTATATTGTAACTTCTTTTTACTATGAGAGTTTGGTATTTTATAGTACATTTAACTTCAAATGTTTGCTTTAAGTTTTTCTAAAACTTAGAAAATCTCTAACTGGAAAAAAATTGGAGAAATAGATGATATATTTCATTTGTAGGAAATATATGTCTATTTCCTATAATCTAAAAATAACTGGATATAAATTAAGGATAAAGAGAACCTTCTTTCCACTTTAATATTAACTTATTTTTTTCAAAAATAAGATAATTATTTATATCATTACTTTTCAACATTGTGAATTTATAACATCTCCCAATCTGTTTTTGTACTAGATTATGAAAGAGAAATATATTATTATTTTTAAGTCAAGCAATTAGGACAGGTATTATCAAGTTACAGCTTCTATCTCCTTTAAGGAGGTTGTGATCTGGTTATAAACTCTCAGACTTTACAGGGCTTCTGAAGATATTAATGTTTCACTGAAGGAGGCACAGGATGAAACATTTTGGTGCCCTCCGTAGGGAACCAACAAACTCTCGACTCATCTTCATTGAATACGTTGATAAGTTTCAGAAATCTTGATAGTCTATCAAACTGTGCCCCTGTTTCTTTCATGACTCTAAGTAAATATGAGGACATTCTGTTCTTATCTTCTTAGGGATTTGTCCAGATTCTTGAGAAGGAAAATCATGATTCCATACTTGAACATACATGAATGAGAACAACGAAAAGAAATTAAGAAAGTGTAAGGCATCCTCCTGTTGCTTTCTTGAACTACCTTTAGCTTTTCAATTATGTAGCACTGTGGCTTGTTTCCAGCTGAGTAAATGAAAATATTTAGAGATCTTCAACTTAGTAACAACAAAGAGCTTGAACATCAATTATAAACTACTTAGGGTGAGGTAGATGTGTATGGTTTGATCATTAATGAGTACGGTTCTAATGTGTATATTTTAGTATTCAAAAAATGGCTCTTAGTGTCACACAAAAGTCAGAGTAAGCAGTGATCATAATAGTTCAACAGAAAAAGGTTCAAAGACTTGTACATGATACCATATATATTGACACTTCTTGAGCAATTTATTGCTATAGATTTCATGAAAAAATATGATAGATCTATAATCTACATTGTAAATTTAAAAAAATGTTTTCAAAACCATATTCAATATATATGTTTTAGTTGATTCTATAACTTATGTAAGAACTACAATTACTTATTTAGTTATATTATTTATGGAGTAAACCTTATTTTAAATTGTTACTCTACTTAGTGGTTAAGAATACATCCTTGATTTTATTATTTTCCCCAAACTTACAGATTTGCACTCAAGAGACCCTTAATGACTATAATTCCAGAAATATCAGATTTCTTTAGAATAAGAATATAGGTCTTGGCTTGAGAGTGCCATAATTAACACAGCAATATCATCTTCACATGGGCTCCCTAAATCAGCAGTCTTCATCTCAGCCAAAATCAGGAGTGCTTGATCCACATGCTCTCCTTGGGAATAGAATGAAGATTCTTTCTTTAGTGGCAGGAGAAAAGGGCTTTGCAGACAAAGCTGTTATGGTTGACAATAAGTTACTTTCTTCTTTTGACCAATTCATTGTTCCTTTCTCAGCCCTTTCTGCTCGCAGTGCCATAGAAAGGGTATTAGTTCTCACTTTTAAAGGAACAAAACAAAAGAGTCCACAGTGTTCTGTTTGTAAACCCTGATTGTGGAGAATAACACCAGCAGCTTGTCCTGCTCACAAGTGCCACAATCTCAACAACTCTGTTTGCAAAGGTCTGGAGATAAAGAGAGATCCAAACCCCACATCCCTTCCACATCCTGGGCATTAATGCTGTTCTTTTCTCTTCTGTCTAGCCAGCCCAGAGGAATAGGCAAGGCTAGGCAATGTGATCAAATCAGCAAATGGGCACAGCTGTCCCACTTCCCTCATTCTCGCCACTGCAGTGATGACATTGCAAGTTTGCTTCCATCTTCATATGTGGAAAAATAATAATGACAGTACTCAAGTAACTCAGATGTGGAAGGCATCCTCTGTTGATTTGCACACACTCACAAATGGGAGTTAGGATCAGAATCAGAATTAGCATAAATTCAGTAAAATGTTAGTCCTGACTTCAACGCCACACATGAATCCCTGAACTGTCAGAAGAGAATTAGCAATGTATTTGGTAATTGAATAATTTTTTAACTCTTGACATGGCATAGGAAAGACGGGTTAATTTACCTTAATGTGGTTCTTATTTTATTTTTTAAATAACTAGATAACTCAGCAGAGTGATTAACATTCTAGCAACAAATGATCATATTACTGCCAGGTCCTGACTTACTGTGAAGTCTCCAAGGTAAAAGGCTTTGAGTCGATAGTGAAACTCCATCCCCTTGGACTTAGGTATGGCTCCTCCTAAGGTGGCTTGTCTGGTGCCCTGCTGTTTGGAAATGACCCCAAGGCAGCAGTGGAAGATGAAGTTTCAGCAGGAGAGATTGAGAAGCTCAGAGGATTTGCTCTGGGATGCAGAGACTCTTGCCTGTGAGTGATCATTTCCAAAGAAGGCTTCACTAGTAGTATTAAATAATTGTGTCTGTTTCACTCTTTTGCCCTGATATGGTGACGGTGGTCCATGAATTTAAATAGTGTGTTGACTCTGGATGGCAACACTGGAAAATTTTATTTTATTTTATTTATATATATTTTTTATTGATTTTTCACAGAGAGGAAGAGAGAGGGATAGAGAGCTAGAAACATCAATTAGAGAGAATCATCGATCAGCTGCCTCCTGCACACCCCCTACTGGGGATGTGCCCGCACCAAGGTACATGCCCTTGACCGGAATCGAACCCAGGACCTTCCAGTCCGCAGACCGACGCTCTATCCACTGAGCCAAACCGGTTTTGGCAACGCTGGAAAATTTTAGAAGCAGGGAAACATCATATGGGGTCTTGAAAGACATAACTTAGGCATGTAAAATAATTTTCTCAGACATTCTCTCTCTCTCTCTCTCTCTCTCTCTCTCTCTCTCTCTCTCTCTCTCTCTCTCTCTCATTCTTTCTCTCTCCCACTCCCCTCTCTCTCCACACACACTATTTCACTATTTCTTTCCTTCAGGGGACAAATCATGCATTGCATGAAATAAAATTGAATCTCCAGGATTTTCCCCCAAATATACTTTCCTTAGTTATCTTACAAGAAATACAATATCCACGAGAAATATTATAGAAAGTTGACTTTTCTAGTCACTTAAGTTTGCAATTTTCCTGAATAAATTAGGTTGTAATATAAAAATTTCAAAGCCAGTGGCTTCTCCTTGTTGAAAGTTATCATTTAGAGACCTGCTACCACTGCCAGGTGATTTTATGTTTTAATACTGTGGCCATGAAGTCTCGGTGCAACAGTGCATTTATAATGAAAATGCTGGTTTGAAATTATGAAAAGCTTAAAATAAATTCAGAATTAGGTCTTCATAGATGAAGCTGGCCCCCGTTGCCTGCAAAGTCGATGGGGAGGGTGGAGGGAGGAAGGCTTCTTTTGTACAATAAAACCTGCCATATGGCATCTTGTCTAAGTGAACCCTCTGCGATTACATAGGTTGAGAATTTGGCCTTGGATCTGAATGAGCTGCTGAAATCCGATCAGCTAAAGGCCAACCTGCAGGAAGCTGTCATCACCTCATAGAGTTTGCAAAACTTAAAAGGAAAGCACTTTCTCTTTCAGGGTTGTTACTGACTAGGGGATATTTCTCACACTGAGGCACTGCAGCAAGTCTCACCTTTTGATGAATTTGGTTTGTTTTTGTTTTATTTGTTTGGTTTGGTTTTGTCCCATCCTTCATTTCCCTCTCAACCTCTGCTGGTATATTCTGGGTGCCTGAAGGCTGGAACGTTTCATCAGTGAAGATAAGATCTGCAAGTACTTTCATTCTGGCTGTCTTTCCCTTTTTCACTAATCCTCTTCACTCCTGCCACTATGGTACCAGACCCAAGCCACACCCTGGTTTTTGCTGGGATTCACTGAAGCGCTTGGCTTTGAAGTGAGTACTGGTTATGTGCTGGTGAATCATTCTGTAAATGTGTACATGCATTTGGCACTAGAAGTAAGACCTTCCTTAGAGATGGTTGTGTCAGTATTTCCCAGAGGAGCTCACCTGAGAGGACAAGAGCTTCTGTTCCATAATGATCACAACTTCCTACATCCCTTATTCATTTAGATAGACTCATTCTGGGTGGGATAAGAATAAAGTTTGTTTTCTCTGGAAAAATTTGCAAAAGAAATTCTATGATTCTTAATTGCAATGTGCTTGTTTCAATGACACATTTTAAAATGTTTTTACTAATATAATGTAGTCTCTTCTTTTATGCAATGTAAATATTAACTATGGAGTACATTTATACCAAACCCTTAAAAACATAACACTTTGAGAAATAGAACTTCCAAATTCACAAAAAGGTAATGTTGTCAGGGAGTTTAAAGAGTTCACATGTATTTTGGCTGCTTTGAAATAGTACACATGAGACTAATGTGGAATAGGAAAATGAGTCTCTGACACGGAGGTGTTCAATCATTGGTGTAACATCAAATAGCACAAGGGTTGTGGAATGCGAACTCAGAACCTGAAATAATAATAGATGCTAAATAAATACTAAATAAACATGAATTTGAATGGTCTGAGGCACCAGACACAACAAACATAATAATTTCAAGATTATTACAATAAAGAAAGTCTAAAACACCAGAGATAGGACAAACATTAAAATTGTAATCTATTTAATTTAATAATTCATTGTCATGAATATTTTCTCTTGATGTTAATATTTCCTCAGCTTACTTAAGAAGCAGAGGTGATACAGTGATATGAATCTTCAAATGTGCATCTTGAAAATGAGAAGAAGGTGGAGGAGGAAAGGGAAGAAGAGGAAGAAGAAGCAAAAGCAGAGAAAGGAGAGAATGACTAACTGTAATATGCTAAGCACTTGAAATTGTAAGAACTACAGCATAGTAAAAAAACAAACAAAAAAAAACACAAAAACAAAACAAAAACAAATACACACACACACACACACAAAAAAAAAAAAAATCGGGAATGAGATTGCCTGAGTTTAAGCCCTACACTAATATATAATAGCTCTGTGACCACAGATAAGTGCTCTAATGCCTCAAGCCAAAATTTTCCCTTCTTTGAAATAGGGATGATAATAGCACCTACTTCTTAGGATTGATGTGAGGATTAAATTAGTTAATAAGTCTGATACATTGAAATAAGATGTGTTTCTTTATAAGTAATAAAGATTAGTTGTTAATATATACTACCTCTAGTGCTTAAAACACCCTTATAAGTAGACCCATTTATTCAATTTTTACAAAGATAAGTACATTTCTCAATGCAGAAAGGCTGAGAAATTGCAGGCTGATTCCAAGAATCATGGTCCTACCTCTATGTTTCCTACTTCACGGTTAGCTATAGAGAACCTATGAATAGTCCACAAACTATTATCTTTTAATATTTATGATGTAATTAATTTTGAGTTCTTAAAATTAATAGCATAGTGGTTAAGAATATGTACTTTATGAATAAAATTTTAATGCCAATATCAGACAAAGATGATACAAGTATTAAACTACAGATCAATAACTCTGATGAATATTGATGCAAAAATTATCAATAAAACATCAGCAAACAAAATTAGACAGCACACAGTAAAATGATTATACACCATGACAAAGTGGGATTTATTTCTGGATTGCAAAGGTGGTTCAACCTATAAAAATCTGTCAATATAACACACCACATAGTTATCTCAATGGGTGAAGAAGAAGCACTTGACAAAATTCAACACCCTTTAATAAGAAAAATTACTCAACAAAACTAGGAATAGAAGAAAAGTGCCTTGTCTCAATGGTAAAAGACTGAAAGCTTTACCTTAAGATCAGGAACAAGATGAGAATGCCAATTCTTGCCATTTCTAGTCAACATGGTATTGAAATTCACACCCAGAGCAATTAGGCAAGGGAGGAAAAAAAGGCATCCAAATTGGAAATGAAGAAATAAAACTATCTCTGTTTACAGATGATGTGATTCTTTTATATAGAAATTCAAAAATTTCCATACAAAAAACCTATTAGAACAATAGACAAATTCAGGAAAGTTGCAGTATACAAAATCAACACACCAAATCAGTCATATTTTTACACACTAATAATTAACAATCCAAAAATGAAATTAGCCTAGCTGGTGTGTTCAGTGTTTGGCATTGACCTAAGAACGAAGAGGTCATGGTTCAATTCCCAGTCATGACATATGTCTGGGTTGCAGGCTCTATTCCCAATATGGGGCATGCAGGAGGCAGCCGATCAATGATTCTCTCTCATCATTGATGTTTCTCTCTCCCTCTCTTTTTCCCTTAGTCTCTGAAATAAATAAGGTTTTTTTGAGAGAAAGAGAGAAAAATCTACATTTAATACCACTTTGGAAAATAAAATTGCATGGTGTGAAAAAATGACTTAGAGATGGGAGAGATGGATTTTAAATGAATATAAAGAAATCAAATGTCAGAAGAGAGAAAGAAATAGGTGAAAGGAAGAAAAGGATGCATATTCTAGTTAATGTAGAATGGATTTGGTCTGAATTATGAGAGTGTTTTCTAAGGGTTTTTCACAAATTGAAAGATGAGGAAACTTAAAGTAGGTTTAGAGAAGTAAATGTAATCTAAATTATTTCAGTTAGCAAAATATGGTTTTTAAATAGGAAAATATAGAGGCTAAAGTATAACATGCCTCTTATAATTACATATATGGTTTAAACTATTCATAAAACATCTACAAAGAACTCCCTCCATTCCCCAAGCAGTAAGAGGTATTTTGAAGGACACACAAAGGATGCATATCTTTTTTTTTTTTTCCTTTTAAGAAGTGCGCAAAGTTCCTCAGAAGAGGATTTACATACATGAAAAACTTTAGAGCAATTCACAAAAGTTGTTCACTAGGGCTTCATGGAAAGTAGCCATGAACAACAACAACAAAAAATTGTGGATGGCCAAACTGAGAGGAAGCTAAATCTAGGTGCCTTGATTAGAAATGCCAGGAACTTAATGTTATGATTTTCATAAGACAAGAGAGAGTAAGAGGGAACTCTAGGAGGGGGACATACTGTGAAATTGTTTGGCAGATTATTCACATTTGTTGGAATAAAGGAAATGTTGGCAAAAAATGAGGAAATTATAAGTTTGGGTTAATATCACAGACAAAGCATAGAGTACGTGTCAAAGACAGAATGGCGAAGGATGGAGATATAGGAATTGAGGATGACTAAAGTTTTTCAACTAACAGATGCCAGCTAGGATTCTCAGTGACACATTCAAATCTTATATTTTTTTCTTAATCCTCACCCCACCTCCGGCATGCTTAGAGAGGAAGAGAGAGAGAGAGAGAGAAAGAGAGAGAGAGAGAGAGAGAGAGAGAGAGAGAGGAACATTGATCATCAATCAGTTGCCTTTTGTATGTGCCCTAACCAGGGATCGAACCCATAACCCAGGTAGTTTGTGCCCTGACAAGGAATTGAACTGGCAACTTAGGCAATCTAACTGGCAACCTTGCAGTGAATAAGAGGACAATAGACGAACTGAGCCACTCTGGCTTGGCAATACATTGAAAAAAATTTGGGGGGGGGGGGGGGGGGGAACTGGTTGTAATAAGCACTTTCTTTTTAAAATTTAACCAGCACATATATTTTCATTCATACATATTCTCTCTCTCTCTCCCCTTTTGTTCTGCCATAGGAGACAGTTAGATGGACTTTAATAGAACTCAAATTTCATTTTTAATAACCTTTGTTTAAGGTCTCAGTTGTCCCTGCAGATTCTCACATGATTCTCCAGGAGCCCTCTGACATGTGTGTCTCCTGTCAGAATTCTGAGCTCTTTGTGGCTGCTGCCCATTTTGAGCTGTGAAAGTCATCACAAGCCAAAGATATTCCAGGGAAAAGTTTTGGGTGCTGTGAACACTACCTCACAGGCACATCTGTAGAAATAAAGGTCTATTAAATTAAGAAGTGAATAGTAGAAGAACAAATAAAACTTTAGGTGATATTCTCAGAAATATTTGACCAGAATATTAACTACTTATTAACTATATGAGCCTAACATATTACATTGTTTTGATCACTGGCATAGCTGTCAAATTTACTCTGTCATTAAATGTGTTTGAAAAGCATTCTCTCTAGCTCTTACTTCTGCTTTCATTCTAACTTTCTCTCTTTACTTTGAGCAAAATAATGCATTTACTTGTCAAAGCTAGTTTTCTTAAGGCACATAATGCCCCATGGTTTGCTTAAGTAGCCAACAGGAACTTTCTGATAAGACCTTCAACCTTGCAGCATTACAGGAACTGTTTGACAGTGGAACAATATTGTTCTGTTATAATCTATCATATGTAATAAAAGAGTAATATGCAAATTGACCATCACTCCAATACACAAGATGGCTGCCCCCATGTGGACACAAGATAGTTGCCACAAGATGGCCAGCAGGGAAGGGCGGTTTGGGAGGGACCAGGTCTGGGAAGCACAGTTGTGGGAGATCAGGCCAGCAGGGGAGGGCAGTTGGGAGGGAACAGGCCTGCAGGGAGGGCAGTTGGGGGCAATCAGGCCTTCAGGGGAGGGCAGTTAGGGGTAACTGGGCTGGCAGAGGAGGGCAGTTAGGAGGGACCAGGCCTGCAGGAGAGGACAATTGGGGGCAACTAGTCCTGTAAGGGAAGGCAGTTGGGGGGACTAGGCCTGCAGGGGAAGGCAGTTAAGGAGGAACCAGGCCTGCAGGAGAGGGTAATTAGGGGAAATTGGGCCCATAGTGGAGCAGTTAGGTATCAATCAGGCTGGCAGGGAAGTGGTTAGGGGGTGATCAGGCTGGCAGGCAGAAGTGGTTAGAGGAAATGAGGAAGGCAGGCAGGCGAGCAGTTGGGAGCCAGCAGTCCTGGATTGTGAAAGGGATGTTGGACATCCCTTGAGGTGTCCCAGATTGGAGTGGGTGCAGGCTGGGCTGAGGGACACCCCCGTGCATGAATTTTGTGCACCAGGCCTCATATATATGTGTATATATATTATGGACCCAGGCATCATATATATATATATATATATATATATATATATATATATATATATATATATATATATATATATATATATATATATATATATATGATGCCTGGGTCCATAATGTCCAAAATGACCAAACAGATGACCGAACACTGGAAGTCAGTCCTGAAGTCAGGTTACCCAACACTGACTGCTGAGGCCCAGATCAGGCCCAGAGAGAGAAGCAGGGTCCTTGGCAACCTCGTTGGCAGCTATTGACCAGCCCTTGCCTCTCTTCCTCTCTGTGCCTTGACAGCAACCACAGGGGCTTCTGATCAGCCCTGTCTCTCTGATCAGGCCTGGAGATAGGCTTTGAGATGCTGACTGGTATAGAAACCAACCAATTGGAACCAAATCTGGGTGAACTGTGAAGGCAGAACCTAAGGTGGGGGTTGAGGAGGTGTTTTAAGGGCAACAGCTGTTTTGTGTAAGGTGCAAGAAAGCAGCTCACTTTTTTAATAACCAGTTTGGCAGCATAGTGCATAGGGCTGGCTATCAGTCCGCATATAGGGATTACATATTTTTATCTGCCAAGATCATCTCCTCTGGCTGAAAAAGCCCCCCACCCCCATTTAAGCAATCTTATCCTATATAATCTGTATCTATACTACTAAAAGGGTAATATGCTAATTAGACTGGGTTGACCAGTCATCTTCTGGATGTCCGAATTTCTTCTGGACAAAGCCATGGTGGTGGGGGCTGAGGTAGAAGCAGTTAGGGATGATCAGGTTGGCAGGGGGTTAGGGGCAATCAGGCTGGCAGGGGAGAGCAGTTGGGGGTGAGATCAGGTAGGCAGGGGAGGGCCATGGGGGTGACATCAGACCAGCAGGGGAGGGCAGTTAGGGGCGATCAGAGAGGCAGAGGGGTTAGGGGTAATCAGGTAGGCAGGCAGAGGCAGAGGTGATCAGGCAGGCATTCAGGAGAGCAGTTAAGAGCCAGCCAGCAGTCCCAAATTGTGATAGGGATGTCTGATTGGAGACAGTGCAGGCTGAGCTGAAGGAATTCACGGCCCACCCCACCACTCCCGGTGCACAAATTTCATGCACCAGGCCACTAGTTTGATTATAAAAAGCTGGATACACACACACACACACACACACACACACACTTATGTATATGTGTGTGTATATATATGTGTATATGTATATGTATTATATATGTATATGTATATGTATATGTATATGTATATGTATATGTACATGTACATGTATATGTATATGTAGATATGCATTTATATATACATTCCCCTAACATTTCTGGAGTTCTAATCCTTATATAATAAAAGGACAATTTGCAAATTGACTGAAAGGTGGAATGACTGGTCTCTATGATGCGCACTGATCGCCAGGGGGCAGATGGTCAATGCAGGAGCTGCCTCCAGCCCTCAGGTCCCAATTGCCCAATGGGAAATGAGGAACAGGGGTTGGGTGGCCAGGGATATGGGTGGTGCCAGGCCAAGACCCCCACCCTGTCAGTTGCTTGACATACAGAGGGCCACTGGCGGCGGGAGGACAGGGCAAGAGAGTGGGTGGGAACAGACAACCTTTCCATCCCTTCCCCCAGTAGGCAGGCTCGGATCACCTGATGGCAAATGGGGAACCGGTTGTGGGTGGCAGCAGGGGGTGGGGCCCACTGCTGGCAGCCAGGGAACATGGCCCTGATTGCAGGCCTGACCTAGGGACCAACCAGTGTATAAATCTAGTGTATCCGGCCTCTAGTGTATATATCCATCTATCACTATATCTCTATATATCTCTATCTCTATATACCTGTATACCTATATATCTAGATATCTAGATATCTATATTTATTAGGCACAGATCAATAGTCCTTTTTTCCTCCAATTTTTCCTTATTATTAGTAGGGGTAACATGTTAAAGTTAACCAGGGAGCAATATTTCCAAAGTCAAACTTTGACCAACTATTGAAATAAACTAAATTCTAAATTGAGGCTCCCTACTTAAGAAACACTCACTAAATAATAAAATTATTTATTACAATATTAAATAATAAAAGCCTGGAAAATAATTTACATATAAAATGCAATATGTAAATAATCTCTATAGTATTCATAAGATTAGGAAAGATTGCCAACATATTCATTCATTTATATATTCATTCCCCTAAAGTTTCTGGAATTCTACAATTTATCCAGACACTTTGCAAGGTGTCAGCTGAAGAATACTGAACTCATGTGGTTTATATTCTGGTGAAAAGAGACCCACGATTTTTAAAAGTGTAAAAAAGCTCATCCAGCAGTTATATGATTTATAAAGGCTTTAGACAAAAATAAGAGAAAAAGAATACACATGAGATGGTTATCATTTTAGAGAGGGTGTCATGGGAGGCTTCTCTTAGGGGACAACATATGAACAACAAGCAGTAAGAGGTGAGCTCATGTTTATAATCTACATTCAAATAATATATTGTCACTGTTTCATTGAGTCATCAAAACCATTAGTCCCATATGTGTTTAACTCTAGGATAATTCTTTTACAAAATTTATTGGAGTATTAGGTGTGTATTAGAAGCCTACAGTCTCACTATGGGATTACATTAAAGAGTAAGTAATATTTTTGTGCCTGAGTTTACTCACATGTAAAATGAGAATAAAAATAGTATCTACTTCACCAAATTCTAAGCACTTTGCATGTAATTGTGTTGTTAGAACAGTGTCTTGTATGTAATATGGATTACATAACCATTAGTTCTTTTGTTATTATTGTTTTTGTTTTTCTATAAACAGGAATAACATGTGAACAGGCTAAGACATCTTGGCATATACTTTATGTTGAAAGCATAATTATTATTAAACTTTTTTGGATATATAAGTGAGGAGTAGTTAATTTTTACAAACGTTTGACCATTTTTCTTCATATAAAATTTAATGTCTGACTTTGGGTTTGTAAAATGGATAAAGTAAATTTAATAAAAAATTTGGGGAGTGGCATAAGTTCTTAAACATAAGTGTTACACTATGACCCAAGTATTGCTTGGGGCAAATATTTTATCCTTTATTCCCTATTTAATTATCTTGGAATGGCTCATTTAAAAAAAGACATAATAATTATCATAGAACAACATTAAACTCTGTAAATTACATATTAATTTTAGGAAGAAAAGAAGCATTGAACTAGTATACACTGGCATACTGGGAATAAATTGAAGGAAACCAGACTCAGTTATCTAGTTACCTAGAGTGTTTACAAAAGTGGAATGTGATGAAAATTCTACTGTTACTTTCAATACTCTGTGAAAATCCAAATGAGATATCTTTAACAGAATTATTGCCTTGTCTGATGGGCTTCGTGTCCAAAAGAATAAGATCCTAAAGTTAAAAGGGTACCACTGCAGTTACTGAAAGACGAGTCTACTTCTATCATGAACACTATCTTCAGCATAACTGTTTTCTCCTAGTCGCCAAAGCCAAGGCCAAGTGTTAATCTCTCCTCCTCCCCCTCTCTCTTTCATACTTTTAAAAGACTCAATAAAGTTGAGGTGTCCCAAAACAGAATAATTTGATATTTACCTTCAACTATTTGAGAAACAGAAATAGTTGTTCTCTAAACAAATAAACAAACAAAAAGTTGGGAGTGTATTTTAAATAACCAGAGCCAAAGAGGAATAATGTATGTTTTTACTTCTTTTCAATGTTCTTTCTGTTACACTCCAAGTCCATTTGTACCAACAGTAGCAACTTTCTTTTCCCCCATATAATCAAACATTTAGCTTTACAGGGTTATTAATCACACTTTGCACTTAGATGGCCTGAGTTTGAAAAGGAATTGCTTAGAATTCTATAAACAGTCATTAATCCTTAGAGAGAGAGAGAGAGAGAGAGAGAGAGAGAGAGAGAGAGAGAGAGAGAGAAAATAAAAAGGGGGGGGTGACAATTCAGAAGTTTATATTCATTTTATTCAAAATATTGAGTTTATAGAATTATCATGGGCTCAACATTTTTCATATGACCCTGCTCCTTAATATTTTTCTAGATGTGCAAGCAGGTATAGGTTTGAAACAGTGAAGTTGTGGGACAATCTGGCCATTTTGTCTAATGTTGGCCATCCTTTAGTCTTTCACTTTTTCACTTTTTTTACTTGGAGGTAATTTTCCCATGGAACCTCTCTGACACTAGAATAGGGCCTCCTGTAGGTGGTCCATTGAGTTGCATACATTAGCACCCGCATATATGATGTCATTCATGTAATTCTATTTTTCCAATTTGAGACTGTAAAATCTTACAACATAATTTGTTTTACTCATCCTTTCTTTCCCAATCTATAGCATGATGTGCGTAGTAAACAGGATGTATTTGTTATTGAATAATGAATGCAATGTGACTTTGATGTTCTGAATACAGTACAGCCTCTGTTATGAACTAATTGTGTGACTATAGGCAAATTTAGTAAACTTCCTAGTACTCAGTATCCTTCTTTGCTAAAAACAATAATGCTAACATTTTGAAAGCAATTGTTATGGACTGTGTTGTTATAAGCAATATAATAGCTCATTAAGTCCTATAAAATCCTGTAACATATATTCTCTTATTATTTATAATGTATAGGTGAAGGAACCCATGTCCAGAGGGATTAAATGTATTAGATAAGTGAGTAAATGACAGAATGGAGAATTTGAATCCAGGCATCCAGGTTCTTAATCATTGTGGTATATGCCTCCCTTAAGTGATTTTTCAGTTTTATTTCAAAATTAATATTGAATAATAGTTTAAATGTGTTTAAAGACTTTCCATTGATGGGTCAACCTTTTCTTTTACAACTCTTAGCTCTTAAGTTAGCAGATGTTTAGCATTCTTGTTTATAAAACAGTCATAATAATACTGACCTCTTCTTATTATCTAACAATTAAATAAAGTAGTATCTATAATGTATCATCATTTAATAAATGCAATGATTTTATTGTAGATATAATAAAAATAATAGGTATTCTCATGTGATTTGATTTAAATTAAATAATAAATAGTGCCAAAATATGTTTTCTGGGAATAGCTTTGGAGGATAAAGGATGCTCACTTAAGGCAAAATTATTCAAAGTAAAGTTCTATAAAGCCATTACATCTTAAATAGCTTAAGATGTAATGGCTTAAGCCATCACAAGAAAAAATTAGGTATATGAGGTGATGGATATTAACTAAACTTATTGTAGCAATTATTTCACTATTAATACTGCAATTTAAACCAATAAAATGTTATATTTCAGTAAAACTGGACAAAAAAGGATCTACAGTGGCTGAGTTATTTGGAATATTATAAGTTTTTCAATGGCTTTGGAATAACACCTTATCCCAAATCAATACCATAATCTGGTTTAAAAATATAGACACTGCTAACAGCAAGAATAAGAAAATAAATTTTGTTTTATTTTAGTAGGCAGAGATGAGGCAATGGAGGCCCATGTGTCCATGGTCAAACTGTTAGTAAGAGGCAGAGCCAGGATTGGAAGATAGATCAATCTGACACAAAGGTCCTGTGCTCTTGCTAAATCACTTGCTATTTGAAAAGCATAGTTTTAGGTAATGTATACATTCTTTCTCCCAGGCTCACATAGCTTGACCTAGCTTCTGTTCATGGTACTCAACTCCAAGAAAGCTCATTAATTCACTCAGCTCATTATTTATGACATGCATGATAGAGAGGGATATGCCTTGTAGACACCATAATCTCTAGAATTAATTTTAAGCACATCGAAGGAAATTCATTTGTCTCCCTTCTTTATAGGAACACAGATTTACTACCAAAATTTTAATTTTGTGGCATTACAATTTACTTAATTTTTCCCCCCAAAACTAGCAAACCTGAATAAACTTGGTTTTCAGATGAACCACAGACTAAACAGGCCACAATGCAGAATCTTCTTGGGGATAGAGAGAAGAAAAACCTCATTACATAGGCATTCAGCCAGTCCTGAGGAATCAACAGTGCATTTTCAGAATCTTTGCAATATTAAACACAGGTCATAAGTAAAAGAAAATAGGAAATAAGGACCGGAGGTTGGGAAGCCTGGAGTCAGTTCAGACTGTCTGAATCACTTATGCTGTGGTGGTGATTTGAGCTGACAAAATGTTATTGGAGAGATCACTCTCCTCAACACTGTTTGCTTTGGGAAGTCAGGCAGAGATTTATTATGGCTGAAAGCATTTACAGCTGTCGGATGTAAGTGCTGGGTTAAGCGAGTTGAAAATATCAGCTGAAATTAATAGCATGAGTTGTGATTTTGAATATTTTCAACAGTTGTGTTGGGGGTAGTGGGGGGGAGCCAGAGACCACAGTTTTATTCTATACTTACAATGACATTTGGTTGTAAAAAGAAAGTCATGATATAGCATGCAAGTAAAAGGGCAATCCAGTATCTACTGAAAATAATCCAGAGAGCTGAAATGCTGGTAGATGGACTGGCGATTAATGAATGGCATTTTGATGTATGTCAAGATGTTAAATTCAATATCTAGAATGAATTAAGGAAGGAAACACTGGAAGTGATGTCTCTCTACAGCATGTTCATCTTGTAGAGAGTAACAATCACTACAATTCTAGTGTCTAAAGATACCAGAAAAGTATTTGGGTGATGAAGATAGATTACAGAGATAGGTATTGTATATAAAACTATTGGTCATTATTTTATATTTATATCTTCAAGTATGAATCGCTATAAATATTTATCCAGTTATGTATCTTGGAAAATGTAAACTCAATCAAAAACTAAGAATTCAGGTTTTGATTTAATTTCTAGGTCCATGACACAATGGGAGAACTGCACACATCTTAAAGTGTTCAACAGACTTTTGTGATGCAGAACTATTCACACTTAGTGTTTATTATAAAACCCCAAGTATCCTATCTAATAAAAGAGTAATATGCAAATTGACCATCACTCCAACACACAATATGGCTGCTCCCATGTGGTCAAAATGGCCCACCTCTGTAGACACTAGTTGGCCACCATATGATGGCCAGCAAGGGAGGGCAGTTGGGGGGCACCAGACATGCAGGGGAGGGCAGTTATGGGGGGCAAGGCCTGCAGAGGAGGGTAGTTAGAGGGGGTTCAGGCCTGCAGGGGAGGGAAGTTAGGAGGACCAGGCCTGCAGGGGAGGGCAGTTTGGAGGGACACAGGCCTGCAGGGGAGAGCAGTTGGGGGGGACCAGGTCTGCAGGGGAGGGCAGTTGTGGGGAACCAGGCCTATAGGGGAGGGGAGTTGGAGGGACACAGGGCTGCAGAGGAGGGCAGTTAGAGGCAATTGGGCAAGCAAGGGAGCAGCAGGGTTTGGGTTCTCTCCAGATTGCAGACTGCTCCGGGTTGGGTTGGGTGTTGACATTGTGTCCACACCTCTCCTCTCCTACCTGTTTCCAGGAGGGCCTCTTTCTTCACTTGATTCCAAGGAATCTGAATCTAAGTGTCGCCAGCAGATTTATTTATTTTCTATCTATCTATCTATCTATCTATCTATCTATCTATCTATCTATCATCTATCTATCTATCATCTATCTATCTGTCATCTATCTATCTATCTATCTATCTATCTATCTATCTATCATCTATCTATCTATCATCTATCTACTATCATCTATCATCTATCAGAATAAGTTGTTTCATGTGTATCTATAGATTTGGTGTGTATGGATTTGGTGTGAGGAGGTGACTTCAGGATTTTCTTATGTGGCACATTTATAACCAGGATCCCTGTGACCTTTAATTTCTGTATAGTCTTTCTTGGTTTTTCATTTTTGCTATTTTTGGTCATGAAGATTGTGTGTGTGTGTGTGTGTGTGTGTTCGTGTATTCTAAGTAATGAAATACACAATACACTTAGGAAGATATACTCTACTTTGAGATTCCATCATATTTTCTTCTAGTTCTTTTATGATTTTGTTCATTTACATTATATTTTCTTTTTCAATTCAAACCTCAATAATTTTTTCATGTTTCTCTTTAGCTGTTTCCACTATTAAGGGTAGCCTTATCTTGACTTCTAGTAGCATAGGTTAGTTTTGCTTGTTATTTTTGGGCTATAGGTAAATTATATAATCATTGTGTTTTCTTGTGTGAGACTTATTTTGATAAAATGTGTGTTTGGGGTGTTTATTTTATTCTATATCCTCATTCTGAATATTACTCTGTTCTGTAAATATACCAAGATTTATCAAGTGTTCTACTGAAGGGCAGTTTTAATTCTTATATTACTAATAAAATAATATGTATATTTTATAGATATTAGTAACCTTGCTGCTAGGAACATGCTGGGCTGCTTGTCTTATGTCACTTCGATGTTTGGGTATATGTATATTTATTAGGTGTAACCTAAGAGTGTGATTGCTGATTATGGATATGAATATTCTCTATTTTAGTGGGCACTGACTAGAGTTTTTCAGCACTGTTTAAGTTTTTCCAGTTCATTTATATGCTTTAAAATACTTAGCATTTTAATCATTTTCTAAATTTTAGTCATTCTGGTGAATATTGTTATGTTCTATTGTTTTTCATTTACATTTCTCAGATTGTCAATCAAGTTGAACACCTTTCTCATGTTTATTTTCCATTTGCATATGTTTTTTCAATTGCTTTTTCAAGTCTTTTGCCCCGTTACTACTGAATTTTCGGTTTTCCATAATGATTTTTAGGTGTTCTTTATATATTATAGATGAGCCTTTTGTTGGTTGTATATATACATTATAAATGTCTTTTCACACTTTGGTTTGCCTTTTGGTTATGTTTATTATGCACTAACAAACAATTTTTAAATAATCCGAAGTATCATTTTTCTTTGTTAGTATCTTTTTTCTCTTTTAAGAGATATTTGCCTAAAACAAGATCACCAAAATATCATCCTGCACTTTGTTAAAGCATCATGTTTTTGACACTTAAGTCTGCAATGCATTAATTAAAAAAATATATATATTTTATTAATTTTTTACAGAGAGGAAGGGAGAAGGATAGAGAGCTAGAAACATTGATGGGAGAGAAACATCGACCAGCTGCCTCTTGCACACCCCCCACTGGGGATGTGCCCGCAACCAATGTACATGCCCCCGACAGGAACCGAACCCTGGATCCTTCAGTCCGCAGGCCAACGCTCTATCCATTGAGTCAAACCGGTCTTGGCATGCAAGCATTAATTTTTATTTATAGGGTGAAATGAGAATTAATTGAGTTTTGTGTATATAGAGAGGTAGGGATTTACCTTTATTTTTGTCTCTGTGGGTACCCAGTGTGATGAGAAAATCCTGAGATGGCCTCTGAGCTACCTATCCCTGGTATTTAGTATCATCTCCTTTCCTAGAGTATATGAAGAATTATAAGCATAATGGATTTTACTCTTGGTTAAGTTAGATTATAGAACAAAGGTAAAGTAATTTTTCAGATGTCATTAAGTCCTCAATTCAGTTGACTTTGATTTAATTAATAGGGAGATTAACTGAAGTGAATCTGATATAATGAGATTATTCCTTCAGAAGGACTTTTTTTTATTTGTTTGTTTGTTTGTGTTTTAAGGGAGAGATTTAAGAGCATAAGATAAATTTTCTTGTTGGCTTTAAAAAAGTAAACTGCCATTTTGGAGAGGGACCCATATGTGAGGGAATAGCAGGTGGTCTCTGTCAACTGAGGGTCTGAGTCTAACAACTGCAATAAATGAATTCTAACAGCCAGGTGCCTAGAAGAGGATCTAGCGCCTCTAGCCCTGACCTGCACCTCCAATGCAGGCTGTGAAGTCCTGAGCAGAGGACCAATTCACCTGTATGTACCTATACCCACAGAAATAGAAAGTAATACATTTGGATTATTTTAAGCCAATCAATGTGCGATAATTTCTTGTGGCATCATATAAAACTAATACAGTAGTTGATACATAACTACTTATTGAAAAATGCACAATTTTCTCAACAGCACTGTAGTGCTACCTTAATCATACATGTCTGTCTCAGGATTCACCATTGAGTGCCAATGCTTATGCTGATACCACATTATCTTACATAGTGAAAGCCTAATATGCTAAGTGTCTGAGTCGACCTGTTGTCCATTCAACCAATCAAAGCGTGATATGCTAATGATATGCTAAGGCTGCTCAACCGTTTGCTATGAAATGCACTGACCACCAAGGGGTAGACAGTTGACCAGTTGGCCAGTTGCTATGACATGCACTGACCACCAGGGTGCAGGCACTCTGTCCTGTAGGTTAGCTTGCTGCTGGGGTCCAGCCTATCAGAACTGAGTGAGACAGGCCAGACACACTCTGTAGCCCTCCCTTTATCCCTCCCCTGCTGGCCAACCTCCTATGTCCCTCCGCAGCCCCGATTATGCACCAGTGGGGTCCCTCAGCCTGGCATGTACCCTTTCACAAACAGGGACTCCTCAGGGGATGCCAGGAGTTGGTTTCAGCCCAATCCCTCAGGCCAGGCCAAGGAACCCACTGGTGGAGGAATTCATGCAATGGTCTTCTAGTCTTTTTATACTAAATCTTGATGTCTAGTTGTGTTAAGTATCTTACTTTTTGCTTTTTGTTTTTATCCTGTTTTAACATTTCCTTGGCAGCCTTTGGTCCTTTGCATTTCTGTAGATAATTTAGAATATGGCTGGACATTTTTGAAAAACAAATTCTGAAATTTTGATTGGGGCTGCATTGAACCTACATAAATACCAGTAATTTTATATTTTACCCACAATTTTATGTTTTATGTATATAAATGTATTTCACATTATGAGCAAGAATGCAATGAATATATGTGAATTCCCTCCATTTTTCTCTCTTAGTTTCCCTACTTAATTTTAGGATATAAAAATATATTCTTATTCTTCACCTATATGCTTTAGTTATATTTTCTAATTTTTCACTTCATATATATATATATATATATATATATATATATATATATATATTATTGATTTCGTACAGAGAGGAAGGGAGAGAGATAGAGAGTTAGAAACATCAATGAGAGAGAGTCATCGATCAGCTGCCTCTTGCACACCCCCTACTGGGGATATGCCCGCAACCAAGGTACATGCCCTTGACCAGAATCGAACCTGGGACCCTTCAGTCCCCAAGCTGATGCTCTATCCATTGAGCCAAACCGGTCTTGGCTAATTTTTCACTTTTAATTGATTCCATTTTTATCCTTCTTGTAAAATATAATGAAATCAATGTTTATATTGTCTTCTAATTTCCTTATGCCTTTCCTTCAAACTTTGTATTATTTTGCATTATTGAGGCTTATTCCATAAATATTCTATTATGAACGTATAAATACTTGTTTTAGCTTACTCTACAATGAAATAAATTGCACATTTTTGCCATTTATTAGACAGTAGTTTTTCCAGTCTTTTTTTTTTGTTTGTTTAATTGAATTTTGTCCTCTAGTAATTTTTTAAGGAAGGAGTTATGAGTTATGGAATCTTAACTTTTTTTTACCTTATTGTATTTTAATACGAGTTACAGTTTGATGGTTTATATAATTCTTGGTCCAGGTTTTTCTTTTTTATGTATTTTGTATTGGAACTTCTCTGTCTCCTAGAATTTCCTTCCTCTGGAGAAATTTGAGGTCATGCCAATTTTCACTTCTTTTGGTCACCACTCCTTTAAAAATTATTTTTAAATGTGTTTTTATTGATTTTTGAGATAGAGGAAGGGAGGGAGATAGAAATATAGAAACATCAATGAAAAACATCCTCAATGGGCTGCCTCCTGCATGCCCCCTACTGGGGATGGAGCCTGAAACCCAGGCACTGGATTGATCTCAAATCAGTGACTTTTTGGTTCTTCAGTCAATGCTCAACCACTGAGCTACACCAGCCTTGGTTAGCTTAGCTTTTCTCTATTATTTTTTGCTGAGATTTTCAGCTATCCTCAGATATTGCAGATGGGGATGCGGTTTTACCTAACATTTATTAAATCAAGATTTTGCATTTCTAACTTTCCTTGTTATTTTGTGGTAATACCTAGTATTCAAGTCAAGAAAGCAAAAATACAGCTGCACACTTTCACATCTAAGCCGAGTAGTATCTATGCTATTATGCTACAGTGCATTTCTGTATAAGGGAGTGAGGAAGGAAGAGAGGGACAGTGAGGGAGAGAGAGAGAGAGAGAGAGAGAGAGAGAGAGAGAGAGAGAGAGAGAGAGAGAGAGAGAGAGAGAGAGAGAGAGAGAGAGAGAGAGAGAGGAGAGAGAGAGAGAGAGAGAGAGAGATCTGTAGACATATCTTTGGTGTCAAATCCAAAATATCATTGCTAAGTCTAATGTCAAATGAAGTAGTCCAGGATGGCAATAACTTGAACCTAATTAAAATTATGGTGCTATGGCATTTGGAATGGAGATCAAAGGACAGATTATAAACATGCTTCCTTTACACAGTGGAATTAGATGTCTAGTTTCTGACAGGAATTTGCTGACCTAGAAGCTTAGCATGATGAAATAAATAAGCACTGTAGGGTGAATATGTAGGAATGTATAAAATGGGTAAGTGCTGTATTTGCCTTAAAAACATCCATTCCTTCTGCTCATGGAATAGTGCCCTGGTTTGTCTTTGTAGTACTACAACTCCTTGTCTTGTAAGACATAAATATTCATGAGGCTGACTGTCTCTCTCTTCCCATCTCTCCTTCCTCAATCCCATAGGAAAGAGCAATAATCACAGGTAAGGTAGTCAATCAGCACATTATTCCCACCCATCTCTCCATTATGTTCAAGGATAGTAAAAAAGCCTGATGAGATTCATTTCTAAGGTGTTAGTGAAATTATTGGGAAAGGAAAGCCATTTCTACTGGGAATTTATTTTATTGGTAAATATTAGCATTAATATAAACAAATATTATTTTTTTTGCTAACCTCAAGGACAGTAAAAGCCCATTTGAAATGGAAGGATTTGGTAAGGTGTAGCAATGACCAATGTATGTGTTAGAAATAGGATATACATAAGGTGAAACTTGATGTTTTGTTAATATATTCTCTTATCTTAGACATAAAGTATCTTCACTGCCTTTGATGTAAAGATCAATTAGGACTATTGTATTCATTAATGGATAAATGACACAACTAGAAAGATGTCTTTAACCATTTTCCACAGAAGAGTCACTTTTCTTCATCTATGCTTCTAGACCCAAAACAAACCATTTCATTGCCATTTCCTTTATTTTCTCAAGTGTTGATTGGTAAAACACACATAGTCATGTGTGCACATTCACTTTTATACATAGATTCAGCAAAGAGTTTAAGTAGTTTTTATAAAACTTAGTTCCTATTACATGTGAAACACTAACCTAGCATGAGAGATATAAAGATTAATAAGACATATTTGAGGATCCCTCCAAGAAGATATGATCATGAAAAACTTAGGTAATACCTTCTAATATTCTGTGATTATATGATATTTTTGTTCCCATGTTATAGGTAAAAGTAAGAGTCTCCTTGTTATTTTTGCACAAGTTAAATATATATTAGGAACTTAGTAAATACTTATTTGATTCATGGTATGTTGCTTTAGACAAACTTATTTTCCCAGAGACCCTGAGAGATATTCTGTGACTAATATGTCTCAATTTCAGAGAACTCCTATAATAGCTATCTACAGTCTCTATTTTCTTCCAAAGATTAATCTGGTTTGGATGGGAATTTTTGATAAAGACAGATCTATCACAACCTATAAAAATAACTCAAATTATATCAAAGTGTGGTGCCACAGTTACTGTGGGAAGTACTAGCTCTGTAGGAAAGCATGATCTTAAAACAACTTTTAAACAATTTGTTGCTTACTCTGTTGCTTACTCTCCTGCCTTATGAGGAAAACTTGAGATTTATCATGCTTAATTGGTCCTCAGGGAAACATTTACTATTTTCAACATGATCTACACAGGAAACCTCCCCACACACATCTCACTAAAACAAAATGTATCCTTTGAGATTGTAGATTTGGAGTGAACCATAACCGATGTGTATTATGAAAATATCCCATTATTTATAGATGAATAGATTTATTGCAAGATATCCCAACTTCCTACATGTTATCCATCATTCCAAGATAAGGTCTTTTTCCAATAATCAGCTCTAATAGTAATAGTCTATATGTACATACCCTTTCACAGATTGCAAATTAATATAATATAAAATGTAACTTTATATAACATTTGAATATACTTTACAAAATATAGTAATCTGAAAACAACCTTGTATTTGGAAGATGTTTTGGGGATGGGAATAACAGTTTAATAGTCCTACTTTGTACCCATGCCAACATGTGCAGGTTTCAAAATAGATTTGATATATAACCTGGCTCTGTCACATACAAACTGGGTTACTTAGGTAATTACTGAATTCTTCTTGCCTCAGTTTTCTCAACTACAAAAGAATGATATCTGCCCTGCTTGCTGGCATGGACCAGTGGTTGAGCATCTGCTCAGGAACCATGGGATCACAGTTCAATTCCTAGTCAGGGCACAAGCCCTGAGGGTGAACAGGAAGCAGCCAACCCATGATGTTTCACTCATTGATGTTTCTATCTTTCTATCCCTCTCCCCTCCTCTCTCTCTAAAATAATAATAATAATAATAATAATAATAATAATAATAAAAATCTATATTAATAAAAGGGTAATATGCTAATTAGACTGGGTCAACCAGACATCTTTTGGATGTTCGACTTCCTTCAGAACAGTTAGGGGCTACAAGGCAAGCAGGGGGACAGTTAGGGGTGATCAGGCAGGCAGGTAGAATGGTTAGGGGCAATCAGGCCAGCAGGGGAGCAGTTAGGGAATAGCCAAGCCAGCAGGGGACCAGTTGGGGGGTGACCAGGCTGGCAAGCAGAGGCAGTTAGGGGCAATCAGGCAGGCAGGCAGGTGAGCAGATAGGAGCCAGTGATCCCAGACATCCCCCGAGAGATCTTGGATTGGAGACGGTGCAGGCCAGGCTGAGGGACCCTCCTCTTTCCCGCACATCAGTTTCATGCACCAGGCCTCTAGTCAATAAAATAGAAAGCAAGATATCTATATTTACTGGATAGGATTTCTGTTGAGATCATAGGAATTAATACGTGTGAAATGGGTAGAGAATGCTTGCCACAGGGTAAGCAATATACATGTAAATATTAACTTCTTTCTCATAGCAGTCCCCTGTCATGGTAATATCATCTCCATTTTACAGATGAATAAAATAAATTTTACAAGTTACCAAGAAAAGAACCTTTCAAATCCAAATCCAACTATTTTAAGTTTATCTCCAGTAGTGGTAGTGGTTTTAATGAGATCAAAGGCGTTTCATTTTATTATTGTTAAGAAATTACTTAACCAAGGATTATTCTTGGCTAATTTTCTATACTTATGTTTCCTATAGTATTTACTATACTTTCTTGTTTTAATCATCTTCTTAAACCAGTTTTAGTTATAATAAAAAGATGTTAATCGCTAAAAGTTGTCAATATGTACATAAGGCAAATATTGTTTTATTTTAAATCAGACTGCATTTTGTCCTGAGATAAAGTGACACTTAACTGTTACCTTCTTCATAAAGCTACTTTTATTCTTAATGAATATCTACAATGTATTTTCATATTTTTGAGTGTAAGTTAAAATATATGCTCATACAGCTATGCTGTAATTAATATTTTAACATCTTAATATATTTACATAAACTCTTAAGTACATTTTATCATTTTTATGAGAAAGCATATTCATGTGAAATATTTCCCATCTATATATTTGAAACTATATTTATTTTACATTATTTTCTTGCTGTTTCAACTAGAAACAAGAATATTATGGGGATTTTTAGCAATTTTTGAGTTCAAAAAAAGAGTAAATGCATGTTTAATGAGGCATTCTTAATGCATCTATGTCAAGATGTTCTTTGCAAGGTTTGGTGTGTAATGTTATAACATAGACTGAAGTTCTTGTACATCTTATTGTATTTGAGAATTGGGTGAATTAGTAACACTCTTAATGTGATTTTACTCCATGTTACAAAACAAAGCTCCGTATTTGCCTTTAAGGTGAAAAGGGAAAGAAGAGGAACAGAAAGGTATGAACATGCTATTCTATAGGAGACAGGGCAAGCAGGATTACTTTACATTCCTCTTGTCTGAAATTATCTATTTCCATTCTATAGCATCTTTGTTTGTCATTCCTTGGTTATGTGGTTACACATAGGCTGGCTTTGTTTCTGTATCCAAAACTCTTATCATGTTACCTTTAAAATTTGGCAAACGGCAACAGAAGGGTCAACAGTGCCACCTTCCTCATGGTTTGTAGGAATTCATTAGTGAAATAGAACTGTGGGAACCAATTTTCTAGGCAACTCTGAAGTCATTATGAGCAATGAGGAGACCTTCCTATCTATTGAAGTAAATGTTTTAATATAGTTTGTCATTTAAATAATTTTACTTAGAAAATATTCGGTAGATTCTCTTCACAGGTTATTGTCAAGATATTTGGAACATCGGGAAGCATTCATTTTGTAACATGTTTTACTTCATATGCAAAAATGTGCACTGTTTTTAATTTAACTTGAAAAATCAGATTATATTTTAAAGTTTCTAAACCTCATAACATGACAATATTGAACATAATTACAAGGCAATTTCTGATTTCTTTAGACAAAAAGTAGACAAAGAGGTAGGGATAAAATGGGAAGTATTTATAGGGAAAACGAAATTATTTTCTTGGAAACACAGGGAGTGTTTGCAACTCTGAAAATCTATAGTTTTATGTTCTATGATTTTGGGGATGTGTTGTCACAATAGATAAAATTATTCTATCTTAGTCATTCAGATAAAATTATTCTATCTTAGTTATTCTATTTCAAAAATCATAAAATAAGAATTTATAAGACTATTGTTTTTAGTTTAGTGTTTTGTGTGTTTGTTTTTTTTTCACTTTAAAGCCTAAAACACATAAAAATGCATAATTATCTTCAAATCCAGAAGAGTATGAACACCAAAGTCTGGTCCTTGGCACACAGATGCTATTGAAATCCAGAAATCAATGTGTTGTCTTTGTTTATTACTTGTGTCCAGAAATTAAGCAAATAACACAGAATATATTAGTTTTAATGGAAGTTCATATCATTCATGCAGCAGCCCTCCCCCTCTTTCTGTGGAAACAGTTGCAGAAATAATAACTCTGTTTTGTGCCAGATGGTAGGAGCCCAGAAATGAGAAATTGGAGCTGGAGAAGACAGATCAGGTCAGCTGGGCCATCTCCCCTGCCACTACAGCATCTCTGAGGTGGTGTTAGGGCCCTCTAGCGCCTGTGTAGTAAGCATGGTTACCCAGCCTGTTGGCTCTTTGTTGCTTTTTAAACCCCCACAGATACAGACATCACTAATTTTGTTTTGCCTATCATCATTTTTCAAAGCTGCTCTTGTATTTCCATGATGTTATCTTGAATATTATTTTCCCCACCATATTTTACCCATCCTGCTTGCCTCTAGTCTCATCATGGTCCTCCGTGCTATTTGCTTAATAAGGGAGTTTTATTGAAGTATGACAGGAATTTAGATGCTGTTGTGTACAAAACGTAAGTAGATATAGAATTGATTGTAAGTTTTTATAGTGGTTAATTGAATCATAGTGGGCATGCTTCCATATAAACTCAGCATGATCATGTCATATGTTCTGATTGCTGTGAGCCTTTATTCCAGGGTGTATTCATTTCCAAGGGCTGCTTTAGAAACAATCCCACAAATTGGGTGCCTTGAAAGATCAAGGATTTTTTTCTCTCCCTCAGTTCTGGAAGCTAGAGGTTCTAAATCAAGGTGTTGGCAGGGTTGATTTCTTCTGAGCCTCTGAAGGAGAGTCAGTTCCATGTTTCTTTCCTGCTGAAAATTCTTGACATTCCTTGGCTTGCAGGCACACTACTCCAGTCTCTGCCTCTGTCTTCAGATGACATTATTCTCTGTCAGTTTGTGTCTCTGAGTCAGAATTTCTATCTTCTGATATGGACAATAATCATGTTGGATTTAGGGCTCTACGCTACTCCAATATGACCTCATGTTAACCTGATTACATTTGCAAAGACCCTCCTTCCTAATAAGTTCACATTCACAAGATTTGAATGGACATGGACTTTGGAGGAAATGATGTAACTCAGTACACATGCATGGACACACTTTTTCTTTAAAAGGCCAAATACTTAATGTTTTAGGCTTTGCAGGCCATACAGTAACAATTACTCAACTCTGCTATTGTCCTGTGAAAGCAGTCATGTACAATGCAGAAATAATCAAATGTAGCTGTGTTCCAATAAAACTTTATTTATGGCCGAAACTGGTTTGGCTCAATGGATAGAGCGTCGGCTTGGGGACTGAAGGGTCCCGGGTTCGATTCTGGTCAAGGGCATGTACCTTGGTTGCGGGCACATCTCCAGTGAGGGGTGTGCAGGAGGCAGCTGATCGATGACTCTCTCTTGTCGATGTTTCTAACTCACTATCTCTCTCCCTTCCTCTCTGTACAAAATCAATAAAATATATTTTTTTAAAAAACAAAAAACTTTATTTATGGACACTGAAAACTGAATTTTATATAATTTTAACATCTCATAAAATACTGCTCTTTTAAATTTTTTTTTTGACATTTAAAGCTGTACAAGTCATTCCTTTTTTTTAAACCTTCATTTATTTATTTATTTATTTATTTTTATTGACACTATTACAGATGTCTCCACTTCCCTCATCTATTTGCCCACCTCCATCCAGCCCCGGTCCCCACCCTGCTTCTTCATCACATTGTTGTTTGTGTCTATGGGCTATGCATATATGTTCTTTGGCCAATCTCTACACCTTCTTTCACCCAATCTCCCCCCAACCCTTCCTCTCTGAGATCTGTCAGTCTGTTCCATGTATCCATGCCTCTGGATGTATTTTATTCCTCAGTTTATTTTGTTCATTGGATTCCACATATAAGTGAGATTATATGGTATTTGTCTTTCTCTGATGGGTTTATTTCACTTAGCATAATAATCTTAAGGTCCATCCATGCTGTTGCCAAGGATAAGTCACATAGTATTCCATTATGTACCACAGCTTTTTCCTCCACTCATCCTCTGATGGGCTATTTCCAGATCCTGGCTGTTGTAAATAATGCTGCTGTGAACATAGGGATGCATATATTCCTTCTGATTGATGTTTTGAGATTCTTAGGATATATTCCTAGAAGTTGGATTTCTGGGTCAAAAGTAAGCAAAAAATAATAATTTTTTGAGGAAACGTCATACTGTTTTCCACAGAGGCTGTACAATTCCTACCAGCAGGGTATGAGGGTTCCCTTTTCTTGTCTTGTGGGTCATACAAAAGCACGTGATGGTCAATCTATTACAGCGGAAGAAATCATGGCAGCTATTCTGCAAAATGTTGCCTTTTTTTCTGTGTCTGATTTAAAAAGAAACCAAACATATTGTTTAATAAAGCATGAGCTTGTGGTATGAAACAAAAATTTCTTTCTTCATTTTTTCATTCTTGATTTCTGATCCTTAAAGGAAATGATTTCAATTATTCTAATTGTTTTAGCTGTTTCTCTTAGTAGTTAGTTCCATATTTTAAAAGCATGCTTATACAAATCTTGCTCAATCTCTTAGTCTTTAGTGTCTATTGAAGTTTTATTATAAACAAGCATACAGATATTTTATACTTCCTTTGCCTTTCATGATATAGTAATACTCAAGAGCATTTGTGTTGCCTCCCCCATTCTCCCAAAATAGAAATTTTGGGTTAAATCAACATTATGTATATGCATAATTATGACTATGTAAATATTATACAAAGCTGAGTGACAAAAATGTTAATGTTATATTTCTTTTCGAGATTTTTTGAGTGACTAATAGCCTCATTTTTTTTCATTTATTCAGTTTTCTAAGTATTATTAACCCATCACCATAATTCTTAGAAGACTATATAAACTTTCCCAATATAGCCAAACACAAAAGTCACTTCTCCATTGCATTTCTGTGCCTGAATGACATCCTGCCCCCATCCCAACCCCACCCCATGCTTCAGGATGGGCCTATTGCCCAGTGATTGTACTGGGACATCTTTGAGCTCATAGTTGAAATCTTTTCTACTTCCAGTGTTGAAACATGTTTCTAGAGTTGAAACACATATGTGCTTTTCTGTTGGATTTTCTTCCACTATCTTGTTTTGGTGGGTCATATCATCTAGCTGCTCTCTGAGAAAGGATATAATACTGGTAAATTTGTGAAGATATTTTTCATATCAAAAGGACTTCATCTTCTTTTATACTTATTAGATATCAATAATTTGATTATATAGGCATTCTAAGTTAGAGATAACATCTATAATAATAAAAGCATAATATGCAAATTAGACTGGATGTCCTTCCGGACAACCTTCTGGATGAAGCCAGGGCTATGAGGGTCCCAGGTGCCTGCCAGCAGCCAGAGGGAAGCCAGGGTCCTGGGTTCCAGAAGGAAGCTGGTGCAAGCAGCTGGGGGAAGGAATTTGTGCATCAGGCCTCTAGTTTAGCTATACTTTGTAAAGGGACATATTTTTCTTACCTCTGGCTTTGTGGATTGCTATTGGTATCTCTGAAACTGATATGTTTGATGTGCATTATTTGGTGACTTTTTTAACTTATAGAGTTTTTAAAATCTTCTTTTTAAATACCTGGTGTTTAGAAATTTCAAAGGGATGTTTTGATGTAAGTCCTCTTCTTTCCCCTCTTAGTGTTCTGGAGTACTTGGTGTTGTTTTCATGCTGTAAATGTGTATCCTTTTGAGCTTTGAGAAATATTATTGTGTATACATATATAAATATATATGTTTATATGTAAGTATTAGAAAATATGCATGTATTATATATTTTACATATATAAAATACAGTTTATAAAAAATATATGTGTAGTATATAACAATATATAATATATTTAATGTAGGTATGTAATATATAATATAGTTTACACATATAAATGTATTTAATTTTATTTATATATAAATAATATATGTGTAATATATAAAATTATAATACTAAAGTCATTAGCCTCAGGCATTTTGTTTATTTAATATCCTAATATTTAAAAACTCGGGGTTTGTAACAATTGAGGCTCTACTGAACACCAGAAGTCAGTCCTGTAGTCAGTACTGGGTTGCCATGATGATGCAATACTGACTGCCCAGGGGACTGTGGATCAGACCTGGAGAGAGTCCCCTAGAGAGAGGCAAGGTCTGATCCACAGCCTCTGTGACAGCTGTTGATCAGCCATTCTCTCTCTTTCTCTCCGGGATTCACCAGAAGCCACACCTCTGTTTCTCTCTGGGCCTCCTTGGGGACTGCTGACTAGCCCTGCCTCTCTCATCAAGCCTGGAGTTAGGCCCAGAGATGCTGAATGGCATAGAAACCAACAAATCAGAACAAAAATTGGCCTGCAGGGGAGGGGCATTGGGGGCAAGATCAGGCCTGCATGGGGAGGGCCACTGGAAGCAAGATCAGGCCAGCATGGGGGGGCGGGGCAGACGGGGGCAAACAGGCCAGCAGAGTAGGGCAGTTTGGGGTGAGATCAGACCATCAGGGGAGGGCCGTTGGGGGCAACATCAGGCCAGCAAGAGAGGGTTGGGAGCGAGATTAGGCAAGGGGAGAGCAGTTAGGGGCAATCCATCAGGAAGGCAGAGGCAGTTAGGGGTGATCAGGCAGGCAGGCAGGTGAGTGGTTAGGAGCCAGCAGTCCCAGATTGTGAATTGGACACCTCCCAAGGGGTCACCAGTTGGACAGGGTGCAGGCAGGGCTGAGGGAACCTCTCCTCCGTCCATGAATTTCTGCACTGGGCCACTAGTATAATATGAAAATAATTTCTTACCTCCTAGGGATTTTCTGATAATTAAATTAGATAATATAGGTTTTTGTGGCCTTTTATTAGTATATGGAGAGAGCTCTGGTGTCTCTTCTTTTTTCTTATAAGAAAACATCCTGTTGGATTAGGGTTTCACCTGTATAGCTTCATTTAGTCTTTGTCTTAAAGACCTTGTCTTCAATTGCAGTCATATTGATGGTTAGGGCTTCAAAATGTGAATTTTAGGAGGGCATATTTGAGTTCATAACACACGGTAAAAAAGATGTACTCAGTTAATCTTAGCTTTCCTGAAAAGACAAGCTATAGGCAAAAGTTGAAATTAAGAACACTTTGCTTTCAGATAATTTTCCTTTCTATAGTTTGATATATCCTCATATTAACATGATTCCAAAGACTTTCTCAGAGCTCTAGAGCCTACTTTGTAGGGATCATTTAATTGATTAACAAAGAATGACTTAGTTTAATACTTATACCTCTTGGGTGGACATGAAAACTAAAAGCAAGATATAGGAAAGAAACATATATGGTGGTTCTAAGATGGCAAATTTGTGTAGAATGTGTGCTGTGGTTGAGAAGGTACCCTCAAATTTCACCAATAAGCTGATTTTACACCTAAAGAAACCAGTCCCCAGATTCATCTTCAATATTTATGTTTCCCATAATACTCCATCCCAGAAATATCTGATCAGATTGTTCAATCATACAAGTTTATGTGTATTTACTAATGCATAAACAGAATCATTTCTATATGTGAGCATAGAGCAAAATAGCATTACCTCTATTTATAGAGCTGGCCACTGAATTCTGGGGTAAGTATCTGCAGTAGGTCCAGTTTTATTCTTTTGCCTGTGGCAGTTGGTTTATATAGAGATTCTTAACTATAACTGCACATATGTGCTGAGGAAAACTCTTATAGCCTGTGTGTGTGCCTTCGTAAAAAAAATGTATACATCTGCCCTAACTGGTTTGGCTCAGTGGATAGAGTGTCGGTCTGTGGACTGAAGGGTCCCAGGTTTGATTCCAGTCAAGGGCATGTACTTTAGTTGTGGGCACATCCCCAGTAAGGATTGTGCAGGAAGCATCTGATCAATGTTTCTCTCTCATCGATGTTTCTAACTCTCTCTCTCCCTCTCTCTCTGTAAAAAAATCAATAAAATATATTTATTTTTAAAAAATATATACAACTACTTCATATATAAGAGAGGTATAATTGCATATGCATTTTTGTTAGATTCAGGAATTTCAAGTATTCGATATTACCATTTGGTGCCAATGTTTGAGCATTAACAAGTAATTAATATGTAATTCTCTTTGACACTAAAAATCCCTTTTATTGTCGAAACTGGTTTGGCTCAGTGGATAGAGCATCAGCCTGTGGACTGAAAGGTCCCAAGTTCGATTCCGGTCAAGGGCATATACCATGGTTGCTGGCATATCCCCAGTAGGGGGTGTGCAAGAGGCAGCTGATCAATGATTCTCTCTCATGGATGTTTCTAACTCTCTATCCCTCTCTCTTCCTCTCTGTTAAAAATCAATAAAATATATTTTTAAAAGTCCTTTTTATTGGGAGAAATAAACATTCAAATTAAAGTATTTCATGACTCATGTACATATTCTCTTTTTATCCCCCTTGAATTATCCTAGCATCAGGAATATCTATGGTATATGTTGTTTTTCCAATTGCCTTTTTATTAAAGTAATTGGGTCATGTAATTTGTTTTAGTACAAAACTGTTGACTTGTGGGAATATGTAGCTATTTTAGGTTATTCAGTCTTATTTCCTTCAATATATTGTGCCACTCTTAGTCATCTAGATATGGATTTAAGATTTAATGTACATAGAGCACATTTCCACATCACACAAATAAAACCCTCAGTGGAGTAGAGTTCATTATAATTTTTTTCTTACTGAAAATAACAAAGAGAAGCATAAATGCACAAATTGTCCTAAGCAAGAGAAAAATGCATATGAAATAGTTCTCTTTCTGAAGTATTCTTCCAGACCTCTTTTCTTTAAACCTTTGTGTTTCTCATGTTGTGTCAGAATGCATATCACCTATTGCTATCTGCTAGGTATCTGACTCATCTTGTATAGATAGTGATCAATGGCCAGGTTCATAAAAAGACAGGCACATTGTGCTTAATTAGATTGATCAACACAAAACTCTGGAATTTCTTCTTAATGTGTCCAAAGAGATCTTTTTAAAAATAACATCTTGTTAATGTCTTATACTTAAAATAGTGCTTGTTTTCAAATAAATCAATGCATTTGATTCTAAGGAAAAGTAAGGTTCTATTTGGTTTAATGCTGTTTTCAGAACATTTGATTTAATTGACCCTAATAGATTTACTTTTTTCTCCAAATTTTGAATCTAATGACATAATTAGTAGCTTGAATTTGAAAATGTTAATGTAAACCACTAAGTTAATTGGATCACCAGGTGTTTTAATTTGGTTTGTTACTTTTACCTAGGCATGGACTAAAACTATATGATGTGACCTAGAATATGATAACTTATGTGTGAACTATGAAATGAAGAGGTGAACAAACAATAGGGGGAATATATATATATATATATATATATATATATATATATATATATATATGATGTATTACAGAATTGTACATCTGAAACCTATACGATTTTATTAACCAATGTCACTACAATAAATTTAAGAAAAAATTAAAGAAAAAAAGAAAAAAAAGTTTGGTTTTTTTGAGGTGAAAGAATTTTCAGATTATTTATTCAGCCCCTAAGTTGACACATGAGGAAATTGAGGCATAGTAAAGTTAAGTAATTGACCAGAAACTCTCATGTACTGAATTATAAGAAATTTGATCTATGTGCAAAACTCTGGTATACCAGTTTAACACCCTAGCAAACATAATTTAGTCTAATTATAGCTCTCTCTTTACATGTAGGAAGAAATCTTGCTAAAATATTCTCACAGGCTACCTTAGGACTACTTTATAGGTAAGTCCCAATGTAGAGCTTCACTGAACTTAAATGGAGAGAAGCCTTATGATGCTTATCTTCTAGGCAGTATAGCCCTTCAAGCCTTCATAACCATTAAAACCAACTCTAATTGTTATAGAAATAACATGATTACCTCAAGTAACTGCTACAATGATTCCCTTTATGATTCAAAATGTGTGATCTCTTTTTTAACTCATTACCATTTTAATAGGAAGATCTTGAATATTTAAAATTATTTAGACTTTAGAATTCATATTATGTTTAGATGTAAATTTATGCTTACAGTTTGTTATAAATTATTATAATTGTCAAAAGTTTCTATGAAATCAGCTTTTTTCTTCTATTATAAATCTCGGAACCACAAGTTCAAAGTAACTTAAACTTTCCCCCCAAAGATCATAAGGCTTCCAAATGGCCACCCTTACACTCTATTTCAGATGATCTGATAAATGATTGGTAATTGTGTTTAATGAAAGTTAAATTGAAGTTGAAGATTAGGAAAAATTGGTATATAAGGCAAGTTAGGTTCCATTATACTTTAAATTTCAATCCACACTTGTCATGCATCCTATCTCACTGTTCATAATGATATAAGGGGAGAGGGGAGGCATTGATATCCTTATCCTATATAATAAAGTCTAATATGTAAACTGTCCCTCTATTGGGAGTTTGACCAGGAGTTCAATCGGGAATTCAACCAGGGATTGGGACTGGCCCAGCTAATGGCCCTTGGCCCCTCCCCCTGGCCAGCCCCATCCATGATCAATCAGCCTCCCCATATGGATTGGGGGTGGGGCCAGCTGGACAACTGCCCGTGGCCCCTCCCCCTGGCCAGCCCTGTCCCAATTGCCCTCACCACAATCGGGGGCGGGGCAGGCTGGCCAACCACCCACAGCCCCTCCCCCAAACTGGCCCAGCCATATCAGCCCTGATTGGGACGGGCTAGCTGGACCCAACCATCGCATGAATTTGTGCACCAGGTCTCTAGCATTTTAATAAAAATAAATGAAGTTTAAAGGATTAAATGATTTGTCTATTATCAAAGGATATAACTGGCAAAGTCCAGACTAGAAACTCCTGATGCTATTTCAATAATTATTTCATTTTAATTGTAAAATTATAATAAAGGACTTTATTTTTGTTCATTGCTTTTTTTAAAAAAGCCAAAATTACAATACAAAGTAGGAAATGAATGTCTGTCTCATAACACTTGGTCTTTCAGGTTTTCCCTAGAAATGACCATTCTTTATTCTTCAGTGTGTCTATTTGAATTATAAATGAAGACCCTACTATTCTTGCCTCAGTTTTATTTATTTGAAATAACCACTTTTATATTTTCTGACTTCTGCTCTGACTCATTTTTCTAGTGACTTTCATGACTCTACATTACAATACACCTCTCTTTCTTGCACAATAAACTTTTTAAAAAGTGTTTATTGATTTTTTTCTTTTTAAAAGATGAATAATATGACCAGTTATATATTTTTCTATGTTCTAAATTCTGTTGATCATATTTTTAAATAAAACTATTTTTTGCTAATATTATAAGTGTATATAATGTACTTAGTATATTATGACATTCTGCTATGTTAAATGAGGGATTCTTGTTCTTTTTTTCTCCTAACATTATTTTTTCCTTCAGTTTCCTTAGCTCCTATTGGATATGCCATGACTTTCAGTCTTTGTAGCATGGACATTCCATGCTGTCACCCTAATTAATTCTTTTGTGCTTTGTCTGTGACTATTGACTGAAAAAATTGAAATCTGATTACCTGGTCTTAGACATATTATATATTTCAGAATCAAGTTATGTAGTGAGGGCCACAGTAATGATATAATCTCATGCAATTAGAACACTGTTGCTCAAGTGCAAGTTTACAAAATTGCATGAGTTCTTTATGTACCTGTACATCCAGAACTGCATCTAGTGCTATTGATGAGAAGTCTGATGCCAGTGTGATCATTCTTTTGTAAGCAAAAATTAATTCCCCGTGAAAGCTTTTAGTCATCTCTTTTCTTTTGTAGATGATGTTCTGGAGTTTCACAAAGGTCATTCTGCATGTGGGCTATCTGCTTACTCTTAACTCATTGATATTTATGGTATATTGAAGTTCTTTCTGGCTAAAGGACTGTGTATATATGTACAGATTTGTAAGATGGGTATAGAAAACAAATAGGGATTATCAATATATATAATAGAAGCAGTGTTATGGTAAAACCTGAAGACAGATCTCCAAAATTTGAAATTACTAGTACAGATACTGCTTTCTACTTGTTCCATTAATTAATTTTTTTCTGATTGGTACTCTTTATTTTTTTTTCTTTATTTTTTATTGTTCACATTATTATAGATGTCCCCATTCCCTCCCATTGTGCCCCCTCTACCCAGCCCCTGCCTCCCTTCCCTCTGGCCATCGCCACACTATTGTCTATGCCCATTGGTTATGCATATATGTTCTTTAGTTAATCCCTTCTCCTTTTTTTCATCCACTTCCCCCTTCTCTTTCCTTCCCTCTGACAGCTGTCAGACTGTTCCATATATTCATGCCTTGGTGTCTATCTTAACATGAAATTACATTGGTCAAAGTTTTAGGAGTATTAAATTAAAATATAATACCAATATTTTAAAATTGATTTTTCATCAAAGGCAAATAGACCTACATGCAGTCAATTATTTCTGTGTGTTTCTTCTCTTATAATCCTTATTATTTATTAGAGGGTACTATGCATATGTTATATGCAATATTGTGTTATTTTGGGTTAACCAGTCTATTTTTTATATCCTGTAAACATTTGAAAAAACAACAACACCATTTACCTATTTAAATTTACTATAATAGAAAAGGGGCTTAGGAAAGATACTTGTCTTTACTAGTCTTTGATAGTTTATGAAGATATTTATTTTTAAAATTATTTGTTACTATTATTAATTAATCCTGTGCCCTTAAAAATATTTGTAAATAGAACACATTATTTTAGATCCGGAATCTTTAGTGTCACTGTAAAATCACCTTAGTAAATGGATAATAGATAATTATTTCAAGTTGGTAAGGAAATCTTTTTACTACATCAGGTTCAAGAAATGGTCATTTCATCCTTTGTGAATGTTCTTGTCTGTGATATTCTAACAGACTAGGATACCTGCTCTAAGGAATTGTCAATGAATAGTACACCACACAGCTGGGAGTATGGTTTGATGTGATTTATATGCTGGAATCACAAGTCAAATAGATTGCATCTCTTGTTTCTCTTGAACAGGTGTTTCTAGTGGTTAATAAAATGTTCTGCATTATCCATATAAGTAAATTATGTTCCGATGATAGATTTTTTCAAAGACAATAGTTTAATTTATGAAAAACTTTTAACCATATGAAAATCTTTTACTAGATCACATCTATAATAATTTAAATTGCTCAGCATTTGAAGTGTGTTTAAGATATTAATCTATTTGCTTAGAAAGAGCCATGCAACTTTCCCCAATTTTGACCTTTTCTTATTTTTTTACTAGAGGCCCAGAACATGACATTTGTGCGCTGGGGTGGGGGTGGGGGAATCCCTCAGCCCAGTCTGCACCCTCTGCCTTCTTGCAGCCCAGGACCCCTTGGGAGATGTCCACCTGCTGGCTTAGGCCCACTCCCCAGCAGGTGGACATCCTTAGCACTGCTTCAGAGGCAGAGAGGCTCCCGCCACCACCACTGTACTCACCAGCCAGAAGATGGGCTCACTGCTCCTTAGCGCTGCCTTGGCAGGGAGAGAGGCTGCTGCCATCACACCAGTTGTGATCCTGGCTTCTGGCTGAGCAGTGCTCTCCCTGTGGTCAGTGCATGTCATATCGACCATCATTCTGCCCTTTAGTTGATTTGCATATTAGGGTTTTATTGTATAGGATGTGAAAAGAGAAAAATGTTAGGGCTTTGTTAAAATAAAACTATATATTTATATATGTAATCTAAATAAATAGTGTAATTTATTTACATACACATGATATGCTATGTAGTATTTAACTATGGATGAAGAAACCATATATAGAGAGATAATATCTATATACATGGAGATAAATAAGATACTATATAAAAATAAAGTATTATGTAATTATTGGAAAAATGTGCTAAAGTGCTAATACTTAATACTTTTGTAAAATTGAGTTTTGTTATTTTAGTTAGAACTTTTTTGTTCATTTTGAGTTTTAAGCATGCATTACTTTTTAAAGTAGACTACACACACACACACACACACACACACACACACAAAACACAATCATACCCTCAGTATAGCTTCTTTGTTTAAAGAACAACTTTTTGAAATATCAGATGCCCCCTTTCATAGATAAGTCTGATGGTTTGCATAAATAGATTAAAAGCATGTGGAATTAATTTTCGTAGAGATATATTTTGACTCAAATTTTTTTTTAAAGAACAAGGAGTTTTCAGGAATTTTATAAAGTTTAATTTTACCTTCCAGACAACATTTTCTACCTAATTATACTTTTTTTTTTCAGTACTGTAGGTGATTTGAATGAAGAATTACATTTACAAAATAGGCAACTTAGAAATTTAAAAATTTTAATTCCCTGAGATCTTTACACAATTTCTTGTAAACATTTCAATATAATCGCTGGTCACATTTAGTTAGCCCACAGTAGTTAAAAATATGGAATTTTGCACTAATAAATGTTTTAAAATCATAATTCTTTAATTAACTTATTTTAATAGCTGTTAGTATAATTATCTAGTATTTAAGTTTTAAGCATCTCTGACATGTCTATTGTGTGCATCATTTACTGAAAACATGACATTTTAATCTTGGTCATCTACAAATTAAAGTGCCCATTATGCCCTTATGCTGAGGTCATTGAGCCATCCAAAGGTGAAGCCATGTGTAGTATTCTGTCTTTATGACTAGCAGATATTCATGTGAGTGCTGTTTTGCTTGACTTCTCTGATTTGAAATGGAAGTAAATTTCTTAAATATTCCTACCCTGGGTGAGACTTACAATGATAACAGGTTTGTCTTTATGTTTTTAATTTATGACAAAAGTGAAAAATAAATATATTTTATGATAAATTATTTCTGATTGTAAAAAGAATGTTTGGAAATGTTTTCTTTAAATGAACTTTAAAACATATGCTTCTGATCAAAACAATTTTTAAATAAAATTGAACATTGGTATAAGGTCACTCGAGATGTTTAAATTTGAGATGGCAGTTTTGGAAACTGATTTTCTTACCAGATGTCATTGTTCTTAATGTCTATATTAGCTTTTTTCCATCCCATCCTTTTATTAATTTAGCTTAAATCCCTCTTATATTGTAATTCTTGCCCCCCTGTAATTGCCTTTTATTATGTATCAATTCTCTACCCTCTATTTTATTGGAATTATCTTTTTCTTTAGTCATCATTTAAGTAGTTTCTAAGAATTATTTTTTAATGTTAGTTTTAAGAAGTATGCAATATTAAATTGAAGAGATTATACTAAAACTATAGTATTAAAATTCATTTATGAAAAGTATGCCTTTTATATCCCACTCACATTTATTTGTGAGGGTTTTTTTGCATTGTGCTTTAGGATACAATTTGTGATAGGTAACTGAAAGACCTAAATTAATATGCCATTCTTTATGGCTAGGAATTGGCATTCTTATCATACCCAAGATTTATATTTTATCTGTTTGAATAACAGAATTTGTATAAGTGTTGATATAGCTAACTACCTAACTTGATAGATGATAGCTAGATAACACATGAGAGAACTAAATGCATTTATCTATATCTTTATATCTTTAGAATATCTATTAGAATATATGAAATGAACAAACACTAACAGTATCAAATAAAATCAAACCCATCAGAACAAAATGTAAGAAACATTACTAAAATATAAAATGCAAAATAGAATTTGAAAAATTTGTTATCTGATATTACTCAATTATTTATAGATTTGAAATTTCAACTTTTAAAAATATAGCCATTAAGTACCCATCAAGTGTTAGTTTCTATGTTAAGTATTTGTATACCCTTTAGCTCTTACCTTCATGAAACTCTGCTACCATTAATTTTACAGATAGGATAGTTGCTCTTACCAGTACACACACAGCTACCTGTTAGAAAACAAAAATTATTTACCTAAGTGCAATGTTTTGTAGATTATTAGAAAGTATCAAATATTAGTAAGAACACTAGTAAGGCTTCAAATCTTTATCACTGTATAACTCAGCATACTTCTTGTCTCCTCTAGAAATATGTATCATTAAACAGGCACTATTTAACACACCTGGAATTCATTTGAAAAATAAGTATGTATATGTAAGATATCAGACAGTATTTATAGGAAGTTAATGTCCCATTTGAAGAAATTGATATATATCATAAATATGTATTAAGTTACATATCAGAAAGGCAAGAAAACCTGTATAAATTGTAAATATTGTTGAACCACAGACTTCAACCCACTGATTAACATTATGAAGCCCCTTGATTTTTGGTTGATTTATATATATATAACTACAGAGGTTAGAACAGTGGTTCAGGCTTTAAATCTTCAAAAAATAGGTGATGATGTCAGAGGAATAGAGGTGTGAGAGATCCCCTTGGCCTCTCCCCCTGAAAGTTCAACACTTAACCAATTGTAATTCAACAAAGAATTCCATACTCAGTACAGAGGCATGCCTGAAAGACTGGTGCATTGAAACATCTAAATGTAGACAACCTGGAATAAAAAGGGAACCAAGAAGGAAGGAAAGCTCAGACAGCGACCACAGATGCAGCCCTGCAGCTGGGAGTTTTCAGCTTGGCCTGGAGAGGGGAGGAAGCTGGTGGTAGCAGGTCATTTATTTGGCTAGGAGGAACAGAGAGCTGCTGGTGGGTGGGGGACAGTCCAGCAGGGTGAGCAGAGTGAACAGTGACTGAGTCAGCAGATACCTGACAAGAGCATAGAGTTCTGCCTTGTGGCTGTAACCTACCGCACAGTGGTGTTTCAGATAAAGAAACAGAACCACAAAGCCCTCCTACCAGTTGGATTCCTAAAACTCACCTCCCATTTCCTTCAATGTTGGGTCTAGGAGCATTTTATCTGTAAATCAAGAGATACTCCAGTAGAATCACTATTTCCCTCTATAACTGACCCCCAGGTGTAGTTCTTGGGGTGGGACCCCATGGAAGTCTGGGATTGCTGTCACAGTAAGGGAAAATAAAATCCACTCCAAGAAGCACCACTGTACTGCTTACAGAAGTTGTGGAGGACAAGTCTTGGAGATCACAGAGATAAAAATCTTGTGATTCAGTGCCATATTTTGCAAAATAGTAAAAATACCTCTTCAGAGAAAGGTATTATAGAAGGGTCATTAATATAGACATACGTACATGCCTACATAAAGGCGAGCAACAAATACCATGATTAACCATGGTAATGAGGATGCTCAGAAAGAAAATGAAAAATCCCCAGAAAGCAAGCTGGAACACATGGAAATACATTATATAAATGACAGATTTCAAGATTGCAGTTCTGAAAATATTCAACAAGGTTCAAGAAAATACAGACAGGCAATTCAATGCACTCAAAAAATAAATCAGGAGAAACTGGTTTGGCTCAGTGGATAGAGCTTTGGCCTGCGGACTGAAGGGTGTTCAATTCCAGTCCAGGTCATGTAGTACCTTGGTTTCGGGCACATCCCTAGTAGGGGCAGCTGGCAGATGATCGATGATTCTCTCTCATTGATGTTTCTAACTCTCTATCCCTCTCTCTTCATCTCTGTAAAAAAAAAAAAAAATCAGTAAAATATATTTAAAACAAACCAAAATGTCAGTGATAAAAATGAGTAGTTTACTGAAAAGATTAAAAAATCAGAAATCCACCGAAACTGGTTTGACTCAGTGGATAGAGCGTCTGTCTGCGGACACAGGGGTCCCAGGCTTGATTCCGGTCAAGGGCATGTACATTGGTTGTGGGCACATCCCCAGTGGGGGGTGTGCAGGAGGCAGCTGGTTGATGTACCTCTCTCATCAATGTTTCTAGCTCTCCATTCCTCTCCTTTTCTCTGTGAAAAATCAATAAAATATATATTTTTAAAAATCAGAAATCCTGGAAATGAAGAACGCAATTAAGGAGATTAGGGGTAAATTACTTAGCATAGAAATCAGAGCCAACCAGATGGAGGAAAGAATTAGTGATATCAAAGATAGGAATCTAGAAATGACACAGAGAGAAGAAAAAAGAGACCTAAGCATAAAAAAACAAACAAAAGAGCTCTTCTAGAACTAAATGATTCAATTAGAAAAAACAATATTAAAATAATAAGCATTCTAGAAGAAGAAGAAGAAGAGAGAGAAAAGAGAAGAGAGAGTCTATTCAAACAAATATTGGATAAAATCATCTCAAAACTATGTAAAGAACTAGATCCTTGAATCCAAGAAGCAAACAGGATATTTAATTTCCACAATCCAAAGAGGCCATTTCCAAAGTATATTGTATTAAAACTGTCAAAAAGTAATGACAAAGAAAAAAAATCTCAAAGCATCAAGGGGAGTAACCTACAAAGGAAAACCTATCAGAATATAATCTGACTTCTCAACAGAAACTCTACAAGCAAGAGGAGAGTGGAACCAAATATTCAAAAGTCTAAAAGAGAGAAATTATCAGCCTTGAATAATATATCAAGCAAAATTATCTTTTCAACTAGAGGCCAGGTGCACAAAATTTCATGCACTGGGGGGAGGGGTGTGTCCCACAGCCTGGCCTACACTCTCTTGCAGTCCGGGACCCCTCACTCCTTACCACCCGCCTGCACAGTGAGCCTGGCTTCTGGCTGAGGGGTGCTCCTGCATTGAGCGCCTGCCCCTTGGTGTTCAGTGCATGTCAAAATGACTGGTTTTTCTGCCATTTGGTCAATTTGCATATTAGGGTTTTATAATATAGGATATGAAGGGGAAATAAAAGTGTTCCCAGATATACATAATCTGAAGGATTTTATTACCAGGAAACCTTCATTGTAGAAAATATTTAAGAGAGTTATTCTACCTGAAATGAAGAACATAAGGTCACCCTAGACCCATGGTTGGCAAACTGCAGTTCGCAAGCCATATGCGGCTCTTTGGCCCCTTGGGTGTGGCTCTTCCACAAAATACCATGACCTGAGCAAGTATATTTTGAATAAGTAGTGTTAGAAGAAGTTTAAGTTTAAAAATTTTGGCTCTCAAAAGAAATTTCATTCGTTGTACTGTTGATATTTGGCTCTGTTGACTAATGAGTTTGCTGACCACTGCCCTAGATCAAAAGGACATAGCTAACATTTACAGAATCTTTCATCAAAGAAGATCAGATTATACATTCTCTCCAGTGCCCATGAACATTCTCAAGGATAAACCATATGTTGGGCCACAAACTAGCATTAACAAATTTAAGAAGATTGACATTATACCAAGCATAATTTAAAAAAATATATTTTATTAAATGTTTACAGAGAGGAAGAGAGAGATATATATTGATAGAAACATTGATGAGAGAGAAGCATTGGTCAGCTGCCTCCTGCACACTTCCTCCTGGATATGTACCTGCAATCAAGGTACATGCCCTTGACTGGAATTGAATCTGGGACCCTTGAGTCTGCAGGCTGACACTCTATCCACTGAACCAAACTGATTAGGGCATCCAAGCATATTTTTTAAAATATATATTTTTATTGATTTTAGAGAGATAGTAATATCAATGAAAGAGAAACATTTACCAGCTGCAGCCTGCATGCTTCTAACTGGGAATTGAGCCCAAAAGAGGCCTCACCAGGAATCAAGCTGGTGACCTCTTGGTTCATAGATTAATGTTCAACCATTGATCCACATTGGCTGGCCCAAGCATATTTTCTGATCACAATGCCTTGGAATTAGAAATCAACAGCAAAAAGGAAGTAAAGAAACCTACACAAATGTGGAGATTAAACAACACACTACTAAAAAATTACTGGGTCAAAGAAGGAATAAAAGATGTGGTCAAAATATATATAGAGCCCAGCTGGTGAGGCTCAGTGATTGCCAACATGTGAACCAGGAGTTCATGGTTTGATTTCTGACCAGGGCACATGGTCAGGTTTCAGCTTGATCCCAGTGAGATGTGTGAAGCCATTCAATGTTTCTCTCTCACCACTGATGTTTCTATCTCTTCTCCTTCTCCCTTCCTCTCTGAAATCAATAAGATTATATATTTTTAAAGATATAGAGAGAAGTGAGAATGACAATAAAACATATAAAAACTTCTAGGATACAGCAAAAGCTGTAATAAGAAGGGTGTTTATGTAATTACAGACCTATCTCAAGAAATAAAAAAAATTCTCAAGTAAACAACCTAACATCACATCTTAAAGAAATAGAAAAAGAAGAACAAAAGCAACTGAAAATCAGCAGAAAAAAAAGGAAATAATAAAAATCTGAGCAGAATTAAATGAAATTTGAAGCTTATTTCCTTAGATAGGGTTTCTGGTTTCTCTGAGGAAGAACTTGTGGGGAAAACCTAACAAATTTCAGACCTGTTGGGAGATGTTTTCTGCTGGTTTTGAATGGAGAAGGTTAACAGGTGGAACAACACGGAGGGCTGTATTACCAGGATGCCATTACAGTAAATGAGGTAATACCATTTTGCTGAGCCTTAGTAAAGAATAGCGTAGGAGGGATGAACTCAAACTGGAACCAAATCTAAATTAATTAATTTCATCTACTCTGAATTCTATTGTGAGAAAACAATGGCTGAAGCCACAACTCAAATGGTACTGTAACAAGTTGAGAGAAGTGGGAAATACTACTTCACTAGCTGTGATGCAGTTTGGTCTAGCAGCAATGTTAAATAACTCTAGGTTAAATAGGATTTAACATTAGTTATAATTGCTCAATAGCTTCTCTAGTCAGAAAATCCAATTTAGAATAAGTCCATAAGCATTAAAATAGTTGCAGGATTTGCTTAGAATGGATAAAATGCTTAAATTATCAAGCAGAATGATCATTATTATATATGATTTACAAAGACATATTAGTAATTACTTTTTAGTTTTCTTCAAAATAATCTACTGCATACAATAGACCATCTCTTAGAGCTATGATAGAGGAGAAATTAAACTCCTAGATTATCAGAGGGTTAACACTTTATACATTTTAAATAAAGTGAAAAATTGAGGTTCAAAATGTGTCTGTTGTATCATCAAACATGTTTTCCACTGTGACAGTGGCTTTGTAGATCTGTGAACGACTGTTCTCAGGCCTGAAATATAGAAATCATATAGAAGTGAATAATTAAAATGTTGTCCAGAAGAAGAGACTGATTGCACATTCAATCATCAAAATTATTAATTATTTTTATGTTGAGACATAATACATGTTTTGGTTCTCTGATGCCCATTTTCCTCACCATTGTTCAATAAAGTAGTGAATTCACTGATATTATTTAATTTTCATTGCTGTAAGTTGTACATAAATAGTTTTAGAAAAAGTCACATGAAAAGTATAGATGGAAAGAACTATACAGGCATTTATCCAAATCTGTCTGGATCCAAGTTGATTCTTGGAAGCCCTTTCATTTCTAAAAATGCCAATCAACCCTTCCCAACTTCCAGGTTACTATAGTGGTAAGATCACATTTTCTACACCCTTTTTAAATCCTGAATTTACCTTAGCTTTTTCTTAGCCTCTTATGGTGAGATTTAAGTCCCATCACATACACACTCTCCATTTTTTCCTTTCAAATTGTCCTGAATAAAAGAAGGTATCAAACTGACAAGCTCAGCCCCCAATTAAATCTCTAGTAACCAGAAGAGACTGATAATTCTGATTTAAATCATAATGCCTGATAATCATATTTTGCTCATGTTCATCCCTCTATGGCCTTATAAATGATTGGAAATAATTGGGTAAGAGTAATACAAAGGGTCCAGACAGTGTTGCTTGGTGGTTGAACATTGATCTTTGAACCAGGAAAGCATGGTTTGATCATAGGTTAGGGCACGATCCCCTGGGTTGCAGGCTCAATCCCCAGTAGGTGGTGTGCAGTAAGCATCTGATCAATGCTTCTATCTCTCTCTCCCTCTCTTTTCCTCTCTGAAATCAATTATATGTATATATATATATATATATATATATATATATATATATGAAAAGAATGATATAAAGAACTAATTTCTCTAACACTTCTATAAATTAGGTAAAACATTCATTAACTATATAACAAAGCTAGAGGCCTGGTGCATAAATTAGTGCACCAGTGGGGTCCCTCGGGCTGGCCTGTGGGATCAGGCCAAAATCGGCTCTTGAACATCCCCCCGAGGGGACCCAGAGTAGAAGAGGGCACAGGCTAGACTGAGGGACCCCACTGGTGTACAATTGGGGCTGGGCAGGGATGCAGGAGGTTGGCCAGCCAGGGAGAGACTGCAGGAGGGATCCAGGACATGTCTGTCCCAATTTGCTCAGTCCTGATAGCCAGACACCAGCAGCAAGCTAACGTACCAGTTGGAACATCTCCCCCCTGGTGTTCAGTAAATGTCATAGCAAGCGATTGAGCAGTCTTATATCATTAGCATATTACACTTTTTTAAAATACATTTTATTGATTTTTTACAAAGAGGAAGGGAGAGGGATAGAGAGCTAGAAACATCAATAAGAGAGAATCATTGATCAGCTGCCTCTTGCACACTCCCCACTGGGGATGTGCCTGCAACCAAGGTACATGCCCTTGACCGGAATCAAACCTGGGACCTTTCAGTCTGCTGACGCTCTATCCACTGAGCCAAACCTGTTTTGATAGCATATTACACTTTGATTGGTTGACCAGATGACTGGACAACCAGACACTTAGCATAATAGGCTTTTATTATATAGGCTATCTCTCAAAGGGATACAAATGCCTTCTTCCCACAAGGATGCTCAATTTCAGTGTGAAGTAGTGCTGATACAAGGACCTTGCCATAAATGTGACAGTGCCAGGGTGAGGAGGCTTCTCTGGTAACTTTGTGGGCATTGGACATCAGGGGACAGCTGTGATTATGGTTAGGCCCAGTAGCAGTGGAATTCAGAAGATGCCACAAGGTGTCCATGGGCAGCTGAGTTCTCAGTATGGAAACTCACTGAAGAAGTTTAAAGCAGAAGGGGATTAATCAACACACACACACACACATACACACACACACACACACACACACACACACATGCTGACTCAATAAATATTGGTTGATTTGAAGGTATACTCAGACACAAGAACTTTATCTCCTTTTTATACTCATAGGATAGAGGGATTTAACATTATTTGTTATCATTTAAAATATATCCACATGCCAAAATCGGTTTGGCTCAGTGGATAGAGGGCAGGCCTGTGGACTGGAAGGTCCGGGTTCGATTCCAGTCAAGGGCATGTACCTTGGTTGCAGGCACATCCCCAGTAGGGGGTGTGCAGGAGGCAGCTGATCGATGTTTCTCTCTCATCGATGTTTCTAACTCTCTATCCCTCTATCTTCTCTCTGTAAAAATCAATAAAATATATTTAAAAAATAAATAAATAAAATAAAATATATCCACAAATGTTAAAAAAATATTCCATTAAAAATAAGATAACACATAAACAAAAAGAAGTATGTGTTATTAAAATAAGAAAGCATTGTGTCATTGTCCTAAAGCTTGACGCAGACTGCTTAGAAGCTGAGCTCCTTCTAGCTTCAGATGTTCTCTGCCAGTCACTAGACACCAAAAGCAGAATTCAGCTTAACAGAAAAGAGAAGTGGTGACTGAGGTTAGAGTTATCTTCTAAATTGGTGTAACTGAAACTCTCTGATATTCCCAGTGTGCCTGCTGTCTCCCTTAATAGACTAAACATATGTGTCTTTTCAATCACTTAGGAAAAGATGTTATGAAATAACTATAGTCATAAATGGGCCATACATGATTTTAACATAATATCATAATCCATTCATAATTTCTAATTGACTTTCAAATGCATCACAGTTAGCTAAGATATTTATTTTTATTGATATATTATTCAGTAAAGGTCATAAAAAAATCATGCTATTTTCTGTTTTGTGTTACAAAAATAACTTTATGGTCATTTATTTGGTTTTTCCAATGAATAATAGTACCTTTATTTCTCTCACTTAAAGTTGCTGCATGTGTTACATTTTTAGAAGACAAATGAAAGGAAAATACTATTTTTCCAATGGAGTTGCAAGCCATTTTTACTTTAAAGTTATATGTTTTTCTATACAGAGATATGATTTGTACTAGACTGACAGTAGTTTTTGTGATGAGAGTCCCCTTTGGGTGTGGCGGGGGTCTCATTGTGGATGTCTGCAGAATGTCACTGCCATCATCAGGTTACTTACTGTCACATGAAACTGATCAATGTTATTCAAAAAAATAAGAACATACTTGTTCTTCAGCTGAATAGATTGGTTGATTTAATTTAGTGATTTGTGTGGGGTATCTATTTTATGTCATAGGTCTCTATAACAAATTTTACTTATAAAATTGAGTTAGAATTTTATCTGGTAATGGTTTATGCTTTCACAATTGTAAAGCTTATTTAATAATACTCTACAGTTAAATGTTCAGACATAAGTGCAATACTAAAGTCTCTAAACTAAGGTGGTGTTCTTTACCATCGTTGAGTTACTTACTCCTTGAGTGTCTGATGGATGCTCCCCTGAAGGTTGTGGAGACACAATCTTGGAGCTCCATTTCAGTGCTAGGAATAAATTATAATGGTGTTTAAATGTCTTTTTCATATTTATTATTTTATGGTGGAGAATGAAGAGTTCTCTGCTTTTGTTATCCATTTGCTTGCTGATCAGAATTCAATCACCCCTTAGAACAGAATCTGCAAGGCAAGTTACACTGTCATCATTGCCACATGTCTCTGGGTGCATCCTTCCACTTAGAGAGAAAATGTCACAGATATCACCACAACTCATGAAATATAGCCGCATCTAAGTTTTCTCTCTTATGTTAGCAGGCACAAAAAAGAAGAGGAAGAAGGAAGAGAAGGAGGGGTGAAGGAGGAAGAAAGACAGTGAGGGGAAGAAGGAGGATGGGAATTCAAAGCCACTTATTGAAGTGAAGAGGGGTTCCTAGCTTTACAAAGATTCATAGAATCCACCTCCCGCTACCTGCACAAACAGGAAAGCCTATCTCACACTTCACAAAAATGTGGAATTAATTTTCCCTGTCTCCATGAGTGTCTATTTTTTGAGATAGAAAGTATCAATGCTTCTCTTTCTGGCACTTGGCATAATCCTGCTTGGGCTACATAATATGGGTAAGTTACAGAATCTTGTTTGCCCAGGAAGAATGTTTTGGAAGAAACTCTTGAGAAAATGCCCTTCTTATCAAAAGAAGGGAGGTATTAATCCATTCTTATCATTAACTACAAATTCCACTTAAATATTTTATACTTAATGTTATAAACAATCAAAAGGCCACAATTTCAACACTTGATATCCTCTCAGTATCTTTATTCCCCTTCCCCAAAGTGGTTTTAGTAGGACAAAAGTAATACATGCAGTTTCAACATCGCTGATCATTTTACCTAGTCTCCTCTTTCAAACATATTAGCTGTACTTGTTTCAACAAAGCCTTACTGAAAGGAATTCTGTCCTGAAATGATTATATTTCACAGTCATATGCTTCTTTCACTTATCTCTACCTTTTTTCGTTTAGCCAAAAATGTTTTTTAAGCTTCACCAGTACACTCAATCCACTGATTCTTTTTTTCCAAAATCACATTATTTTCTCACAAACTTTTAATATATCTTTAGGTTTATTTTTTTAAATTATCTTTATTGTTGAGACTATTATAGATATCCCCCACCACCCAGTTCCTGCCCCATCCCAAGTCTTCATCATCCTATTGTCTGTGTTCTGGTTTATTTTTAATTCCACATTTCACTATCACAATTTCTTCTGTCAACATCCAAGTTAATGTAAATAATTTTTGAAACTACTCAGATTCCAGGTTGTCTTAATTATGTAGGTATTTGCTTACTCGCTTTCTCTCTCTCTCTCTCTCTCTCTCTCTCTCTCTCTCTCTCTCTCTCTCTCTCCCTCCCTCCCTCCCTCCCTCCCTCCCTCCCTCCCTCCCTCCCTCCCTCTCTCTCTCTCTCTCTCTCTCTCTCTCTCTCTCTCTCTCTCTCTCTCTCTCTCTCTCTGTGTGTGTGTGTGTGTATAAATTTCCTCAGTCTTAGTTTTGTTTTAATTGCAAGAAAACATTCCATTTATTCAAGTCACCTGGGCTTTCCCTTCCCAGGCAGTTAGGTAAACTTCCCTTGAAATCCCAGATCATAGGTCTTACTTTCCCTCAGCCCCACCACTTGCTTACCTGATATTGAAACTGCATTTCCCTGCCAGTGTCATGAAAATCCAAATGCATTACAGAAATTATTATTTTGCAGGCTTAATAACTGGAGGAGGCAACAAATTATCATTGCCAACTTCCCGGCTTACGACATTTACTCCTTCTTACATATTTCTCTTTCTCCCTTCTCTATCTTTCTCCTATTTCACCCTCCCTGACCTTTACCCTTTTCTAGATGTCAGGGCCCTCTGTAAAAGCTACCCTCTTTCACAAATCTTGGCTGCTTTGAAAATAAGGGACACTCCTATTAGGCTTTCTATTCTTTTATGTGCTTCACCAGAATCTTATATCATGATGGCAAAGCTTATAAATTTATGGGCTTTACAATCATGTAAGAATGATTGCAAGTGGCCTTTATGAGATAATATTACTATATCACACATTTGCTTATTTCTTGTGAAGTAACCAGGGTTACATACATATCATTGTCTCCCCATTTGGCCTTCAAGTGACTTATAAACTAGCTAAGACCTAACCTTACAAGTGTGAGATCTTAATGATAATAAATAGATTTTAAGTTGTTATAAGATATAACAAGTTAAGAGTAAGTATTTGATTTAGGGCTCATATTTTTAAAAAATCAGCATTTTGTATTAGTATTAATTACTTGCAATATATACCTACTGAATAAATCTGATGCTGCCTATTCATATAATATATTGATGTCTTCAAGTAGAGATCTCTTCATGTCAATAAATAATTGGGAGATACACACAAACATACATGTTTATATAGGAGTTTAATTAAACAGTGTCTTAAAATTGATTAATTTGTCACCCACTAAAAAGATTATCAGTTAGTGGTACTACTTCCCCAAAACAAACTTGTTAAGTTTATTTTTTGCAAGAAGTTCATTTAAGGACAATGAATTATGAAAATATTGACCCATCATATGCATTTATGATAGGAACACAAAGAAACCACTTTCTGACTTAAAAATACTGTATTATTAAAAACCTTTCACTTACTTTATTTTAATCTGTGATTCACTGTAGAATATAAGAAATATAAATACTTGCATCTAGATCTTTAAATATATTATAATATACATTAAATATCTTTATATTATATATATTAAATATATTTTTCCAGTAAAATATTTTCAAGGGATTTTTGCTAAAGACAAGTAATAACTAAAGAAAAGAATAAGAAATAATTTTATTGAAATGTAAATACATTTTTAATAAGATTCCATGGAGTAAATGTCTCATGGTTAAATTCTAATTTAGTTATCTATCAAACTAAGAAAACAGAAAAATAGCTGAAATATTGTGTTCTCAAAAAAAGTGAAAATAATATTGTCACTTAAATCTGCATATTTTAAAAAAATATATATATTTTATGGATTTTTTACAGAGAGGAGGAGAGAGGGATAGAGAGCTAGAAACGTCGATGAGTGAGAAACATCGACCAGCTGCCTCTTGCACACCCCCTACCAGGGATGTGCCCGCAACCAATGTACATGCCCTTGACCGGAATCAAACCCGGGACCACTGAGCCAAACCGGTTTTGGCTGCATACTTTTTAACTTAAAAAATTTTCAGACTTACAGAAAAGTTGAAAAAATAGTACAAAGGTCCCTATGTTATTTAGCTTGTCTTTTAATTTTAATTCTCTAATTCTTTATCATGTGGAGGCAATTTAATAGTCATCCAAAAAAGCTATTTTTGAGGGAAAAATGTGAAAGAGTCATTTTGAGACAAACAGTAGATAAGTCTCTATGTCATTGTGAACACAAGCATTTTAAGGAAAGTGTGCACAGTAAGTCAGGGCAAAATGGAATTGATAGCAAGTTATATAAACTGGAGATCATGAGATCATAAACTAGGGCATGTTGACTTAACCTTAACTCTAAGGTTACTCACAGTTTCACTCAATAGAGTTGTTTCTGTTTATAATTCTCTTTTTAAAACTGGGCATATGTAGACAGGGGTGGGCAAAAGTAGGTTTATAGTTGTGAGTGTGTAAAACAGTTTATTCTTCTATTATTATTTATTTTTTATTACTGATTATTATTAACTTGCTTTTGCCCTTCTCTATATATTTAAAACAGTTAAAATATGTATATAAATTTAAGTGGCTGAGATCCTAGTATGACATATATAATGATTATTGTATAAATCTGAGACTTTGCTTTCTCTGAACCTAGGAGTTCAAGTAGGAAAAATAGGATAATTTATAAATAGTATTTTTATGAAAAGCATTATTTTATTAGTATAAGTTTGTGATACCTAGGTAGATGGGTCACATAAATCATGCTCTATTTTTATCTCACAAAAATAGTGTTGAATTGGCTTAACTTTAAAGATAATTGAAGTTATGTGAGTAAATCACGAAAGTTGTAATAAAACTAAATGCATCAATATTAGACATTTAAGTTTATCAACTAGCTAGGTCTGACTACATTTATAGAAGTCCATGAAATTCCTGCCTGGCATTTCCTTATATAGAAAAACAATGAAGCTACTACTTATAATGAAAAGAACAAAAATAAACAAAAAATAAAGTAAAATATTTTAGGTTAAATATTTTATTTCTGGCTATGCAATGCTTGTTAAATCTCTTAGTTGTTTTTTTTTCTTTATTTGGAGGGCCAGTATCTAAAGCAGATAAAGATACTTGCACAATAAAAAAGATTATAATTAAAAATCCTGAGTTAGATGTCCCAAGTGTTGAAACTCCTCTGGTTCAAATGAAGCACTATGGAATTTTCATGAATTATAGTGAGATGTTGATTTTTATTTATCATAAAATTTACTAGTCAAGGGACCTACTGTGATTCACAGGTAAAATCAACCTTTCTTGGAAATGACTACATATATATAAATTTTTATACCATAAATAATAAAAAAATAGTTATATTTTTTTATCAAAGCGTTGCTGAGAACGTGGAGAAATGATTAGACAGTATATCACAAATATGGCTAAGTAATGCCAAACATTTAAAGCCTAATGAGCAGTAAGAACGAGAGCTTAGAGAATTGCACATCCAAGATATAATCAGCATGGATGGAAATCAATAATTTTGTAGGAGCATGACAATAAATAGTAGGCGATCGGATGAAATTGTGATCATTCATGACACTTTGAAATTATAATTTATTGTATAAGTGATTTAAAGCTTTTTATTTTAAAGCAGGTGAATTACTTGATAAAATTGTGTCTTTAAAAGAGTTTTTTAAAAATGAATTATTAGTGGCGTTCTTTGGATTGAAATGGACAAAACCTAGGAGACTTTTGTAGTTGGCCAAATGGGAGATATAGAGATTAAGTGGACTGAATGACAATGAAAGTAGAAGAAACAGATAAGAAAGATAATCTAACAATAGAATCGTTAGCACCTGGTGGTTAATAGGATATGTATAACCAAAGCTAGATTATAATGCAGAACACACTTGATTCACTTTGATATATTCATGCTAAATAATAAAGTTTAATTAATTGTAGGAAACTCAAAATCATGACTTTTCCATTTGCATGAGGAAGCAAGCATATGTAGAGTGCCTGGAAATTTGTCTTGACTTAATTTTGTTTTTCATACCATCAATGACAAAATTATGAATTGTTACAAAATTTCACACCAAGATTAAGAAAAGTGTGTAAATAATCTAGCACAGAGAAATCGGTAACAGAATTACTGCTTTTCCTTGGTATAGTTAACTAATTTTGATTCATTTAAAAATTTAGCATGTAGGTATATGTTCAGAAGTGAATAGTACACATCTATTCAAGTAGCTATTTTCATATTTTATTAATAATTTTGAAATTTTTCATACTTAAAAACAATGCAATTCTGCAGGGAATCTCTGTACTTTGATTTTCATGATATTCCCTTAACTGAATTATTTAATAGCAGTGAATTAGTTAAGATAAAAGATAGTTTTCCTTTCATTTATTTCTAAAGGCATCTTAAAGATAATTTTCTATATAATCACTAAAGTAAACATGTAAATATCAACATTTTTCTCATCCCTCTGTTCTCAAAGCATAATTCAAACTACTAGTGGTTTGCAAACTTATTCTTTCATGTATTTCCACAGATTGCAAGAAAAGCATTCACTCCTGTGCTATTTCTCTGTCATTATTTATTAAATGTAAAATCTGTTCACTGAGAAAGTAAGTGGGAAAAGCTACTTTATACACTAGTAGATAAAGGAGCCAAGTACGAATTGCTATTATTCATTATCAAGTTTTTGTTGTTGTTGTGGTCTGGTCTTTTTCTGAACTTGGCCTTGCTCTTACTTTACTGAAATCGTATACCAACAACAGGGAGATGGCTGATATGGGAGAGGCTAAAAAGTTCAGTCTGTTGGGAGAGGGATTCATTTCAGCCCATCAGTGTTGTTAGTCTGCTAAGTGGTGACATAATCCCAAATTCACATTCCCAAGAGATTGGCTCTCAGGATCTCTCCCATTTGCTGACTTTACTGCAAAAGAATGCTGGCTTCTGCCGTAATTGAGGAAAAAGGTTTTCAGGCCAGATTATCATTTCTGAAATGGATCATATAACGTATCTAAAAGTGTTAGTATAAACCCAGCCTTCTGCCCAGAGATTGTCTTCTTTTCAAATAAATAGATTTTTTAAAATCTGGGTTTGTAAGGTTACCATGTACTGGGCTTATTTGTGTGTGGGTTTTTTGTTTTTTTTTAACTTCAATAATTCTGATATTCTAAAAGAAAATACCTTAAACAAAACACCATCCTGGATCAGTATTTAATGCAAGGGTGAAAGAAAAAAAGACTAGGTGCAGTTTAAGTGGTTATTACTAGGTATTCTTCAATAACTAAAAAGAAAAGACTAAAGGTCCATACATGCTCTATTACATTAGGAAGAATACATAGCATATTAAGTGAATAAATCAAACTGAAGTAGAATATATGATTATTGACTTGCCCCTGGGACAAATGATATATAATGCGTATGTATACATACAAACATTCACATATATGTGAATCCAATTGCATATGCTATATAATCCTATCTAATAAAGAGGGAATACGCTAATTGACCCTCATGCCATGGCAAAGATGGCAGCACCCATAACCAATAAGGACGGAATATGCTAATTGACTGCCATGCCCTCAACGATGGTAGCACTCAGAGTCACAAGATGGCTGCACCCAGTCCCCTCAGCCCTGCCAGGGCGGCAGGTACAGCAAGGCCAGGCCCACAACCAGGCAGGCCTGGTTGCTCTGTGTGCCTGCCTCTCGAGTCCCCTGGCCCCCTCACCCCCCAACTCTCCAGGGCCAGAGGTGCCAGAGGTGCCAGGGCCAGCCCAGGGCTGCCTGTATGCCTGAGGCTGAGGTAACCAGGGCTGGCCAATGCTTGTGCTCTGGGCAATGGCAGCAGCAGAGGTTTGATGGGGCGACGCCTCCCCCTGATAGCCGGGTCACCTCCCATTCCTGAGGGCTCTTACACTGTGAGAGGTAGCAGGCCAGGCTGAGAGACGCCCCCTTACAGTGCATGAATTTTTATACACTGGGCCTATGATATGTACATCTGTCGCAAAATTATTGATGGTTATTTCTGAAGGAACTATAATAGAATAAATTTTAATTTTATTTAATAACCTTTGGAAATATTTATGTATTTCAACCTGACATACTTTCATAATTTAAAAAATGTGATGTCAAATTATTGTTTCTACATTGTCTTTTGCAAAGTAAAATTCCCTTAGTGTATGCATTAAAGCATGGTTTTAATACATTATATACTTTGTTAACTTCATTCAGTTTTGATGCATTTTTAACATATTTAACTAAATGATGCAGGCATTCAATGAGTACCCCCAAACGTTAGCCACAAATGGAAGCCAAAGTACTGATGCCCAGGTAATGTAGGAAAAGACTGTGACACAACACAAATATAGACAGCAGACTATCCAACAGTATCTGTCAGAAATCTATGGTGGGTGGGTATAAACCCAAAACACATTTGGTCAGGTTCTATATTTCAAGATAAACTTTGCCCATATGTTTTTGATCCATTTACATGTAATTCATTGAACTGACATTCTGAAAGAGTTATTTGATGCATAAGGAGATTTTGGTTCCATAATTATATGTGATATATATATATATAATATAATGCATAAAAATTTAGAGTAGAACTTGTGTTTTGCCATGTTACAGATTCCTAGCACATGTTTCTTCCTGATGATTCACTGTGCTTGACCAGAAATATTGAATAACTCATTGGGTCAGCTACAGTTGAAATGTATATTACTGCATTGTTTGTACATTTTTTTTATGTACATTTTTTTTAAAAGGTTGTTTTTCTGTGCTTCAGTTTCAACAATTGTCAAATTAGCATGATGACCTCTATTAAAATTTTTGATGGTCATGTAGCAGAACCTATAAAATTTATTAACATACTTGTAAATAATTAGTTCTTAGAATTTGTGATTTAAATTTTATTTTTTAAATATATTTTTATTGATTTCAAATGATGAGAATTCATCATTTGCAGCAACCTGGATGGAATTGGAGAACATCATGCTGAGTGAAATAAGCCAGTCAATGAAAGAGAAACACCACATGACCTCACTCATTTATGAATAATAAAGAGCATTATAAACTGATGAACCAAAAGATAGATATAGAGACAGTAAAGCAACAAGCAGACTGTCAAATGACAGCGGGGAGGGTAGGGAGATCTGGGGGAGATAATAGATCAACCGAAGGACTTGTATACATACAAATAGGTACAACCAATAGACACAAAACTCTGGGGGGGGGGGCAATGGTAAGATGTGTCTACAGATAATAATTTAATAAAAATTTAAAAATATATATTTTTATTGATTTCAGAAAGAAAGGAGAGGAAAAGATAGAAACATTAATAATGAGAGAATAATTGATTGGCTTCTCGTGCATGTCCCCTACTGGGGATTGACCCCTCAACAAGGGCATGTGCCTGACCAGAATCAAACTGTAAACTCTGGTTGATAGTTCGACACTCAATCACTTAGGCACAGCGATCAGGCTAGAACTTGTGATTTTTAAAAAAAAATGTGATAGTGCAATTCAAATATCTATTTGGAAATAAATTGAAAGACTGATTTTCCCTTGTCTTTCAACTTGGAGAGTAGGCATGCTACAAATTTTATGACCTATGAACTCTCTCAGAAGATTTATAAATACTCATATTTATAATTGTTATAATGGCTAAAAAATGACATGAAATTTCACCTTTTTTCATATTTCTCACAAGCCCTTCAAGCAGCAAACAATGCATTTTTTAAAATCCATTTGTATTTATTTCAAAGAGGAATGGAGAGGGAGAGAGATAGAAACATCAATGATGAAAGAGAATCATTGATCAGCCTCCTCCTTCATATCCCACACTTGGGATAAAGTCCTCAACCCAGGGATGTGCCCTGGCTGGGAATTGAACCATGACTTCCTGGTTCAAGGGTCAATGCTCAACCACTGAGTCACACCTGTCCAGCATCTTTCTTGACCATTTAAAAAGTAAGATGCAAGTCAAAGGATTCTTCCTTTTATTTCTTATTACATAATTAAGCCATGTTTTCCCTATTTATAAGTACAGAATTGAATTTTCTTGTGGTTTCTGTGATGTAATTTTTATGCCACTCTCTTTTTTTAAATGTCTTTATTGATTAAGGTCTTACTTATGTTTCCTTGTACCCCAATTACCCCCCCCCCAATTATGCTCTCACCCACCCTCCCCAGTTGTCTGTCCATTGGTAGGTGTGGAATAATGTGAAGCTACAATTATCTCACTTTAATTTGCAAAGACAACACACCTCATTTGCATTTCAAGATTTTTATAATCTCTTTAGTATTATAGTAAAAGTGATAATTGTTGTTTCCCTACATGTATGATCTTTTTCTGGATTTAACATACTATTTCTAAATTTCTTGCTTTTATATATATATATATTGGATATTAAGAAGCATTATACCTGAGATGAATCCACTAGGAAGTTTCTGAAATCATTAAATGAAGGCCAAATAGGAAAACACACTAAAAATGTGAAAAGCTTTAAACTGGATTATAACTATCATAATATGTCTAATAAACATAATAAATATGAGTTATAGGTGAAATGTTATCAAATTAATTTGTCTTTAAATGACTTATTTCTAATGGTTAATGGCAGGAAAAATAAATCATATCTTCAAACAAATAAATTTGCCTTAGCAAGTTTTGCTCAGTGGTTGGAGCAGTGGCCCATGGACTGAAGGATTCTGTCAAGGGCACATACCTTGCTTGAAGGCTGAATCCTGGCCCTGGTTGGGGTGCATGAGGGAGACAAACAATAGATGTGTCTCTTTCACATCAAAGTTTCACTCTCTGTGTCTCTTCTCCTCCATTCCATTCTCTCTAAAAATCAATTGGAAAAAATATTCTTAGGTGAGGATTAACAACAACAGCAACAAAACACAGCTAAATGCAATTTCAATGTATCATTGGAAATGATATAAACATTAAGATCTAATGATATCTTTGCTATGAATTATAAGTTAAATCACTGATAACTATTTTAAGGTTACATCTCAATTTGTGGCAGAGGTTATCTGCTCGCCCATTTACCTGAAAAGTAGATAGTTAATATATTGAAGATGTGTGCAGCTGAGTTAATAGTTTCTGTGTGTATTTTTCCTCAATAGGACTAAGCAGTTTGAGAACAGAAATATAGCTCTAGGTTAGACAAAAAATACATTTATTGGAAGGGTGTTGGTGTAGTATTCTGATTTGAAGAATGAGCTGCTTCTTATCCTTGTTTCTGTCCTCGTATTACCATGTTTCCCCGAAAATAAAACATCCTCCGAAAATAAGACCTACTTACAGGTTTCCTTCTGAGTGAAATATAAGGCATCCCCCAGAAAATAAGGCCCCCTTTAGGCACTATCTCAGAATGAAAATTAATTTACCATAAACTGGTTGATAGGGCCGCCCCCACTGGCTTCTAGCAACCAGTGATGTTATGCGGAGTCCTGACATCACTGCTGTGTGGAGGCGGAGCAGAGGTCAGAGTGAGCAGTGAGCACAGGGTGGGAGAGAGGAGGAGACTTTCGCAGATGCCTGTAGAAGAACAGGAGGATTAGAGCAGACCTGATGCCGCCAAGGTGGTGAGTGCTGGTCTGTCTCTGGTGAAACTACCTGATGCTTGCGGCCGCCCTCATGATGACTGAAGGTTCTCAGTCAGTGGCAGACACTGCTTCAGCCCAGATCCAGGCCCCAGCAAGCCCAGTGACAGTCCCCAGGCAGGCCCCAGGGGGTAAATGTCTGATAAAGTGGTAGGGGGGATGTCTGGTGAAGGTGTTCAGTGGCACAGGGATGGGGGAAGGGGAAATGACACAGGAGGATCAGAGGGGACAATCAAAATGACACAGGAGGATCAAAAGGGGTTACTAAAATAATCCCCTCTCTGATTCTCCTGTGCCATTTTGATTCCCCCCTCTGATCCCCCAGTGTCATTTTAAGTGATCCCCCTTCCCCCACCTTGATACCCCAATTCCTTTTTTTTTTACCCCTAGAAATGAGCGCAAAAAGAAAAAAACTAGTCCGTGGAGGACAAGAAAGGAATCATGGATGACTCTTGGGGCCAAAATCTTACTGCTTTCTGCAAAGAGAAGATGCTGAGTATCTGATTGGTCCGAAAATGGGGAGCAGAGTATGGTAACCTCATTGAACAAGTGGACAAGGGAAATGCTAAAAAGCGCAAGTGTGGATCAGGTCAGCAACCATTATTTTCCGAGCTGGAAGACCTGATCTGTGAATGGGTTGTTGACATGAGAGCAAAGGCTTTGGTTGTGAATAGGGCTCAGATTCAAGAATTTGCCCTTGCAATGGCACCACAGTTTGACATACTCCCAAATACTTCAAAGCATCACAACACTGGCTGGATAATTTCCTTCAGTAAAGTGAACTGTCTTTAAAAAGATCTGCAACATTGTTTAGGTTGGAAGATACTCAAGTTATTAAGCGAGCACTTGCATTCAAGTCCTTTATTGATGATGCTGACTTCTCTAAATATAATCTTTCCAACGAGATTGCTATGGATGAAACTGCAGTGTTTATGGGCCAATCATCTCAAACAACAATTGAACAGCAGGGTGCCTCCTTAGTGTACATTCCCTCCACTGCTTACGAAAGTGCACATGCTTCCTGTATTTTGGCAATTCGTCTAGATGGCACTAAAATCCCACCTTTAATAATTTCTAAGGGCAAGTAGGAAAAGATTGAACTTGTTTTGGGCGTTTTTATTCTTGAAACTGAAAAAGCATGGGCCACACAAGCAGTTATAAGGAAGTGGGTCGCTTTAATGCTGCCGCTTGTTATGCGAGGGAGCCAAAGAGGTCTGCTAGTCTGGGATGCAGCCAGCACTCACCATGCTAAAGACATGAAGACATTTCTTCACAAAAGAAAAATATATCAGATAATGATTCCCGCAGGAATAAAGGCCTATCTCCAGACTCTTGATATTGCAATAAATAAGCCATTCAAAGACAATTTGTGCATGAAAATTAATGACTACATTGAAAATAGAATGGAAAGAAATCAGCATGGAAACTTTATGGGACCTGAGCTGCAAGAAGTTGTAACTTGGGTGAAGAATTCATGGGAGAAAATCACTGACAGTTGCATTGCAAATGCACTGGGAGCAGGCTACCTTGACAAGAAGTATTCATTTAAAGACAGTGCTATTGCTAAACATGAGAGATTTGGTCCACTGATTCTGAAAGAAATGCAGTCACAAGAAATTCACCAGGAAATTCAGGAATTGGATTGTTATGATGATGTTTCAGAAAATGATGAGATGATTGTCATTGAATAAATGAGTAAATTCTTGATACTGTAGGATTCACAGTTTGTCTGGTTTGTGTTGACAACTACCGTACTACCGTACTGTACACAGGTAATAAATTTCCTTTATTTTCATTTAACAATAAATGTGTACCGTATTCTTCCTCATGGCAAAATAAGACATCCCTTGAAAATAAGACCTAGCACATCTTTGGGAGCAAAAATTAATATAAGACACTGTCTTGTCTTATTTTTGGGGAAACAGGGTAACATCACTTGAGGCCTGGTGCATGAAAATGCATGCAGTAGAGGGGGGTCCCTCAGCCCAGCCTGTCCCCTCTCAAAGTCCAGGAGCCCTCAGGGTTGGGAGGCAACCTGGCAATTAGGGGAAGGTGATCCCCCATCATGCTTCTGCTGCTGCCATGGCCAGCAGTGCAAGCCTTGGCCGACCTGGTTACCTGAGTCTTGGGAGGCCCTGGGTGGCTGGGCAGCCACCATTTGAGGCTTGCCTGCACCTTGGGCTGACCCTGGGCAGTTGTGCAGCTGCCATCCAACACTTGCCTGCATCTCAGGCCAGCCCTGGGTGGTTGGGGGGTTGAGGGGATTGGGGGTCTCTGGAGCCAGGCTCAAGGGGCAGCTGGGCCTTGCTGGACACCTGCTGCCCCAGTGGGGCTGAGGGGACTGGGCACTGCCATCTTGTGACTGTGGGCTCTGCCATCTTTATGGGGGGGCAGTCAATTAGCATATTCCCTACTTATTGGCTGTGGGTGCTGTCATCTTTGTGACAGCATGAAGGGCAATTAGCATATTTCCTCTTTATTAGGTAGGATTTTCTCAGATCAATAGTAATTCTAGAACTCCAAACTCATATCCTTACATCTGTATGACCAGAAAGGAAAAGAGATGTCTTTCTCCCAGCTGTAATTTGAAATATCTTGGGAGAATAAATCTGATGACCAAGCTTTGGTCATATATCCATACCCAATCAATGTGAAAAGTGAGTTTGTTATTCCTATCAACCTATTAATAATTATAGCTAATACCTGTTATATAACAAGAACTGTAAAAGTCAGTTTTATGGGTTATTTAAATAATTATGATAGTCCAATTAGTTGGGTACCATTATTAATTCTAGTTTATGAATAAAAGGATGGCACAGAGAAATTAAGTAACTTACCTAAGGCAATACAGCCTAGAGGTCATGGTTAAGGCAATCTGAACCCAGAGATAGGCTTTAATCATGATGGTGTTCTTGATGCCAACAGAGGTGAGACTATCACACTTACAGCAAAAAACAAGTATTGTCACATACTCTTAAAAACCCTTCAATGAGAGTAGCCATGACTTTACTCACAGTCAAATATACAGTCTTCCTTCTCCACAATATGCTTTCACAGTGGAAATGATGATGGAAAAACTAACACTCTTGAACTTTTTTTTTTTTGCATTCTTTTCCTGCTCTTTCTTCTTGTATAGCTTGTGCATTTAAACTCTCCTAAATTGGATACATGTGTGATATAACTCTGTAGAATTCTGTGTATGCCCCCAACATACTTGAGTGAACTGATGGATAGTATGTTTAATGAGAATGGGAGAGTGAGCACATGGGGATTAAGACGCTCATTTGAGATGGTAAAGAGGGGTGTGGAGTTTTTCCTAGAAATAAAAGGATGATTCACTGAAAGGTCATGACCTGGAAGACAATTTGCTCTATTTTGCAGCTTTTTTGTATAGGCAATTCTAATAAAAGGTGAAGGAAATTCCACCATTTATTTGATGTACCAGGTACTCATAAAATATGCATTAACTCTGTTCATCTTTATAAACCCTCATATAAGGGAGGTCCTACTATCTGCACTTTATGGATAAGTATAACCAAGATCAAAGAGGTTCATAATTTGCCCCAGACCACATCACTAAGAGGGATAGAGAAGAGAAAGGGAGATGAACATGACCTGACCCAAAATTCTTTTTTTTTTTTTTACTATAAGAAACAGATAATTGACTTTTTACATTTTATTAAGGAAAAAAACACCTAAATTTCCCAGAAAATGACCTTCAAAATCTACATCAGAAAACAGTTTGCTAATTTAAATAGTGAGAACAATTTTGAACCATAATTTTAACAGTAGTACAAAATCAATAACTTCAACCTACTATATGAATTGAAAACAAAGCATAAATTTCTTGTAGAGAAAGGTTTTGTGTCTTTATTACTTTCTTTGTTTGTTTATAGCAGCTGTTCACTGCTGCACTTCACCTCTTTCTAAAGATAACTTGCCAAAGAGTGTGTGTGTGTGTGTGCATGTGTGCGTGTGTGTGTGTGTGTGTGTGTGTGTGTGTGTGTGTGTGAGAGAGAGAGAGAGAGAGAGAGAGAGAGAGAGAGAGAGAGAGAGGGAGAGAGAGAGAGGGAAGAGAGAGAGAGGGAGAGAGAGAGAGGGAAGAGAGAGAGAGGGAGAGAGAGAGAGATGAAAAAACAGAAGTGAAACCCCCAATAATTTGGGATAGTCTAAATCACCCGATGCATTGAAAAGAAGGAATTTTACTCTAAATTTAAGGCTTATGGTCTGTTTTCTGGCAATTTGGAAAGATTTATGCTACACAGATAGCCCATTATACCAGTAGCTGTGTTTTATTAGATACTCATTTACTTTAAAGCAAGTTTGCTTTATCCTGCGAGTTTGTTGACTATTCCTTGCTGAGTAGGGCTATAATCTAAACTTTAAAGGAGGATTAAGCTTCATGGTATTTACCTAACTAAGCATTGTCATTGTGTTATCCTCTTATATTTTCGTTACTTGGAAAAAAATACAAGCTCCTTTTTTATGGGCCTTCTTGTTAGTTTTGAATGAAATACTTTGATCAGAGACTGTCATTTTAATAGAACCAAAAATTAACTCAGGCTACAATGCTTTTAATACATTTTTGCTATTCTATGTATACATAAATAACCGAAGAAATATAACATAATTCGTCTCCTTTTTAATCTCTGAAATTCTGTGAATAGTTAATAGATCAAGAAAAATGGCAACTCTGCTAGCCATACTTGAACCACTCCATTTCAGAAATCATAGTGATTTTTAACATCTTTTGGGAAAAATTACACATTTAATAGAAAATCTGCTTCTTTCTTCTGCATGACTCTTATTCCCTCAAGGTAAACAGAAAATATAACTAAAGACTTTTTAATATTGATTGTTAATAAATCAGTAGAAATGGTTGATAGAGAGAAAAAAAGGAACTCTAATGATATTTTGAGTAATTGCCTCTTAATAAAGTTCATGCACTTCTCATGAAATCCTAAATTCACCAGTTTATTTTATTCAAATGAGCTTATCAAATCACATCAAATCCATATCTTCCTTTCTGGAATGTTTCCTATCAGAAACTGTGTGTTCAGTGAATTCTGAGTCTTTCAGAATTTCAGGGAGAATCATATTGGTTCTGGTTAGTTAATGTGACCTCTTCCCCTTCCAGGGATTGGTTTAGGGGAGGGAGCAAGTGGACTAATCTAAATAAATAGTAATTGAAGTGATAATTTGGAAAATAATTCCTCGCTTAAAAAAAAGACTAAAGGAAAAAATAAATTCCATGTTTTTCTGGACATCATGTGTGAGGGGTGTAATCCTTAGAATTGCTGCAGCCAATTTGCCACCATGAGGCTTTGATCATGAGGGCAAAGGCAAACTCACCATGATTGGTAGAGAAAAAATAAAAGATAAAAGGAAACCCTGGCTCTTTCAGGTGTATATATGGAGTCGTAATATATTTCCAGGCTTTCTGTTATGTGAAACCATATAATGTAATTTAAGTCATGAAACAGAGACTTTTGTTACAAGCAGTTAAGAACATATAAAATGATATTCTTTATTCTTTGCATAAGATGCTATAGATAGATATGTTAAGATAAGTTGGCCACTCTAGAACTTTCTAAAATGTAAGTGGACAGTGAAGAGAGATGAAAGATGGGAAAAAAAGATAAGTAGTACAGATGTCGAACAATGACTATATAATATACAAACCCTGTCTATTATCAATGAATAAAATATTTGTTGAGATAAACTTCATTTTTGAAGGGGGAGAAAAACATCTTTAAGACAATATTTAGGAAGACAAGCACCTTATAAATTCTCATAGGAAGAAAATATTCTCATGGTAGTCCACACACAGTTTAACAAAGATGAGATAGTATAAGCTCTCTCTTGGCACCTACTGAATTGAGAGAACAGGTGCCTGGAGAAATACCTGAGTACAATGGAACAATATAATGCTAGTGTACTTGAACTTGAGAAATGTGAGGACCAGCTCATGGGTTGAGAGTGAGCTAGAAAAGTAGGTACCGTAATGGAAGGAACAACCTAAGACAGGCACAGTCACAGAGGGGCCATCAGGAGAGATGGGGGTCAACCAAGGTGGGGCACAGACCTTCACCCTCCCAACTTTGCATGGGCCTGAACCCTCACTCCTGCTGAGGGAGGTCGCCTGCTCCCATGGCTGTTTAGCTTCCCATGCCCAGCTCAAATTGGGATCCAGGTAACAGACAGAAACTTGGCCGACAGCAGCTACCCTCTCAACTGCAACAAGATTTGTTTGAGTTGTCTTGTACCCATGATGTGAGGAACTGTTTTTTTTTTTATATATCTAAACCGAGCCTAGCACCTGGCATGCTCAGGGCCTACTCAAGAAAGGAAATAGTCCTTTTCACTAATATTTACAGGGTAAAATAAGATGGTTGTTAGAGTATTAAATTTGACAGTAAAATAGTAGGTCAAGTTTTCTGGCTTATTTAAATTGTCTAATTGAAATAAGCGAATATTCTAGAAAAATCAATTGTACTGGACAAAAAGCTGTTACTAAAGTGTTAACTAAAATTTTTATTGGTAGTTCATCTCATGCAATGAACCTAAAGCAGTCATATTTTAATGCAAAAATTAAAATTTAAAAGCTATCAAGATTGCATTATAAAATTTCCAAAAGACTCCTAATATTTAAATAAAAAAGGGGGAAGAGTAGAAGAATATCATGTAAGGAAAAATATCCGGTAAGTAAATCACATCTAGAAAATTTTTACTTTAGAAAGTTAACTTTCATTTGTAATGCTAACAGCAAGACACCCATATAAAACATGCATGGGTGTCTTGCTGTTAAAACCAAGCCAAAGAAAAATAGTTTGGGCAAAAAATGAAAAAGAATCACAAGTCAAATTTATAGAAAATATTCCTTTATTAACTTTTGTTTGAGAATATGTTTGTATATTTTCAGAAAACAACTCTAAGACCATGTGGATTCTTGCAACAGAGAGGAATTGACAGGAGTGCTCCAGCCATGAAGACAGAAGAGAAACAGTCCAGAGATGGAAGACATTGAGGAAGCCTTGCCATACAAGCAGTTTGCAGCTGTGCATCACTGCAGGTTGCCCAGGACCAACCAGAAAGGGTCAAACCTCCATTACCACCATTTTTCCACCATCCAGAACTGAAATGTCATTGCTGATATGTACACATAAGAAAACGTTTGACATAGAAATTGGGACTCAAAAGAACAGTTGGCCCAGAAAGAAATTCACTATAGACTGATTCATAACCATTATTGCTTGTCTCATTTTTGGTTCTTATAAGTGTATTTTTAGTATCACATGAATTCACTTATCTAGGGGAAATGATGAACAACATAGACTGTTGAACAAGAACAGCATTGATCAGACTGTCGGACCTCAGAGGGAAGATAGAGGAGGGTAGGGATAAGGGAGAGAGATCAACCAAAGAACTTGTGTGCATGCATATGAGCCTAACTAGTGGTCATGGACAAGAAGGGAGTGGGGGCATGCATGGGGAAGGGTTTGAGATGGGAATGGGGGGATGAGGACAAATATGTGATACCTTAATCAATAAAGTAATTAAAAAAAGAAAAATAGGTAAGGATCGATCAAGATGTGGAGAATATTGTAGAATATGTAGATAATTTTATTATAATAAGTTAAAGTATAGGAAATATAAGTAAATAAAAGAAAACTTTTTTTTACTTAAAATGTAAAACATTAAAATTTACATATAAAATATGTAGATCACTGATTAAGTAATTCATCTATCAAACAAAACAAAGCTGAAAACGATACATTTTTTAATCTAATTATTTAATTCTAGGAATCTAGCTTAAAGAAGTAATATAAGAAGTGATAGAAGACTATGTACAAGGATATTTATCACATAATGATTTATATTAATAAGAATAGGAAACAACCAATATATCAAACAAATGGAAGTGTCAACTAAATCATGTTATATTCTTTAAAATTAAATGAGAGAGCAATTACAATTATTTATTTATAGAATATGTGATGCCATGAGGTTCAGGTGGAGAGAAAACTATAAGGCAAAAATAAGAGGTAGATATGATTTCTGTTTGGAAAAAAGGGAGGAAAGGTGGAGGACATTTATATGCATAGATGCAACTCTCCCTCCACCACACACATGCACCATTTAAAAGTGGCTAGAATTAAGTTCAGTATATCACAGTATTTATTTTCAGTTATTGAGCAATAAGAAATATTCTTATACATAGGTAAGGAAACAGATTGCTTTTACACACACACAAAAAAATAATGATTTATAAATAAAAATACAAAAACTAAAAATAGCTCAAAATTAAATTTCAAAGAAAAAAATTTATAAATACTATGAGCAAGTAAAAAATACTTAATGCTCAGTAAATAAGCAATATTATAGTACCAACCATAATAGAAATCACATTAGAAAAGGCTTCAGAAAAATGGAACGTGATATCTATAGTTCTATGTAAATAACTAAGCCATAGTTACACTAAAGATTTTATATCAGCCTGGAGTTCTCTGTTACCCAGGAGGTCAACAGATAGTTTTGATGGAGAAGGGCATGGTTACAGTGAAACAAGGGCTAAACCTCCTGTTATTCTCAATGGCGTAAGAGTCAGCTATCACCGAAACCAGTTTGGCTCAGTGGATAGAGCATCGGCCTGCAGACTGAAAGGTCCCAGGTTCGATTCCAGTCAAGGGCATGTACCTTGGTTGTAGGCACATCCACAGTAGGGGGTGTGCAAGAGGCAGCTGATTGATGATTCTCTCTCATCGATGTTTCTAACTATCTCTCTCTCTTCCTCTCTGTAAAAATTCAATAAAATATATATATTTTTAAAAAAGAGTTAGCTATTTCTAGAGAGATTCTAATAGTAGGGCATAACTGATGGTACAAACTGAGAAATTGATAAAGAAAAGGAAGTAAAGCAAAGTTTAAGGTCATGCATCCCACTTCTTTTCTTTCACAAAACCAAAATACACACTCTGGTTAACTCTCTGTCTATATGAATAATAAGAAAGATAATACTAAGAATAACTAGCTCAAAATCCTCATTTTATATTTTAGGTCAGAGAAAATGTGCTAATGTTTTCCAAGTCATAAAATTATTTAGTGGCAAGAGTCTAAGATCCTACACTCTTGATGCCCAGTACAGTTTAAATTCCATTAAACCATCATGACTCAATGCTCAAGGAAAGGTTTAACATCAACACACAGTAATGGGTTCATAAAAGTTTCTCAATGTTTTGTTTTATGTAAATGAATAAGTAATGTAAAATCTATTGCATTGAGTCTAAACATTTTCTGGGTTTGAGTTCCATTTCTTCTATTGCCTGTGTTTGTCACTTAAACTTGCTGTGTCTTCGTTCTTTTTAGCTGCAAAATAAATAAGTTGTATTAGTTTCAATGTATTCAGCTACCATGCAGAATTACATAAGTGATGAAAACAATATAGCTCTGACCAAAACATAATCTTTATGTTTATCTTGCTCATTCAATTGCTCCATCTTTCCAGAAGTCCCAAATAAAGTTGAAATACCAAAGCAAAATAATAGTTGAACAACTATTTCATGTCTGTGAGCATTATAGTAAGAAAAAACAAACAAAGGCACACAATTATAAATGAGTTTAGGGGTATTTCAGGAACTGAAATGTAGAAGAGTCTTCCATTGTGTTCATTGGAAAATGTGGAAGGAGAGCGATTCAACTGGTGACAAGTACATATAGGGGACTCTTTAGAAAAGTTTTAATGCCTATAATTATTCTTGAAAATCTTTTATGAAATTCGTTTGCTAACTAATTTGTGAATTTGAAGACTGAAGAAAGATATTGGGATACTGATATGCTGAGGGGAGCTTCTCTGTTATATTCTGCATTTGCAGGGAGACACCATTCTATGCTAAAGAGTTAATTACTCTCAAAGTAAAGAACCGTGACTTTGTACTAGATTTAAGCCCACCCTTACCAAATTGGGGGGAATAGTAAATGAAAAGTTTCATGAAACTTCTTAAATTAAGCTTTGCTTGACAGTAGAAATAGTGATAGGGATAATAATGGGATCTATTTATAAGATTATTGTAATGATTAGATTAATTAATATAGATAAAATCCATAGTTGGTATGCTGTCCAGCACACAGTGCTAAATAAGTATTAGCTGTCATTGTTATTATTGTCTTTGTCATTGCTTTTTATTTGGTCTGAAATATATAGATTGATCTCTCTACATTTCTGGCAAATTATAATTTTTCTGATAAACAAACGACCTCTGCAATTTATAAGTTACATGGTTTTCATTTATTTTTTGTAAAGAACAATCCTTGTTGTCCACCAGAAAAATCATTCTATTTAAGGTGAAACATTTAGGAAGCCTCTGATTTGCTAAAGCAAAAGCATGTAAAACTCTGTTTTCTGCTAAGATACACTGAAATTCAAACTACTAATTTTTTTAGTTTTAGCCATGAATGCCTGGTCTCCTTATCTTTGAGATAACTTGCTCTTTACAGTATATTTTGTAAGTAGAGAGAGTATTGAAGTCATTTCAATTCTAAGCTTGATACCTTAACATCGTCCTACACAACTGAATTTTAATTTCTAAGAATCAAATTCCTATTTGTAAGTACCTAAGAATTATGAATCACTTTTCAGTTCACTAAATGACACACATCTTGAGGTATTGAGATATTATATTAAAGCAATAACAAGCTACTTTCACATTCTAGAAAGCAACCACCCTACTAAACCAAGTAGAGGGAGTTACCCACTATTTCCTTTCTGCTTTCAATATGAATGAAATCAGTCTCACATTGCTGTCTTCTATGTCCTAAAGAAAATTCTAAATAATTTTCACATGAAATTAAAATTTCAGGAAATAATTTTTAGTTTTCGTGTTGTTAGACTTTTACTAATGAAACTGTAGTAAATAGTTCATCTTTAGCTGGTGAAACAAATAACATATTTCAAAAAGTATATATTCAGAAGTTTTTGATCTAAAGTATTTTAAAACTTTCACTTTGGGTGAACTTTAATAAATGGCATTTCAAAACTTGTAAATATTTTTTAGGGGAAAGGAGAAGCAAATGAACAATTATTGAATATACAAGGTTTACAAATTGTAAAATAATACAATAATTAATAAATAATAATTCAAGAATAAGTTGTTTCCTGTACTCACAACTGTAAACTTACTTTTGCCTCACCCTGTATAAAGATGGAAGGCTCTGATATAAGTGCTTAGATGTATAACTTATTTGATAGCTTTTTTGGTTTACATTTTGACTATTTGCTGTTATATACATAAATTATCATAAAAAGAAACATTGCTTCAAATTCACTTTATATAACACTGGAAAATTGGTAAGTCTTGGCTTTTAAAAATACCCAAATGAAAAGGACACTTCCCTAATTTATCTATTTTATTTCTCTTTCTCTTTCAATACAGCTCTCTAATGCAACACTTGTATTTAACCCTAATTGCATTTTTGCAATATATAATTTAGATGATCTCTGTTTCATTTATAAAATCATCATGATACTATTACTGAGGAAAAAAATTAAATTACATAAAAACTACCCAGAATAACTTGAATAACTTGTCACAAGTCCTTGAGTAGATAGTTGCATGGACATACTAATCTGTGATGCCATGAAATGAACACACCAAAGATGCCTTGTCTAAAAGTAGTTGTTGAGTGTTAGGGATGAAGGGGCCTACGGCATCATATCTCAGTTCTTTTTAACAGCAGGGTCTGTGTACCAGAATCAATTAAATAATTTCTCTAAAATCAGGATAGGGAACAGAGTTGGAACTAAGTCCCAAGTCCTCTCTAACTTCTAGTTTTTGACCATACATTCACTGTTCTTCCAATATCCTTGCATTAATATATGTTGATGGTAATGTTTCATACTGCTTTTGAAGCTTATAATTAACAGTGGCCAAAGGCATACCCACATCAAACAATTTGGGTACTAGAACAAATTATTCTCCTGTATTCTGCAAATCCAAAGGCTTTAACTCTGTGAAATAATCAAAGTGAATTTGATTATTCAGTCCTAAAAGCTTTTATTTAAACCAATTTCATCCTATTCTATTTGAATGGTAGGGGCTGCTTTTACAATAGATACTAAATATCCTTTGTAATCAATAACCCCAATTTAAACTGAATAGTACAAAACTCAAATCTATCTGCACCTTCTGATATCAGCTTTACTTATCCATCTTTATGATGTACTTTACATTTATACACTGAGTGGCCAGGTCATTATGATCTCTGAACGCATAATAATCTGGCCACTCAGTGTATATCCTATATAATAAAAGGCTAATATGCAAATTGTCCCCTCACCTAGGAGTTCAACCAGCAGGCAGGCTGGCCAACCACCCATGTCTTCTCCCCTGGCCAGGCTGGCCAGACCCCAACCCATATACAAATTCATGCACTGGGCCTGGGCCTCTAATTATTTATATATATATATATATATATATATATATATATATATATATATATATATATATAATTATTTATATATTATATACAATAATTATATATTATATATAATAATTATTTATTGTTTATATATAATTATATATAATTATATATAATTATATATATATATATATATATATATATATATATATATATATATACACACACACACACACACACACACACACACACACACACATACTGAGTGGCCAGATTATTTTTACTACCCTATCAGTACTTCGTTGTGCCACCTTTTGCCTTTAATACTGCAGCGATTCTTCTTGGCATTGACTCCACGAGATGTTGAAAGGTGATGCGAGGAATCTGACACCATGCCTGATGAATAGCATTGTCCAGTTCTATGAGATTTGATGTTTGTGGATCCAGCTGCCTGATGGCTCTTTTAACTTCATCCCACAAATGCTCAATTGAATTGAGATTTGGTGATTATGGGGGCCACCTAAGCAAGGTAAAGTCTCCTCATGTTCTTGCAATCACTCCTGCACAATATGAGCACTGTGGCACGGCACATTGTCTTGTTAAAAGAAGCCATCTCCATAGGGATAGGCCAACAACATGATAGGATGAACTTGATCAGCAATGATACTTAGGTATATTGTGCTATTCAGATGTTGTTCTACACAAATTAAAGGGCCCAATAATGCCAGGAAAACATGCCCCAAACTATAAAACTGCCCCCACCAGCTTGAAGGGTTGTTCTCATGTATGTAGCATGCATGCTTTCATACTGTTTTCATGAAATTCTCTCTCTGCAATCTGTGTGATGCAACTAGAAATGTGATTCATTGGACCACATGGCATTTTTGCAATGCTCAACTGTCCAATCCTTGTGTTCCTATGCAATTTGGAGACATTTTATCTTGGTAACTACAGACAGCAAAGGTGTTTGAACAGGCCTTTAGTTTCCATATCCCATACGATGCAGTGTGTGGCAATCCACCCCCTTTCTTGTTAAAAACTCTCAGCAAAGTGAGAATAAAGGATTATATCTCAACATAATAAAAGCCGTATATAAAAAACCTACAGCCAACATCATACTCAATGGCAAATCTAAACTCATTTTCCCTAAGAACAGGAACAAGAAATGGATGCCCATTTTCACCACTCCTGTTTGACACAATACTAGAAGTTCTAGCCATAGCGATCAGACAAGAAGAAAAATAAAAGGCATCCAAGTTAAAAAAGAAGAGGTAAAACTCTCCTTATTTGCAGATGACATGATACTATATGTAGAAAACCCCAAAGACTCCATCAAAAAACTACTAGACCCAATAAATGAATTTGGTAATGTAGCAGTATACAAAATTAATGCCAAGAAATCTTTAGCATTTTTATACACCAATAATGAACTCACAAAAAGATAAATGAAAAAAAATCTCATTTACCATTGCACCAAAAAAATTAAGATACTTAGGAATAAACTTAACTAAGGATGTAAAAGACCTGTACTTGAAAACTATAGAAGTGCCCTATAAAATAAATAAATACATTAATTAATTAATTAAAAAAGAGAGAGAGAGAGAAAGAGAGAGAGAGGGAGAGAGAGAGAGAGAGAGAGAGAGAGAGAGAGAGAGAGAGAGGAAGACATAAACAAATTGAAGAACATACCATATACATGGATTGGTAGAATTAACATCATAAAATGTCCATACTATAATATCTTAAGAATCTGCATATTCAATGCAATCCCTATTAAAATACCAATGGCATATTTCAAAGATTAGAACAAACTCTCCAAAAATGCATCTGGAATAAAAATAGCCACAGTTATCCTGAGAAAGAAGAACAAAGTTGGTGGATCACAATACCATATATGAAGCTATATTACCAAGCCACAGTTCTCAAAACTGCCTGGTACCAGCACAAGAACAGACATATAGACCAATGGAACAGAATAGAGAACCTAGAAATTCACTCAAGCTATTATAGGCAATTATTATTTGATAAAGGAGGCAACAGCATACAATGGAGTCAAAACAGTCTCTTTAATAAATGGTACTGGGAAATTTGGTCAGATACATGGGGAAAAAAATGAAAATAGATCACCAACTTATACCATAGACAAAAACAAATTCAAAATGGCTAAAGGAATTGAATGAAAGATTAGAAACAATAAAAATCCTACAAGACTCCATAGGCAGCAAAATTGCAGACATATATCATAACAATATCTTTATCAATACAGCTCCTAAGGCAAGGGAGACTAAGAAGAAAATAAACAAATGGGACTATATAAAAATAAAAAACGTCTGCACAACAAGAGAAACCATCAACTAAACAAGAAAACCCACTGCATGGGAAAACATATTTGCCAATGATATTTCCAATAAGGGTTTAATCTCCAAAATTTACAGAGAACACATACAACTTAACAAAAGGAAGATAAATGAGCCAATAAAAAATGGGCAAAGGATCTAATTAGATACTTTTTGAAAGAAGATATACAGAAGGCCCAGAGACATATGAAAATGTGCTCAAAGTCACTAATCATCCAAGAAATGCAAATCAAAACAACGAGATACCATTTCACACCTGTCAGAATGGCTATCATAAACAAATCAACAAGACAAGTTCTGGCAAGGATGTGGAGAAAAAGGAACCCTTCTGCACTCTTGGTAGAAAAGCAAACTGGTGTAGCCACTGTGGAAGATAGTATGGAGTTTCCTCAAAAAGTTGAGAGTGGAATTTCCATTTGACCCAGTAATCCTACTTCTATGACTATATCCTAAGAAAATAGAAACACCAATCAGAAAGAATGTATGCACCCCTATGTTTATAGCAGCACAATTTAGAATAGCTAAGATTTAAAAACAGCCGAAGTGCCTATCAGTGGATTAAAAAACAGTGGTACATATACACAATGGAATACTATGCCGCTATAAAAGAGAAGGAACTTTTATCATTTGCAACAACATGGATGGAACTGGAGAGCATTATGCTAAGTGAATTAAGCTAGTTAGAGAAAGATAAATATCACATAATTTCACGCATATGTGATACATAATGATCAACATAATTTGATGAACAAGGATAGATCCAGAGACAAATGGTAGGAGAGAGGGGGAGTGGTTTAGAGAGCAACCAAAGGACTTGTATGCATGCATATTAACATAAGAAATGGACACAGATACTGGGGTGGGGGGGACTTTCCCAGGGTGGGAATGAAGGGGGGTTGTCAATTGGGGAAAAATAAGACATATGTAAAACTGTGGGAGGGGAAAAAAAAAGGATACTCATTTGGGTGTAATCACTTGGGAGTAGGGAGATACATACTGTGATAGGGGCATACCTTATGTCATTAAAGATTATTGTAAGAGTAGAGGCCTGGTGCACAAAATTTGTGCACAGGGGTGGGGGGAAGTGTGTCCCTCACCTCAGCCTGCACCCTCTCCATTCTGGGACCCCTTGAGGGATGTCCAGCGGCCCTCTCACAATCCAAGACTGCTGTCTCTCAACTACTTGACTGCCTGCCTGCCTGATTGCCCCTAACCGCTTCTGCCTGCCAGCCTGATCAATGCCTAACTTCTCCCCTGCCAGCCGGATTGCCCATAACTTCCCTCCCCTGCTGGCCTGGTCACCCCTAACTGTCTTCCCCTGCAGGCCTGGTTACTCCCAACTGCCCTCCTCTGCTGGCCTGGTCACCCCTAACTGCTCTCCCCTGCTGGCCTGGTTCCCCTCAATTGCCCCCCCCCCCACAGGCCTGGTCTCCCCCAACTTCCCTCCCTTGTCAGGTCGATTGCCCCTAACTGCCCTCTCCTGCCAGCCTGGTCACTACTAACTGCCCTCCCCTGCTAGCCTGGTTCCCCCCAACTGCCCTCCCCTGCAGGCCTGGATTGCCCCCAACTGTCCTCCACTACAAGCCTCATCACCCCCAACTTCCCTCCCTTGCAAGCCGTGGTCCCTCCCAACTGTCCTCCTCTACTGGCCATCTTATGGCAGCCTTCTTATGTCCACATGGGGGCAACCATCTTTGACCACATGGGGGCGGCCATCTTGTATGTTGAAGTGATGGTCAATTTGCATATTACTCTTTTATCTTAGTGCCATTTAGTTTATGTCTTGTCAACTAATGTCTGATATCTACTTCTCTAGCAAGCCATTTTAAATTGGACTATCTTTATTGTTCAATATAAGATTCCCAACTGCCTTGTCCATAACTTTCTTAGATCCAGGATCGCAATCTTTCAGAGAAATCGCTTGGGCCCCAGCCAACATTTCCAGAACTTCAGCTCAGGTGGGATTCCTAGAGACAATGGCTCTTGGGGAATGTGAAATCAAATAAGTTAAGAGCCAAAAAGTCATTATAAGGTTTGCTAACAAGTTTGAAGAACAGCTTTGATGGGAATCCAGAGTACAGTGTGCTGCATCAATCCCCAAAGGGAGCTCAGGAAGCAGACAGCAATTGTTGTCAACTTTTCTAATAAATTGGGTTGAACAAGAACATAGAGATATCAGTGGATTGTTAGAAATCTATGAAAAGAGTGAAAAAAAGATTTATTCTTTTTGTCTTGCTTTGAGAGAAGTATTTGCTAGTATTTGCAAGCTGGGTATTTGCATAGAAAGGGACTAGTTAATAATTTCAGAGAGAAAATGAGATAAGGATCTGGGAAGGAAGTACTACGGTAGTTTAAGTTGAAAACTTGACAATGTCTGAATAAATGTGAGTCAAATTATATACTTCAAAATTTGAAAATATTACATGGAAGCAAATCAAATACAGTACTTAAAATTAATTACTATTTATAAGGGGAAAAAAAGCATTGAGAACTACTTTCTAATTTATACTTTTGTGAATAAAGTGTTCTTCTGAGTTTTACCCACACCTGGCTTTCTTTTAGTTCCTGAAATTCTCTCTGCTTATGGTAGAATACTTTTCCCACAACTCTTTGCCTGACTAGTTACTGGTCAACCTTTGGACATGGTTGGATTATTCAGTCTTGCACATATTCTTGAAATTCATTCTTATTCCTCCATGGCCCTTTTAAGTTCCACTGCTCCAAATAAGAAAATATTAATTCCACTTTTTTCTCTATGTATTAATGGTTAGGCAGCAACATTCTCAACACACAGCATTCAGTAGATATTTTCCACAAGTGGAAGTAACATTCAAAAAACACACCACGGTTGCTCAGTGATTGAGCCTATGAAAGAGGAGGTCATGCTTCAACCCGTGATCAGTGTATATGCCTCGGTTGTGGGCTCAATCCCCAGTGGGGAATGTGTAGGAGGCAGCCAATCAATGATTCTAACTCATCATTAATGTTTCTGTTTCTCTCTCATTCTCCCTTACTCTCCAAAATTAGTAAAAATATATTCGGGGGTGGGGGAGGGGGGAAACATCCCCATGTCCACTGTTTTTTTATTTTAACAATGCTGATTATAGTTGTTCATAATTTAGTCTTTCAGTGCTGTGTTTAAATATATATAATACTCTTTGTTCTTTCTAATTAGTCTATTTTAGGAAGGATGTTGGAGAAAATTTCTAAAGGAAAATTATAACATTAATCTTTAGTGAAGTTATCTTTATAACAATGATATCTACTTTGCCTTTGCCTGAAAGACTTGCAAAATTGAATGTTTTATTAAGGTGGGATATTTATTAGGATCCCTTTTTGAGGGTCTTTTTAGAGTTTTGGGGACTGAAAATTAGGGGATTGCTTTGTCTTAACAAGATGGACCAAATTCAGGTTTATTCACTAGTAATACTTATGGTTGTGCATGTGCCATAAAAGAGAGCAGTGAGTGAAAAGGCCCACCTGACACCTACATTGAGATTATAACCTTCCAGCTGATATTTCTATTCACAGCCTTTGTGATATTGAGAAAAGAATTAATAAGCCTGGAATAAACCACTGTGCCAATGCCGTTCTAATCACTGAGAGAAAATTAAATGGGGATCTAGGAAAGAGGTATTAGTTTAAGTGGAAAACTTGAAAATATCTGAATAAGTGTGAGTCAAATCATATACCTCATAATTTGAAAAGTTGAACAGTGCTGACTTTAAAATATAATACTTTAGTGTGAAGAGCCAAAACAACTTTCAATAAATCCTAAAAACCACAGAATACAAACAAATAGAAGTGAGAAATATTAACCTTTTTCTACCTAGGAAAATTTTTATGGTAAATATGAGATGATATGTGGGTGGGGAAATAGGTTGTAAAATTTATGTAAAGTGACATAATCTTCTGCAGAAGTTAATCTTACTATCTTCAGGAGAGATTTGTGCTATGAAGGAGATTAACTAAATAATGCTACCTTATTTTTAGTTTGTTTGTTTTTTTTTTTGAATATTTTTATTCTGGAAGAAAATGAATCCCTTTACCCCCAGGCCACAGTAATTTATTTTAGCTTCTGCCTTTTTTCAAAGAACATTAGTTCACTCACTCCAATTTAGTGGGGCTTAAAAGGTTAGGTTGTTTATTTAACGTTAATTCTGTTAATGAATCATTTTAAACAGATATTTGGAAATATGAGAGAAAAAAAAAAGGTAGGGAATTACAGGGAAGAAAAAGCTGAATTAAAGTATATGGGAAAGATCAATAGCAAGAATGTGAAAAGTGGGAGAAAGGGAAGAGAAAAGAAGAGAAATCAACTAATGATCCCTATTATTATTATTATTATTTAAATATACTACAGAGAGGAAGGGAGAGAGAGAGTTAGAAACATCGATGAGAGAGAGTCATTCATCAGCTGCCTCTTGCAGCTTTTCTCTATGTATTAATGGTTAGGCAGCAACATTCTCAACACACAGCAAATGTGAGTCAAATTATATACTTCTGGGGATGTGCCTGCAACCAAGGTACATGCCCTTGACCGGAATCGAACCCTAGACCTTTCAGTGCATAGGCTGACGCTCTATCCACTGAGCCAAACCGGTTTTGGCATGATCCCTATTATTTTGTTCTATTATGATAAAGTATCTACATTTTTATTTGCACACTTTTTTTTTAATGTGTATAAATCTCTGCCTAAGCAAGTGAAAAATTTCTTGTATTTCTGTGAAAATCAAGTGCTTTTGATTTAGAGTGGGGTTCTAGCTAATAGGGAAAATAGAAAGGTTTACAACCATAATTGGAATTACCAGTGGTCTTTTTATTTTTTTCCTCAATATGATAAATCTTTCTTTTCTTTTTTAAAAATTCAAATTATTTAAGTTCCAAGCAAAAAACCGTTTATCCATTTCTCCAACCCACCATCAACCACCAATATAAAAGAGAGCATATGATATTTGTCTTTTTTTGTCTGACTTATTTCACTTAGTGTAATGTTTTTTAGGTCCCTCCATTTTGTTGTAAATGGAAAGATTTTGCTATTTTTATGGATGAATAACATTTCATTGAATATATGTATATGCCACATGTTTAAATTTATCCAATGATGAACACTTTGGTTGTTTCCATATCTTGCCTATTGTAAATAATTTTGCAATGAACATGGAGTGTATATATGGTTTGAGATTAGTGTTTTTGTCTTCTTAGGATAAGTACCAAGAAATAGAAATTGCTGTATCACATAAATAGTTCCATTTTTCATTTTTCGAGGACCCTTCATAGTAGTCGCACCAATTTATATTTCTAATTATATTTTTAATCTTTTAATCTTTTTGATAATAGCCATTTTAACAGGTATGAGGTGATATCTGATTGTGGTTTTGATTTGCAATTCTCAGATGAATTATTTTGAATATCTTTTCATGAACCTTTTGGCCCTTTGTATGTCTACAGAAAAGTGTTTATTCAGATCTTCTGCCCAGTCTTTAATTGGAGTTTTTGATTTTTTGATTTTGAATTGCATGACTTTTATTCTTTAGATTGCCATTTTTATTTATTGATAAAAAAGGCAATCTAATGAATACATTGTTCACATGTTTTGCACCATTCCCTGGTGATCAGAGCATGTCATAATTAGCAGTTGAACTCTTGGTTGAACTCCTGGTCAAGAGGACAGTTTGCATTTAAGGCTTTTATTATATAGATCATTGTAGTATTTTTTAATACAAATAACTCTAAACTTATTTTTACCCCATTCTGTATGTATATATGTGTGTGTGTGTACGTGCACACACACACACAATAATGCCATTGTATATGTGTTATATTATGATTTACTAGAGGCCCGGTGCACAAAATTCTACACTCGGGGAGGCATCCCTCCGCCTAGTCTGCACCCTCTTGCTGTCCAGGACCCCTTGGGATATCCAACTGAAGGCTCAGGCCCAGTCCTTAGAGAGAGTGGGCCTAAGCCGGTGGTTGGACATCCTTAGCACTGCCTGTGGAGGCAGGAGAGGCTCCGCCACAGAAACTGCACTCGCCAGTTGTGAGCCTGGCTTCTAGCTAAGCAGTGCTCCCCCTGTGAGAGAACACTGACCACCAGGGTTGAGTGTCTTCCCTCTGGTGGTCAGTGTGCGTCATAGTGAAAGGTTGTTCTGTTCAGTCAATTTGCATATAGGAAAATAAGAAATACATATTTGGTTTTCCTCCAGTTTCTGGCACACAACTCCTTTCTATTTTCCCTATTAGCTAAAAGCCCACTCTAAAACCCTTAGAATTTTAAGCGAAAATATCTATAAAGGTGTCTTTTGTTATGTTAATGAGATTACTTTTGAATCCCATCCAAGGATGGGGGCTGATTGTCAGGAGAAGCATACTTGTAACTAGAGGGTTAAACCTTTCAGTCTTTCCACCCTGATCTCTGGAGGAAAAGGAAAAAGAAAGAGGCTGGAGGTTGAATGATTGCCAAAGGTCAACAATTTACTAGTAATCAATCATGCCTCTGTAAAAACCCAAAAGGATGGGGTTCAGAGAGCTTCTGGGTTGGTGAACATGTGCTGATATGGGGATAGTGGCACATCTTGAGGTTGAAAGTTCTGCATCCTTTCTCCATACCTTTCCCTATGTATCTCTTCCATCAGGCTGTTTTCTGAGTTATATTCTTATATATAAACTGGTGATCTAGCAAATAAAATATTTCTTGCATTCTTTGAGGCACTCTAGCAAATTACTTGAACCCAAGATGTAGTGAGAGAGGTCCTAAGAACTTGTGATTTATACGAGGTGATCAGTAGTTGTAACCTGAGAAATTACTACTTGTGATTGGCATCTAAGTAGGTGGAGCAGTCTTGTGGGACTGAGCCTTAAACCTGTGGAAACTAACATTTTCAACAGGTAGATAGGGTCAGAGGTGAGTCAGGTATTTTAACCTGACACTAAAAACAAAAGCGAAAAAAAGAAAAGAAAAAAGTTCTTTCTATATCAAACTAAAATGTTTCTGCACAGCAAAGGAAATTATCAACAAAATAAAAAATAAAAAAGGCAATCTAATGAATACATTATTCACATTTATTTATTATTATTATCTGCTTCTTGTAATCTTTGGGGGAACAAGAACCTTATAATGGCACCCCCTGTTCTCACGTCTGTGTGCCAGTGACTAGAATATTGCCCATCACATAATATTGAAAAACTGACTAAATCTGAGATTTTGCTACGACTAACAGGCTATCCATTGGACAAGTCCATGACCTAATTGGCAGGATAAGTTAAATTGAAAATGAAAATTAAGCCCCCCCAAAAAAACAAACAAACAAACAAACAAAAAACAACAACAATCAAACAGGAGGGATACTTTGGTTTGGATCAATAATCCAATGGGAGCAGTCTGAGTAATTGTAATGGTGTTGTTGTTGTTTTTATTTACTAGGTACTGAATGCCAGGGCAGCAGACCATCTTATCAGTGACATTATTGCTTCCAACTTCCCTGCCTTCCTTGATTTGATATTGTTACAAATAGGAGGAGAGGGAAGTAAAGGATGAGGAGCAGTAGTTAAAAAGTAGGAAAACAAGGAAGGGCTGAGAGCCAAAATGTGTTGAGAAAGGAAATATGGCATAGAGGGAGTTCCCACCCAATTGCAAATTTACCAACTACCCTGAGGTTAGGATACTTATCAGATGAAATACAGCCGGAACTGAATCTTCTCTGTGACTAACCTCCATGGGGGGAGTTCTCTGTGTGTTTAGTTACTGTTGTTTTTCATCTTGACTTCTTTTCAAGACATCGTATTTTCTGACTCAAAATTTTCTCAGGCTTTCAGTGCACAAAAGAGTTTCTGGAACTGAATAGACAAGATTCGTGGGAGAGCCCACAGCTAATTTAAGTACAGTATGTGGAATTTTATCACTCTTGTTTTTTTCTAAACTAATAACACTAGGTCATGATGAAGAAAATCTCCTATATTGATTTCAGAAATACTCATATTTTTTGAAACTAGGGGAAATAGCTGCATAAGAGAATCACTGTCCAGATACAATTGTCAAGTTAGCACAGACAATTGCTGAACTTGCCAGTTGTAGCAAATTATATTTTTTAAATAGTGATTTTTCTGTTTTATGCACAGAGTAAATGTGCAGGTCATGCTCACATAATGTTCAAGAAAATTCTAATCAATTAAAATAATGATAAGAAAATAATGATCTGAATTTTGAACTTTCTTTAAGAACTGTAACATGTAAATAGATTAGTGTTTAACTAAAATTAAATCAGCTGTTTAATATTAACTCTAATTAAATGATCTTGAGAAATTGTATGACTTTACAAAATGCCTTCTGAGAAGCAAACCATGTGATGAAGTGATAAGATTGCTAGCATGATGGGTTAATGCACTAGATGGCACTAATTGTATGCCTTTTATGTGTTATAAAATCAAATTTAGTGTGACAAAAGAAAGTACCTCACACTTGAAATGTTTTTATCAGGTATACTTTATGAAATTTCTTTGATATGTTATTTGTAATTTTTCATTACTGCTTTTCAGATCACCAGAAAAAAAAAGAATTAATTATAGTCACTTTGATATTAAATGAAAATCAAATTGAAAAATATAATTCCTGTATTTTTTTTAATCTAAAGAAACTAATTTACTCCAAGCAAGATGCAAAAGTATTTTAGTACAGAGGATTAAGTGATTCAATTCAAGTGAAAAGTTCTGTACCAATTACATGGTTTTCCATGAACTTTACTTATCAAAAAGATTAAAGTCTCAGAAAATAAATAAATTCTTCAGATTTTCTAAACAAAGTCTAAACCTGAGAGCACAATAGGAATTCTGTGCTTTGCAAAATTATTTCCTTGTGGTTTTTAAAAACACAAATGGAAAAAAAGAGAAGGGAATAAAGTCTTGTTATTTAAGAACAAAACAAGACTATAAGAAAAGACAATTTGCAAAATAAGCAGTTTTCAATTAAGTTGCCTGGCATTTAAAAACAACTATTGTTGTACTAAAAAGGAGGAAAGAAGCCCTAGCTGGTTTGTTCAGTGGATAGAGCATTGGCCTGCAGACCAAAGGGTCTTGGGTTCGATTCTAGGACCAGGGCATGTCCCTTGGTTGCAGGCTCCTCCCTGGCTCTGGCTCTGATCAAGGTGCATGCAGGAGGCAACCAATAGATGTATTTAACTCACATTGATGTTTCTCTCTGTCTTTTCCTCTCTGTTCCATGCTCTCTAAAATATCCTTGGGTGAGGATTTAAAAAGAGGAAGGAAAATCATTAATACAATTGATATATACCTACTTTAAAATGTGTACCATATTGATGTTAGGGTCTCTGAGTTAATTACAAATCCATTTGGTTTATTTACATTTTGATATAATTTAAATTTTTCAGTCAAAAAGAAACAGTACCTGTTAAGAGTAAATTTTCCTTGCCTAATATGGTCATTGCCTCATTGAATATGAATTATGGGAACCAATGTTTCAGTGATTTCAATTTAGGAATCATTGCGGAGTTTCCCAAATCTTTGGTCTTCCAGATGTTCATAAACTAATAATTGAGAAAAACTGAATGCACATAATGGGATGAAATATAGGAAAGTCAAATAGTTAAGAACACATAATATACAATAGTCCATCTTATCCACAGGGGATATATTCCAAGACCCCCAGTGGATGCCTGAAACTTGGATAGTACTGAACCCTATATTCACTTTTTTCCCATACACATCCTATCTAATAAAAGAGTAATATGCAAATTGACTGTCAGTCCAACACACAAGATGGCCATCCCCATGTAGTCAAAGATGGCTGCCACCATGTGGACACAAGATGGCTATTACAAGATGGACGACAGGGGAGGCAGTTGTAGGTGATCAGGTTGGCAGAGAAGGACAGTTTGGGGTGAACTGGCCAGCAGGGGAGGGCAGATGGACGTACCCAGGCCTGCAAGGGAGGGCAGTTTGGGTGACCAGACCAACAAGGGAGAGCAGTTAGGAGTGACTAGGCTGGCAGGGGAGGGAAGTTAGGGACAATTGGGCCAGTAGGGAAGCAGTTAGGTGTCAAACAGGCTGGCAAGGGAGTGGTTATGGAGTGATCAGGCTGGCAGGCAGAAGTGGTTAGGGGCCATTAGGCCTGCAGGCAAGTGAGTGGTTGGGAGCCAGCAGTCTTGGGTTTTGAGATGGATGTCTTACTGCCCATTTAGGCCTGATTCCAACCAGACATCCCTTGAGAGGTCCCAGATTGGAGAGGGTGCAGGCTGGGCTGAAGGACACATCCCCCCTCTGTGCATGAACTTCATGCACTGGGCCTCTAGTATAACTATGATAAAATTTAAATTTATAAATAAGCCACAGGTATTGGATTAGCATGGAACAGACTGAGGAATCTCAGAGGGAAGGCAGAAGACTAGAGGTGGGTGGTGGGTGGGAGGGAGAGCGATTAGTTGGGGAATTCATATGATATATGCATAGCCCATGGACATAGCCAATAGTGTAGTGAAGACCTGCAAGGGGTGGTTGTGGGAGGACTGGATTAATGGGAAAGAAAGGGAGACATCTGTAATACTTTCAATAAGAAAGATAAATTTAAAAACATACCCTTAGTACAACCTTAGGCTTAAAGAAATCAATAAATATGTGACATAAAGAGAAAAAAGTAACAATAAAATAAGACAGTTGTATAACATTAAATTGTAATAAAAATTATGTGACCTTTCTCTCTCTGTCTCTGATAACTGATCTAATACCCAAGGTGGCTACTAAATGACTAACAGGCAGGTAGGCACAGAGTGGATGATACTCTGGACAAAGGGATGATTCAACTCCTGAGCACAACAGAGAGGGATGATGTGAGATTTCATCATGCTCCTCAAAATGGTGCACAATTTGAAACCTATCAATTGCCAATACCTGTTTGGCTCAGTGGATAGAGCGTTGGTCTGCAGACTGAAAGGTCCCAGGTTCGATTCCGGTCAAGGGCATGTACATTGGTTGCTGGCACATCCCCGGTAGGGGGCATGCAGGAGGCAGCTGGTTGATGTTTCTCTCTCATTGACATTTCTAGCTCTCTATCCCTCTCCCTTCCTCTCTGTGGAAAATCAATAAAATAAATTTAAAAATAAATAAATAAATAAATAAAACCTATCAATTGCTTATTTCTGCAATTTTTCATTTAATATTTTCTGACCATGATTGACCACTGGTAACTGTAACAGGGGAAAGCTACACCATGGAAAAGAGGGAACTACTATATGACTCACACTGAATGGGGTTATCCCAAGATTTTCTTTCTTATTCAGCATTGGTAAAACCTGTTTATTCTTAGGGACATTTTAAATACATGTTCTGTAAAAAAAAAAAAAAAAAAAAAGTTAATTTTTAAAAGATTAAAAAAAAGAAAAAAAATAATTTTCAGTTGAGGAGATGGTGGTGATGGTGGCAGGAGTGGCAGGAGTGGGGGAAAGGAAGGGGCAGTAAAATGGGAATGATGGCCGAAGGTAATGAAGATGAGGAGAGGAGTAAGATAGATGGTCATAATTCAGATGACAATTTGACAGTATTTTCTTGAATCAGAAATTTCCACTGATATGCTGCTCTGACTCTGATTTTAGTTGCTTTCAAATTAATTTACATTAATTCATGTTTCATTGATTATTTTTAATTTAAAATAAATAAGCTAAATGCAAAGAATTCATTATCTCTTTTTTGATGTTTTTTAAGTTCTTATTGATTTCTTATTCATTCTCTCTAATTCTCAATGTTCAGTCTTTTAAAAAGTAACAGTTTTCATTTTAACGGTTTTTATTTTGCTAATGATCAGTCTTTGCAAATATAGGAATTTCATTCCATCACTGAAACTATATACTACAAAATTTACTCTTTGATGAGTTACACAAATGATGGGAGAAATTTTAAAGGTACTCTAGGTTTGAATGCTACCAAGAAAACCTCTGTTATACTCAGAAAACATACTCAGAAAACTGTAACTATTTCCTTTCTCACACTACAATATATCAGGTTTTCTCTCTTCCCGTAGTGCTACATTAAGTTGAGGTTAGCTTCCCAAAATATACAGTGGAGACTTATAGTGTATCAATTTTCTCTTAAAGATTGTGCATTTTATGTTTATTCTTTCAGAAATAAAAATGGATATAAGCTCATTTATATGAATTTGAAAGCATTTAATTGAAAGGAATAGGACAAATACACTAAACTGTTTTATAGTTTATCTAAAAAAATCAATTTTTTTTGCATTTTGAAGCATGTACATTACTCAAAGTAATTCATAAAATTGAAATTTATAAGCAAACGAATAAATGCATATTACTAAAGGATTTTTTAATTTAAAATTTTTGTTGTTGAAACTATTACATGTCTCCTTTTTCCCCATTGACCTCTCCCTGGCAGCTCCTGGCACCAAGCACATGCCCTCACCCTGTCTGTGTCCATTGGCTATTCTCATATGCATGCATACAAGTCCTTTGGTTAATCTATTACCCCATCCCATCCCAAGCCCCTCTCCCACATACCCTGCCTTCCCTCTGAAGTTTGACGATCTATTCAGTGCTTCTGTCTCTGGATCTATTTTTGTTCATCAGTTTATGCTGTTCATTGTATTCCACAAATGAGTGAGTTCAAGTGATATTTATCTTTCTCTGACTGGCTTATGTCACTTACCATAATGCTCTCAAATTCCATCCAGGCTGTTGCAAATGTAAGATTTTTTTTTTTAACAGTAACGTAGTATTCCATTATGCAGTTGTACACTGTTTTTTAAACCACTTATCTGCTGATGGGCACTTAGACTGTTTCCAAATCATAGCTATAGTAAATTGTACTGCTATGAACAGCGGGGTGCATATGTCCTTTCTTATTGGTGTTTCTGAGTTCTTGGTATATAGTTCTAGAAGTGAATTATTGGGTCAAATGGGAGTTCCACTCTCAACTTTTTGAGGAAACTCTGTACTGTTTTTCACAGTGGCTGCACCAGTCTTCATTTCCACCAGCAGTGAACTAGGGTTCCTTTTCTCCATATCCTCGCCAGCACTTGTCATTTGTTGATTTGTTGATGATAGTCATTCTCACAGGTGTGAGGTGGTACCTCATTGTTTTGATGTGCATCTCTCAGATGATTAGTGACTGTGAGCATATTTTCATAAGTTTCTTGGCCTTCTGTTTATCCACTTTCTATTGTAAAAGTGTCTATTTAATTCCTTTGCCCATTTTTTTAAAATGCATTGTTATCTTCCTTTTGTTAAGTTGTATGATGATTTCTCCATAAAATTTGGAGATTAAACTCTTATTAGATGTAGCACTGGCAAATATATTCTCCCATTCAGTGGGGAGAATTTCTTTATTATTTTTATTGATTTTTAATGATTTAGACACATTTTCATTCATAGCATTATTGGGTAAATAGTGGAAACACAACTTTAGTATTAAAAGAATGGGTATATTAGGTTAATGCTCCATTTATCATTAGAAAGATATCAACACACATGAACAAACACAGATTATTTAGGGTGAAAGTAAAAGACTAAAAAATATCAATAATTTTACATAATATTATTAATTGGTATGGGGGAGTCATTTTTTTTTTAATCATGATAGGAGAGATCTCCTTAACTGCCAGGTTGGGCAGTAAGAATGGGCATTTTACCATCCCTTTATGCTGAACTTTTAGAATGAGACCTCCATCAATAGCTGACTCTCAGCCCCGAACTGTTGCTGGCTAGGTCTCTGACTTGCTGTTATGAGTAAAGAAGAAATTGAGAAAATGTGATAAAAGATGAAAACAAGTCTTTAGGTCAGAGCCTGGGAGGCAAATGGACATATAGTATATAACCCATCCTACATTCAAGGCAGTTATTTCTCAGGGCAGCTTTTACTTGCTTATCTTGAGGATAATGAAAAATAAACAAAACATTCCCTTTTTCTTTCATTATAAAATTCTGCCTAGCTCCTGTTGTATTAAACCAAAAACCTACACTTCATTCACTACCTGGTAAATATGAGGCCCTGGCTTTGCCCTTTATATCCATTTCCATCATTTTACAATATCTATATAAATTAGGAATTATGCACAACTTACAGATGGGAGATGTAAAAAGCATTAGATGCCAGAAGTGAATCTTTACTACTATGCAAGTGTCTGAAGTAAGATTCATTTCATTAAAAAAAACAAAAACAGGGCTAGTATTTATATGTTTATATTTATAGGAAATGTAGTAGGAGCTGAAGCTTTTGGAGTGGACTAGGGTTACATATTGGGGCTGAGGATGCTGAATATAAAACTGGAATAACAACAGTAATCAGTAGTCATGGCAACAAGGATTACATATTACTGAGACTCTATTTTTCATTTTTTAGTGGCAACACACACATACTCATACACATGCACAGCCTGATTTTTAAGGTTGTCTAAATCTCACCTGCCAGTTGGGACTTTTTCTTTTGACATGCTTAACCAGCTCTCTTTATAGATCATCCAAAGATAACTTTTAAGTTAGTTAACATCCAGCTCAATACACCTTTCCAAGTAGTGTGATTAAATTACCAACAATTTGTTTGCAGCGTGAGTAGAAAGAATGAGTCATAATGAATAAGGAGCTGCCTGGAACAGGGTGGATACTCAGTATAAGAGAATCAAAACTTGAAAGAGCTCCTGATCTTCAGAGGATTTGTTGACCCACCCCAGAAAGCTGGAAGAATGATTATTTAATCTCTGATTGACAGCAAAATGGCTATTTCATTATTCTGCCCATTAAATAAGATTTTCTCTACTCAACTCCTTTTTCAACTAATTGCATTTTTAATTCGGTGAGAAAACATAGCAACATATCCTGTATAATTGTTTTGCATTGATAAGTTTGGGCTTCAATTATAATTGCCTAATATAATTAATTGAAATGTGAGATACTTTTGAAATATAAGAAAAATTATTACAAATCTTCATATGTAATAAAACACCAGGAAAATAAATATATGTACATGCATAAATATACACATAGAATAGTCAATATTATTAATGATTAAAATTGGTGATAGAGTTTCAAGAAAATGTATTTTCCTTTATGCTTTTATGCATTTTTTGGAGTTTGGTTTTTTTTAAATGAGCATATGTCATTTATGTAATCAGAGAGAAATTAGTAATTTTACTATAAAAATAAAATGTTGTAATTGTTTTAATGTACAATTTAATATTTTTATTATATTAATTTAAAACTATCTTAAAAAGTCATTGTTCTGAGTTGAACATATCCTTACAATATCACACTTCAAAATGTATATTTGCTGGTGTGATTTACATTTAAAAACCACTCATTTAAAAGCATTGTTGTAAAAAGAGTTCTTATCACAAGAAAAAAAAAACTCTGTAACGGTGCATGGTGATGGATGTGAACTAGCCTGATTGTGGTTATTATTTTGCAATACATACAAATGTTGTGTCATTATGGTGAACATCGGACTTAATATAATGCTGTATGTCAATTATACCTCAGTAATAAAAAGGTATATGATGAATAAATTTAATAATGTTTTTAAAAGATTATTTTAGGAAGTATTGCCTATTTCTGTAGCATGGAAATGTCATGTTAGATTTCACATTTAGATCATTAATTTAGTTGTAAAATAAGGCTTTTATTCTTTTTAAAAACTTCCTTTCTTGCAAAGGAAAAGGAGGGAAGAGTGTATATCTCCCCACCAAACTGCCACTTTTCTGACTTCTACAATCCTTTAGAAACTATTCCAGACACTTCAGTATTAATCTACTTATGACCTAGATGCAATCATTTTTTATATGTATTTTTTCCTCTTCATACAAAATGTATTTTTTTAAGTTATCATATTGAAATCGCCTACATACTATTGAGTGAAGCTACTTGTTAGTTGAATAAAATTACTAATATTCCAGGAATATTTTTATTATTGGTTTCATATGTTTACCATATAAAAAGGAATTATGCAGAAAAAAAATGCTTTATCCTCTTCTTTTCTTCTCTCCTTCATCTCTGCCATTAAAAGCAAGCCCTTATGAAAGTGAAGAGTTCTCATCATAAGTGCATTAATAAGTAGGGAAACACATGTATCATCTGTTTTAGGGATTACTAAAAACAAAAATGAAAGCAAAAACAAATGGCCTCCTTGCTTTCATTATTGATTCTCTGGAGTCCATTCTCAACAGAAGCGCCAGAGAGATGGGGAAATCTGACCCTACCTCTGTTAATATAAATAAAGTTTTATTAGATCACAGCTATATGCATGCTCTCACATTGGTCTTTCATATAACACTGGCAAGAGCTGAGTAGTTCCCTAAGACAGCGTTTTTCAACCGCTGTTCCGCGGCACACTAGTGTGCCGTGAGATGTTGCCTGGTGTGCCGTAGGTGCAGACAAGACAAGAATTTTATAATTTTTCACTATTTTGTTTACTTAATATTTCATAATAAAGTAATTATAAAATACTTTCTTTGTGTTTATTTGATTCCTATTCAAGAGAATTACTTTATATATAGTCAATATAGGCACAGAGTTAATTTTTTTAACATTTTCTAATGGTGGTGTGCCTCGTGATTTTTTTCATGAAACAAGTGTGCCTTTGCCCAAAAAAGGTTGAAAAACACTGCCCTAAGAGACCATATGGGCCACAAAGCCTAAATATTTACTTGTCTGGCTCTTCATAGAAAATGTTTTTCAACCTGTCTTAAACCACAGGTCATAATCAAGTTCCTCTCATAATGGCTTCTTATGCTCCTAGAATGAAAACTCAAAATGGTCTTTTAGATACTAAATGACCTGTCCTGCCCTAAGTCTCAATGTCCATGTTGTTGCTTCCCTTGCTTTACTCCACTCCAGCCATGCAGACCTTCTTGAACACTTCAAGTCAGCTCTTGCTATAAGGATATTTTCTTAGCTATTCCTTCTACATGGCAAGTTGCCACCCGAGATGTCTACAGCTAACACCCTCACCTCTGCCGTGTCTTTCCTCCAATGCCACTTTATAAATGAGGACTAACCAGGGCACACTATTCAAAAGCTTCCCCCTTCCATCCTCTCACCTCCCAGAGTGCCTGACCATACTGTATTTTTTTTTCCTCCACAGCATCTATCACTTTCTAACATACCAAACTTGTTAATTTTCTTGTTTCACTTACAAATTTATTTGTTCATTACTTGTCTCTTCCCACTAAAATATAAGGTACTTGAGGACAGAAATGTTTGACTTTTCTGTGCATTGGTATATTCCGAATAGGTAGACTAGTGCCTGGTAGTTGCAGGCACTCAAAACAAACGTGAAGGATAAATAACCATCTGTACACATAGCATCAAAAGCAGGACCATATTCTGATACTGACTCTGTGATCAACTACCTCTGTCATCTTGGAGAAACCATAAACTTTGCAGGGCACTAGTACCCTTAAGTAAAATAGAGATTTAACAAGTTTCTTTTGAATACTTAAATTCTTTGATTTTGTGATTACCAGAAAAATATAAACACTCTAAATGCATTTCTGAACTTCTAAATCTGTTTTATTGCTAATATAACTGTAAGAGCAAAACAAAAATTTCAAGTTAAACAATTGTTTTAATAAATGTGCAATGTGCAGAGGCAGGTTTGGCTCAATGGATAGAGCGTCGGCCTGGGGACTGAAAGGTCCTGGGTTCGATTCCGGTCAGGGGCACGTACCTTGGTTGCGGGCACATCCCCAATGGGGGGTGTGCAGGAGGCAGCTGGTCGATGAATCTCTCTCATCGATGTTTCTAACTCTCTGTCCCTCTCTCTTCCTCTCTAAAAAAATCAATAAAATATATTTAAAAAATAAATAAATAAATAAATAAATGTGCAATGTTATTTCCAGATGTGTAATAATAACCCATATATTTGTTTCAGTTGCATATGATTAGAAAATGATAATTTATGTTGATGAGAAAAACCAAACATTTATTTGGAGAAAGAAAGGGTGGCCAAATATATAATTCTTCAAATATTTCTACAAGCTACATTCTATTAATACTTATTTTATTTTAGTCACTATTAGCTTACATTTTGTAGGATGATAAGATATTTAAAGTTAAATTTTAAAAGTTCTTTGGAAAATACTCTGTTTTCTATAGAAAATCATCCTACCTAATAAAAGAGTAATATGCAAATTAACCATCACTCTGCTCCACAAGCCAATCAGAGTGAATATGCAAACAAACCCAACCAAGATGGCTACAGCCACAGAGAGCAGGAAGGAAGCATTTCCCCAGCAATGAAAGAAAAACAAGCTTTCTGCCTGCCCTTGCAGGCCTAAGTCTCCACTCAAGGCTACAAAGTTTCAATTATAGAAGGTAAACAAATCCAAGCAGTAATGGCTGCCACCGCGGAGCAAGCAGGAGGCTTGGCTCCACTCCAGGATGCAAAGTTTCAATTGTGGAAAGTAAATATATCCCAGATTCCAGGGCCTCCAATTGGGTCCCTGAGAGGCATGATCAGCCTTCAAACCACCACAGGACCCTCGCTCAGGCTGCCCCACGCCCCAAGGGAACCCCCACCCTGATGGCCGCCACCGTGCATCAGGCCTCTATCTTATCTAATGAAAGAGTAATATGCAGATTGACCATCACTCCAACACACAAGGTAGCTGCCCCCAGGTGGTCAAAGATCCTGCCCCCATGTGGACACAAGATGGCCAGCAGGGGAGGGCAGAATGGAGGGACCAGGCCTGCAAGGGAGGGCTGTTGGGGATGATCAAGCCTGCAGGAGAGGGCAGTTAGGAGTGACTAGACCAGCAAAGAAAGGAAGTTGGGGGGGTGGGGGGGCAAGCAGGCTGGCAGGGGAGCAATTAGACATCAATCAATTTGGCATGGGAATGGTTAGGGGGTGATCAGACAGGCAGGCAGAAGCAGTTGGGGGCAATCAGGAAGGCAGGCAGGCGAGCAATTGGGAGCCAGCAGTCCTGAATTGTGAGAGGGTTCCCAGGTTGGAGAGGGCACAGGCTGGGCTGAGGGACACCCCTCCACCATGCACGAATTTCATGCACTGGGCCTCTAGTTATTATATAATTAGCATATTATAACTTACATGGTCATTTTAGATCTATAATAAAAACACATAATATAGGCTCTTTGATACTCTCTAAATTCATGATTCAGTGTTCAAATTAGTAAATGTCTGTTATACAAAGGTGTTTTAATTATGTCAGTTATGATAAAGATATTTTATTAATTTAATAAATATTGACAAAGTGCTCACTATATGCAAAGTACAGTGTTTAATTCTGAGGCCAAATAAGTAACCTTATCTGTCTTCTAAAATATATGGAACATATCTCAGTATAACAGGGAAGTCTGACACAGAAAATGCCTTTACTTGCCTTACTTATGGATCATTAAAACACTCTCAAATAGTTAATATTATTATTAAACCATCAGGCATCTCAGGAATAGCCTAGGTATTTTCCATTTATTAAGATAATGAAAGTCTGGCCCAGATATTTAAAATTGATTTTTGAAGGTCAGATATTTAGTTAATACTGGATAAAGCACGAGACTATAGAACAACTGTGGTCAGGTCAGCGAAAAACTATGCCTTTTCTTTAAGGGACTAGGTATTGAACATAACATATGTAGATAAATATATGTGTGTGTCCTCTCCAAAACTCCATGTATAAAGAATCATAAATGATATGGACAACAAACTTTTTTATTAGTTATTTTTCACAACTTTGTCTTCATTCTTCCTTACAGGTTTGGTAAATGTCTATGTCGTATAATTCTGCTATTTACTTCCGATTTAGCATGTTGAGTTGACTCATAGTTAGAATGTAAATATGGCCTTCAAAAGAGCACATTTTCTATGTAGGTCACATTGTGAAAAGGCCTTTTGAAAAAGTGATGTTATTAAAAACATGGCAATGACGATAAGCCTCATTGCTTTTGTGATAGATAAACTTGGACATGTGTGCCAGTATGGATTGACCTGACTAGGAGAGGCGATAGGCCCTGTATTGGAGATTTATTGACATCTATATCATAGTCCAAGCTTTCAAAATTCACCCTTGTCGCTGCTAGAAAACTCATTGCAATCAAAATAAATTCTAGTAAACTACTGGAAGCAGTTTACTTCTCAAAAATTTCTGCTAAAAATAGCATTTGAATCACCAGTCTTTCAGTTCTCCCCAAAGAATCTTGTACTCCTTAACCTCATTTCACCACCTGCTTCCCCTTTCACAGTTCTGTTACTCCCCATATTTCATTTTTCTCTCCATTAAAAAAAAATCATACATACCAAAGAACACACCTCAGCCTAGATACTCAACAATGAATCTCCAAAAATCGATGGTTTCCTTCAACTTTATGTGAACAGTTGTAGAGTGTGATTATCTACATATTGCTGTCATCTGAACAGAATTCTAAAATACTTAGTTTTGAAAAAAATGCCATTTGGCAAAACCCATTTACTCATGAAAAGTAATTGTGGTCAGACATATTTAGCTTATATTACTGGCATTCATCTTAAAGTTCTGTAAATATTTATAGTGAATTTAAATGCATGTAAATACTGTATATCGTTTCAGCAGTTTAATGGGATTCATTTATAGGGCATGAAAAAAATTGGGCTTAGCTGCCAAGTTCAAAGAACTGAAGATATTTTTTCATTTATTTCCAAATGTGTACGTTTCAGAATAGTAAAGTCACATGGAAAGAGAATGTGTGTTTGCCTCTATGCTGAATGTGCTTTAGATGCACAGTTTTAGATGTAGGTATTTGAATGGGATGCAAAATTGGGAACTTGGAATTTGAGCTGAAACAACTTTCCTGTCCTTGGCATTTAAATATAAAAAGAAGATAAATATTATTGAGTTTTTGGACCATAATAGTTGCCCTATTTCACCTAATTTTACCTGTAGTATGAAAACAGTCCTAAAGACTCTTCATATATATAGACACACATCAACATGCATGTATAAAAGTATAAATATTCCTTTTTGAACAAATTGTGATAAACCTTTGATCAATAACTTGAGAAATATTTTAGTTTCCAAATTAATTTAAATTAATGAAAATGAATTATATTGAGTTAACATATGAGAACATTTTAATATAAGCCTTGCAGTTCCCGTTTTCTCACTGTGTGCTATTTCCACTAAACATTATAAAGTACATATTTTAAAGATGAAAATATTATTTAAATGATTGGGAAAATGTATAACAAATTTGGCTATCAAAATTTAATAGATTATCTTATATAGAAACAAGGTAAATAAAATGTTTTATTTAATATAGGGCTTTTATTTAATAAAGTGCTGTTATATATTATGTATTGCTAATTCTTCAAAGAAAACACATGATTTGCATCATTATACCAATGTCATAGATGAGAAAAAGGAGACTTACACAGATTAGATAAGTTTTTGAAGACCACACATTTGAAAAATAGTAATGTAGCTACTAATTCTGATTATTATGCCCGGTGCACAGTCCATTTCTGCCCAGCTAATTTATATTCAAAAGCACTTCAGGGGAAAGAAGATGAAGGGATTAGCCAAATAACAACCGGGAGGCACAGTCAAAAGAGTAGTGATGGCCAGAGAGAAGGGGGAGCAAGGAAGGGGAGAAGGTGGGCGATGGGGGGAAAGGGGACATTTATAATAGCGTAAACAATAAAAATAAAGTTACAAAAGGGAAATATTTGGTAAACAATAAAAATATAAACAAAGTAAACTTTTGTTAGGATAAAGTAGAGGGCATTTAAAAAAATTGTTGAGAAAAATCCTATATGCCAGTTCTTTTGCTAGTTATATACCTAATAAGATATAGAGACTCTGATATCAAATATATTAAAAATTCATAATGCAGTGTGTAGATAGTATTTTATTGAGTTGTACACTTGAAGCTTGTATGCTTTGTGAACCAATGTCACCCCAGTAAATTCAATTAACAACATCCATGGGAAAATGAATACATTTATGATCAATAAAAATATTACACTGTGACAAGTGCTAACTTAGCATCTTAAATAAAAGACAGAACTATCACAAAAATAGAAGTTAATTTGATTGGTGAAAGTTACTGAAAGAAAGTAAGTTGAAATGCCCAGGCTCTAGAATTTTTTTGGCAATGTATAAAATTTTAGATTAATGAGGAGCAATCTTTAGCCATAATGTTGTTATGGTCATTAAGTTGGTCTTTTGAAACAACATGTTTATAAATAAATTAACCAGTTCCTTCATAAGGTATTAAAATTAAATTTTTACACACTGCACCCAGAATATTTACCACATTTTTATAGAGTTGAAACATTTCTTTGTTGAAGTGAATCTAAATTTTCCCTGCAAAATCTCTAATATGGTCTTGCACATTCAGATGTTCTGTTCCTTGGAAGACCTGTGTGTGAGAAAGAGAATGCAATGAAAAGAACCAAAGTTCATTCTAATCTAATCTAAATTATGTTTCAATATCTATCATTCCCCATTAGCAAATAAATTACTTTCATTTTTATAGTGGGTAGTCAGCATATTTATAGGTTGCTCAATTGAAGATCTTTGTATTAAAGTGTTTGTATCCATGTCAACAGAAGGCAAGGGTAAGTTTCAGTGATTTTAGGGAGGAGGTCCCAGTGGGCACAGTGGGTGGCAATTAATACTTTCTAGCATGAACAAGATGGGTTCTGCCCTTGTCCATGGCTCCAGACATCTAAAACACTGCATTTTCTCTGTCAATCCTATTGTGCTTAGTCGGTACTGCAAGCCACTATTTATTTTAAAAAGTTGATAATGACTGGAGTCTTGGGGAGTGCTTTCCAGTGATAAATACCCTTGAAAAATGCCATTTCCCTTGTTGCCCTTTTTTGTCTTTTCAGTATTACATAATAGCAAGCATATTCTAAGGAAAGAAAATGGCTAGGTGTTTGTAATATATGTCACTCAATGTTTCTATTCCCATCATGATGTGGAATGTTTAATTTCTAAACTCTAAGTGCTTAATGACTACTGGTTATTTTCTCTTCTCTACAAACATTACCTGTTCAGTTCCAGTTTGTGGAATTTGGCCCATATAATAAACAGTAATATATGATCCCCCCTTAGGGTATTCTCCCTTTCTGGGTTAAACAGATAATTTCTAAGTTACTCTTTTATTTAAAAAGAATATGATCTTATTTGAATGCCAAAGCTGCCAAATTTGGGTTTATAGAGCTTTGTAGTTGCAGTTAGCATCCCATAATAAGTCTTTTTTAGCAAGGTATGCCCTTACCTTATTATTCATATTCACCCCCACAATCAAAATGCTCTCAGAGATACTAATAGAAGTACCCTATGAGACATAATACTAATACATAATGGAGGGATTATTCTCAGAAAGGAGAGCCTTTAATCCTAAACAACACAGAGGCAAAATTAAGAATAGTAGGACCAAGGAGGAATGTATATTTTGATTTTTTATGTTTAGAAAGCACCAATCTCAGAAAAGAAAACAAACAAACAAAAAACAACAAAAAACAAACAAGCTAATAGCTCATAAGTTGAAATGCATTTATTCATCTAAGTTGCCCCGCAAAAGTTTCTCAGTGACATTTCTTATGATCATAGGTATGACAATTAAAATCAGAAAGCAATTCAGAATAAGAAAGAGACTGGTAAATTTGAGCTGTTATATATAGAGAAGTGCTATCTGAATAATTATAATCAAACTAGCTTATGGCATAATAGTTAAGATGGAGGATTTGATTTAGAAAAGAAAACTTTCTGTTTTCGTTATAATATAAAACAAATACACACATACACCCTCATGAAAATTACTTTCATAAATACAGCCTTTCTTTGCTTAGACCAAAATTTCTGCTCTAAGTCAGAGCACATCCTTACTGTCTTTTCCATCTTCTGGAGATTTCTCATCACTGGTGATAGCACTGACTAAAGAGAAAGTCTAGATAGAAATAATACTTAAAACAAATTTAATAAAACTATGATTGCACTCTTGTTAAAGGAGTTATTGATAAATAGAACACAATGAATGTTCACCACAGGAAATAGCAGAAAGGGTTTCTTTGTTTTGTTTTGTTTTGTTTTTGTGTGTGTGTCTTTTAGCTTATCTGATATTGAGTCTAGATGGATTAATGTAGACTTTTTGGTATATCATGTACATGACTAAATGACCCTACACAAAGCAATAGGAACAACAACAAAAAACCACAACAGGACTTTCTCCCTGATGGATAGTTCATCTGTTATTAAGGTTTCTGTACTTTAAATATGGCATGACTACCTTATAAATATATTTTTGTTGTCTGAACCATTTCCTCCCAAATTGCATTAATAAATTGCAAGTATTTTTATTATTTCACTTTAATATATACAATTATGCAATTCTCTTGGCATGAAAATGATTTAGTAGCAAAATGGGCAAATTGAGATTTTTACAAAAGACAAATTTCTTGGCAATATGTTCTCTAAGGTTATTTTGAGATAAGAAGTAGAAAGAATGATCATTGAAATGAAAAAATGATTGAAAATATTTTTTGTACAAAATTTTAATTCACTGTAGTTTATTTTGTACTAGAGGCCCAGTGCACAAAATTTGTTCATGTAGGGGGGGGCACGCGGGGGAGGGGGTCCCTAAGCCCAGACTGCACCCTCTCCAATCTGGGACCCTCAAGGGATGTCCAACATTCCTCTCATAATCCAGGACTGCTACCTGTCAACTGCTCTCCTGTCTGCCTTCTTGACTGCCCCTAACCACTTCTGCCAGCCAGCCTGATCACTCCCTAACCATTCCCATGCCAGCCTGACTGATGTCTAATTGCTCTCCTGCCAGCCTGCTTGCCCCCAACTTCTCTCCTTTGCCGGCTTGGTCACCCCTAACTGCTCTCCCTTGCAGGACTACTGCCTCCCAACTACCCTCCCCTGCAGGCCATCTTGTGTCCACATGGGGGCAAGATCTTTGACCAAATGGAGGCAGCCATCTTGTGTGTTGGAGTGCTGGTCAATTTGCATATTACTCTTTTATTAGATAGGATAGAAGCCTGGTTCATGGGTGAGGACCAGCTGGTTTGCCCTGAAGAGTGTCCTGGATCAGGGTGGGGGTTCCCTTGGGGTGTGGGGCAGTCTGGGTGAGCGGCCACACCCCCTGGCAACCCAAGCAGAGGCCTTGGGATCTGGGATTTATTTACCTTCTACAATTGAAACTTTGTAGCCTAGAGCAGCGCCAAGCCTTCTGCTCGCTCTGTGGTGGCAGCCATTTCTATTGGGATTTATTTATCTTCTATAATTGAAACTTTATAGTCTTAAGCAGAGGCCTGGGCCAGCCAGCATGTTTCCTCCATCTCTGGTGAAACCCAAGCCTCCCTCCTGCTCTCTCAGTGGCCATAGCCATCTAGGTTGGGTTAATTTGCATACTTGCTCCTGAATGGCTTGTGGGCATGGCTTGTGGGTGTATCAGAGTGATGGCTAATTTGCATATTGCTATTTTATTAGGATATAAATTCAATTAAAATTATAATAATAATGAACTCTATAACAAATACAAATATCAATAACTTGCAATATTTTATTATGTAGTTTGATTTCTACCAAATAGATTCCCAGAGTCATAATACATACACATTAATTAATCTATCTTTTAAGATAATTAGCATTCTATAATACTTTTTTCTTTAGGTTTTAGGGAAATAATATTTCATTCATGTTTTATAGAAATTCTCTTTTCATTAAGTTCTATAAGATTTATTGCTATTCATAATTAACTTAATGAATTTATGCATTAGAAGTATCTATACTAATAAGAGGGTAATATGTTAATTACAATGGATAGACTGCATAGATTGGATGTCCTTCCAGCAAAAGTCATGGTAGCAAGGACTGAGGCAGAATAGTTAAAGGAGAATGGTTAGGGGCAATCAGGCAGGCAGGTAGAGGCAGTTAGGGGTGATCAGGTTAGCAGGGGAGAGCAATTAGGGGCAATCAGGCCAGTAGGGAGAGCAGTTAGAGACATCAGGCCGGCAGGCAGAATGGTTAGGGGTGATCAAGCAGGCAGGTGAGTGGTTAGGAGCCAGTGGTCTCGGATTGCTAGAGGGATGTCCTAATGTGAGAGTGCACAGGCCAGGCTGAGGGAATCCTCCCTTTGCATGTTTTTGTGCATTGGGACTCTAGTGTATTTATTTAGCCTATATCTGATAAAGGCCTTTTATTCATAATATATAAAATACTAAGACCTATTGCACAAATTTTGTATGGGTAGGGTCCGGCTGGCCCAGCCCTGATTGGGGCCCATGGAACTGGGCCAGGTGGGGAAGGGGATGTGGGAGGTTGGCTAGCCACCCAACCCCGAATGGGAGGGTAATTGTGGGTGGGGCCAGCTGGAATGAGGACCCTGGTCAAACTCCCAGTAGAGGGAACAATTTGCATATTAGCCCTCTATTATATAGAATACTTTTAAAAAGCCAAAATTCAGTAATAAAAAAGTCATCAGCTCAACTCAATGGGCTAAAAGTTGAACAGACATTTCACTGAAGAAAGTATAGAGATTTCAAATAAACACAGGAAAAGATAGTGAAGCATCCCAAGTCACTGAGGAAATTTGAAATAAAACAATAAGACTTAGCTACATAACTAGAATGGCTAAATTTTAAAATATTAATCATACCAAATATTGGCAAGAATGAGGAGGAACAGGAACTTTTCTATACTATAAGTGGAATATAAAATGCTATGAGTACTTTGAAAAAGAGTTGGGCCATTCCTTAAAAATATTAACTGACCTATGCTCTAATCATTTCAATCCTAGGTGTTTACCCTAGAGACTGTGTCCATACACATTCTTTCAAACAAATTTTCATAGCAGAGCCAAAAAGTAGAAACAATCTAAATGTTTGCCAACAGTTAAAAGGATTAAAAATTTACATATAGCCGGGACCGGTTTGGCTCAGTGGATAGAGCATCGGCCTGTGGACTGAAAGGTCCCAGGTTCGATTCCGGTCAAGGGCATGTACCTTGGTTGCGGGCACATCCCCAGTAGGGGGTGTGCAGGAGGCAGCTGATCGATGATTCTCTCTCATGGATGTTTCTAACTCTCTATCCCTCTCTCTTCCTCTCTGTGAAAAAAATCAATAAAATATATTTAAAAAAAAATTTACATATATCCACACAGTGTGAGAGCATTCAGTAATAAGAACTATTAAAACCACCATAACATGGATGGATCGCAAGTAAGCCATGCATTAGAGTAGACACAGGATGGTTCCATTTATATATCTCTAGTAGATATGGTGATCATGAAGAAACGTTTTGTGATGGGTGGGTTCACTGCCTGGATGTCGTCATGGTTTTCTGGGAAGATACATACCGCTGAACCTTGTACAATGAGAAGGACTATCTGCAGATGCTCAAGTCCTTATATAAAATGGTATAGAATAAAGATTACAGTCTGCCCTCAGCGTCTGGAGATTTCCAACCACAGATGGAAAATACATTTTGATCCCTGGTTGGTTGAATCTTCAGATGCAAAACCCAGAATATGTAGGGCTGACTTAATGTTTATTGAAAATAATCTGTATGAATGGACCCATACAGTTCAAAATGTGTTTGTTCAAGACTCTGTAGTCAAAGTTTACCAGAATTTTCACTTTAAATATGTGCAGCATATCGTATCCATTGTAACTTAATAACAATTACCCCATATTCATTATGTTGATGGTGAAATCCCAAATTTGAAGGGTTTTTGTGTAATTTCCAAAAGGGAGCAGCCACTAGAGAAAGAGGAATTGGGCTAATTTGAACAAGAGGGTGCTCAAGGTAAAGTATTTGTTATGAGTACATACATTTCAGTCCCCAATTGCTTCATCTACTTTCTGTTTGAAATAACTATTAGAAAAAAACTCTAAAATGCAACAACTGACTTTTAGAGGAAAATGTAACACATGAAAAGCATGGGATGTGTATGTGTAAGGACTCCCTAAAGTTCAGGCCACAGCACTTGATAAATGTGTAACTGCTCAATTTGCTTATTGTTTAACCTTACTTTTCTCATCAGTAAATTACAGTTTTGTAATCTAGAAAGCTAGCTTCCAGCTCTAAGAATGCATGCTTGATACTTACAAAATCCTCAGAAGGACATATTCACCCTCCTCATTCCACCAATGAGCTGTGAGGAAGATTAATCACGGCACTAAGAAAGTGGTGATGGGGGCTTGAGTTGAAAAACACAGTTATGCAGAGAGCATGGTGGGAGAAAGCCTCTGTAGGCAAAATATATTTGACAGAAACATGAATGCAGCAAAGGATTAAGCCATGGGGAAATACAGAGGGTGGGGGTGTGGGGGACAAGGAAGCTTTCAAAATGGAAATAGTGCCAGGGGACTGTAAAGTGGGCTTATTGAGTGATGAGCTCAAGCATAAAGTGAATGGTTAGGGGACTTGGGACAAGTATGTACTAGGTCATGTAGGACTGTAAGGCATTTAAGTATTTTTCTTATTGTTAGTTTAATTTTAAGTATGTAGGTAAGCCATTAGAAGTTTTAGGCAGGACAGTGATCTGATTTTTATGTTTATAAGTATATCTTACCTGCTCTGAGGGTGATTAATTATGAGAAAGCAAGAATCTAAACAGGGAGAACAGTCTGTTTAAGGGTCTCTCTACCAGGCACTTTCTTGGTAACAGTTTGAAACTTCTTTAGGAAAAATGGTACAAAACTAATTCTGATAAGTTGACAATTCACTTTTTCATAAAATTTTTATTCTTTTCTGTTAATTAGCACTTGAGGATATTTCTTTGTAAATTACATGCATGCATTATAAGAAAATGGCATTTTATAATATAAAATAATAGAATATGGGACATAATAATTACATAGCATGTATAATTACTTATGTATTATTTATATTGTATTATATGTTTGTTATATAAAATACTACCTATGTTTTAAACAGTCAAATAAATAAAGGTGGAGGGAAGTAAAGTATCTGATAAACAAACCAAGGCAATAACTGTACAGATTGAAAGCTGAAAGGAAATATATATATATATATATATATATATATATATAATTTATTTTTTACGGAGAGGAAGGGAGAGGGTTAGAAAGTTAGAAACATCAATGAGAGAGAAACATTGATCAGCTGCCTCCTGCACAATCCGTATTAGCAATGTGCCCACAACCAAGGCATATGCCCCTGACCTGAATCAAACCTGTGACCTTTCAGTCTGCAGTCTGATGCTCTATCCACTGAGGCAAACCAGTTAGGGCATGAAAGGAAATATATTTTGGTATAAATGTATAAAGAACAAAGATTTCTCCAAATACCCCATTCAATCATTAAAATGTCAAAGGTAATGATAGTTGTAGGACAAGTAATATATAACACTTGACCAGTAAATATGGAGGGTTCATTATAGACTGCAAATATAAGTAAAATAAATACAGACTTAGCTAAGTGGCATATGGTGAAAACAACTTATTAAATTCTCCAGCAACGTGTAGCAGGGAGTGAAGGCTTGAGCATCCTCAATTATGCTAGACCAGAGGAAGTGCAGTGTGGCAGGAATAAGGTGAGAAAACCAGGGCTGAGAGGAGAGAAACTAGGGAAGAGAGATTCAGCAGTTTAAGGATATTGCAGTTTATCTTAATGGTTAAGGAAAACTTTAGCAAGTTGTGTTTGCTTCTTTATTTTCTTCTTTTTTATGTGGAAGAATGGCTTATTTAATAGGAGAATATGTAAAGTTGGGCCTGTTCATTAAATTTAAAAAATCATATTCACTCTGACCCTTGAAATTAGGGTGAAACAAATGTAGAATTGATGAAAATAAGAATTTTTTAGCTTAAGTAAACCTATATACAGTCATATCTATAAAATGACAATAAACAGAATATACAGAGATTTTGAAAAAGAGAAAAAAAGCTATTGGGAAAATGTGTTTATTGACGCTTACAGATACAGTTATTGTAAATGTTGAAATATTGGTATCTTACTAAGGAAATAATTGTGGCCTGTCTGGATTAATAAAATGTGAATATAATCTAAGATTTCAATTTTGACTTTTTTATTTTTAAATGGCCAGTGCCTACTATGAGTCCCGCAGGAAATATTGTCAAATACCTGGATTAGAGCAACCATAATCCCCTCTTTTTTCTTAGATAATCTAGTATTAATTTGTGCAACTGAAAATCACTTTGAACCAAATCACTTTTAATTAATATGCACATTTATGCTCAATTTAAAACTCCTCAACATACACTAATTTTTTTAAAAAAAAATCTGGGAAATAGAACCAGTAATATTGTTTTTTGCCACCATTTAACATATAAAGTCATGTAAAAATGAAAAAAAAATAATATTAGGTTTTCATGAAATTCATTACACAGTTCTACTCTAGCATTTGTTCCTATCTGTCTGGATGCCTTCTATGGCTGTCTTTAAAATCTGCCAAAGAAAACACATATATTTCCCTGCAGTTAAAGCATCAAAGCTCCCACACAGAAACCCATTCCCATGGAGCCCAAATAAAAACATAAAGAAGACTGTTGGTAGACTAAATACATTTCAAGTCTTTTCCAGGTTTCTATTTAAACACACAGTCTGATTTTCACTTGGTTGACTCTCTTCTCTATTAAGCCCTCGGCACATGGACCAAGACATACTTTTACGGCTTTGCAATAGCAACGATGACAGCTAAGGTTAAACAGGCTCCCATTAGATCCAGCAGGGCCCGCAGAAGCACATTACACAGATTATTTTCCTGCAATACCAACAAATGGACACTAACAAAATCTTGCTTAGTACCAGCACCTAAGACATAATGGGCAAGTACTAATTGCCTTTTGCATTATGACCAAATGAACCCAAAATAGGTTATATAATCCATGTTCTGAACCAGAGAAGACTGAGGAGAATAGCAAACAGATGGAAAGATAAATCCCGTTTTAGTGTTGAGCTTGTCCTAGCTTTCAAACCTTTATTTGTGTGGATTAGGACCACTTATGGGGTTGAGCCACTAAAATTAAAATTATTGAACTAAAATGGTACAGGATTAATTTACACATCAAGGTTTTATTATATTTGTACCATTTGAATAAGGTTTCAAATTGCATATGCTTTCATGCATTTCTCTCTCTTTTTATTTTTATTTAAAGATGTCATTTTTATTTTAAGGACTTTGCCTAAGATGTCATTTAAGATACTATGATGAATGTGACTGTTAAGGTGAAAAAATGGCACAAGAATGTTGAACAGACATGCCCATAAAGTCACACTAAACTATCCCTAAAATGAATGTTTGAGAAGAAACTTTAATTTTAATATCATTTTTTAAAAATTCTAGAGCCTAAAAATGTGGTTTAATTTACCAGTGCTTCGTTGACTTTAGAAATGGGGGATGGTCTAATCATCTCTGTAAAATGACAGTTGCCATTATATAGTTCAGTAGTCATATGTGGAGCACTGGCATTCAGGATGGGACTGGTGATGTTATGTCAAATGTAACATAAAGATTATTGACATCCAGGAAGTGGGGGAATCTATCTGAAGTCTAATTGTGCTGGTGTCTCCTAGCTAAAAGGCAGAGCAGGGTACACATGCCCTTCTCATAAATGCAGTTTGGGCCATAGAAGAGAACACTCATTATAGAGACAGAGAGCGATGTGATTCTAGAAAAAGCAAGTAATCATTCCAGGGGAAATATAAAGTATTAATTTTCATTGATGTCTCTGTATGTTGTATGCAATTTGTGGCAGAATATAGAAATTATTGAGGATTTCCTAATGCTCAACGTACCAGATGAAGCACAAATGCAGACAAATTCAGAAATCTACAGTTGTGGTTACTAAGTCTAGTTCTCTACGAGTTTCAAAGTAACACCCAGATTTTTCAGAAATCCCTGTGTGTACCAGATGCAGTCAGTGCCTGGAACTCATCTGAAGAAGCCTAACATTCACCATTTTTTATGCCTCCAAAGGATCAAACTGTGTGTCACTGGAAGGTGGTAGCAATTTGTGAAACATATCTTTAAACTTAATCAAGTGTAAACATATAATGTATTTTAAAACTAGCTTTCTACCTGAAATACTCCAACTAAGACTTTCATTCTATTAAAAATTGCAATTCTTGCCGAAACCGGTTTGGCTCAGTGGATAGTGTCAGCCTGTAAACTGAGAGGTCCCAGGTTTGATTCCAGTCAAGGGCATGTACTTGGTTGCGGGCACATTCCCAGTGGGGGGTGTGTAGGAGGCAGCTGATCAATGTTTCTCTCATTGATGTTTCTAGCTCTCTATCCCTCTCCTTTCCTCTCTGTAAAAAAATCAATAAAATATATTAGAAATATGAAAGATGGAAAAAAAGTTGCACTTCTAACTTTAATTTTTTTTTAAATTCTATGCTCATATCTCTTATTTCTCACCCATTTGTACCAGTCTCTACAGTCAAGTCAGTGGTCATGGTGAAGGCATACCTTTGGCTGAATACTGCTACAAAGCTTAGTAATTGGTAGTTTTCAAGATATTACTCTAATATAACCCAGAGCTTTGCCCATCACTCACTCAGAATAATTATTTAGCAATGTTACCATCTTTCTATCAGGTACTAGCCTAGACACTGAAGGTAGGCACTTAGGGTACAGATAGATACCACAGTATAAGATATAAGATATATATATACAATATATATATATATATATATATATATATATATATATATATATATATATGTGTGTGTGTGTGTGTGTGTGTGTGTGTGTGTAAGGAAACCTGGTATAAAGAAAAGTAAAGCAAAGAGGAGGACTAAAAAGTGCCCGAAAATTACTGAATTTTAACTAGGAGAACCAAGCCAAAAATTGTTGAGAGGTTACATTTGAGTGAAGACTTGAAGTAGTAGAAAGATAGCCATGTGGCTATGCGGGAAAGTAATTATTGAGGAGTGTGGCTGGTGTGTCTGCAGAATAACGAGGCCCTGTACCATCTAACTACTAACTCTCTGCTTCATTTTCTACATCTCTCCTCTGAGGTATTTACACTCCAGGTAATGGGGACAGATGGAGTGGGCTTGGCAGTCCCTGGTAAAGGCTTCTGCTTTTTCTAAGCATGAAATGGGGAGTACTGGAGAGTTTAGAACTGAGCAAAACATTATCTACATTATAAAAGACCAGGGACCATCACATCCTAAATGACCATAGGGATGGCCAGTCACCAGGAAGTGAATGGAGCACCTCTCGGTCCCCCCTCCCCCACCCCTTCCTTGCAGGCTCCCATTGCTGGATGGCCAATGGAGAGCCACAGGGAACAGGGCTGGGTGGCAGTGGAGCAGGACTGGAGATTGGAGATGGGAGCAAGGCAGACCTCCTGGTCCCTCCCTCCATCTGGCAGGCTCGGATCAATCCTCAGTTTCTTCTGAAAGGAACGTGGACCTCCACTGCGCAGCCTCCCAGGACTTGCCACTGTGAGAGACTCGGGATTGGAAACTTCAACAAGGACTTCAGTGTCTGCAGCGCCCCTCAGAGTTCACTGCTGGGAGGTGGACAGAGAGCATCAGATTTGAAGCACAAACACCCTCCTTGAAGGAAAAATGGCCATCTCCCAACTCCACAGTTACTTCCGTGTATGCAAGACACTGTGCCTGCTCCTCCCTACGGGATGGGTGGAGGCAGAGCCTGAGTTGAGCAGTTCTGCAACTGCGGCTGGGCCTGGGCAGGAGAAAGGGGGAAGCCCAGTTTCCTGAACCTCCTCCCACAGGCATAGCCCTTCCAGGTGTTCTGATAAAAGGAGTTGTGTTTTTCTAACTCTATCCAGGTAAAGAAAACAAGTGTCTGCTGACTTCTGATCTTACTTTCCCAGCCGCCAGTTAATCCCTCTGGACGCATCATTTCCAACCTCTAAAGGATCAGAGAGGCAGGTTCAACCTTCATTCCATAGTGGGGGAAACTGACCAATAAACACATGGGTCTCATTCCTCAGTGTCAATTACCATGGGAACCTACAGGTAATAACTTAGATTGTATATCTAAGGGTATGTTTTCTTTGTTTTCATGTTCAATTCAACCCCAGGAATCAAATCTACACTAATAAAAGAGAAAAATGCTAATTGACCATACATTCGCTATGCCCACAGCCAATCAGAGCAAGTGTGCAAATTAACCCAACAAATATGTGGTTAATTTGCATATGCCTAAGGGTGGGGGAGTGAAGAAAGCATAGAAGGAAGAGGGAGGGAAAGTGGAAAGCAAGGTGGCTGCCAGAGGGAAAATGAGGGTGGAGCTGTTGCAGCAAGGTGGGCCGCAGTATGTCCAGCGGCAGCGGCCACAGTAGATGGTGGTAGTGGTGGTGGCGGTACACATGGTTGCGGAGACTGCTTGCAGGAATCTTCCTGCAAGGTGCCCCTAGTAATACAATAAAGAATAAAATTAGTTCAGATGGCTCAGCATTATATTCTCAGGGCCTTTGGTCCCAGACAAACCACAAAGCTCAGTTATCCTGAGATGAAAAAAAAAAAAAAAAAAAAAAATGGAAAGAGAAATGTGAAAGGTTTCCCAGCTCAGTCACAGAGAGATCTCATAGCCACATACTAAGGACACATTAACATGGGGTGGAAAGGACACAAATGGAATGGAAGATGGAGCCATTTCCATTCAGATTCAAACCAAGTTAACGAGGCAGAAGAAACACTGGACTCCATGGAAAAATAAGATGAAATGGTCCAGTAGGGATTGTCAGAAACTTCACAGGGACAGCACCTAGGGCTCCGGACATGACTGGAGGAGGGAGGGGCTTGGCTGAGAGAAAGTGCATGGAAAGGCCTGGGAGTAGGAACAAGAGGGTGATATGCAGAAGGTGGGCTCCACCAGGTAATAACAGGGGCAAGCCTGTGAGAGGTGGCCAAGTGCAGCTGATGGAGAGGGAGGCTATGGCTCTATGTGGATGAGTTGCCAATGAGAACCTCCCTGCAGCCACAGTGCTCGGTGTTGTCAACACAGCGGGAGCGCAGGAGCATGTACACAATGGTATGAAAGGAAAAGCATCCTATTCCCAACTTATTCACAGACTTCTATTTTTGTTATCTATATCCCCAATGTGTCCACAAGTACATTTGGAAAAAGAAAAAAAGATTTGTATGTGATATGACTGCATCTTTAGAAAATCACTTGGGTTTTCTGAAGATGCAGTCATATCACATACAAATCTTTTTCACATACAAATTTTTTCATGCCATTGTGTATATCACATACAAGTCATATCACATACAAATCTTTTCATGCCATTGTGTACATGCTCCTGCACTCCCGCTGTGTTGGAAATGGCTCCACAAGCAGAGCACTTTTAACACCCAGTGAGCCAAATACACTGATGAACAAAAATAGACCCAGAGACACAGATGCATGAACAGACGGTGCAACTTCAGAGGGAAGTCAGGGGAAGGTGGGTGGGAGGGTGGGAAGAGATCAATCAATGGCTTGTTTGCATATATGCATCACCCCTGGACACAGACAATGGGGTGGTGAGGACCTGGGGTGGAAAGTAGGCTGGAAAAGGTTAATGTGGGGAAAGGGGACCTATGTAAACCTTTCAACAATAAATATTTAATAAAAAGAGTAAAAAAAATAAAATAAAAATGAAAAAGAAAAGAAAAGAGAAAAGAATTAACTGCCTTGGATAGGTGGCTCTATTGGTTGCAGCTTCATCCTGTATATTGAAAGGTTGCGGGTTTGAACCCGGGTAGGGGTGTGTGTGGAAGGCCACTGAGCAAGTGGTACCTGGAGGAGGGAGGCTCCACAAACGTAAACACAGTCCAGGCCTCACCCATGATCCCAGACCTAACCTCTGCTGAGTGAGACCGGACCTCCCAGCTTCCTGTTGAGTCCCTGGTCTCTTGAGTCATAAGGCTGCTTTCCTATGTTCCCCAGAAAACACTGCCCAGTAACCATCTATACTCAAAAAAGGGTAATAGGCTAATTAGACCAGGTGACCGGACATCTTCATTCCTGACTTCCTTCTGAACAAGGCCATGGCGGTGGGAGCTGAGACAGAGGTGGTTAGGGCCATCAGGCCAGCAGGGAAGGGCAGTTGGGGGCCATCAGGCCAGCAGGCAGGCAAGCAGTTAGGACTTAGGGGTCCCAGATTGCAAGAGGGATGTCCAACTGCCGATTTAGGCCCCATCCCTGCAGACATCCCCCAAGGGGTCCCAAATTGGAGAGGGTGCAGAGGCCGGGCTGAGGGACCCCTTCCCCATGCACAAATTTCATGCACCAGGCCTCTAGTAACTTCATAAAAGTATCCTTTTATATTTTATATTTATATTTTAGAGAGAAGATATTTTGAAGAGACAAAGTTAGAAGCAGGGAGATCAATTAGTAGGCAGGTGAGAGGTGAAAGGCCTTAAACTGGGGAACTAGCTGTGGAGGTTATGACAACATGTCCCAGTGTTTAGTTTTGTATACACAGTGCAATCTGGGGTCTCTTTGTGGACTCATTGTCTATGGCTGCTGATTTCAGAAAGGTTTCCCTTAACAAGCATTTCATTCCATAGAATCCACCATTGGAAGGATGGAATTTCTATTTCAGTTTAAAAAATATCATGGAAAAATGTAATTGGCCCATAGTACATCATATGTCCCTCTTCTAATAGGGTGTCCTAAAGCCAATAGGATATAAATCCTAAATTCCTGAGTCCTCATATGTCAGAAGACCTGATAGAGACATCACTGGTAAAACTCATTTATTTGGTAGGCACCTTTCAAAAATTACTTGCACCACTTTTCACTCTGTCACCACACAAGAGCCCATAAATTTTTTAGCTTTCAGGCCTTGGAGGGACCAATTAAATAGATATTTCCAAATGTAATTTTGTGAAGAAATTGGCCAAGGAGCATCAGAGCTCTCTATTTCATTCTGCTCCTCTTCTGCTTATGAAAGAAAAGCTATTTCATATGTTAGAGGAAGAATATCAAAGACTAGACCAAACTGTGACTGAAAATAAGTTGTATAGTTCATTCATATGCTAATCTGCACAGAAGTGGTTGAGATGTAAAAATCTAAACTCGGTTACTATTCTATAGCATATCTATGTCTTGTTCACTAAGGTATTACCTGCATCAAGCCCTGTACCTGGCACATCATAGCAAAGCAATAAATCCTTATTGAATGGATAAATGAATCTTACCACACTGGAAAACGATGAATTTTCAATTTGCTTCTTTGTATGCCACTCTTTGGCGAAGAACATAACTTTTAGCTTGCCAGGGAATAGGGGCGGGGGATATGAATGCATTGCTTACGTGTTTAAACAGTCTGTTTTAGCATTAAGTGAATTATTTCAAATTACCATCCATATATTAATCAATATGACATTATTTGCTTCAAAAGGACAACATGCTTCTTATATCCCTATGGACAGGGATAGGGAAAAGTCATTTTCTAGGCTGTAGCAGAGCTGTAGCAAGTCCCATGAACTTGAATTTTCACAGAGAGTGGTGCTTAGAGAACAGCCGTAGATCATGATTAGATGTACCACAGAAAGACCTCTAAGAAAGAGACCCCACCACATTAATAATACCCAGGAAAAATATATAGGGCAGGGAGGGAAGGTTCCAGGTGGGCAACCCAGTGTCCAATAGCTGATATCAGCTAGTTGTGTTAAAGTGAACCACACCTTCCAAGCAATCTCTTTTCTGTTTTACCTTCCTCACTTGTATATGGCAAAAACACAGTTTAGTCAGCTCATCACCAATCAAACATAGGTTCTTTAGCAAAATAAGTACTAGATAATTAATCATCTAGTATTTATATTACTAAATATAATGTTTATCAAAGGTTTAAGTGTACTTGTCAAAAAAGTGGCTATTACTATTACTTTTTAAGGCAATGTGAAAGATATTCATTTGTAAATCATGATTTATAAATTGGAGTGCCACTAAATTTTTAAGCCGCATATTTATTTATTTTTCCTGTGAGTCACCAATTTAATTAGTTCAACATGCCTTGCATTTATGTCATCTGCAAGTTGTATGTACATTACATAGTAAAGGTAAAGAGAAATGTGAATGATACAGTTATTTCCACCTAATTGACTCCAGTGACTCGCTCAGGTCACTCAGAAAAGGACCTAGTTTGAGGGGCAGTAGGAGCTGGAGATCACATGGGAATTCATTTATAGTACTGTATTCTGAGTTTACTCTAAAAGGAGACTGGAAAACATAATTCCCCCTTTACACATCATTGAGTAAGCAGATCAGCATCTAGCCCTGGCTTAGCATTTGGCATCCATTGACCAGATGCTCTCACAGAGCTTGCTCTCTTCCTGCTGCCAACTGGTTTGCATTTCACATTTACTTACTTCATTAGTATAGGTTTTGCAGCCCTGGATAACTGTGACAAAACTGCCTCAACCTGTGGGGTTTTTCCACATGAAGCTTCTGAATCTGGCATAGATGGTAGAATTCACTGCCTTTCTCATGTGGCAATGTGACCTAAAAAGACTCATTGGCTGATTGGGTACATACGCCTAAGGACTTTAGACAAACATATTACATAACATTAAAATAATGTTCATCTGATTTCCAGTTAGTAATGGGAACAGAGAAAGATGTTTATATTACATAAGGAGCTGAATGCTTAGGTAGAGTTAATTTTTAAAGGGCCAGTGCTTATTTAATCAATTGCCACTCATTTCAAATATAGCTCACAAAGAAAATGGGGATATACATAAAATACTGTGCAATTTTGAAAACAAAATGATCACTATAAAAACGTCTGTTAGTAAGATGAACTATCTTAATTGATTTTTAACCTTGAGTTCATGTATGTACAGCATTGGTCATGGTGTATTAGCATCCTTATACTCATATATGCTGGATTCATATCACTTATATTTTGTTAGGTACTTTCCATCTATGTTTATGAGAGATAACAGTCTGTGAATATATTCTATTAATGAATGGCATTGTGTCAGTTTTGGAATCAGAGTCATTCTGATTTTATTTCATAAAATGAATTGGGAAGTAATCCTACTCTATTTTCTGAGTGTTTCTGTAGAATTGATAATATTTCTTAGTTTAATATGTGGTAGAGTTCACCAGTGTAGGCCTGTGAATTTCTTTATAAGATTTTTATTTATGAATTAAATTTTTTGACTAAAGATACAACTCTTCAGATTTAGTAATTCTTGTCTTTGTTTTGTTTTGATGTACTTTTAAAGGAATTTGTTCTTTTTTCTAAGCTGTTGCAATCATTGATATTATGTCTTTACTAGAGGCCTATTGCACGACATTTATGCACGGAGGGGGGATTCTCTCAGCCCAACATGCACTCACTCCAATCTGTGACCCCTCTTACAATCTGGGACTACTAGCTCCTAATCACTCACCTGCCTGCCTGCCTCATTGGCCTTAACCTCTCTGCCTGCCTGCCTGATCTTCCCTAACTGCCTCTGCCTACCTGCCTGATTGCCCCTAACTGCTCTCCTCTGCCAGCCTGAATGAGCCCTCAACTTCCTCTGCCTACCTGATTACCCCTAACTGCCCTCCCTTGCTGGCCTAATCTTGCCCCCAACTGCCCTCCCCTGCTGGTCAGACCTCATCCCCATCTGCCCTCCCCTACTGGCCTGACCTCACCCCTAACTCCTCTTCCCTGCTGGCCTGATTGCCACTAAGTGCCTCTGACTGCCTGATTGCCCCTAACAGCGCTCCCCTGCCAGTTTGACCTCACCCCCATCTGCCCTTCTCTGCTGGCCAATTTGGTTCTCATTGGTCAGTTTCTATGCCAGTTAGTATCAAAGCTCTGACTCCTAGGTAGCCATTGGTTCCTTATATTCACCCAGATTTGGTTCTGATTGCTCAGTTTCTATGCCAGTCAGCATCTCTGGGCCTATCAATAAGGCCTGATCAGAAACTTGGGGCTGATCAGCAGTCCCAGTGGAAGTCTGGAGATAAATGGAGGTACAGCTGTTGGCCAGGTAGGGAGAGAAAGAGAGGCAAGTTCTGATCTACAGCTGCCACAGGGGCTGTGGATCAGACCCTGCCTCTCTCTCTGCAGACTTCTCTTCGGGTCTCATCCATTGCCCATTAGGCAGTCAGTGCTGGGTCTGGGTGCTGGCAGCAGTTCCAGTCATCACAGCAACCCAGCGCTGACTTCTGGTTTGGTCTAGCCTTTGGTGGTAAAGATTGTTATGACCCTGGCTCTTTATTATATAGATAATATCTGTAAGATCTGTAATGACTTCCTATATGCGATTTGTGATACTATTTTCTCTCTCCTTCCCTTGATTAGTTTTACTAAGGAATTACAAGTTTTATTAATCTTTAAAATAATAATTTTATTTAAATAGTTTTTTGTTTGTTTTCCATTTAATTGACTTTTCTTTTTCTTTTTTCTTTTTTCTTTTGTCTATCTACTTGGAGTTTAACTTGCTCTGCCTTATCTATTGTAGTTTCTTTAAGTAGAAGCTTTAATCATTGACTTAAAGTTTCTTTTTTCCCCATATAAGCATTTAAACCTAAAAATGTGCTCAGATGACCAAATTAGCTACATTTTACCACTTTTGGTATGCTATGTTTTCTTGATAATTTATTTCAAAATATTATATATTTTTTTCTTTTTTTAATGCTCACCAGAGGATTTTCCCCCCATTGTTTTCTAAAGAAAGTGGAAGGGAGGGAGTAAAGGGGGAGAGAGAGGGAGAAACATTGGCATGATGTGAGAGAAACACATCCCTTGGTTGCCTTCTGCAAGTTAGATCAATCTATACTTAGATTGCAAGTTCTCATTGAAGAGAACTTGCAATATAAGTATATGTCCTTGACCAGGAATCAAACCTAAGATTCTTTGGTCCTCAGGCTGACACTCTACCTGCTGATGCTAGTTTATAATTTTTTCTATTGATTTCTTTCTTCTGTTATGTTCAGTCTCCTGTTTATAAAATTTTATCCAATGAACTATTATCTTCATATATTGTCTTTTATAATTCTAGGATTCCCATATTGTTTCTATTTTACAGTTTCCAAATCTCATATATTCTCCATCACTATAATAATATATTTTACTGTAGATTTGTTAATAGATTCATCACATTTATCTAAAAATTCTTATCTACTAGGCTCTTTATGCTCCCTTTTGATTTTTCTCTGAAACACTTATCATACTTTTTGTCTTTCTTCATGTCTCATAACGTTTTTATTGTGTATCAGACTTTAGGGATGACAGGATACAAATATCCTGTAAATTCTATTATCTTCCTATGAAGAATGTTGAATTTTGCTCTATCAAAGGGTTGAATTACTGGCAAGTCATATTAACTTACGTAGTGTTTAAAAATCAGGAGGAATATCTTGGCTGTCGAGTTCCTCCCTGAGGAGAGATAGGTTCCAGTACCACATCAAGATCCTCAGCCCAGGGTTCCAGAACTAGGAAGAGAAGTCTCTATGACTTCTAGCTGTAAAAAAAACAACTTGTTTTATGGCTGAGTGAGGTGGAGTGCTGCTAGAGTCCCAGGCAATTCTTCTTACAGGGCTTATACAAAGACTTACTCAGATTCCCTCCTTCTGAGCTCCAGCAATAGGACAGCAGCTTGAAAAGCACTAGGGACATAAGGGGAGGAAGTGAATTGTCTGGTATTAGGGAAAAGGCTGGCAGGGAGGCAGCTGTCTCTCAGATAGAAGTGCTCTCAAAGGCCATTGTTTCCTTGCTGAGCTCTCCCTGCAGTCAGGGCCATAGCTAAGCCTCCAAGAATCTGGATAATAGTGTTTGTCTCACCCCGGTAATTCTCTGAGATCCTGTTCTACCCAAATTTCCAGCTCAACCAAGCCATTTCAAGTGACACTCCCATATGAATAGCCTATCTCATGCTTCAGAATTTCCTAAAATCTCTGAAACAAGCAGCATCTAGCCTCAGCATATCCCATACCTCTTGCTGAGTGGCCCAGCACTAGTGGTAGCTAGCATGGGTTCAAAGTTTGGCCTCTCCTGGACACCTTCATGCCCAGCAAAAGTAGCAGCCATGTGCAGATTGCTTTGTAGCTCATGGTTAGGGCACACAGGTGGCAGCTCAACTTGGCCTACATGTCTCAGGAGACCCCAGAGCCAGTGCACCTGGTGGACAGCTTCAGACTATGTCAAAACACCACCCAAAAACCAGCATAAACAATACCTGTGATACAATCAAGGGTGGATGTAACAGGCACCAGAGCCCCACTGAAACCAGTGCTGCTCCATAGGGTTGACTTATATACAGCAGATCGTCCATGGTAGTCATAACCAGTCTTTTAAGCCAATTAACCTGGGGGTCAGTGCATTCCATTGACATCTCATAGACAATCAAGACACAACTACAATAGGAGGGTGCACAGAGCCCACGTGGAAGGGTGCACCTCTAGTGTCCAGCTTAGGTGACTTGGGAGCTGTGCCAAGGGGCCGTACAGGACATCTACCACTACATAAGACCACTCTATAAAGACCAGGAGACACAGCTGCTCTACCTAATATGTAGAAACAAACAAAGGGAGGCATTCAAATTATGGGACAATGAAACACATCCCAAGTGAAGAACAGAACAAAATACAAGAAGCAGAATAAGAAAAAAAGAAGAAGAAGAAAAAAAAAGGAAAACTAAACAAAATTGAGACAAGCATTCTACCAGATAGCAGACTTCAAAACACTGGTTGTAAAGACGCATGATGAACTTAGAGAAAGAATAGATGAACTTAATGAGGATTTGAGCAAAGATATAGTAAAAATAAAAATGAAGATAGAAAACATAAAAAAGAACCAGTCAGAAATGGTGAATAAAAATAACTAAAATGAAGAATACATTTTAAGGGATCAGTAGAGTAAATGAAGCTGAGAATCAAATCTGATTTGGAAGATAAGGAAGCAGGAAACACCTAATCAGAAGAGCCAAAGCAAAATCATACAAAAAATGAGCATAGTTTAAGGAGTTTCTGGGACAATTTCAAGCGTACCAACATTTTCATCATAGGGGTGAAAGAAGGAGAAGAGAGAGGGCTAAGGTTTGAGAGCATATTTGAACAAATAATGATTGAAAACTCCCCTAACTGGGTGAATGAAAAAAATACACAGGTTTAGTAAATGCAGAGAATCCCAAACAAGATGAACCCCAATACACCCACTTCAACACATATCATAATTAAAATGCCAAAGTTAAAAACAGAGAATCTTAAATAAAAACAGCAGCAGAATGAAAGTTACCTACCACAGAGCTCATATAAAACTTAACAAGAATGACAAGAAATATTCAAAGTAATGAAGAGCAAGGACCTGTAACCAAGATTACTCTATTCAGAAAAGCTTTCTTTTAGAATCAAAGGACAGATAAAGAGCTTTCTAGATGAGAAAAAAGCTAGAGGAGTTTGTCACCACCAAACCAGTATTACAAGAAATGTTTAAGGGTCTTATTTAAAAAGAAGGAAAAAAGAGCACAAAATGTGAATAATAAAATGACAATAAATGTACATTTATAAACAATTATTTTAAAGGCAAATGGATTAAATGCTCAATCAAAGCCATATGGTGGCTGAATGGATAACAAAACAAGACCCTTACTTATGATGTTTACAAGAGACTCCAGATCAAAACACACACACATACTAAAAGTAAAGAGATAAAGATTTAATGAAAATGGAAAAAAAATAATAACCTGAAATAGCATTACCAGGCAAAGTGGACTTAAAAAATGCTGTAATACATGACTTAGAAAGACATAGCAATTCCACTTCTGGGTGTACAATGAAGATACTCAAAGCACTAAATAAAAAAGACACATAAATCAATATTTTCATTGCAGCATTATTACTATAGCCAAGTCATGGAAGCAATTTAAGTGTCCATCAATAGAAGAATGGATAAAGAAATATATATATATATATATACATATACATAATGGAATATGACTCAACTTTAAAAAAAAGGATAAAATCTCATTATCTGCAACAGCATGGATGGACCCAAAGATTTTGTGCTGAATGAAATAAGACAGACAGAAAGAAAAATGACAAATGATTTTGCTTATATGTAGAATCTAAAAAACAAAATAAATAAACAAGCAGAACAGAAACAACTCATACACAGAGGACATTTTGGTGGTTGCCAAATGGGAGGGGTTTTAGTGGAATGGATAAAAAAGGTGAAGAGATTAGGAATTGCGAATTGGTAGTTATAGAATAGTCTTGGGTATGTAATTTAGAGCAAAGGGAAAATCTATACTAATAAAAGGGTAATATGCAAATTGGTCAGTATGCCCTCACAGTAACGACCAAAAAGCAGGCTGTGTGGGATGACCAGGCCGACAGAGGGGGCAGTTGGGGCCAACTAGGCCAACAGGGGCCAGTTTGGTGCACTCAGGTCAGCAGGTGTCAGTTGAGGGCAACCAGGCCAGCAGGGGGGTAGTAGGGAGCAACTAGGTCAGCTGAGGTGGGGGGGGCGGGGGCAGTTGGGTGTGATCAGGCCAGCAGGGGAGATAGTTGGGAGTGTCCAGGCTGGCAGGGGGGGTAAGTTAGGGGCAATCAGGCTTGTGGGCAGAGGCAATTAGGAGCCAGCAGTCCCCGATTATGAGATGGATATCTTACTGCCAGTTTAGGACCCCCAAGGGGTCCCGGATTGGAGAGGGTGCAGGCTGGGCTGAGGAGACCTCCCCTGCCTGTGTATGAATTTCATGCATTAGGCCCCTAGTAGTCAATAATATTGTATTAACTATATATGATATCAGATGAGTACTAGATTTATATGGGTGATCACTTTGTAAGTTATATAAATGGCTAATCACTATGTTGAACACCTAAAACTAATATGATATTGTACAACAGCTCTAATGGGAAAAAAAATATTAAAAAAATTAAGTTCTGAGGAGCACTGTTTTCATAAAAGAACTTAATGTGTATTGAAATTTTATTGTTTCAGCTATTATTCTAAATATTTATAATATTAACTCATTTTACATTCAAAACAAACTTACAAAGTATATAAATTTATAGATTTTGCCTATAACTTTACATACTTTATGTAACTTTACAAATGAGGAATGTAGGTCACAGGGAAGTTAAATAATTGTCCCATTAATAAACTAGCAAATGGCAGAGCACACTATTGAACTCATGCAGTCCGTCTCCAGAGCCTGAATTCTTAACTACCAATACTCTCCTTTTTATAAGAGAGAAATGTAACATTTTGAAAATATCTGGTATAATAAATATACTACATTTTTTTTCTTGAAGGTCTTCTCAGAAAATCATTTTCTCAAACATGTTAATTAATATGTTTATGGGTCCAGTGACTATGCTGGTAAACCACTCTCCCCCACAACAAGAGTCCCTCATTTGTACTAGTTTCCAGATAAAATAGCAAAACTGATTTCAATATATTAATTGTTTAACAACTAGTTCCTAGGATTTCTGAATATTTGGGGGATGGACCACCACTTTACTTATGACTTTCCTACTGGAATGTATTATTAAGATATAGAAATTATCTCTATTTCTGTCTTGCTCTCTCACTCTTCTTCTTTTATCCCTTCTCTCTCTCTGCCCCTCTCTCTCTTTGATCATTCACACTCTAAATATTTCTTTTTACAAATACTGAATATTTTAGAAAAATATTTTTTAAAGCAAATTTTAACTTTCTAAATAGAACACTAATGTAAAATGAAAAACATAGATATTTGGGTCTTAAAATTCTACTGTAAAAAAATTAAGAAAACCAATAATAATAAAAAGAAGTAATGAAACAAGAAAATATCATTTTTAATAAAAAAAAATCATGTTTAAATCCCATAAGACCATGGTAAAAGTATTTCATGGAAATATTTTATTTAGTAATAAAAATGCTGTAATTACCCATGTATTGAATAAAAATGTGGTGGATGAATTCCTTTGAGTTGCTTGACAGTAATCTCTGGGAGATAATAAATTATTGCCTACTTTTGTAAATTATGCAGTAAAACCTCCCAGGAGATATTCATTTATTGTTGTTTTACTCAGTGTGACTAATGGAATCATTCCTTAGCTAGATTCAAGGAACGGAAGAAATGCTGAATATTTCTCATTGTTTTAGATTATTTTATTTAAAGAGATAAATAAGAGAAATTCCATTTCCTATAATAAGGTTCTAAAATTCATTTTTTTCTTGTTCAACTCAGTGTCATTTTAGGTTTCATAGAAATCATCATTCAAACTAAATGGGCCAGATTGAGTATTCTCTTGAGAGCCAGGTACCTCCTGTGTCAGTGTGACCACTTTTCTATTTAAATATTTTCAGCATTTTCTTTTCCTCTGCCCCTCTCCACATTTATTTCAGAGAACATACATTTTTAAAATGTTAAAGTATCATCACATCATTTGAACAAATACAGGTGTGATGACTAAATGTTATTCACTTAGTAAGCTATAGCTGATTCAAATGAAGGGTTTTTTCTGCATGTGGCTTATCCTATATAATAAAGAGGTAATATGCAAATTGACCTTCATGCTCTGTGTCACAAAATGGCCACCCCCACATCATCACAAGATGGTTGTCCCCACATTGTCACAAGATAGCCGGCAGGGGAGGGCAGTTGGGGGCAATCGGGTTGGCAGGGGGGCAGTTAGGTGTTAATCATGCAGGCAGGGGAATAGTTAAGGGGCTATTAGCTGGCAGACAGAAGTGATTAGGGGCAATCAGGCAGCCAGGCAGGTGAGTGGTTACAAGCCAGCAGTCCCAGATTGTGAGAGGGATATCTGCAGGGATTGGGCCTACAGCAGCAGTCAGACATCCAGTGAGGGGTCCCAGTTTAGAGGGGTGCAGGCTGGACTGAGAAACAATCCCCCGTGCACGAATTTTATGCACTGGGCCTCTAGTATCACAATAAAACCAGCCAGACAATAATATGGTGCTTTTTTGGTGAGCACTATCCAAACTGTTCACATTTCTTACATTCCCTTAAAACTGGTTGTGACAATATGTACTCTTTACATCCTTCCTTTGTATTGAAGTTTATTATATTATATATGGATAAAAATTCAGTGCTTTAAAACACTACTTTCTCAAGTACATTTTTAATGAGGAAAAATATGGAGCTGTCCAAAACAAATAAATAAACAAACAAATAAAAACCTGAACAATAAGTGGTTTCATTTTCATTTATCATAAATAACTGAATTTCATGTCTCTCACATCTCACTCTTGAAGTTTTTTTATTCAAAGTAGCATATTAAAATGTTCTTAAAACAACATTTTCCAAATTGTATCTCTTTTTGAAGGGGATGCTCATTAATAATTTGATTAAATTGTTCACACAGCAGAGTTTGGGGATGTTAGTTTTTTTTTTTTTTTTTTAATTTTCACATTTTCCATATGTATTTTTTTTAAATATATTTTATTGATTTTTTACAGAGAGGAAGGAAGAGAGGTAGAGAGCTAGAAATGTCCAATGAGAGAGAAACATCGACCAGCTGCCTCTTGCACACCCCCTACTGGGGATGTGCCTGCAACCAATGTACATGCCCTTGACCGGAATCAAACCTGAGACCTTTCAGTCTGCAGACTGATGCTCTACCACTGAGCCAAACCGGTTTCGGCTCCATATGTATTTTTAAAAACTATACTAAAACATATAATTCACAAATAAAGTATAACAAAACCAAAAAACATTAATAGTCAATGCAAAATTAGATTTGTTTCAGAATGAAACACATAGAAAAAGACTTATTTCTTTGATTGTTTAAGATATTCACCTCTAGGTTATCTATTATAATTATTGACCAGATTTTAATGAAATAAGCATTGGTGTTTCATAGAAGTATTTAAACATGCTTGAGAATTATTGTCCACAATAGATTTAGACATCTGATTACTTGAGGGACCCTAGGATGGAAGGAAATTGATACTGAGTACCTACTATATGTGCAGTAAAATTATAGACACTTGAAATTCTTTTTTAAAAAATATATAATATTTTATTGATTTTGTACAGAGAGGAAGGAAGAGAGATAGAGAGTTAGAAGCATCGATGAGAGAGAGTCAGCGATCAGCTGCCTTTTGCACACCCCCTACTGGGGATATGCCCACAACCAAGGTACATGCCCTTGACCAGAATCGAACCTGGGACCTTTCAGTTCCCAAGCCGACGCTCTATCCATTGAGCCAAACCAGTTTCAGCGACACTTGATATTCTTATTAAAATCAACAAGCCCAAGCATTTTTTGTTGTTGTTCAGTCACTGGACATTCTGTCAACCTCAAAGCAGAAGACAACAGTGTGTCCCTCCAATGCTTGCAATGTCAGAGGGGATGCATGGTAATGCACATTATAAAATAAGAAATGCCATGAGAAATACAATGTGCTTAATGAGCTAAGAGGAGAAATAAATTATTTCAGCACGTGTTATGGGTGAAAGGTTTAAGATAAGATAGTATATGGCATTGAGTGTCTTTTCATATACTTACTTTCTATCGGTATATCATCTATGTTAATTATATAATTAGACCTCTTATCCACTTTTTAATCAGGTTCAGGTTGCTCATTTTCTTTCTTACTACTGAGTTTTAGAGTTCTTTGTATGTTTTTAATACGTACCTTATCAGATGTGATTTTTACAAATATTTTCTTTTAGTCTGTGGCTCATCTTATTCTCTAGACATTGTCTTTTTTTTTTTTTTTTTACAAGTATAGAATTTTTTTATTACAATCTTCTTCTCTAATAAAAGTCAGAAATCACCCAGAAATCATGAGCTTAAACAAAACAAAATACAGTAACATCTAAATCTCTTGCATTTAATCTTAAATTAAGCTCCAGCCTCACTGTTTGACATGCTAAGCTATATATATATTTTTATTTTTTAATATATTTTATTTTTATTTTTATTTTTTAATATATTTTATTGATTTTCCACAGAGAGGAAGGGAGAGGGATAGATAGCTAGAAACGTCGATGAGAGAGAAACATCGACCAGCTGCCTCCTGCACACCCCCCCATTGGGGATGTGCCAGCAACCAATGTACATGCCCTTGACTGGAATGGAACCCGGGACCTTTCAGTCCGCAGACCCGACACTCTATCCACTGAGCCAAACCAGTTTCGGCTAAGCTATTTATATATTACTAGAGTCCCAGTGCATAAAATTCATGCATGGGAAGGTTCCCTAGGCCTGGCCAGCAATCAGGGCCAATTTGGGCCTTTGGCTGCTGGCTTGGGCCTTCCTTCGTTCCACACTGCCTCCTGGTTGTCAGCACACATCATAGTGGGTAATGGGTTTCCCAGTTGAACTCCCACAGGGACATTAGCATATATATGTATGTATGTATAGAGAAAGATTTTGGGTTCATGATAATCTTAGAAGAAAGATTTTGTAAATTTTAAAATACTATTCATAAAAAGAGTAAGGCTTTATGATTACACATTGGTTTATATAATTTTTATTTTGCAACGTCATACTTTAATATAGAAATGCAAGTATGCTCTCTCATTATTGGAACTCTCAAACCCAATGCTAAATTTATATAAAAGTTGCTTATAGAAATAGATTTTCTGTCTTTGCCTAAAAAATATCCTATGAGTTTTCCAAAATCACTCAATATACTAATCTTTTTCAGGACCCTCTTAGAAAGAGTTTCAATTCAGGGTTCGGGTTCTGGAGAAGGGCTGCACATAAATGATAAGACTTGAGACTTGAAGAAATTCAATTTGGCAATATGGGGGGCCAGGCAGTAGTCCAACTCTAGTGAAAGAACTACTCCTGCTCTGGCCCTGCCATCCCCTTTTATTAAGGCTTTGGGGAAAACATCTTAGGCAACATAAACAGAAATTTACATGTAGCCCTCAGGCAGGAAATAACAGAAACTTACATGGGACAAACAAGGTAGAGGCTGTTTCAGCTAACAATGTCTCAACTAAAGGGTGAGTAGGTTAGTAGGTTAGAGCAATTAAGGTTGACCAGCTTTCCTGGCTTCCTGTCAACATCTCTTTTTAGTGAAACTGATTTGTTTTCCAGCAACTCAATAAAAGAAGAAATGGCATATAGCCAGGTGCTTACTAAGAGAGTTCCATAACAATCATCCTATATAATAAATGCCTAATATGCTAAGTGTCTGGTCATCCTGTCAGCCATTCAACCAATCAAAATGTAATATGCTAATGATATGCTAAGGCTGCTCAATCACTTGCTATGATGTGCATTGAGCTGACCACAAAGTGGCAGACAGTCAACTGGTTGACCAGTTGCTATGATGTGCACTGAACACCAGGGGACAGATGATCCAACAAGTAGGTTAGCTTGCTGCTGGGGTTCAGCCAATTGGGACTGAGCTAGATGGGCCAGAAGCACCCAGGAGCCCTCCTGTGGTCCCTCCCCAGGCCAAATCTTGCACTGGTGGGGTCTCTTGGCCTGGCCTACACACACTCATAATCCAGGCTTAGGGACCCTCTGCCTCAGTGCACAAATTCCATGCACTGGGCCTCTAGTTAAAGTAATAAAGAGAACCAAACTAAGCAGCTCAAATGTTGTTCCTAATAGGGGTGACACAGTCATAAATTATTTTAAAATAGCACCCAAACCAAGAACAATACATATCCTATCTTGGAATTTATTCCCTTATAGGTAATGATAAGTATGATAATTTGAGAATTCACATCTCTTAGAAAAAAAAAAATAAGGGAGTTCAAACTATCTTTAATAAACAATTCCCTGCCCTTCATCATTTATCTTAGATGACTAATACAAACATCAAAATAATAGGCTAAGAAGAACTTAGGCCACCTAACGTAATTTGTCTTATTTTTTAGACATTGCCTTTTGTAGGGCAGTAGTTTTAACTTAATTAAGGTTCAGCTTGTCATTTATTTAATGGATATGGTGTTATATCTTTAAAAAGTCATCACCATACTCAAGGTCATCTAGGTTCTTCCTATGTTATATTCCAGAAGTTTTATGTTTTGCATTTAGGTCAATGATCCATTGTAAGATAATTTTTCTAAAAACTATTAAGTCTGTGTCTACATTTATTTTTTTGAATGTGTATGTTCAATTCCAGCACAACTGGCTGAAAAAAAATGCCTTTGTTCCATTAGATTGCCTTTATTCCTTTGTCAAGGATCAGCTAACTATATTTTTGTGAGCTTATTTCTGGGCTCTCTATTTGTTCCATTTATCTATTTGTCTCTCCTTTCACCAATACCACACTATATGCTTATTGTAGCTTGAAATCAGGTATGGTCTGTCTTTCAACTTTGTTTCTCTCCTCTTAATATCGAGTTTGCTATTCTGATTCCTTGCCTCTCAAATTCTTTCAATTTATGTTTTTTTGAGAAAGTTTTATTTCTTCTTCACTTTTGAGGATAGTTTTGCTGGGTACAGACTTTAGGTTAGTAGGATATTTTTCCCCTCTCAACATTGTATTTCAATTCACTGCCTTTTTGCTTGTGTGGTTTCTGAGAAGTCAAATATCTATATATTGTAGATAAAACCCTAATATGCAAATAGACTGATCAGCAGAACAACTGAACAGCCAAACAACAGGACAACCAGTCACTACGATGTGTGCTAACCACCAGGCAGCACATGCCGAACATAGTGGGCATCAGCTGCGGCGGGATGGTAAAGCAGGTGAGCAGAGGCACCAGACCAAGATGGGGCGCTGGTCACTTGGTACACACCAAGATGGGGCGCTTGGTACACAGGAGCAAAGAATTTTCAGTAACCACCAGAGGCTCACCACTGCCTCTGGTGGTTACTGAAAATTCTTTGCTCCTGTGTACCAAGGTCCCTGCTGGCCCCAATCACCCCTGAGGGCTTCTCCACCTCCCCCTGCTCCAAAGGGGCAATCAAAGTCGCCAGCTGCCTCTCCGCTCCTGGTGAAGGCCCCACTTGCACCCACTGCTGGCACCTGGAGCCAGCCCCCATGGCTTCTTGGCAGCAGCTACTGCTTGCATCCACTAACAGTGCCAGCCCTGTTTGCACCTGCTGCTGACTCCGGCCCCAATTGCTCCATGCCATTAGTGTGTCTGAGTAGTGCCAGTGTCATCAGCACGAGGGAGCAGCGGTGGCAGGAGAGTGGGGTTGCCAGCAAACTGGGGACCAGGGACCATGACAGGAGGAGCTGGGCTGGGGCAGGAACAAAGGGGCCAAAATCCGCCCCAGTGCCCATCATAGCCTAGGGGCCGACAGTTCCTTTCAAGGTGATAGGATTCATGCACTGGGCCCCCAGTAATTTTTTGTATTTGCTCCTCTATAGTAAGATATTTTTCTCCTGTGGATTCTTTTGTTATTTTTTAAAAATATTTGTTATTCCAAAATTTGAATATTATATGGCTAGGTGTAAATTACTTTGGTATTTATTCTGCTTGGTATTCTTTGAGCTTCCTGTATCTGTGGTTTGGTGTTTGATATCAGTTTGAGGGAAATATCTATGTCATTGTTGCTTACCCACAGTTCTTAGTCTGTTCTTTTCTAGTCATTTTTCTTTGATTTTTAGTTTAGCAGTTTTCTATTGTCACATATAAAGCTCAGATATTATTACTTCATCTGTGTCAATCTATTAATTAGTCAATCAAAATAATTTTTGTTCTTATCATAGTGGTTTTTTTATATCTAACATTTCTTTTTTATTCCGTCTTATAGCTTCTCTATTTATATTATCCACCTGTTTTTGCATGTTGTCTACATTTTCATTAAACTCTTTAGCATTTCACTAAAGATAGCCTCTTTAATAAATGGTGTTGGGAAAATTGGATAGGTACATGCAAAAAACAAACAAACAAAAAAATGAAACTAGGCAACCAACTTACACCATGTACAAGAATAAAGTCAAAATGGATAAAATACCATAAAAATCCTAGAAGGAAACAGTAACAGGAAACCTCAAACATCTCATGTAGCAGATTTTTTGCTGATGCATCTCCCAGGGCAAGAAAAACAAAGGAATAATAAACAAATGGGACTACATCAAACTAAAAAGCTTCTTCACAGCAAAATAAACCATCCTCAAAATGCAAAGAGAACCCACTGTATGGGAAAACGTATTTTCCAATGATACATCTGATAAGGAGTTAATCTCCAAAATATATAAATAACTCATACAACTCAACAAAAAGGAAGATAACCCAATTAAAAATGGGCAAACTACCTGAATGGATGTTTCTCCAAAGAGGACATGCAGATAGCCAGTAGATATCTTTAAAAAATGCTTAACATCACTATTCATCAGAGAGATGCAAATTAAAACTTCAAAGAGGTATCAGCTCACACCTGTGAGAATAGTTACCATCAATAAATCAATAAATAATTGCTGGAAGGATGAGGGGAAAAGGAATTCTAATGCATTACTAGTTCAGCCACTGTCAAAAACAGTGTGGAGTTTCCTAAAAAAAATAAAAATGACACTTCCATTTGACCCATTGATCCCACTGCTAGGAATGTATCCTAAGAATCCTGAAACACTGATAAGGAAGGATATATTCACCCCTCCTGCATGCATACTTTGAATAGCATGTTGGAAAAACTTTTTGAATGCCTTTTTTTAGAGCAAAAATCACAAATATTTTTTTTTTTTCAGATGTAGTTGTGACTTCTGTTTTCTGAGCTTTAGTTCATTTTTAGCTCTGTATATCATCCCTATGCTGTCATTGACATTATGTTTATTTCTCTCACTTTATAACTTATGATTTTACAATAGCATAGTAAGCATTGTTAAGATAAGGACAACATGGCATTATAAGTGATGAATTGGAAAATTAAAAATATTCAGTCTTATTCAATATTACTATAGCTCTTTTAATTATATAGTTCCTTGTAAATGATTCATGTACAGTTATTTACTAACGGATCTTGATACCTTTTGTCACTTTGAAAAACTGATCTTAAAAAAAGAGAGGTTGTCACTTATTAAGAAATTGTACTTTAACTTTTCTTAACCACATTTCATTGAGGATTTCTGGTTGTATGTCTATCATACAGCAAAGTGAACACTTAAAAATGCGGGCAAGAGGATCAGACCTCCATAAACTGAGGAAGGATTTTGTCTGAGATAGTCACACACTATGAGGAAACATATGTCTATGAATTATTTAGATAAATCCTGAAATATAATAATTTCTAAGAATTACAGGAAGCTAATTCTTATATGTAGAATTGTTCACTTAATATGCTCCCCATTAGCTTACATAAAAATCTTTTAGGAAAGTCACTAAACAAACTACATTTTATGAGGGGGGAAAATCAACCAAGGTGTAATCGTGTACAAAATTCATTACCAAACACTGAACATGCTTTGTCTGGTTCAATTCTCAGAACAGCCTAGTAAGGAATGCAATATTATTTCCATTTAATAGGTAAGAGACATATCTTATGGAAATGTAGCTTCCATAAACTATACAGTGTAGTTTCCATCCATTATTCACTGAGGATACATTCTGAGACCCCCAGTGGATGCCTAAAACCACAGATACTGCATAGCCTTATCGATACTATGTTTTTTTCTATATATGGATGCCTATAATAAAGGTAAATTTACAAATTAGGCACAGGTAAGAGATTAACAACAACAATAATAAAATAGAACGATTATAACAACATATTGTAATAAAAGTTATGCGAGTGTGGGCTGTCTCTCTGTCTAATAACCCAGATGGCATTGTGGGTATGCTGGCCAAAGGGATCATTGACATCTAGGTTGGATAAAGCTTGGTGATGTGGAGTGGGTGCGAAATTTCAACAGGCTACTCAGAACAACATGCAATTTAAACTCATGGATTGTTTATTTCTGGAATTTCCCATTCAATATTTTCAGTCTGAAAGTTGACCATAGTTAACTAAAACCACAAAAGTGAAACTAGAGATGAAGGGAGACTACTGTGCTTGAAAAGTTTTTTTTTTTTTTTTTTTTAAATATATTTTATTGATTTTTTACAGAGAGGAAGGGAGAGAGATAGAGAGCTAGAAACGTCGATGAGAGAGAAACATCGACCGGCTGCCTCCTGCACACCCCCTACCGGGGATGTGCCCGCATTCAACGTACATGCCCTTGACCGGAATCGAACCTGGGACCTTTCAGTCCCCAGACCAACGCTCTACCACTGAGCCAAACCGGTTTCGGCTGCTTGAAAAGTTTAATGTCTCATGTAAAAGTCTGAATCAATAAGTGGCAGAACCAAATTAATACTGAGATCTAACTAAACCCTGAGTACTTCTTTCCTCCACATAACATTTCCTTCTTCCAAAGTAATGGGGCTTTGCTATGAATATCCATGAGTGCATACTCCGTAATTGTAATCAGAAATCAGAAAAGTGTTAACTCATGTGGAGTTAGTTTTATTTTAAAAGGTAGAATTTCGTTTCACACACTCTCTCTCTCTCTCTCTCTCTCTCTCTCTCTCACACACACACACACACACACACACACCTATATTTGCATTTGTAACATTTCTAAAAAGTCTCTTAGATTTAGAATGTGTGTTTCAGGGGTATGGTAAGTCAGAATGGGACATTGGTGAATAAAGTTTTTATTGGGCTTCTTTCAGATGCCCTGGGGAAAAAATATTCTCTCTAATACAGCCCACCTTGTCTCACCTCTAACAGTTTTATCTCCTTACATGGTATTTTCTGGAGATTTTATAGTACCCATTAGTTCAATTATTGATCTAAAAATAGTTTTTAATCAGAGAAATTCAGCAAATTGAGTTTTCTAATAAATCAATTTTGTAACAAAGTAAATGATAATTAAACAATTGTGCAACACATTTATCTGGGGATTTTTAAAAATTAAAACATTCCTTTGCTAGAAAACGAATATGTTTAATTATATGCTATTAAATACAAATTTGATACAATTGGATTTGATACATTTTTAAAATGCCTAAATCTCAAAATTTCCAACAGATTATTTTTCTGATCTTACACTTCACTATTTAGATAGTTGTCTATATTTCCACTTTACATCTTGTCCTTCATGATTTTACTATGATATAAAGCTCAGTAAATCATTTGAATATCTCCCTATTTTACTTGTATGTTAAAAATTGGGTAAAGGCACTTTTGTAAGGATAAATTAGATTACTAAGGCACTTTTGTTATAGCATTTGTGTTTTATCTCCCAGAGTATTTTTTTACAAATTATGCATACTCATTATGTTTATGCAAAGCTCCCTAAATACCATGGCAGTTAGAACCCTATCATTCATATGCACAGTACCCCATAATTCTCCTTTGCTATCCTGTTCATTTGCATTTAAATATTAACTTATAAAATTACATAAATAAAATATGTATTTATTAACGTACTTATTTATTATTAATTGTTTATTGTTGTAGATACAGAAACTGTTAGTGTGCTAGGCACATAATAGGTGCCTATGCTACCTGACTGCCTGAATTATTAAAATAGTAAAATCTGAATAAAAATGCAAAAGCCATAGGCAGGAAATGGACCCAATATGGCCCTGTAGTTTAAACAATTGACTTGGTGTTAGGCAAGCTCCTATATAAACTTCACCTCTGCCATTTATTAGTTTGGTCACACAGAACAAGATACCAACTATTTATTAGTCCTAGGTTTGTTTATTTGTTTATTTTTCAATATTTATTTATTTTATGAAAATGTGAACAATAATGTCTATATCATAGATTTATTAGGAGAACTATGCCAAATTTTTTGAACAGGTAAAAATTTGGGGGGGAGGGGGATGCAAACATGGTTAATAATCATATGAGAAAAGGCTAAACGTAACTCACAAATTAAAGCAACAGAATGCCATTTCCACTTTTCAGATTGGCAAAGATTAAAAGGGTTGATAATATCTAGTGCTGGTAAGGATGTGGTGAAATGTTTACACTCCTGTGCCTTTGGTGCAATGTATATTAGTGCAACAGTTAAGAAAAAAACACTGCCTTGTCTTTTAATATTTAAAGTTTCTATCCAGTGACTCAGCAATCATACTTCTAGGCACTTAGCCCATAAATCACAAAAGTTAGAACTGATGCCTGTGCCACTTTATTTATTGTAGCATTTTATCAACAGGGCGAGGGGGAAGGGGGAAGGATTAGAAACAACCTTTATTTTCATCATTTTTCTAATATTTAATAAAAACTCACAGATGACTGGGTTCATCCTAAATTCTTTCCATTTTCTCTTATATGTATTGAAGGGAGCATATTTTCTAAAAGTATTATATAGACATACATACTGAGTCCAATGGGCTCTAGATTTTTTTATTGCACATAGTTTTTATTATTCTTTTATTCCTTAAATATATATAATTTATATTTGTCAGTAATACCTAAATTAAGCTGGAAAATTAGTTTAGTTTCCCAGTATCATCAGATTTTCCTGTAAATGTTGATAAAGTTGACATGCTTAACTTACAAATGTCTAATCAATTCACCATTATAAAGGTAAATTCATGAACATCTAAATCAAAATATTTTGCAATCTCAAATTAGGGTGTCATTTTTATTTTCTTTTTTATTGAATTTATTGGAGTGAAATAGTTTAATATAGGTTTCTTTATTGAACTTTTTCAGATCATAAAATCCATTTTTTAATAGAAACTGTGTCAAATAGAAAAACTGTGATAGATTTCCCCTTCAATGTAAAGTAGAGACTTTTGTGTCAGACATCATTCTCTATTTTCAATATAAAGTTCATAGTTAAAAATATGCTCTAATAATCCTGGAAGGAGATGTATAAATCAATACAACCTTCTCTTTTTACCAGGTAAAAGTGTAAGGAAAACACAGATGAATCATACATTTCTGTATAATCTGTGCTTTTGTCAAAAGGTTGCCATGACTCATTTATGACTTTCCATAGTTTTAAAACCAGTGTTTTTAACCCTAGAAAAGATATTACATGGTCTTATTATGATGACACTTGAGTCAATAATAGACTCCCTTGTTCATGCATGAATGTTGGTAGAAACAAAGCCAATTAAAATTGTCCCCTGCTATAACTCATTAAAGCAGAATTTTGCACAAAGGAAGAAAGATATTGGGTCGGCAACTAAGTAATTGCGGGTTCCACACATATATGGCTTCAGTTGAATTTTTAGGTTTGCAGACGTAGTACAAATGTAAAACACATTTTGTTATTTGATAGTTGGCTATTCAGCTGTTAATCAGTAAAAAAAAGTTTTTTGATCTGTTTTGTAGTTTTCGTTTGGCATTCGTTGAAAAATGGAAAATCAAAAGGAACATTTTCGTCATATTTTGCTTTTTTATTTCCGCAAAGGGAAAAACGCATCGCAAGCTCATGAAAAGTTATGTGCTGTTTATGGTGACGAAGCCTTAAAAGAATGGCAGTGTCAAAATTGGTTTGCCAAATTTCGTTCTGGTGATTTTTCACTCAAAGATGAAAAACGCTCTGGTCGTCCAGTTGAAGTTGATGACGCCCTAATCAAAGCAATAATCAATTCGGACTGTCACAGTACAACACGTGAGATTGCAGAGAAGCTTCATGTATCACATACATGCATTGAAAATCACTTAAAACAACTTGGCTATGTTCAAAAACTCGATACATGGGTTCCTCGTGAACTGAAAGAATCACAGTTAGCGCAACGCATTAGCAGCTGCGATTTGCTAAAGAAATGTAATGAAAATGATCCATTTTTAAAACGACTGATAACTGGCGATGAAAAATGGGTTGTTTACAACAATATCAAGTGGAAAAGATCGTGGAGCAGGCCAGGTGAACCAACTCAAACAACATCAAAAGCTGATATTCATCAAAAGAAGGTTTTGTTATCAGTTTGGTGGGATTACAAAGGAATTGTCTACTTTGAACTCTTACCACCCAACTGAATGATCAATTCTGATGTCTACATTGAACAACTAACGAAATTAAACAATGCAGTTGAAGAAAAGCGGCCCGAATTGACAAATCGAAAAGGTGTTGTATTCCATCATGACAATGCAAGGCCACACACATCTTTGGTCACTCGGCAAAAATTAATGGAGCTTGGTTGGGATGTTTTGCCACATCCACCATATAGTCCTGACCTTGCACCATCTGATTACTTTTTGTTTCGATCTTTACAAAACTCCTTGAATGGTAAAAATTTCAATAATGATGATGATGTCAAATCGTACCTGATTCAGTTTTTTGCTAATAAAAACCAGAAGTTTTTTGAACGTGGGATTATGATGCTGCCTGAAAGATGGCAAAAGGTCATTGATCAAAATGGGCAATACATTACAGAATAAAGTTATTTAGTCCCATGAAAAAATTGTCTTTGATTTTCTTTTAAACATCCGCAATTACCTAGTTGCCGACCCAATATTATAACATAAAGTGGATGCCCTTATATACACTCTGTTTGGTTCCACAGAAATCACCTCATGTATTCTTTACAACAGCCTCTAAGATCAACTACTGCTCCAATGAGGGAGCTTCTAAGAAGTCAAGGGACTAGAATTTGAATCCAAATCCACGACCCCAAATATCACTAAAAATGACCAAATTGCCATGTAATTCAGTTCAATATTTATTTATTTATTTATTTATTGTCAATGTTGCAGTTATCTTTGGGACAGTACTATCTGAAATAAATATTGTTAGTTATAAGCAGAAAACTCTGGCATTGAGAAAGAAACAATATCCTTGGATAATTCTAAAACGTTGTTTTAACCAATTGTCTATTATTTCCCATACAAGACTGAAGAAAACAGAAATAAAGTCAGTCCTTTGTATTATTAATCATCACTTGAATACACGGGTGTCATCTGCTCAGTGATAGACTTTCAATGTCGTTCTTCTCTAGAAGGATCACTTTTTTTTCTCTCTCTCTCATTGGACTTATTTTTTATTTTCTTTATTTTTTTCTTTATTTTTTTAATCTTTATCGTTGAAAGTATTACATATGTCCCCTTTTTTTTGCCCCAGACTTCTCCACCCTATCACCAGATTGTCTGTGTCCATGCATTATATGTATATGCATACAAGTTCTCTGGTTGATCTCTTCCCACCCACCCATCCACCCCTGCCTTCCCTCTGAGATTTGACATTCTGTTCCATGTTTCTATGTCTCTGTATTTATTTTGTCATTAGTTTATTTTGTTCATTTTATTCCACATATGCATGAGATTGTTTGATACTTTACTTTCTCTGACTGGCTTATTTAGTTTAGCACAATACTCTCCAAGTCCCTCCATGCTGTCTCAGAGGGTGAGAGATTCTTCTTTTTTACTGCTGCATAATATTCCATAGTGTAAATGTACCACAGCTTTTTCATCCACTCATCTACTGATGGGCAGTTGGGACATTTTCAGATCTTAGCTACTCTAAGTTATGCTGCTATGAACACAGAGTGTATATATTATTTCAGATTGGTATTTTGAATTTCTTAGGATATATTCCTAGAAGTGGGGTTACTGGGTCAAATAGCAGTTCCATATTTAATTTTTTGAGGAAACTCCATACTGTTTTTCCATAATGGCTGCACCATTCTGCATTCCCTGCATTCCTAACAGCAGTTTACCAGGGTTCCCTTTTCCCACATTCTCATTTGTTGATTTGTTGATGGTAGACATTCTGACAGGTATGTGATGACACCTCATTGTCATTTTAATATGAATCTCTTGGATAATCAGTGACTTTGAGCATTTTTCCTATCTCTTGGTCATCTGCATGTCTCCTTTAAATGAATTAAGTTTTATTTCTCCATGAAAAGGGGTCAACTTGTTTAAACAGTTCAAATATGTCAGGAGCTTATTCTTTAAGAAAAAAAAATAGTTGCCTAATATTTCCATTGAGGACACATTTGTGTTAGGCACTTTATTTTAGCTCCCATTTAATGTTCTTCTGTGTAGAAAAAATAATAATAATTTTTAAACAAAAGAACATGAGAAATTTAGAGATAATGCAGCTGTTCTGTATGTCTATGCTTTTTTAAAAGCAACAAGAGGCTCACAAACAATGGAAATAACTGAGAATTAAATCTCACATTTCAAATACTACATATCACATTTTTTATCATAGCACCTATTTAAAAGTCATGTTATTTTTCTTTTTAAAATTATTTAACCCAGAAGTTCCTACTTAAGAAAAAATATATTCCTAATATAAACAATCCCATCTTGCAATTACATAGTGTAAAAAATAATTTTCTTGATATTCCCTGTTTTATTCTCTTATAAGTGACTATTTGGTGTTGTTAACTTATGCAGTTTCTGTCTTTATTAAAGTCCTAAAGTACATGCCTACTGTCTTTATTATTGTGAACACCATAGATTCTAGACTTCTTGTTTGGAAAGAAAAAAAACAGTAAAAAAATATAGCGTTAAAAATGGAAATTAATCGGAGCTGTCTAATTAGAGCAGATTAAGTGTTCTAAAATACAGGATGGGGAAAATAGGTTTATAGCTGTGAGTACTCCAAACCAGAATTTATTCTTATGTTATTATTTATCATTGTATTATTTTCCATATGAACAACTGTAAATCTACTTTTGTCTCATGCTATATATGTTCTGGTTATATATTTAGAGGTTTAACTACTAAGCCCAACTTGCTTTCTGGGACTCATGTACCAAGAACTTAATTTTGAGGACATTTGTTTTATTTTGTTAATCCTCACAGGAATTTCCCTCCCACCCCCCATTGTTTTTCAGAGAGGAAGGGAGGGAGGGGAGAAAGCAAGAGAGAAAAACATAGATTGGTTGCCTCCCACAGGCATCCCAATTTGGGGGGGAAGCACATCCCAGGTATCTACCTTTGACTGGGAATCAAACCCTCTACCCTTGGTGCAGAGACCAATGCTCTAACAACTGAATAGCACTGGCCAGAGCCCAAATACTTTGCTTTTGGTACTGCTTATGGCCCCAAATTTTTATACTCTGATTTCTCTCAAGCATTGAATTACCTATAACGATGGGGAAAAAAATAAATTATTAGATTATCCTGATACTTCTCTTTACTGATCACATCTAGTCACATCTCTAGTAACAGTTCACAGATGAAAGTTTTAATAAATAAAACAGTGTAGTAAAGGCAGGTATCCTACACCACAATGCTGACTTCCTTCTGAGAGGCATGTGGTCAAGTTAACAATTAGCTTCTCTAACAAGGCTTCATGGAGGATCTGGTCAATTACAAGATGCCACCCCCAAATAGGCATTATCAAGTTGAAATTCTTTTTTGTTGAATTTATTGGGGTGACATGAATCCATGCAGGTTTCAAATGTACAACCCTATGAAACATCATCTGAATACTGCATCAGGCCCTCACCACCCAAAGTCAAGTCGTTTTCCATCCCTGTTTGTAATTTTAGGGGAATATAAAGGGTTCATATCAAACAAGATTCTTAAGAAACTCAACTTAACTCATGATACTATGGAGGTCCTAAGATTCTGATTTGTATATTTTCTTAAACAGAGCAAATTATTACAACTTAATTAAAGAAAATGAAAAATATGTCTCTGATATTTACCAGTTCCTTCAAATCATTTCCTCTTCCTCTTACCTCTTCAATTCATATGTATCTTAAGCATCTGTGCATGGCCCTCCTCTTTGCCTGTGGCCCCCTGGAGGGTACTATTGTTTATGTTCCCATTCAGCTTCATCTCTGACCAGAGCAGTCCTGGTTCCACATGGCTGGTCTTCTTTAGATCCATATTTCTAAATGTTTATTGGATATTTATCAAACTGAATCTATGATCTGCTCTCCATATTGTGCCTCTAATTTATTATTTGAAACCAATTATAATAGTAATTACACATTAACCAGCTACTGCTATAAGCACTTTGCATGTATTCATTGAATTCTTACCACCAACAGTGAAGAATACATTTTACTTCTTGACACGCAGAAATGGAAACAGCAACTTAAGGAAGGTTAAGATTAAGCTACTCACAGCAGACACGGCTAATGATAGACAGAACTGGTACTTCAACTCAAGTGGCTCTGCCTGGCATTGGACCAAAGGAGGCTGTTTGAAATCACCTTCCTCTTCCAGATTTAAAACCTCAGGCGTATCTTTGGTGTTATCATCTCCTTTGTTTTGTGAAATTAATGTATTTTGCTGGTCTAAAGATAAGTAAAAGATACAATTATTGAGCCTCCTGGGAATAATAGTATGACCATATTTATATATTCTTTATTTTTACAAATGTCCACAGCACCTTGTATAGTCCTGAGAATTAGGTGCAAAATTAGATATGTTTGTTGGGTTAATGAAAGTCATTTGAAGTCTTGCTCAAAATTTATTTCCTACCTCTATCCCTTTCATGCATTCACTGCACCTTTCAGAGCTTAGACCTTTCAACACTAACCACCTCCGCCTCCGCCCCCGTGCGCCCCCCCCCCCCCCCTGCCCAAGATCCAGTTGGTCACGACACAGTGCTCCAAGAGCAAACATTCAAACTGTGAAACCCCACTCACTGCTGGTGGAATAAACATCTTTAACCCATTCTTCGGTGCCTCTAAAAATAACATTTCATTTTCCTAATGGTTTTAAGGCAAGCTAGAATCAAAATTCTGTCTTCTATACTCAAGATCCATTCCTATCTAATGCTTTTTCCCATCAGACAATTACTTTCTCAGCCTTATAAAATTTTACTGAACCATCTGAGTTCAGCTCTTCCATAAGATTTTCTGGTTTATCCAGGAGAAGTGAATGAATGTACATAATGCATTGCACACCTCTCCTGAATATTTGTCATTTTCATACTAGTGATTATAGTCTGCCTTACTATGTTTTTGAATCATGATCAGTTTCTGTCTCATATTTGATTGTTCCACAGAGTTTAGTGAGTTACAAAAAACATTTATTGAGTGAATAAATGAGTTAGCATCACTCTAATGCCAGATTCCTAGAATTAAGATAACAAACCTGATGGACTCATAGAAAGATAGATGGTTAAGATTGAATGGATGATTTTTCTATAGACTAGATCATTCAAATGGGTCTAAATGTTTATCAAATTCTTGACTCCCTTGCCGAAACCGGTTTGGCTCAGTGGTAGAGCATCGGTCTGCAGACTGAAAGGACCTAGGTTCGATTCCGGTCAAGGGCATGTACCTTGGTTGCGGGCACATCCCCAGTAGGGGGTGTGCAAGAGGCAGCTGATCGATGATTCTCTCTCATCGACATTTCTAGCTCCTATCTCTCTCCCTTCCTCTCTGTAAAAAATCAATAAAATATATTTTTTTAAAAATTCTTGACTCCCTGAAGAAAATAAACTTTTAAAAAGGCGTGTATTATTAAATACAATGGCATCTATTATTCACTCAACAGAGAGTTAATGGGTCCTACTGTACACGATAGGGACTCTGCTGAGTATTTCCTTATCATGGCTATGCTTATTTGTAAATATATCTTACAGAGCAGAACATTTTTGCACGTTTCAGACACAAAGGAGTAATAAACTGTGCGATAGGTAAGCTGCCACCTAACAGCTCTATCAAAGCAATATATTTAATTCCCAATGTTAAAAATGCAAACAAACCTTTAACTTCCAAGATCAATTACACTTATAGAAGGAGACTTGCTGGGAACAGCATTCTGTTTTGTCAAGGACTCCTTATCATCAAAGAAGAATAAACACTCTAATTATTTTTTAACTTTTTTGTTTGTTTTCTAATTGGATCATCTATTACTCTCTAGAATTCAAATCAACATCAGATTTATAGTTGGAGGAAATTGAAATATTGATTTGGTTATGGAAATGTCAAGCTTGGCAGGTAAGCTGTCTTACTGCCAGAGAATGCTTTTGCTTTAGAAAACCTGTTTAAAATGGCTGATAAAATGTAATGAGCAAGCTGCTTGCATCTGCATCAGGCGTGGAGGGAAGATTTTAGAATTTAAAAAGTCTCCTTAGTATCTCTGTGATGCTAAGTTCCTGGAATTAAGGTAGCAAACTTAAACCACAATATTAGAGAATAGAAATCCTAGTTTTAAAAGGTCTGATGTTAATTTTATGTTTCTACAGCCCCGTGCTACCCTTAAATTGAGGTAGAGGGGACACTGAATCGTAGAGGGTGTTATTCTGGGGTGGAGAGTTGGTTCCTGTAGTTAGAATCAGATTCTACGTGGTTCTGCAATTTCTGGCCCAATAAACAGAACATGTCATGTCTTATTTCACATATTTTAGTTTAATCGTTTTTAAGTTGAGAGTAACAGATTTCTATCCCTTATTGTTGTAGTGAGAAGAATGACTATATTTTCTGAAAGCATTTTGATCCTTTTAAAAATGCACAATTTTCTCTGAGAAATTATTACACAAAGCTCATATATATGTGTTTCTTCACAGGAAAAATTGGGGCTGAATTTTAAAAAATTGAGGGAAAAACAAGAAAAGGCAATGATATAGAAAGAAAGAATGCTGAATACCAAATAGTGGTAAATTTAAAGGAGTATTTTGATAATGTCAGAAGTTATTTTTTCTACTCTATCACTTTAAGTAAATATTTTATGCAGACCTCTTTCTATTCTTTAAAAAATGTTCATCGGGTACTCTTATAATTGCCACTAAGTTCTTTCTTATCCTGGGTGGATGAGCATGAATTATTGGAAACCAGAAGAAAAGGGTTCTATCCAGCCACCCTCCATCTTTCTATTATATTTGTTCTAGAGGCCCAGTGCACAACATTCATGCACCCAGGAATGGGAGATTCCCTCAGCCCGGCCTGTGCCTGTTAGCAGTCCAGGAGCTCTCAGGGGAAGTCTGACTGACAGCTTAGTCCCACTCTGTGTGCGGGGCCTAAGTCACAGTGGGGTATCCTTAATACTGCTGTGGAGATGAGAGGGGTTCCACCACCACCTCTGTGCTCTCCAGCCTTCAGCCCGGCTTGTGGCTGAGCAGCTCTCCCCCTGTGGGAGAGCACTGACCACCAGGGAGCAGCTCCTGCGTTGAGTGTCTACACCCTGGTTGTCAGTGTGTGTCATGGAAACAGGTCATTCAGCCGTTCGGTTGATTTTCATATTACCCTTTAATTATATAGGATGAGGGAACAGAAACTTATTGTGCTCACACATATGTGCATTAAGGGAAGAAGATAGGATATCCTGAAAAAATAGCTGCCTCTCCAGCCCCTCCCTAGAGCTATTCCTTTTATCTTCTCCATCACATGCATGGTCAGGATGGAAAACAAACTAAATTAAGCTGAGTTGGTGAGAGTGAGTTCTGTGCTATTGACAGAAATAGAAGGTAATCAATTTCAGAGTGGCATGTTGCAAATTTTGTCTCAATTTCAATGGAGAGAGTCATAAGAAATCAATTGTGATAGGAGCTGTTACTTTTCTCCTATCCCAAGACAAGGATTTGCAAATAAATGTTTTAAATTAAAGTAGTATATCAACATCCTTTTTTAAGTGCTGGGAGCTGAGTACTTTAGCAAGCTCTTCTAAATAAGCTCTACAGGCCATCTCCCTCACACACCTCAATCTGATGATTCAAAAAAGAAACCTTTTAATCTCAGCCCACTGATCAGCTAAGATATTTTAATGTTTTATCTGTGAGTAAAAATAATACATTTCTCAAAGAGTACCTTTTAGTTTTTGGTTGCCAAGACTTTAGAATTAGCACTGGAAAAATTAGCCCTGGGCTTCTGTTTCTGCCCACAGTTTTTGAGTTAAGAATCATGTTTTTTGTGCTTAATAAAACGACCTTCATTTCTCTTCAAGAGGACTCAAGATATCACCTCTCCAGGCCCTTGGCAATGTAGTGTAAGTACCATATGCAGTCCTTTTAAACTCTAGCAAATGCTTCTCCTCTGGGATTAAAACTTTGAAAATTCTAATTTTTAATGTGCTTTCCACTCCAAAATAATACTTTTACAAAACTAAAATGGTAGTTGACTTTTCGCCTTCTTTTGAGGAATTCTTCCAAATATTTGAAACATGCTCATTAAGAGAAATCAGAAATCAAAATGCCATACAATGTTAAAATGCATGCAGTTTATTCTGAAGAGATGTATGTAGTAGTAGGGTCTTGATACAAATATTTGGTGGTATGATTGCACAAATATCATTCTAATAAAGTAAGTAAGTTTGTGGGTCAAAGACCTTAATTTGGCTGTCTGAGAATCAGGGATACCAAAGAGGCATTTTGTTTTCTACCTAATATTTATAAATATCAGATGAGGTATAATTCTAAAGATAGAGGCTCAATTGTTAATTTTTTTACTCAAAGAATTGATGGGTATAGTTAAAACCTGCTACTGATAAAAGAGAACATCAAGCGAGTTCTTCTTAAATGATCATGTTTGGTTTAGATTATCAGAAACAGAAAAAAAACTGCTTTGAGAATCTGTATGCTCTGAGGTCATATAGGTGAATTTCTATATGCATGGCAGAATGTGATGTAAATACATAAAGTTCCTTATTATTCTAAGAAAATATCATTTCCATTTGATTTTCATTAGGTACTCAGGAAAGGAAAACAGGGGTTTCAAAAGAAGTGAAACTACTCTTTAAACGATTAGGGGGACTTTAGGCAGTGTTCGGCAACCAGGGCGATTACTACTTAGAGTGAATTGATAAATACTTCGGATAAAATTAAATAAGTGAACATTTTAATATTTTAAAATGAAAACATTTCTATAAAAACAATCGTCTACTCTCCTTAGGATGCTTCTAAAACGTTAATTACACAGAAAAATATGTTTTGGGTTTTATAAGGTAGCCAGTTGTATATAAATGTTGATTAGGTTCTTCCCAGAACATGATTTTTCTTAATTAAAACCACAGCACAGTGATTCATTGAGGGGAAATAAAAGCAGAGCCCAAGGGTCAACAAAATGACATAGTGGAAAGTATTAACTGTTGTCCCCTTGCATTTTCAAAGTTTTGAGGCAACCATTTCCTGGTTTAGTTCTGCCCACAGATCTCCCATAGAAATTCAGAAGAACTAATGAACCCTGTTAGTGTATCAAAAAGAGGCTATGTCCCCAGAGAGTGGCTCAGTTGAATGGTTTGACTTCTCTCATCTCCCCCTTCAAAATGCTTAACTTGCTGGCCAAAGTTAAATCACCTCATTTTTGTTATGGGAACAAATCTTAAAAATAGATTCATCTTCAGCTGATAACAGTAAATAATGGAAAAACTGTTGTCGTGGTGAGAAAATAGTTCAAATAAATAAGCATTAAGACAGTTTTTAGGGCTATAATTAGCAATAGTTTCACTTGCATAAAAGTGTTGTATGCCCGAACCTTAAGTATGAAAAATGTTCTTTCGTAAGCAAATCAGTAATTCAAAGGTGAGAGATTACTATATAACTGAAGGTGAGAAAAAGTAAATTTAACTCTTCAAAGTTATTTGGTAAGCTTAAATTGTTTCTGGTTAAACCTTTAATATTTAGCTAGAAAAATCCCATATTTAAACTATGCAGACAGAACTGGATGTGCCGTGACTCACACCCTGAATGATCATACAGCCCCCAGGTTCTGAAAAGAGCTCATTTACATGGGAAAATAGCAAACTGTGTTTCCTGCAGGGTGCTGTTGCATCTATTAAATAAAACCTAGAGATGGCACCAGGATATAACCTCAATTTTAAAGAAGTACTTTTTATCCTGCCAACATAATTACTTAAAAAAATACATTATTTAAATACTTGTGTGAATGGTCAGATGTATCATGTAAAAACCTACTTTACAAATGATAGCTAAACTTCTCTTGATACAAAAAAAAAAAGAAAAGAAAAGAAAGAAAAAGATACTCAGGCCAGATGCGTTGCTTGTTTCTTCATTTATTTTATACTTTTAAAAATAACATTTAAAATGACATTTTAAAATAAATAATTATTTACCTAAAGAAAGGAATATAAAGATTAAATCTGAGGAATAAAATGTGATAACAATATTAGAAAAAAATGAAACATGAGTGCAAATATAAAAAACTTTATGTTTATGATGTGCAGTCCATGTTATCAACTAATATGACATAATATATATAATCATATTTAACAATTATATTTAAAGAAATTAAATTAAATTATATTAAATTTAGAGAAATCAGATTCACACATTGCCCTTTTAAGTCACAAAACAAGGAAGATAGGGTAAGGTTTAAACATTTTGAATCTAGTATGTAATACAGTATCATACTTTTGATATGGTATGTCAAGTTTATAAAGTCTAATGTTACCTCTTTTATTGGTTACTTCTTTTAATTATATTTATCTATTTGCTTGGCCTTATAAGTTACCAAGCCAATGACTATCTTCTGGAGCTAAAACCTACAGAAGTCCTGCTTCAATGTGAAAAGATTAATTGAAAAAGATGTAATTCAAAAGATCAACCAAAACGCATTGGAATATTAAGAGTGGAAGTCTAAGGGAAACATAAAAACAATGGATATTGGGAAATAAATTGAAAAAGACACCAATAACCTATTTCTCATAAATTTGGTGTAAATATCTAGTAAAATTTTAGAGTGCTCATATTTTAACAAACTAGTGCATTTTTCTGTGTGGGCCGTGCTGTAAACAAAATGCACAAAGATAATTTTCTAAAAAATATAGAATGTTTTTAAACTGATATTCTTGCCACAGAGGTTGGAATAATTCCTGTGCGATTACTAATATATTTGATATACTGAAATTCCAAGTAGAACTGTTATTAAGGCTAAGAAAGGAAAACTAGGCAAGAGTGAAAAACACTAAGGCTCACTATCATATTAGTTTACTGGCCAAACCTAAGTGGAAACTGTAAATCCATTTAGAGCACTGACTGAAAAGTTTTAAATGTAGTGAACACTCTGGATTTTATCTGTCATCACAAATTCCTCCAGTTACAAAGTCAGTTGTTTAATTGTGTAGCATTCACGTGATATAAAAGCATGCCACATTAGACTTCTAGGTTTTGAAAAGATTATTGAGACCACCTGAAATTGCTATATTTATAAGTGAACAAATCAGCTCCTGAAAATATCTAGTGATGTTTTAAGTCACATATGTGAGGATGACTAAAATATAAAAACATGTACCCTAATCAGTTTGGCTCAGTGCATAGAGCGTCGACCTGAGGACTGAAGGTTCCCATGTTTGATTCCGGTCATGGGCATGTACCTTGGTTGTGCAGTAAGGAGTGTGCAGGAGGCAGCTGATTGATATTTTTCTCTCATTGATGTTTCTAACTCTCTATCCATTTCCCTTCCTCTCTGTAATAAACCAATAAAATATAATTTTAAAATAAAATATGAAAATATGTGGTAAATGTTGGAAGAAAAATAGACATGCTGCTTTATTTTCTTTAGTCATCCATTTTTCTCTTCCTCTATCTCTCTCTTCTCACCTTTCTTCCTTTCAGAGGATTATTAGAATATATATTGTGTTGCTTCCAAATCTTTGAAAAATAAAACATATTTATGCTGCTTAGCAGCAGTTTAAAATTAATAGGTGATTTTTTACTATATATTATTCTCTTAAATATTCTCTTATTTATGAGATGTATTCTCTTAAAAATAATTTCTCTTTTAATGGGGGTAGGGAAAGGTTTGCAAATGAAATTTGATTGCCAGAATCTACTTTTCTCCTAAGAAAATAATGTGCTAAAACACCTAAAAATGAAATTATAGTTGTTAAAAGGAGATTAAAAATAGAGACAACTATTGACCTGTGAATGCAGACTTCTCCCTAAATAATGATATAATTATGAAAACCTCAAGTAAATGAAATCAAATGGTTTTTAAGAAACATGATCAAAACTACCATTTATCCAAATAATTTATGCAACAACAGTGAAAGATATCATGGGATAGAAATGAATGAAATAGGAAGGGAGTTGACTGAAAGTCTACTATCTTATCTGTCAAATACTAAAATCTGTTTTAGAAAAAATCCATCCTCAGTACCAGTCTCTTTGTGTGTTTCTTTTTTCTTCTGTCATTCTAAATCATTCAGGGGATCAATGTTTATTTGAGATTTGAGGCTACTTACAAACTAGATGACTTCTAATATTGTATTATTTTACACACACACACAAAGCAAAAACATAAAACAAGAAAAACAGCACTCTTGATATATTTGTGTAATCAAGTTATTTGAACTTAAACTTATTTTAACATACTCAGCTTACATAAAGGTACTCTGAGATATTTTAAAACTAGTTTTATAACTCATAACCACACCACAAACGAATGAGAAACCTTCACTCATGGTCCAGGATTTCTCATTCATTTACCACTTTAGAGCGCTTTGATCCTGTGGTTATTTAGTTCCATACCTTGAATTCTATGGACTTTCCATAGCCTCTTGCTACAGTCTATCATTATGCTGCATAAAAATTCCCTTATTATCATTTAAGCTCTTAAATGACTTGCATTTAATATGTTCTTCAGAAATAATTTTATTTTAATTGAATAAATATATTAATTTATTAATTCAAATAATATTAAATTTAGTATCACTACAAACATTTCAGATTCATAAAATGTCAAAGTTTAAATGAATGCTCCTGTGCTTGATTCTTGCCAATAATATTTGAACAATAGGATATTAGAACTTCTTCCAGATTTTACTTTATGAAAATGTAATTTTAGAATGTCACTGTTTTTTGTTTTTTGTTCTTTTTTTAAGCTGAAAACTATCAGATTAATAATTGGGACTGTAACTATTTATAGGTCTACAGTTAATATAAGGTCTTTCCTATAGCACTGGGAATTAAATCTAGCCTAGTAGGTTTTCTAAATGTCAATAAAGTCACCAGAAATATTCTGATCATTGTAATTATCAATATGCACATATTAGTCTTCTACATATTGACTAATATGCCCCTGTGCAAGAATGTAGAGCAAGACGGGTTAATTCAAATGGGGTAAACTAATCAGAGACTAGATGTGCTTCAATACCAAAACATCACTGATTTCAAAAAGGAAAAAGAAAGTTATTGAATAGTCAACTTCTGTACTTCTGTGTCTCAATTTAAACAAAATAAAGCTGAGAACTAAGGCAGAGGTACTTGATCATAGAGCTGCATAGCAGGAAGTGGAAACATGGTTGAGATTGTGTGTGTCTTTCACCTCTCACTTTGAGGGCTGAGTGGTGAAATGCCACATTTTTTTTTCTTTTAAAGTTCCCTTTCAGGGCACTAGAACAGACTGAAAAAAAAAAAAAGTTAAAAAACCAAGCGGCATCCAGGTATAGGTTCATCGTTGTATTAAAAAAAAAAAAGTAAAATGGATAAAATTCATGATTCTGACAAAAACAATACTTAATAATTTTAAAGTCTGGTGTGAAATGAATTATACTTCCACAAACACTGCACACACACACACACACACATACACCCACACACACACACACACCCACAACCTCCTATTTAAAATGGAGATAATGAGGTCTTTTTTTCTAAAATTCTGATTATTGAAGATCCACATTCTTTAATGTTTCCTTCCAAAATTCAGATATAAAATCAAGGAATAACAGCCTTTTGCTTTGGAATATTACATAAATTCCTTGAGAACATAAATTATAGTTATTTAGTTTAGACTGTTTTCTATTCTTGAAGCATGATGTATCATTTGGAGGACCTGAGCCTACTTTCTAAGTATCTTAAACTGATTCTCAATCCTGGGAATACGGTCAAAGAGGAAGGTGCTGTGGGATGGTCATCACTGGGCAATGAAGAATCTCACATTCAAACACCAAGCTCTTTCTTACCTTGTCCCCACTGAAGCATTAATATTAACCCTAGATCCCTGGTCTGTGTGGTTGGGTGTCGTCCTGTGCACTGGAGGGTTGGAGGTTAGATCCCTGGTCAGGGCACATGCACTGGTTGTTAGTAGAAAATGTGCAGACAAGCAGCCAATTGATATTCAACTCTCACGTCTACATTTCTCTCCCTTTCCTCTCTCTCTAAAAATTAGTAAACTATTAAAAAACATATTGATCTTACATTCACATAAGTTGGTTACAGATCTTTTTCTCTATAGGAAACTGGAAATGATATCCAGCATTTTTATGGAAACAGGAAGAATGCATCATTTGATTAGGTCAGGCAGATGTCTCTTAAGCACTTTTCTATAGACTACTAGTTGTTTTTAATGCTAATAGAGTAAGACCTTTCATTAAAGAAATAATCTCATATAATTTTTTCTTTATTGATTAAGATATTACATATGTGTCCTTATCCCCCACACCCCTTACCCCTCCATTCATGTCCTCACCCCCCTGGTGTCTGTGTCCATTGAGTAGGCTTATATGCATACACTGGAAACCTGGTGCATGAAATTTGTGTATGGGGTGTGTGTTTTTGTGTGTCCCTCAGCCCAGCCTGCACCCTCTCCAATCTGAGACCCCTCAAGGGATGTTCGACTGCCAGTTTAGATGGGCAATCGGACACCCCTCTCACAACCCAAGACTGCTGGCTCCTAACTGCTTGCCTGCCTGCCTTCCTGATTGCCTCTAACTGCTTCTGCCTGCCAGCCTGATCATCCCCAACCACTTCCCTGCTAGTCTGATTGATGCCTATCTGCTTCCCTGCCAGCCTGATTGCCCTTAATTGCCCACCCCTACAGGCCCAGTTGTCCCCAACTTCCCTCCTCTGCCAGCCTGGTCACTCCCAACTGCTCTCCCCTCCTGCATTGATCGCCCCCAACTGCCCTCCCTTGCAGGCCTGGTCCCTTCCAACTGCCCTCCCCTTGCTGGCCATTTTGTGTCCACATGGGGGCAGGATCTTTGACCACATTGAGGCAGCTATCTTTATCTTGTGTGTTGGAGTGACAGTCAATTTGCATATTACTCTTTTATACAAGTCTTTTGGTTGATCTTTCCCCCTTACTCCCACCCTCCCCTACCTTTCCTCTGAGGTTTGACAGTCTGATCAATGTTTCTCTGTCTCTGGATCTGTTTTTGTTCATCAAAAGGAAATATTCTTAAGTAAAGTGTACATGAACACCTGTGTTTCTCTTATGCTCTAACATCTTGATAATAGTATAGGGGCCTTACATTCAGAGAGCATATCATGCTCCCTTTTAATATTAACATATAAAATGTTTAATAAAGATGGGAACTAGTAATATGTATTTCAGTTGGTAGTAAGCAGCGATCACATTTAATTGTCTGAATCTCAGAAAGCTCACAGGATCTCAGAATTCGATAGCTAATCTCAGAAATCTCACAGGATCTCAGAATTCGATAGCTTTGATTTTGGTCTACATATTGGAGATGCTGTCCTTGCCTCCTTGTTTCCAGGAATCCACTTTCCAACACACACACACACACACATGCACACACACACACACACACACACACACACACACACAGAAAAGTAATGTTGGTGAGACCAGAGATGTATCTTTCATCAAAAGAAAAGATTATTTAATGGAAAATGTGTTCAGTGTATCTCAGCTAAGTAGGCTGCCAAAAATACCTGAAGTGTTTTTCTGAGTAGTTGTGTGTAGAGCAAACTCACATACAGCAAAGAATCTACAGGTCTTACCATAACACCTTCATAGTTAATTGCATGTGGAACTTGTGGGTGGCCTCCACCTGTGTGGGGCTTCAGTGATTCATACATATATTGCTGGTTGAATACAGACTCGGTAGCCATATAGGCAAAGGAACATTAGTGTCCCAGACCTGACACAGCACTAAGCAAAACAAGACAAGGGAAGGGGGAGAGGTTGCTCTAGTCAGGAAGGAGGTTAGGTGAACTTAAAAGACAAGGATGGAGACAAATACATTTGTTTGTTTCATTATGTTCCTGGTAGAGCAAGTAATAGTTAACAATAAGAGCTTACACTGATATAGCATTTGACAGATGCCAGGCACTTTCATAATTGCTAACGTTAGTAATCAGTACTAATATTACCCCTATTTCACATATAAAGAAACTGGAATAGAGAGAGCTGAAGTAACTGCAATTTAAGTAACTGAAACCCAGAGTGAGGCCTTGGGTTCCCAGGCTCACACGGCCAGCGAGAGTGAGAAGCTAGATGCGAATCTGGAGAGCTACCTGTTTGCCCATTAAAATTCTAATTTTATACTAAGAGACTTTACTGTCTTCAATAAAACACAGAAAAGGTCTGTTTCTCCACCAATTCTCAGATCTTTGAAATTCCTTCCTCCGCCTCCCACCCCCCCCCCCCATAAAGTAGCCACAATCATTCACATAGCTATTTTGCAAAGCAAAAGGATTAAAAAATAAAAAAGCTTTTATGATTAAAATAATGTGTTAACTGGAGGAAATTGTTAATTTTGAGAGTGTAAAGGCAGAATTGAGTGGGAGTGGGAAATATTATATTTTCCCCTGTAGAACTTTTACCATTAATTAGTTTATGGTCATAATAAATAAAAAATATTTGCAGGGTTGTTTTTGTTTGTTTGTTTAACATTAAAAGTAAAGTAATTTCCCCTAACTCCAGAACTTTCTCCAATGTCTCCATTCACAGTGAATCTGTCATACTGATTTATTCATTAACAATTTGGTGCTTTGTTAGTGAATGTTCTCTAAGGTGGAAATGTAGCTAGAAATGAGACATAGTTTCTGTTTTCATGGAGTTGAACTTCTAGTGAACTTGACTGGTAGTAAACATTTCACTAAATATAATCTAATTGTTTGATAATAGGTGTCTCAGATCTGATTAATGTTAGCAGGTTTAACTTTTAAGACATTTATTTTTTCTCTGAATAAAGGGGCTGGAATAAAATGATTCAGTTTACTATGGCAATAATATTGAAGGATAGTTGTAGGGGATTTTTAAAACTTTTTTCACTAGTAGGGAATGCTTCCCAATTTTAAATAAACTGTAGCATCAACAACAAATTTAAAGATTATTCAAAAGTTTCTACTGACTTACCTGTGGCATTTAGAGTACAAGTTTTTTTTATCTTCAAACTAGTTAAGAGTGAATGGAAACTCATTTTAAGACACATTTATGTGTCATTTAATGCAGTTACACTTTTCACTTTTAATGTTCCACATTACCAAAGTATTTTGATTCTGGGATGTATTCTTTTCGGATACATCATCTAAATCTTGCTTAAACTCCTAGCACTGTACCCTAAACATATTAAATATTTTTATTAGAACAGATTAAATTGAATTGCATTGACTAATAGAAATAAATTCTAAGAGAGAATTTTTAAAAGGTTGAAATAGCAAGAAGAGTTTAGTTACCATTTAATGAAGAGCCACTTTTTGTTTTTAATTATTTCAGAAATTCAATAAATGTAAAAATTTTTAATTCAATTGTGCATACATCTAGCCAACAAAGAGAAATATTTATTGCTTTGGATATCTACAATTATTTAATTACATACAACAGGAGAAAGGTACACATGGTTTATTTTTAAATTTACTCAACTAAAAGTATTGAAAAAATTAAGAAAGAAATTGTTATGCCAATAATCTTACTATCACAGTCTTTATAAAGAGTAGCTAACTGAATTACTCTGATCTGTAATTAATAGTCTATGTTAGTTACATATGATCCTATATAATAAAGACCTAATATGCAAATGGTCATCACTCCCTCTTGCCCTCATGCCAGGCTCAGGGGACTTGAGGCCATGCCCCCCACCCAGTGCCAGGCCAGGAGACCTCAGGCTGTGCCACCCTAACCACCAGGGCTTGACAGGAGTGGGGCCAGCTGGGTCTGAATATCACATGATTTTGAGACACATGTAGGTGGACAGGGACTTGACTCTGGGTCCTGCGGCATGCCCAAGACTCTGACAGGAGGAAGATTTTCATATACATTTTACTAATTTTCTTTCATCTCCGACACTTCTATTATAGAGAAAGGGCAAATAGCAAAATTAAAATATTTCCTCTAATTAATTCCCTTTTAATGTGCATGAATTTTGTGCACCAGGTCACTATTATGGTATAAGTAAGAGTTGGCCTCCTGTCTAAATACTTTGCTTTTTCTGGTTTAACTTGCTGCCTCTCAAAAAAAGTTCCCTACTAGAAGGGCTGTATGCACCTCTATGTGAAATAAAATTTCCTGTTGTTTTCTCTGAGTCACTTTGCATTTTCACCTTTAGTTTTAATTATAGATTTTAAGATTTTGTGAAGAATGTCTAGCATTAGAGACCAAGTGGATGTGAGAGTTCAGAACAAGAGGCTCTTCCTAGGTCTTTGCCATGTTACCACCTGGGTGGGCGAGTGCAGCCCAGTCATGGTCGACCTCTGGCACTGTGAAGTGAGGGAAAGCAAGAAACCTGGAGAAATAAGAACATAGTCTCAGGGGATGAGCTGTGTACACTGTGAAATGGGATATTCCAAGTTTTACCCAGATTATCAGGGCTTTTTTTTTTACCAATATTCCCTTTTGGAATCAAGAAGTGGCAAGGACTGATGTACTTGTCATGCAATAAAGTCTACTTCCCATTTAAAAGTTGAAATGCAGAGTATTTATGTGTTTAATATACTCTCAGGATATTCTAATACTATAGATTGAACTGTTCAGTATGAACAAAATTGTCAAATCATACATTTGATTAAGTAATATTCAGAGTGTATCACTGTGTTGCAAAAATATTTCACAATCTCTTTTATGTTGTGCTCTTAATGCATTTGCAATAGTTGTATAAACATCAGTAGTTATAGGGATTTTGTCAAAAGTGTCCACATGTTACATTATCAAGTGATGTAGTTATAAGAATTTATGAAGAAACATGTTATTATAGCTATGAAAGAGTAAACGCTTTAAGCTTATTTAGCAATTGATATAATAGTCTCCTGGACATACTAGTTTAATGAGCATAACCTCAAGTATACTAAAGATTTCATGACACACATTTACTTGTAATAACTTTCTTTCTGGAAAAACATGCCTTTACTATTCTAACTCTATTTTCCAACAATGTAATATATACATTTAATTTTTATTTTCTCAAACTACATCAGATGAGGTCAGAAATATAGCACAAAATGGTTAGTTACATACATACATTGGTGGATAAATAGAATATATTAGATAGGTAGGAAAATAAAGAGCAAGAACATATTATTCATATGTAGGAACATAGAATCAAATTATCTAATGATGTAAATAATATTTTTGTGGAATACAAATTAATGTTCTAATAAACCTGAATTTGCAAAAGTAATGTATATGCAATGTTATAAATAACATTGTTTGGTAGTTTGTTCATGGAAATAGGTGGTCCTGTGTAGAACATAAAGCATTTCGTTCCAAGTGGCAGCAACTATTATATAATGTAGCTCCAGTTTAGCTGCTGCTTCAATAAGTTCATTGCATTATTATTAACTTCTCTTATTTACATTAATTTTAAGTGAAAAAAACCTACTTAAATGCTTTAATTGGTTTCATATTTATTCATGATATTATAATGTACCACCTCTTATTTTTCACTCTCTATTCTCCTACATATTTTTATAAATAACCTCAATAAAAATAAAGATTTCATTTGATCCCAGGTGTGTAGGAAATTAACAAGCTCCAAGATTAATGACTATATAAAACTTGTATCTAATTTACAAAATCTAGAGATACTAAAGTTTTCCTCTCACATATTAAATAGAAGATTAAGACAAATATAGACATAGTTGTGTCAGAAAACAAGACATTTGACCGTTTAGTTAGAAAAGATTTCAAATGCTAAATATTTTGTAAAGCAAAACAAGTTTGTGAGAACTGAGCATTTTGTACTGTAATTTATGTAGCAGTTGATTTGAGAGTAGTTTTTCACTTTCTGGTTCCTTGAGGCCACTTTCCACTGGCCAAGGTTTCTCTGGGTGGTACTGAGCCTTTCTTTGAGTTCCTTTGAAATGTTTTGGTGTACAAATGACACACGGTGAAGTATAATAAAAATAAAACTAAAAATTATTTATTTTATTTTTATATCCCTAAAGAAGAAGGATGGAAAGGAGGAGAGGGGAACCCCTTTATCAAATGTGTACTTACTATAATTGTCTCTATTCTTTATCTGCTCTTTAGACAGTTGTTCCAATTTTTTTTTTTAAAAAGTGTTTCTTAGATATGTTTACAGGTTTCTTGTAACAACTTCTTCCAAATTAATATTTTAAAATATTAATTTGGAACATGAATTAGTCCTTCAAAAATAGTAATTAGAATTTAAAATAATGCTTTATGATTGAGTCTATATATTTGTGATTCTTCAGATAGGTAACCAAAATAAAAGAAGTCCTTAAACTTCACTCCTGCATACTTATGGACAAATACACTCACACTCATACATGTTTGATTTGAGTCTTTACAGAAAAGTCTAATAGAAGAATCCCATTAGAGGTAATACATAATCATCATGGGTCTTTCAGTAGGAAATTTCACCTACAGTTTTGTTTGTTTTTCATGCAACTGTAGAATTTGGTATTCTTGTTACGGTACTTAAATATATGTGTGAGATGCTTTTTCATTGGTGTGCTCATTTACTCACTAATTCTTAAACAATTTTATGAACTCCAGTCTATTCTAAGAATTATACTAAATCTTATAAATACAAAATTGAACTACATAAGTCATTTTCACTTTTTCTTTAGTAGATTTTGAAACAAATTATTATAAATCAAGACAACAATAACTATATATTAAATGTTATAGGAACATAGAGTATATAGTATTGCAAACAAAGTTCCCTGGTGGGACATTGTACAATCTACTTGACTGTGAATAAAATAAACTTGCCTTGAGGCCACATTAGGCAAAGTGCTTAACACACTATTATTTGGGGAGTTTTTTAGTTCTAGGTGATAATGAACCATTGTTATAATAATCCAAATTATTGACTTGAAGACCTCTGATCAGGAGTAATTACTATTATCTTAATAGTAGATAATAGTGTTATCCCAATTTTAATAACTCTAATTAATGAGAAGTTCTTTATTATGAATCAAAGACTTGCCCCTTCATAGGTTGTCCTCCTCAATGTATTTCCGGTAGTTCTCATGTTCCCCTGGACCTTATCTTCCTGAACTTGCTCAAATTTTTTACATGAGGAACTGTTTGGAGTCCACTCATTCATGAAAAAGTTCATCTTCCCCAGAAAAAGTCATAAAGTGTGTGGTGAACACAATACTCAAGCATAATTTGACTGCTATAGAGTGTCTACACTTTAATTCTTTATTCAATCCAGGATAAAAATAACTTTTGAATCACAACACTGTTTTATTGTAGACTTGTATTGAGTTCATAATCAATTAGGATCCCTAAGTGGCATTTTTTGTGTGCAATTTGCTATATATATATTTTTTTTCTTCAATCTTGAGACTAACATTTATTTGACCAATTATATGTTTTCCATTGTTACAGCTTGTTTAGTCCATTTTATTCTCAGATCTTGTCAAACAAATCCCATTCTTATCAAATATATTTTCATTTTTGTGTTCTATCTATAAGCAAACCAACTTTTATTTGAAACTTCAAGGAATAGTTTATTTCTTCCTAAATATTGTATTTTAGACCTTTTAATTGAAGGGTTAATATATTTCTAAAGGAAAATATGTAATCTCATTTATAGAAATATCAGGCCTTATAAACATGGAAAGCTTTGGTGTTATAATGTTTCAATGTTTCTGGATGTTTGAGTTTGGTATAGAGCCTCAGTCATACTTTGCCCAAAGCAAATCTTAAATTTTAATTATTCTGAAAGAAATCCAGGCATATTTAATCCATGTATTTCATGATTCATTTACACTTCAATCACTGAATTGTTGTTTTTAAAGAATCATTTGATGTTCATAAGCCCTTTGAGTCTTTAAAATATGCTTACAAAACCCAACCTCCCCCCACATACACGCTATTTGAAAATAGATCATTATATTTTATCCAGGCTTAAAAAAAAAAAAGCCTATACTTGAGGTGTGTCTGTAACTTTTATGTTACCCTTGACTACATACACATTGTACTCAGAAATTATTTCAATATAAATCCTTTGTTTAAAAAACACATTAGGGATTAAGTTTTTAAATGACTATTTCAGAGATTCATGTAGCTAACAAATCAGACAAAATATTGATTAGCTAAAAGTGTAGAAAAGTTTTATATGCCATGTATTTTTGTTCATAGAGAAACATTGCAAAAGCCTATCCTCAGTCTTATGTCTTCTTTCATAGTTAGAGCAAAATATCCAACTGTCTGTTGTACTTCACTTGGATGCACAAATTCAATACAACCTACACATTTCCACCATCACCATCACCTCCAAAAATATCCTTTTCTTCTTTCTGGATTATAACCATGTAAATGCTATTAACCACTTGCCCACTTGAAAACTTGGCAGAAGTATGGAACTCCTACTTCTCATTCTGGGAATCATCTGATTGTGGTTTCTATCTCTTAAATATTTCCATGACCTTCCCAGTTTTCTTTACCCCTACTACCATAACGTGAGTTCAGATTCTCATGTCTGAATTTACTTCATAGAATTCAACACACTAAATCTTATTGAAGAACACCAATAACTATCCTCTAACCCTTAGAGTGTCATCAAAGAATAATAAAAATGCTATAAGACACTTGAGGTAAATTCTAGGTGAACAACCTTATTTTCTAGAAAAAACAAAGTTATAATGGAGCTATCATTAATTTTCTTTCCTTCCATTCTCCTCTTTCTGTGGATGAGAAATATTGTTATTTCATCAACTTTATCAAAAAATTGAAGGTGATGATCATTCAAACCATATTGTGTTTTGGGATCTTGCTTAAATATAATCTAGACAATTAAAGTATGAATAAATTCCAACAGATAAAATTGTGTAGCCTAATGTACAGTTTGGTAGTGGCCATTTCAGCTGAAAAAAAATCCCTTTGGGGGAATTTTTGTTGTCTTAGCTACATCCTTCAAAAGATATAGAGTATACCACAAATGATAGCATTTGAGAATCCCAGGCTTTATGAATCAGTTAATTTTTTTCCCACCCTGATAAGAAAGATAGGATATCCTAACATTTTGAAACACCAAGAAGAGGCGAAGACACTGAAAAGCGTAGAAAGGAAGGTTTAACAAAGAATCAAGGAGCATCTGTTTGAGGAGGAAAGAAGCTGAGCTGCAGAGAAAGAGCGACAAGTGACATGTACTTTAAAAATCTGAACTAAGCCAGAAGAGAAGTGCAAATTGGTAATTATAAAATAGTCACAGGGATGTAAAGTATAGCATATGGAAATACTGTCAATAACAATAACTATGTATGGTGGCCAGCAGGTACCAGAAATATTTGGGGAACACTGGCATCACTGTCCCCATCCTGCTGCCCTGGAGATCCCCAATACAGATCACTGGGAAATCTATGGGGGAATCCCTGATGGCATCTTCACCCGAAGGGTTTAGTAGGGGCCCCTTGACTCACATGGGAATATCCCCAAGAGCTCCTCCCATCCCCACCACTAAGAGGGGTAAGAGGAAGGGTTTATTTTTCTGGTGTTCGAGCATAGAACCTTGACCTAGTTGGCTCTTAACTTCAAATTCTATCTTCCAGAAGCCAAGTCCCCCAAAGGCAGTGGACTCTTCTGTTTTGAATCGGTTGCACCAGAGACATCACCCTATCTTAGGGTCAATGCTACCTCTTTTCCCACCCCCGGATTTTCCCAAAGTGTTGGAGAAAAAGACATGTTAGAGAGAAATTCCTACCCAATCCCTCTAGGAAACAAAAAGAGCAGTAGGATGGGTTGACAGCTAAGAGACCTCTGCTCCTTGTAATATAGCCATTATTTACTTATACAAACAAATTAACCTGTACATTACAAGTAAAATAGTCTGAAATTAATTGATTTTAAAATACATGAAAATATGTAAACTGTAATTCCCTTATGTACACTTTTCAGTTTTGTTATAGACCTAAAGAAAATACATGCTTCCGATGCCTCTCGTCTCACTTCCAATTAAAGTGACATTAATATCATTCAAATCATAATAGTTTATAAATGAAATGAAGCATTGATAACAATTGCATAGGAAAAGGGATATAAACCAGGACTTTTCCCCCATACACTGGGATGTATAGTCACAGACACAGAAAAGTGACTTACGTGGGGAATGAGTAACGAGAAGAATTAAACATTTTGTTTGGGGACCAGTGGAATCATAAGTGTAGAATAAACAGTGTTTCCTAAACACATTTAACAAAATGTGCCATGGGAGCTCTAGCTGGTTTTGCTCAGTGGACAGAGCGTCGGCATGTGGACTCAAGGGTCCCAGAATCTGTTCTGGTAAAGGTTGCATGCTTCAGTTTCAGGCTCCCAGCCCTGGACCCTGGTCTGAGGGGCTTGGGAGAGGTAATCAATTGATGTGTCTCTCTCGTATTGGTGCTTCTTTCTGTCTCTCCCTCTTTCTTCTACTCTCTCTAAAAATCAATGGGAAAAATATCCTTGGGAGAGGATTTTTAAAAACTAGAAGAAAAAAAAAAGGTACCAAAAAGGTACCATGGGAGGTAGCATTTTTATTATATTCTGGGGGAGAAAAAAAAAAGACTATTTTTGTAAGTTGCACTTGCTTTTTTCTTTCACTTATTTATTTTTATCTATATCCTTTACTGCTTCATTGTAAACACCTTGGGTATATTTATCTATATCTTTTACTGTTTCATTGTAAACACATTGAATAGCTTTTTTCTTTTCAGGTATGATCACACACTATTGCTAGATAGATTCCCAATCTCTTTCTCAAAATAATGAATCTGAATATTTTAAAGTGGGACCTAGTAACTTATTTCTTAAACAATAATATTTAGCCATTCTTATGCCCTGGACCTGAAAAATTATGTTGTATGGAAAAGTTTTTAAGCTTTGTTGTCAGGAACAACTTGATGTGAACTTCAGCTCTGCTTTGTCCTGGCTGCTTCATCTTGGGCAAACTAACCAATTTGAGCCTCAGGTAATATATCTGGGAGACTGCCATGAAACTCTTTATGCTCTCCGCAGGGATGACATATGTCTGTAAATGAAACTCAGACACAGGGCAGGTGATCAATGAATATTACTCCTCTGCCCCTCAACTCCTTTTGTTTCCTTGAGAACACAAGGAGCAGCTCATTCGATTTTCACTTCTATGTCTTCCCCTCAACCATTTCCAGCCCAGCACCCACACTTACCTTAGTGCTACCAAAATACTTCGCACAGAATAGGTGCTCAGGAAAGAGTAGTTTTGGGAGAAAGAGATGATTTTGAGGTCTGGGGGTAAGATTCTTATTGTTCTTAGTTAACTGTAACATCTCTGTACAGTTCAATATAGTCAATTCTTATTATTTGTGGTAGATATGTTCTTTACAGTCTTCAGGACCACTCAACCAGAGAATACTAAACAACTGCTCTGAGGGGAAATACAGACTTAGGTTCCTGTGAATCACTTAGTCACAATATTTTCATCAACCTATTAATATGTAACCGAGTTTTATGAGTATTTCTGTTTAAAGACACTTCATTTAATATACAATGTTGATTTATTAAAATTGAAGTGCCATCCAACAATACTATAACTCATACTTGAAGGAAGCTTATCTAATATACATTTTCACCGTAAGACATATCACAGACTTCCTGCATTTAGGAACATTAGCCATCACTTCAGCATTGTGCAGGGGTCCATTTTAACTAGTGAAATCACCAAGGAAAATGACAAAAATGCAGTAAATGTAGCACTCAATAACCTGTTTACTGTATGAGAGCTGAAACCAGAAGGCAGAGTGTTGCCTTATTTGACCTCAGCTGTGCACATTCAGCGACTCAAGTTTTTGCTGATCTGCACATGTTCTCAAATGACCACGAAAGCACTATGAGTAATGATGTTAGGGTTACAAGTAATTTGTAGCGAGTAGGCAAATTAGCAAATCCAAAATATATGACTTATGAGAATTGACTGTAGGTTGCTGGCCTTAACTCTGATATGCATCTTTATTTACAGCTGGGTTATCCAAGCAGATTCCAAGTGGTATTCAAGAGGTGAATATAAAATGGAGAACAAAGGGCCACAGGAAATACAGATTAAAATGACTTTTCACATTGTTTTCTCACCAGCAATGTATGAGTGATAAGATCCTCCCACGAGATTTGTGCCATCACTATTTTTAGTCATTTGCACAGGTTTGTAATGATACCTCACTCTGATTTTAATTTACATTTCCCTAATGGCTAATAATTTGGCAATTTCTTAAATAATTAAACAATTTAATAACCCAGCAATTGTACCCTTGATAATTTATTCCAGAGAAATGAAAATTCTGGTTCATAAGAAAACCTAAGCATGATTTCATAGTGTCTTTATTTGTAAATAACCCAGTGTCCCTCAATGGGTGAGTGGTTAAACAAACTATGCTTTAACCTACTAAGGATACTACTGAGCAATAAAAATAAGCAAGCTATTGATACACACAACAATCTGAATGAATCTCTAGAAAGTTTACATACTATATCATTCCGTTTCTATAACATTATTGAAATGGGAAAATTATAGAAGTGGAACAGATGGGCTAAAAGGAGGTGTTCGGAACAGAAGAGAAGTGGGTGTGCCACAAAAGGGCATGATGTGGGATTCTTACCGTCATGGAAACATTCTGTACCTGGCCTATATTAATGTCAGTATCCTGGTGGTGACATTATACCGAGTTTTGAGAGATGTTACCATTGGGTGGAAACTGGATAAAGTAGGAATTGGAACTTTCTGTATTATTTCTTATAATTATGTAAGTCTATGATTATCTCAAAGTAAGCAGCTTAATGAAATATAATGGAGAAATACTTTCTCAGATAAACAAACAAAACATGACTTTTATTTTTTCCAATCATTAGTTGATTCTTTGAACTGATTCTTGTTCACCAAGTCATGTAACAAGCTCTTATCCTTAAAGAGACTTAATGAGAGATTACTTAGATATTACTTCATATGAAACAAGATATTTGGAGATAACTAATTAAAAATATAGAGAACACATAACACTTTACCAAAACAGTAAAATTTTATAGCGATAACATTGAAGATCTAGCCTATGCTTAGTCACCCTTACTAAATCAAGTACATAATCACCCAATTTTATTTTTCAAAAAAAGTTTTTTATATGAAGTAAAATATATACAATAAAGTGGACAATATAAATGTAATTGTATCTTTTTTAATGAGGAAACTGAGGTTCAACTTTTATCTTAAGGAATGAATGACATAGTTAAATACTTTAACATTGATTTAGACTAAATTGGCTATTGCTTACACTTTTAGACCAAAAAGAAAAGAGCAAATGTATAAAACTATGGTGTGTTATTTTTGGTGGCCCATTTCTTATGCAAATCAGAGTGTCTAAGGTATAAACATCTTAACACTAAGCCTGTTTTAATCTCTCTATTTATATTAATTTTTATAATATATGAGGAAGGAGCTGACAATAATTATGTAGGACACATAAAATAAGATTTTCTTTCTAAAAGGAAGCAGAATGAATTTCCTCAGGTTGTTAGGTCCTGAATTAATTTCCTAAGGCTGCCATGACAAAGTGGCTTAAACAGCAGAAATTTATTGTCTGATATAGTTCTAGAGACTGCAAGTCTGAGATCAAGGTGCTCCTTCTGAGAGCAATGAGGAAGAATGCTGCATGCTTCTTCCCCTAGCTTCTGGTCATTGCTGGCGGATTTTGGCCTCCCTTAGTTTGCAGAAGCATCATCCTGATCCCTGCTTTCATCTTCACATGGTTTTCTCTCTGTGAGCATGCTTTATCCCTAAAGTTTCGCTTCTTGTGAGTACACCGGTCATATTAAATTAAGGGTCTACCCTGCTTCATAAAGTATGATCTCATCTTTCTTAACCAATTACATCTGCAATGATACTATTTTCAAATAAGCTCACATTGTGAGTTACTAGAGGTTAGGACCTCAATCTATGAAATTTAGGAAGATATAATTTAACTTGTAACAGATTCCCTCTCCCATTCTTATCCAGTGGATGTGATAGAAAAGTTTTCAATAAATTATTAAATGAGCTATGTCCAAGGTACAATGACAGAAAATTATCCTGAACAATAAAAATATGAGCAGTCATTTTAATAGATATATTTGCCCTTACTTTATCTAAATAAGACAACTAAAGACAAAACTCTGAATATGCTATATTATGATCAATAATATAATAGTGTTCTCTTTAGTAATAGAAAAATCATCTTTTAAAAGACATGCTATTTCCTTTTTAAATATTTTGAAAGTACTGATGTAAACATCTTCAACTCTGATTGTATATAGATTTGTCTGACCAAAATTAATAGTTTGTTTAATTTTAAACAGACACTAACACAAACTGAGAGTTAATGAAATATGAATATTTTTAGAATCAGCCCCAAAACTATTTTTTTACAGAGGACAAATATATTAAGAAATAACAAATGACAAAGTATAATTGTTAATGATCACTGATTTCCTTTATGAGTGCATTGCTTAAGCATGTACATATTAAGATTTTGGGAGTTATATGCCTGTACTCATTTTGACTCTCTGTATAATACAGAGCCACAATAAATTGGGGGGAAAATCCAAGTCAGTTGTTTAAAACTGTGTAGACCAATGTGTTGATTGACTGCAGGGTGTTTTCCCCAACTTTTGAAGCAGATATGCTAACATCCTGCATACATATCCTGTGATTATTATTCAAAGTGCAAATTAATGTCATACCCCACACATTCAAATCTCTTCTGACTTTGGTTCTTTTGCCCTCTCACTCCTGTGCACATCAAAGCCATTCTGTAAGGGGAGTAATGGAACTTTGGTACCTAGGAAAGATGAATGAACATTTCTGCAGAATACTGCTGTGTAGCCATGAAAAGACTAAAAATGGGTGGGTGGCTTCAAATGTAAGTGGGGGAAATAACAAATTCTAAGAAATCAAAGGGTTTGGTACCAATTTGGAAAACAAGAGCTATTTTTAGGTATAAAGAGGATGTGGTGATTACCATGAAGTTTAAAGTAATGTCAATCCAAATGATGCACTTTTTAATATCAAAATGCACTGTTATACATTGTCATTCTACCAAAAATAGAGTAGGTAGAATATATTTTCCACTTTAATCCAAAAATGACTTTCAAATGAAAATCAAAGATGTCATATATTTTTAGGTACATAGGGAAAAGTGATTTCATTATTCTATTGATGCAAATACTAAATATGTAAAATATTAAGCACAATTTCCTAAGAGAATGTTACATTTTAAAGATTGGTAATAGAATACTCCTAAATGTCAGTCACACAGATATTAGTGGCAGTAGAATTATTTTCTTTTGAGTTTTAATACTTTCTAAGTATTTCAGCAACTCACAAAAGTCTGCTTTTAACAGATGATATTCTGGAGCTGTTAAGTAAATTATTTTCCTGAAAGTACCACAAATCAACTCAAGAAATTCTGTACCAGGACTTCACACTGTGCCTTGAGTCTAGGAGGAACAGTCCCAAACTATCTTCTCTAATTCTTTTAATTCTCTCCTCCTCCTCTCTCATTACAATTTAGTTCCACTTTAAGCAGATTTCAGTTGAATAATTAAAAATTAAGAGATATTTTTATTTGCTCTTAAATAAAATGAAAATTATAAAAGAAATGAAAAAAGGTGACTTGATAATTTATCATAATGAGATAGACCTAGATTTGAAATTGGAAATGATACCGTAAATCTGTGAGCCTTTGCTTTCTAATCATCTATAAATTTTAGATAATAACTAATCTCTCTCAGTGTTAGTGGGATCAAATTACACACATAAGAGTTTGGTAAATGCTATCAATAAATTTGATGAATTTGTATTAAATACAAATTATGACTCTATAAATGTGATCATTATTCTTATTTAATGACAGCACTCTGGCTCTATAAAAAATCACAGACTAGTTCTTAACTGATTATAGGTTAAAATTCACAAAAACAGCAAAGCTACAATACTGTTTACCCAACTAATGTCCTTGTCTTCAACTGAGAAAATATTCTTGATGACCGAAAATGGTTAATTAAATCTGAGCAGTTTCTTGATCACAACTTTCATTAAGAGTTATCCTTTTGAAGTAATTTCACTTTTGAAGCTAGATGCTCAACATAGCCAGTGATTTTATTAAATGTGAATGCAGTTGTCATCACATTATAAAACTTTATGGCTAATTTATTGCCAAGAAATCAGAGGTGAAACACTTTATTTTTTATATTCTATTTTTTTCTTTATTATCTTACCCCAAAATGATCCTCCAATGAATCCTTTGTCTGAAGCATTTCAAAAATGTAATAAAAAAATGAAAAAGAAACACAAAGACATGGTTACTATAAATAGTCTAAGCCAGTGGTCGGCAAACTGCTGCTCACAAGCCACATGTGGCTCTTTGGCCCCCTGAGTGTGGCTCTTCCACAAAATACCACGTGGAGATGTGCATGTACAGTATGATTGAAACTTCATGGCCCATGCACGAAGTCGGTTTTCGGCTCTCAAAAGAAATTTCAATTGTTGTACTATTGTTATTTGGCTCTTTGAAATGAGTTTGCCGACCACTGGTCTAGGCTCACCTTCAAAGTTTCTACCCTGGAAAGATTGAATATCCTTTAATAAAAAATGTCTAATCTGGGCCTTACTTTCTGCATTTGATCTATAGCATAAAAAGTCATTATTTATTATTACTTATGAAACATACCTTCAACCTTCTAATGATGATTTTGTTAAGGCTGAACTTAGATAAGCTTTCTCTGTTGACCCAGTATTTGCAGACATAGCTCAAATTGTTTAGCTCAATGGGTATAAGTCTCTCTCTCTCACTCACTCTCACTTTCTCCTTTGTTCTCACAGAGAGGAGATGTGTAAACCTATCAGTGCTAAAGAATCTTTTTCACACTCCTCATCGGAATATTGAGACTTTTGGAACTATATTACCATTGACTTAAAGCCATTGCTTGTTTCACATTCTTTCTGCTAAGACTCAGAGAATTACCTGAATCCCTGTGCTACCACAGCAAAAGGGGAGAGTGAAAAGACTACAAGCCAAGTATATGGAATGCATTTCCCTTTGGAAAGGACTTAAATGGAAAGGGAAATAATTTTTGATATATGATTGTGATCCCCCAGATTACAACTTTCCTAAGAAAACCAATGGACATCTATAATAAAACCATGTACATTTAAAAATATAAGGACTGAAAAGAATTCAGGAAAAAATTTTCAGAATAAAAATTTAGAACCAAACAAAAAAATTCTGTTGAAGATAAATTATATTGCTGATAATTTAACTCAGGAAAGTAAGAACAAAACCTGTCATTAAACAGCAAATAGCAAATGATATGATACAGACAATGGATTGCCTGCTGGTCTTTGAGAGTGGAATTCTTGACCATCAGGTTTGGGACCAGCATAGTAATTTCTTTACTCAGGCTTAAAAGTTTGTAGAGCTTTCTTCTTCTAAAGCATTTATCAATGTGAGTATTTTTTTTTAATCCTCTAAAACATCCATTTAAGTGAATAAATCCCTAAACATGAGAACAGAGATACGGGAAACTATTCCTAAGCAATTTTATTTATAGTCTACTTTCCTCCATCTGGTATCAATTCTGTGATTATTGAATGAAGAATAAGTTCTTAGAGACATTTGCATACAATCGTTGGAGGATGATACAGTTTATATAGTCTTCATTTTACTGATTGTAAATTCCTGATTAGAGGGGCTCTGGTTTGACAAAATCTACACAACAGGCCAGTGCACTATCCCTCAATAGTAGCTTTTATATTAATGAGATTCCCAACCTGAATATGAATTGGATAGAAATAAAAGGTTATACAATACTTGTACCTCCCCAAAATTTTGATGTTTGGCATTTGAAGTTTTTTTTTGTAATGAATCACTGTCATTTTAGAGAAAACCTTTTCTTCTCAGTTAGAAGTCAGGTTTCACTTGTTTTTCTTTTTTTCTTTTTTTTCATAATGCTTTTGTAAAGATAACACAAATTTGTCATATCACAACACTTAGATGTTTTTGTTTTTCTGCTCAGCTCTTCTATAATGTGGCCTTTTGACTAAGAGACCGTTTTTAACCACTCTGTGCCTTCATTTACCCTCAGAAAAGATAGTCCCAGTTTACGAATCACTTTGACAACCTTTCCTAGAACATTCTGTAAAAAGTGCAAAGTGTTGTCATTTGCATTTTCTACTGTTGGTGTGAGGTGATATGTCCAGGTATTGAGTTTACAGAGGTAATATGAACTACGTTCTTTTCTAAACTCGAGGGAGACACTCAATCATGAAGTGGCACGGAGTGACTCCAATGGAATAAAACAGAGTTATCAGGATACTGTGTCTGGGGCATTATAATGACTCTGTTGGTGACAGCTTGTCTGCTGCCTGGTGGTATTAATAAAGAGCACTTTTTCTGGGGAAATTGTTGTGCTGGCTTTGCTTTCATGTGATCTGCCAAGGCATATACCCTGTCAAATTGAGTCACTTCACATTTCACTGCAGACAAAGATCCCTTGGCAAACGGTACCTGGGAGTTTCACTGTACCAGCGCTTTGCTTTTATTCTTAAGAGGAACCTTTAATCATTTAAAATAGATATTTGCCTCCACCACCCAAAGAAACTAGAAATAACTCATTTACATATTTTGGCTTAATTGTGGCCATATCTCTTTTATTCTCACTTCACTGCTCACAAAACACATACATTTATTAGTGATAGTACTAAAATATATCTTCAGGATATAGTTACTAATATTGACAGTAAGTTCATATGCTTCATGCTCGGTAAACAGATCTGGAAAATGATGGGTGAGGGATTGGGAATTTGAGAGGGGCTCTCAGGAACAAGGCACTCGAATGGGCTTCTGTTTGCATGGAGTCAAAGTAAATTTCAGTTGATTCAGAAGTGGTGACCCAATTCAGTCTTATCTGAAGCTCAAAACAGCTTATTTCATTTGTTTTTGACAAGTGTACATTTTGTTATCCTGTAAGGTTAATGAGAGGAAATCAGTTTATAATGAGAACTACAAAAGGAAAATACCACAAAAGAGTCTGTGTGTGTGTGTGTGTGTGTGTGTGTGTGTGTGTGTTTCTTTTGTGGTGATTTGACCTAAAGAAAAATTGAGGTAAAAAAATTCACTTAGATTCTGAATTCTCATAAAAGCCTTAATAAGGCTCACAATAGTTGTTGTGAGCAAAGCTAATCTCTGAAGACTTTCTAAATATCAGAGAGATTAGTTGATTTAGGTAATCTACCCTGTAAGTATGCATTGTAATTCTTACTCATATAATCTGAAAAATATCCCAGAATCATGAAATCATATCCACCTGCCATTATTCAAATAGAGAGGGGGGGAGATAATTAGATTAGCTCTTTTGGCTCATTTATTTAGTTAAGTGACCAAGCAGCTTACTATGACTCGTGGATGTGGTTAATTTGAAAACCAACATATCATGAGTAATGTCTGTCTGATTAAACCTAAGAGCTCAATTCACAAATAGCTGACGCACAAAGGGACCAATATATGAAAGTCGCCAGAAATATACCTTTTCCCTGATTTAGAGTAGAAATGGGAGAAACTGGACATAGCCCATAGGACATGATAAAAGTCTTAAATAATTTTCACCAAAACAGTAGGGTTTTTACCTCTGACTGGACTACCTCTGGGTGAAAAGGCTTTTCAGTATTTTGACATTTAAAAAGAAAAACAGTATGTGAATCTGCCCCTGTTTGCAGAGAGAAACTTTAATTTTATTCCTCTTTCCTCAGATCTTATTTCTTTCTTTCACTCTTAGGCTAAAAAGAACAAACTGCTCACAAGCCACTGATGGAAAATTGTACCTGTTTTGCTGCTACCAGGAAAACAAAACTATGAAGAAGAGAAAGAATGGGGAAATTTCTTGAAAACACTTCCTTGACATATCTCAAAACGATCTCTTTTATTGGTTAAGAGTTACCTACAATTTCCAGGTACTCTTTGTACAGCTCTATTTTCCTTTAATAATTTTCTTACATACAGAGAAATAATTATTCCAAAATATGTTCCTCAAAGATGCTCAAAAACAGACCAGACTTTTACCTTCTATTATAGAATGATAAGATGTAATGGAGGGGTAGTAAAGGAAATTATATATTAATAAAATGAATGAAGATACAAATGGATATGTGACATAGTCTGCACTTATGAGCAAGCTCTAATATTAATTGAGGACATAATAAAGAAGAATAAGGATGACCAAAGAAGGAAATCAACTTGTACAATATTTTAAAAATTAAGAATGCTTAAATGATCAATTCCCAAGCTAACAGTTCAGCCTTATAATAATTTGAAAATACAAAAGAGTAATTTTAACTGAGCCACCCAACTTTAAGGATTAACTTAAATGAAACCATTCATAGGTATACCACGTGTATTCTCAATAAATGGATTGGCTTTTTACTTTCAACAAGGCAAAATCTACTTGAGCCCTTACACGTTGATATGCTCTTTTTTTTTTCTCTTTAGATTATATTAGTAATGTTGGAGTAGAATTCAAAGTTGTTGTAGGGCAAATCAAAGCAAATTAATCTGAAAAAGAATCTGTGCCAAATAATCATTAATTAAAGCAAACCAAAGCAAAACTAAAGCTCTAGTAGATGATTTTTCTCCTTTATTTGCATTTTGATAAACACTTTCATTCCCAAGCTATATATTGCTGTGAACCAAAAGGCATAATTTTTAACCAAGTTATTTGTATTATTTGGTATATCTTTCTCTATTATCATAATTCTCAGGTTTAAAATATATCTCCTTAAACTTGGGTTTTCATTGATATATGTGTATATATGTATGCAAACATACACATATGCAAACACATATAATTGAATTAAGTGATAATATATTTTGTATGTAATGTATATAACATATATGTGTATTTGGACTATCATATATATATATAATATATATATTTGAACCAAATGATAATATATATTATATATACATGTTTTATATATATTTGAACTATCAATTCAACATAATGTAAAATCACATCACTTAGGAGCAATAATATTGCATTTTTTTCCAACTTGATATCTTCATACAGTTCTTATACTTTGAAAATGAAGAGTGAAGAATATTTTCCAATAATTTTAATTCAATTCTAAAATCCACTTAGGTGGTGGGAGCTGTTGTCTTAAAACTGCATGTGGTGAAAACCACAGCCCATGGACAGAAACAAGTTCTGCCACACGTGTGGAGAAACCTGAGGCTGATGAAATAACTGCACAACAGCAGTTGGAATCCAAAAGCACATGCACACTCACATAAAAGGACAGTGTGTTAGACATGCGTTTTTGCTTTTATTTTGTGGCATTTTCTAATTGGATGATTTAAAAATCTGGCATTACACAGGCTTTTTAGGAGGTATCTCCTAGGGATCATTAGTAAATGAGCCAGGCGTAATATAAGGAACTGGGATAAAATCTTAGTATTTAGTAGAGTGCACAAAAATGATAAAATGTTGAAATACTATGTTGTATCAACTATTTGATATTTGTATACAGTTTAAAAATAATAGCAGAACCTCTTCTAACTATGCTTAGCTCACTGTAAAAAAGTACACAGAAAACATAAATGTGAGATAAACACAACGAACAAGTACACATAAAATGTTTTATGCATTAGTTTAGACAAAATTCAGGGAGGTCTGAGAGTACTGAGAACTATTTGCCTGAGTATTGGAAGAAACTACAATCTCACCACAATTTCCCACTTGGAAAGATATGTTATCAGTGTAGAAAATCACCAAACTAATATAGTGTTTTATAGGGAAGTCCGAAGTGAATGAAGCACACCTATGGAATTCATAAGGGGCCATGGTAAGATGAACAGAACAAAGGTGCAGGCAGGGTGTACCTGTGAGTGAATGAGATGTGGAGAGGAAGAAAGGAAGCAGAAAGCAGTAATGTGTCTGCCTCTCCCATTAGCAGCCATGTAAGGCTCTACTGGAGCTTCCTCAGATATTTTTGTTGTAGTGGTTGTTACTGTCAATTTCTTATGTCAAAACCACAATACCAACTGTGGTGGTGATTTTTAACTGTGCAACTTGGGCTCCAGTGGAAATGATCAGCTTTTTCTCAAGTCATGCAAGACCTGCCTGCTCAGAGTATCAGCTATAGCTATAGTTCACATCTGTAATTCAGATGACCAAGTAACAGACCAGATACACAGGTGGCTTTCCTATGTGCTACCTTGTAGGTCAATGAAAAAGCTCAATTCTTGACTTGCAACATAGTTCATTTATTCTTTAAATGACTCCACTTCTAGGTTGATGTTTAGAGTCAAGCTTTCCTCTATGTATTTAGGAACATGAGTTGCCTATGTAGGTGTTTCTGAAATCCCTGAGATAGATAACTTATTTTAGTATTGGTTATTAAGGCTTTAAGAGACATTCATAATTGTACATGGATCCCCAACTATCTCATGTATATTCAAAGCCATAACACCAAATGGAAGTGAGCTTTGAACAGCAGACTTAGTTGAGACTTTCCTTGTTTGTCAAGTAACCTTTTTCACTTGATACCAGAAATAGGTAAATGAATTAAATTGAGCAAATGTATTAAATGAAAGGAAACAAAACTATGGTTTAAATAAGGCAGAAGTATGATCTGCAATGCTGGATCACAAATATTAAGATCTATAGCTAAATGGAACTTAAGCATTGCATTAATTTTATAGTGAATTATACTTTTTGACATGCAAAAACATATCTACTAGAGGTCCTCCAGGGGAAATAAATATGCAAATATTGCATATTCTAAGAGATAGAGACATGTATTGGAGCCCTTTATTTTTCCTTTTACTTTTACTTAGAAATATACATATACTTATTGGAGATGTAATAGAGATATGTATCTGGTAATAGCAGATATGAATTTTTATAAATAAAATTCAATATAATATGGGAAATATGTATAGAATTTCAGAACCAGGACAGTCATCCACTTATGCAATACTATTCTCAATTTTTCAAAAAAGCTTCTAACTCAGGATTTTTCTCTTCCAAAAGGGAAAAGGGATCCTGGGAAGGTTTTAGAAGAGAGAAATATGTAACAAAAAATTTTTTTGAAAAGAAGGCCATGGGCACTGATCCTTGGACAATTTTTTGTAAATAGGTCATACAGTGAAATTTTCATGCATTTTTATCATTGAAGTGTCTAGTTATGAACACCAGTAAGTAAGGTAAAAGTCTTCACAACTTGTTGACACCAATCTGCCAATCTATATCCTAATTCGTATAAACATATTTCCTGTGTAGATAGTTATGTGGTTTGTCTCAGCATAATCTCTCTATTTCTGAAGCAATCTTATTCAATAATAAGCAGGAGTATATCTAACAACCGTGGAGTTATTTATATCTCATTTGTTAATACTAAATAGCCAAATGGCACTGTTAATTATAATAGTCTCAGCAACACTGCTATTCTACCTTTACATAATCTGTGTTGCACCCAGTTAATAAAAAAATACTCTAATTTACTGACTTGTTTTCAGATTGTGCAATGTGTTAATATAGTACAATGCTATTTTGCTTATGCATGCACAAACTTGGCCTTTTCTCTCTTTTAGTCTTTTTCACCCCACCCATTTTCGGCTTTGAAACTATTGCCTTCTTAATCAAGCAGTCAGAATGCTTACCTAAGTAGGGCATTGCTCTGTTCATGCTAGTATTTATCGGTCTTTGGTATGCTCTGAATAACAGAAAATGCTCCCTAAGCTGCTGAGAAACTCACTCCATCATGAGGTAGGTCCTATTCCTGCTCCCTACACCCAGGCAGTTTCACCTATTTTATGAAGAGCTGTTTCTTCCCATATGTTTCTGGAGGTAAAGCAGCTTTATCAGAAGTGAAATGCCTTTGATATCCCACCTTTCTCTGCATTCTGCTAACTTGTACTGTATTCCTGGTATGCACTGGTCATTGTGCAAAGAGGCAGGATTGAAAAACACAAACAAAAAGCAAATAAGGTGTAACCCTTCTGTTCTAGGAGTTCATAGACTGGCAAAGACAGAAACCCAGACAAACTAATAGCACCAAGCCAATTGGTTAGAATTAGGCTACTGGTGTCAGACATTCTTAAACTTGAACCCTTCTAATCAGCAATGTGACTATGATCAAGCTACTTATCTCTCTGTACATCTATTTTTAATTCATAAATGCAGTGATATCAATATCTCTCTTATGTGTGTGTTGTGAGAATATGACAAGCTTACAGTCCACAGCATATAATTAGCTTTCAGCATAACGTGATGCTGTGATGAGATGAGTGTTAGGATTGGTGAAGGATAGATCCTACAAAGGTCAGGACAGGAAAGGGTATCCTCTCACAAACACGTAGAAAGTGCCTCTGGTGGTTGTTCAAGTAGATCTGCTCACAGAGAGCTATTTTGTTTGTAAAGAATTGGAACCACACAAAAACACATTCACCTCGTTGGTGGAGAAAGAAACCATTGGCCTCTTTCTTGAATTAAACTCTCCCCCAGTTGATGAAGTTAAGTGACCGGGATTACACAGAAATGTTGTATTGCTGATACCCTGAAGCTTCAGAGTTGCATGCGTGATGCTAACACATCTTTTGTCTTTGGCTCCAACTTTCAGGTGCCTTTGCTACTATTCAATCATAGATGATAGCTCGGTAGATAAATGCACTCAGGAAAAGCAGGGAACAATACCGCAGTTTTTAAATCTGTCACAGTTCTTTCCCCACTTCAAAGTTGACTTGACAACTGCATTTATTTCACATTGCAATTGCTACAGGTTAATAATATTGTTTTATCAGGAAACATTTATCTTGAGGAAGAAAGTTATCCTAATACAGCAGATAACTTATCCAAGGACAAATAGAAAGAGGGCTGTGTCTCCAGGGTAATGCTAATGCCTGGCATGCTATAAAAATAAATGAAATCTGATTAACACTGTTGGGGAGAAGAATAAGTCATAGTTTCTATGAAATATTATTTGCCTGATTGGAACCATTTCCATTTTTGTCAGCTTAAAGCATTGTATTAAAGATGAGATGCCTTTAAAACTGTGACAGATATCTCAAGACCTATGATTATAAATGGTTGTTATAGGCTTGTAATCCTGAGGGTTTAGTCTAAAGTATTTTTTCATAAATTGAAAGAGAAACACACTAGGAATTCAGAAGATTTTAATTAAAGTTGTTCAAAGGGATTTAATGGAATTTTAAAGGCCGGTTCACTAAGTATTTTTGATAATGAATTTAATTTATAGAAAAAAATTTACTAGCAAATTTGGTTATGCCAAAAAAAGCCTTCAATGTACGATATATATTTTCATGGAAGCATTGTTATTAATTACCCTGCTTTAACTAATTTGCAAAGCTTGGTCCATTTTCAGCTCCATTTAAATATGTATTATTAAATCATCCAAAAAATTGATAAAAACTGCTTTTTAAAGGAGAAAATAGACTACAACGTATTGGACAGTATTATCTTAACCATGTAATTACTTTCAAAAATAACTTAAAAATAGTATATTTGTGTATAAAATGAAAGCAGTGTGGGTCAGAAGTGAAAAAAGAATGCACATGAGCATAATTTATTTTGAGTTACACAGCTGGAACACATCCAGTATAGAAATGCCTCACTTTTGTTTTTCTGTAAAACTCCCTGCAGCATCGTGCGGCATCCTCAGGGTGTGTTACACAACTGTGCGGCACCACAGCTCAGCAATGCTGAGGACAGTGTGAAAGCTGGGATTGCGCCAAAAAAAGCAACCAGGTTGTTTATAGTGATGCAGGTGTGGTTGTCATTAATAAATCAACACGCTAATAATGATAATAGCTTGCATTTATGCAGGTCCTTTCCTTATGAAGCCCAATGTGTTTTAAAAATATGATTCTGTTAATTCAAAATGCACTCCTGTGATTAGGAAGGATGCATGTTTAATTAACTCTGTTTTATGGATGAGAAAACTCACAATGCCCTCAGTTGATGGGAAAATATTGCAGTGCAGTAGATTCAATATTCTTTCCTATTGCGTGTGTAGGCCTTGGTAAGGCTAGAGTAGGTCTCAATTGATCAACACAAAGATGACTGGACAGGAGGCCCATGAAGGGAGAACAAAGAGGTTAATTAAAGGCACTGTGCCTTGTGATACCAGCCTATCTTCTGCTGAATTTTCAGTGTAGTTTTTCAGTGCAAAAGTTGGAACTTTTGCATTGAGAATACAGAAGACTGCGATGTTAAAAACAAGAACCACTATGTCAATCCCTGGGTTGTTTTAGATGCACACAAGCTTTGAAATTCAGAAGGAAAAATAAGGTAGGGGAACCCCACCAATGGGCTTCCTTTTTTCACTCTCAAGGAAGTCAACAAATGCCTGCTTCCTGCCAGACATCAAATAAGAAACCACTGCATTGTGGGGAGACTCAGTGCTTTTGTTGTTGTTCAGTTTGTATTGTATTCTTTTTCTTTTTCCTTTTTTTTTTTAACATACAAAAATGGGGTCCTCTCTGAAACTTCTGTTGAAAATACAAGGTTATTATTGTTACTATAGCTGAATGGAGTGGAGGAGAGTCAGAAGGTAAAGCTAAGTTGACCACTTCTAAATATGAGAAGGTGAAGAAAGACAATGTCCACATTGTGAACCAGCTAGCCTCCTTTCCCCACTCCTAACTCGTTTATTCATTTACTTTTATTCAGCAAATACATATTTAGTATCTCTCATGTGCCACAGCTTTCTAAAAGCTAGGGCACAGCAGTCACTCACATAGATGTGCTGTTATGGAGTTTATACTCTGGTGTGTGAGGTGGTATTTTGGCAAAAGAAAGATTCAGATCCTCAGGGTCTTAGCAACATCTGAACCTCTGGAAGGGCGTATCAATGGTACACCTAATTTTAATCAACTAGTTTTTATAACAAGGTTAATAGACCAGGTCTCCCATTCCAAGCAGTATTTAGGGAAATGACTCAGTGAATGATGTCTCCATCTTATAGTCTCTTATGAAGACAATTAATATGGCATTGGCAAAAGTGAATTTACCAGTGAATATGTGGTCACTGCCATTTTAAGTGACAACCCTTTAGTTCTGTAGAAATGTAAAACTGTTCTATCAAATTTCCATGTCATCTCAACATGGCAGCATTCTTGGAGAAAGATACTGATGTTGCATGAAAAAGTCATATTGTTGACTTCTTCCACCTAGGTTCTCACAGCTTTCCTCACTTTTACACATGGTAGAGCAATTGTAAAAGTTTTTTTTTTTTTTTTTTTTTTTTTTTTTTAGATTATTATACTCTGCTGTTTTAGGTGGTAGTTGGTTTGGCAACATGCTTTTCTGCAACAATTTAAGAGAAAATGCAAAATCAGATTTGAGGCTGTGCATGGGGAGATGGGGAATGGATCAGTAGTCAAAGTCTAATTAGGAGACAGAATTCACTTGAGATTTTAAAATAGAGGGAGTTATATTAGCTAGTTTGGTTCAGTGGATAGAGTGTCAGCCTGCAGACTGAAAGGTCCCAGGTTCAATTCTGGTCAAAGGCACATGCTTGGGTTGTGGGCTCGATCCCCAGTAGGGGGCATGCAGGAGGCAGCCAATCAATGATTCTCTCTCATCACTGATTTTTTTTTTTTTCTCTCTCTCTCTCTCCCTCTCCCTTTCTCTCTGAAATCAATAAAAATATATTTAAAAAAATAAAATAGAGGTGAGTTTAATCTTGGGAATGAGAAAGTTAAATGTAAACAGAAATAATGAGGCAATCCAGAGGTTATCAAAGCAGGCAGTGACCATCACCTCCAGCCTGAAAGGGCAGAGAAGAATATCATATTATTAGGGCCTACGAGATCCAGGGTTTCCCTTGTAGCTGTTGTGCATCTACCAAGCAAGAGCTAACGCCAAAGATGGAACATCACTACTGTCACATTCTCACTGGGAGCAGAGTAGAGGGATGTATGCCCCATATTGTCTTTTGGCACCAGGCCCTACCCCCAAATATACAACAGGACACAGCACAGGGGGATCAGCCCACCTGTGCTACACAGAAGAGCACAGGGAAAGTGAGTCAACAAATTCTTGCTTTCTGCCAGACTTTAAATAAGATGTTATATGTAGGGGCAAATACCCTGCAATGTCACATAAAGTTGAGAAGAAATACTCTTCCTTTACTGCTGAATAGAGACATCTACACAGTCAGCTGGAAGAGTGACTGCGTATTTTGAAACATTATTTCAAAAACCAGACTGAGATGTCCCTTTTTGAAGAATAATGGAAGTATTTAGTAGGAAATAAAAAATATATATATTAAATAGAAAAATGAAAACATGAGAAGTTAACTGGAGAGTTCAGTGACTGAAAACAAGATGAAGATGTAAAAGCATCAGTCTGTACACCAAAAATAACCCATTAGAAACTATAAATATTTTTTTAAAAAAAGAGAAAAACATGCTGAAACTGGTTTGGCTCAGTGGATAGAGCGTCAGTCTGCGGACTGAAAGGTCCCAGGTTCGATTTCGGTCAAGGATATGTATCTTGGTTGCAGGCACATCCCCGGTAGGGGGTGTGCAGGAGGCAGCTGATCCATGTTTCTCTCTCATAGATGTTTCAAGCTCTCTACCCCTCTCCCTTCCTCTATGTAAAACTCAATAAAAGTATGTTTCTAACTCTCTATCCTTCTCTCTTCCTCTCTGTAAAAAAATCAATAAAAAATATATTTTTTTTAAAAAAGAAGCAAGTTACCTAAATTAAAAGAGAGAAAGAGAGAGAAAGAGAGAGAGAGAGAGAGAGAGAGAGAGAGAGAGAAAGAGAGAGAAACACTACCAAAGTCTTGTGCAGAGAAATAAAAACAGACTTTAATAAAGAAAACATATGTTTTTTTCTGAATGGCATTATTCAATTTAACCAGTATATTTTCCTTCATATCCAAATGCACATTAATATAAATCTGGAGTAAAATTTCAATAATGGTATTTTTTGTTTTGGTTTTGAAACTTTCTATAAGTTTGTTTAAGAATAATCTGGAAGTAAAAATAAAACAATAAATGAGTCATTTTTATAAATATCAAATTATAAAGTTTATTAATACGAAATGTTAATTAAGGCCCCAAAATTATAGTTACCAAAATAATAAGATTTTCTTGCAAGACTAAAGAAATGAATCAATGCAACCAAATAGGAAGACCAATGTACACATATACACTGATATCCATAAAATTTAATATTTTAGAGAAGTTGTGATATTACTGAGAAGTTTTATTCATTAAATGTGATGGAATATTATGAAATACAAGTATTTATAACAGGGAAATTTTTATATTTATATTAAATGAGAAAGAACATAACACTAAATTACATCATTAAGGTATATTTATATATATTTAAGATCAAATATGCATATAAAACGTTAGGAAAAATATTTCAAATTTTTGAAGTCTTTAATATTAAAGTCTGGGCAATTTGCTTTCTTCTGAATTCCAAATTTAGCCTAAGAGTGTATATTATTTATGATTTAAATATATTTGGGACAAGTTCTTAATAATTGGTAAAATGTGTTGAATAACTTAATATGACTTGGCAGACAGAGTTCTGAATCTTTCGACATGAAGAAACTAATTTAATTATCTTAAAAAATGTACAAGGGACATATTCCCCTACTCTACCCTACAAATATTAAAACAGAAGCTTAGAAAGTGTTGGTGACTTTTGGAAAATCATACAATAACAGAGTGGCAGATCCAGGATTTGGAGCTGAAGAAGCTGACTCCAGAATTCACTAAACACTGGATAGTACTGCCTCTGACAGCAAGGTGGCATGCACATTGGTGGAGAAATTTTAGCTCTTAAAAGGTTCTATAAGTTATAAGTTCTCATCCTTGCCTATGATAACTCAATTGACTATAGAAAGTAGTTGGATAAGAGCTCATGTTATTTTTTTAGTTGAAAGTCTTTCAAGCACCATTTATTTAACATTCCAGGTCAGTAATTTTTCCCAGTCCAGGTGTGCTGTACAGCCTCCTACTTGTCCTTGAGCTCTTGTGAGCTACCACCCTTGTTTCCTGAAAGTTGAGTTATTGGTGTGCTATAGACTGTGAAATCAGAGACAGTTTCTATGGGAACCATCTTTTCTTAATTCAAAAGGGCAGTGAGAAGTAATTTGTAAATGTTACAGAGTGAAGAAAAAGTTAGCCACACAGCATATCTTCAGTTTAAAATAAGAGTTCTTTCATTTCCTTTGTCCTTTTCAGAAATTTCTCTTTTAAACCTACATAGATGAAGGGGTTGGAACATCTTTACCTTAATAAAATCTCTACTTACCCATCTTTACAATATCTAAACCAGGGAATATTCTCTCCTCACATATACTTTTTAGTCTTCGTCAATCCCTAAAATAGATATTGCAATATTGGTATATATCTATGTATTGTTACTTTAATAGAATGGTCTTAAATATTTGGGGATGAACAGGAAGAAATGATGAGAATTGGTCATTGAGAAAGCTGGTATTATAGTTTTTATCTCTGGATATCATGCTTTCTCAGTAGCCCACTTTAGATTGTAATTTAAAAAATAGAAAAGTAAATCAATCCCCAATATATCATTTTAAACCCTAGCTTTACGCATTCCTATTTATTATTGGACATTTAAAATATATTAAGAGCAGTATTCTCTTTTTTAACATACCTTTTTATAACCTGACTCTGATAAATATAGTTAAATACTTTTAGAATAAATAATATAGTATGCTGTAGAAACCAATACTTAACTAAATATTTTAGTATTACCAAGAAATAATATTTTAGTATATTTTAATATAAAAATATTTCATATTTTGAAAAATAATTTCTTAATCCACACAATCAACATAAAAACTACAATGGATTTATCATAATCTAATCAATTCCTAAAATTAAAAGTATTTATGGATATATGTAAAAATTTACCAGAAGTTTTTAGGAATCAAAAACATCATAGAAATATGAAAATATGGTGAAGGCTTGGGGCATTGGGATGGGCAAGGTAAAAGAAGTAAATGGGAGGGGAGAAGGGGACATATGTAATACTTTCAACAATATTTTTTAATGTGAAAATAATGTTTTAAGTTTTGATTTTATGTTCTAATATGGTAACTATCAATAGAGATAAGCCACATAAGTAGAAGTTCTATAACATCTAAAGTGTGTAGAAAGATCCTGAAGCAAAAGGTTCGTGAACTGCTACTCTAAAGATTGGTTTGACCAAGTCTGAGTGCTGGGATTTCTCTTTTTGAGCACATTCAGATCTAAGTGATCTAATCTATTTCTATGGATTTAAATGCTCTCTCTACTTTGGTAACTCACAAATTCATGTATCCAACCCTGGCTTTGCCCTTTAATTCCAAACTTACGTGTATTTCTACTTGGACATCTAATAGGCATCTCAAAATTAATATTGTCCAAAGCATAACTCCTGATAGTTTACTTCAAACCTAATTCTTTACCAATCTTCCCTATTGTGGAAACAGATAACTCCAACCTTCCAATTGCTATGACAAAAACCTTGTCTTCACCCTTAACTCTTCTCTCACATAGTTTATCCAATTCAGTGGTCAATCTTGTCAGCTCTACTTTCAAATTATATCCCAGATATGAACAGTTGTCACCACTTCTGCCACTACCACCTTGGTTTCAGACAATATGATCTCTCCCATGGTTTATTTCCATTAATCTCAAACTGATCTCTGTTCTGCATGCTTGCCTCTTCATTCACTCAGGATGTGCTAGGTTACACTATAGCAGCAAATATTGGCAAAAGTTTGGGGTCCTCTCTTTCTTTCCCTTTCTATATGTTTGTGTGTATGTGTTTATAAAATATATTAAATGTATGTAAATACACATGATTTGTAGATCCCATAAAAGATGTAGACCTCAGAGTGGAAAGGTATATATTATCTATTACAACCTAGTTGCAAATTCTCCATGTGTCCTTACTCTGAGATGCAACTGGTGGAGCTCTCACAATCTCCTAAGTTACTAGTCTCCATGGAAAAGAGAGCCCTCTACTGTATTTCTCAACAGTGATTAAATTTTCCAGCACAGAAGTGACAGGCATGACTTCTGCTCACAAATCTCTGGCCAGAACTGGTCACATGATGCTACCCAGCCTCATAGAAGGCAGGATAAGCCATCCTTGTATGTGCCTAGAAAGCAGAGAGTTGTAAGTACCTGTTAAACAGTATGAAAATAAAAAGTTCACATTTTAAACTCAAGAAAGGAAAGATGAATGGTACTTCAAACATTAACAAGTAACATTCATGTGGTTCTAAGTCTCAATATATCAATTTATTGTGAACAGTTTTCTTGTCCCATAGCTAATAAAGAATCATAAAACAGTATATTATTTAAAAGTGTGTAGGGTTACATAAATACACTAAAATCTACTGGGGGGGGAAACCATATCACTTTTTAGAATTTATAGAATTAATTTAAGATTTTACCATTGTCACCAAAACTGGTTTGGCTCAGTGGATAGAGTGTTGGTCTGCAGACTGAAAGGTACCAGGTTTGATTCTGGTCAAGGGCATGTACATTGGTTGCTGGCACATCCCCAGTAGGGGGTGTGCAGGATGCAGCTGGTCGATGTTTCTCTCTCATTGACGTTTCTAGCTCTCTATCCCTATCCCTTCCTCTCTGTGGAAAATCAATAAAATATATTTTTTAAAACTATTTTACCATTGTAATTACATGATACCTCAATCTTACATAGAATTAATGCTTAATTATATATATATATATATATATATATATATATATATATATAATTTCAGATTATAGTATATATATGTATAATTTCAGATTATAGTATATATATATATATATATATATATATATATATATATATGAAGCTTGACTAAGGAATATGTATCATAAAATTCACTGAGTTTAAGTATACAGTCTAGTGATTTTAAATAAATTTATACAATTGTGCAGCAGTCAGTTTTAGAGTACTTCTATAGATTTAAGAAATTTCATATGACCTTTTAGAGTCATTCTCTGCTTCTACTCTGAGCTGAGCAGTTATTGATCTACTCTGTCTCTGTAGCTTCCTAACCCTTAGGGAAATATTTTAGAGAATTATAAAATACTTTAAAGTGTCATGAAAAATATCATTTATATTCCAAGAAAGGCTGAAAAATAATAATGTATGACATCAGAGTTCCCTTTAACTTTTTATATCCATTACTAGAGGCCTATTGCAGGAAGATTCCTATAAGAATAGGACTTCCTGTGACCATTTCTGCCGACCCGCTTGCTTTTCTACAGCTTCATTCCCTTCTGCAGTCCTTGGCTTCCTTCTACTGTCTTCAGTCTTTGTTCTGTTCCTGAATATGCAAATTAACCACCATCTTGGTTGGGTTAATTTTCATATTCACCTCTAATTGGCTTGTGAGTGTGGCTTGTGGGCATAGCGGAGCTATGCTCAATTTTCATGTTTCTCTTTTATTAGATAGGATGTAATATTGGAGGTGTTTTTTTCTTTCTTTTTTTTCCATTTAGGCTTTATAGCTGGAAATCTTTCCAAGTCAGAGAACAAATTCCATGCATCATTGAATCTATAGGTGCTGCCACACAGAATGTGCTTTCCTAAATAATTATGTAAATACATGAAGATAAACATTTTTGCCTTTGACTACCTTAAAATATCTCCCACATTATTCTGACCACAGTGCCTAAAAATAGTACCGTTAGAATAAAAACATATTTAAGCTTCATGTAACTCCAAGATCATTTACCTGTTATTAGCCTCTACTCTTAAAAAATTTATATTTTACATAAGTACAAACAATAATTATTTATAGGAAATGTGAACTGTTCTAATCCTCTGATAATATGCTTTAGAAAACATAGAGAGGGAAAGTAAAGGGGGGGGAAAGTGCTGAGTTTTTAAAAATAAACTTAGTGTCATCTTTAGGACTCTAGCCCATTAATGATGTTTGTAAAATAAATGTATTAAAAATGAGAACAAGAATAGGGCTGAAGTGTTTTGGGAGAGTTAATTGATTGATGATTTTTTCCATTATTATAAATTTTATAGCACCTAATTACTCTAGTAGATTTTTATTATCCCCTCTCTGTCTTTGAATTTATGTTTTCTTCCACAAAATGAGGCCCCTTTTATAAGAAATGAGAATTTTCTATCAGGACTCTGTGTAGCCAATGGGATGGTCAATTTTTCATCAAATGATGATAGTCATGGGGCTCATAAAAACATGTTCAGACCATGTGAGAAACTGGATGGAGACATTCAACTATGACTGAAGAGTCATCTTTTTCAAAGCTGACACATCCAGGGTGAGCTAGTGCCAAGACAAATGCAGGCAGAACTGTAGCCTGGAAATACTTAAACATATTATTTGAATTCTCAGAAGTATCATTTTTACTTAAAGTAAACATTGGCATGCAAAGCCAATAGTCTGAGTAATCCGGTCTTCAAGTGTAACTTTATTTGTTATGGGGATTTGCTCAGGGAAGAGAAGGGGAATAAAATAAACCCAACCCCTCTTCTAGTGCAGGGAGAAAACAGTTCTTTCTGCAACACTGGAGACATTATTTGAGGCCATGTAAGTGACACTGCCTCAAGCTACTTTAACAATTCACAACTAACATTTGATTTAATTGTTTTTAGTTTCATGTTCCATTGGCACAGGCACCCAGGATGATTATTGTCTCTTTATTAGCAGGTGGGTATTAAGCTCTACTAGGATCTTAGGCTGCAGCCAAGCAGCTGGGTCAGAGTCACTCTAAACCCAAAGCAAGAGGCTCTCTTAATTCTCTGATGAATCTCTTCTCTTGAAGAAGGTAGAGTTGATGAGCACTTTATAACCCAGGTATCATCAACTTGGAATCCATGGTTTAAGAGTCCTAAAGCCCTCTGTAATTGTTTGCAAATGTGTGTATATCTTTACTGTTCTGGGATAAGGTGTTCATAATGTTAACATGACCCACAGAGTGATATATGACCAAAGTAGTTTATATAGGAAGCACTTGTATTGTACAGCCCCACCTTTGTTTTGCTAGAGTCCTCCCCTATCTCTCAGCTCCCTCTTGGCTATGGAATAATTCAACATCACTAATTGCACATTTGACTACCCTTCAACACTCGTCTTCCATCTCCATGTTTTTCTCCACTCCATCACAATCCTGGGCTGTGCCATTGAAGTGAGAACAGCTGGATATTGAGGTTTGTTTTTTCCATTGAGTATGCTATAAAGCATTCCCAATAACACTGTGTTTATTTTTTATGAACTGTATCATGTTAACAAATTTTGGAACTTATTTTAATTTGAAGTGTCCAAATTTGAAGTAATTGCTCTTAAATTGTACCTGGATGAATTTCCAGCCCTCTAACTCTTTTAATGATTTCTCTTAATTTCTCTTACCATTAAATCTTGGAGTTTCTCAAAGTTTAGTCCTTAAATATCCTTTTGTTTATCTGTAGTTTGTTTCTATATATCTCCTCTAGACCCAAGGTTTCAAGCAACTTCTATGGTGAACCTTAAATTTAGACTTCCAGTCCAGACCTCTACCCTAAACCTCTGATTAAAATCCAATTGCCAATTGATATATCTTAGATGTCTAATAAGCACCATAGTCTTAATCCTACATGTCCTAGTATATGGTGACTCTATTCTTTTGGTCACTCAGGCCAAGAACTTTTGGGGTGTTGTTAACAATTAACTTTCTCTCATTCAGATTTAATTTTTCAACCAATCATGTTAGCTCTACCTTCAAAATGCATCCCAAATTTCATCCCTTTTTAATACCTCCATCACTAATATCTGATTCAACTTGTATTATTTCTTGCCTAGATTATTGAAATAATCTCCTGACTGGTTTCTTTGCATTCAGTCTTGTCCTCTTCAATTTAGTTTGATCTAATTAAAATGTAAGTCACATCAGTTTACTTCTATGTTTAAAACCCCTCAGAGGCTTTCCATCACTCTCAATATAAAAGCAAAGTCATCTGTAGGACCTATGATGGTCCTCCTCTTACTTCTCTGACCTTACCTTCTACTACTCTCACCTTCACTCACAATTTCAGCAATTTTTTTATATGACAAAAATGGGCAAACTGTTTCTATGCTATTAAAAATATGCTATTCTAAAAATAGAATGTACAGTATCAATTGTGAAGGTTTGATGACAGAATACCCTGCATTCGAAAAGGCATTCGTTCACACACTATTTAATAAGCATTTCCATAAAATGCATTTATGCATTTATGTCAACTGCAGAAGTAGATTACAGCTGGAAAGTGTCTCCAAGGTGGAAAAACTTCTGCTGGTAGAGCCTCTGACAATGGCTCGTACTCATTATGCGTGTGACAGTTGGTATGTGGCTCTTGGGGGTAACCCTACTGCATACATCATGGATGCTTTCCTATCAGTAGAGCTCAAAAATTATATATGAAGTAAAACAAGCCCTCCTACCTCCTGCTCCATTAGTAGAATATGTCTTAGCTTGGACTTCTACAACAAAAATATCATAGAATAAGGTTAGAGTGCCAGAATGGTTGAGTTATGATAAGGCCTCCAAGTTCTCATTGTCTCATCACATGGTAGAGAACAGAGCTTTCTTGTGCTTGTGACCTTTATTATTTTTTTTAAGAGAGAGAGAGAGAGAGAGAGAGAGAGAGAGAGAGAGAGAGAGAGAGAGAGAGAGAGAGAGAGAACAAAGTGAGAGAGAAACATCAACTGGTTGCCTCCTGTAGGTACCCCAACCAGGGGTTGGAGCTACAACCTAGGTATGTGGCCTGACCTGGAATTGAACTTGCCACTTTTGATGTACAGGATGATGCTCTAACCAACTGAACCACCCAACCAGGACTTTCTTGTGACCCCTTTTAAAAAAATATATACTTTTATTGACTTCAGAGAGAAGAAAGGAGAGGGAGAGATAGAAATAGTGATGAGAGAGAAACATGGATCTGCTGCCTCCTGCATACCCCATGCTGAGGATTGATCCAGAAATATGGGCACTTTGCTATGACTAGAAATGGAACCAAAAACTTCATGGTGTTTGGGACTAGCCTCAACCAACTGAGCCACAACAGGCAGGCTCTTTTGAGCCTTTTAAGGGCACTAATTCCCTTCATGAGATCTCCACCCTCATGACCTCACCTAATCCTAATTTTCTCCTAAAAGTCTCACCCTCTGGTACCATGAGATGGCTGGAAGTAAGGTTTCAACCTATGAATTGGGGAGAAAAAAATCAAATATTCCTTTCATAACATAGCATCACATTAGAATATCTTATTATGATATTGTACAATAGTAATATTATCTAACAGGTTTGTTTTGTCACAGCCTAGTATTGAAATAAATATAAAGCATTTTTAGTATTTACTTTAGACAAGAGGAAAAATAACATAGTAGCAGAATCAGAAACTCTTGGCCAATCCCGGCTATAACATACTGTATGGTTTCAATAAGTTACCTTTCTCTCAATTTTCTCCTCTATTCATTATTATAAAAATCAAAATGGGAAATGTAAGTAATAATGACTTTTAAACTAAAATTCATTGTAGAAATACTAGTAATAATTAATCAACTTTATTGCATTTTATTATTTTTAATTTTTTTTAATGTTAGTTTATAATCAATATGATTTTGTATTAATTTCAAGTGTACAGGATAGGGGTTAGACAACCATATACCTCACAAAATGTTCCTCCAATATTTCCAGCAGCCACCGCACACCACACATAGTCATTACAGTATTATTGCATGTTTTCTTAAAAGCCAAATATATTTTTTTAAAGCTGGTGACATATCAATTTGAGTTATTAAACATTAACTATAAGATAATAGATATACTCTGAATGCTTTCATTTTACACTCTTGCTCATGTGATCAACAAGAAGACCCTATATTCCAATCTTTAAACCACAGGCCTAGAAACAATTTTCAAATAGGTAAGTAGGTATAATATGTCCTGTTCTTGGCAAATCAAAGCTCACATCTGGTAATAAGTACTTTCCTTTAATCTACTCACAAGTTATCCACTCCCAAGTCATCTATTCAATAAATCGTTAGCTACTACTTGCCAGAAATTGACATAAAGCTCACCAATTTGTCTTTTCTTCTTAGAAAACTTTGCTTTAGTCACTTTATAGCTTTTTGGTACTTTTTACATTGCCCCAAATAATTAAAAATCATTAAAGAACATTCTGTAAATACATTTGTAAATTTTTAAAAATACATTACATTTTACTTAAAGAAATGCATTTTTATTATTTCAGCTTTAATCTAGTATTAGTACAGGGTAGGCTAATAGCTATTACAGATACCACCCTTCCACCCTACCCCACCCATGCCAATTTAATGGTTTAACATAATCCACACTTAATTTTTACTCAGGCTAATTTCAATATGAATGGCAACTATCTATTGGGCAAATCTACCAGAGTCTTCCACAAAAGATGATTTGAGGACCCAGCTCCTTCCATCCAGTGGCTCTTTTGGGGTACTGAGACCTCAATGAATCTGTTGTATTCCTTGTCTCTGGCTTATGGCCAAGAGAAGAGAGAGAAAGCCAACTGAAGATCTTGGATCTTGTGCAGGAGATTAATGGAACCTAGACTGAAGTAAAACTGAGGTGCAGCCCTCTCACCACCTTGAATTGCCTAGGACTAGAAGCATGACTGGAAAAAATTGCATTTCATTATTCAAGAGCAAAAATGAAATGGTTGTGCACACTTAGCATTGTCTCAGCCTTTAATGCCTTCCTTGCTAAAGTCTTTCTACCTCTTTATACTAAATAGCAGTCTTCTCATAAAGAAATAGTAAAAATGGAACTTGAATGGTTATGTGTTCACAAACCTGTAGTGATGTCTTTCCTCAATCAAAAGGTTTTTTTGGTTGATATTTTCACATATTTGAGTTTCCATTTATTCTGGGCATTGCCCTTTCTAATTCAGTTCTTAAGGGATTTTTGCCTTTAGGTTAAAGGGCCTGTGCCCTTGTTATGTCTTCTGTATATGTATGCTTGAAAACTGGGTTCTCTGTGCAGCCACAGGCTCCTGTATATTTATCTTAATTTTTGTTTTTTACTCCCATTACCACAGAGATATGCTCATCATCATGCACACTTCCACATTTCAAAGTACTATATTCTTGTGTTCAGAATATAGTCTTCAATAACAGATACTTTGTTTTCTTTACTTTCTGCAACATGTCCTTCCTGGTCCTGACAGGTTGTACTGTCCCTTGATTATAAATCATATAACCCCTAGCTATAAACACAATGCACACATACTATTTATCACACCATCTACACACCCAGCATTGCCATCTATGATTCCTCGTTGTGAGAAAGTCCCGCAGAAGGCCTTCTTCATCCTCTAGGCTAGGGGGAGAAAAGCATGTCTGTTGAAAACCCATAGGTCCTTCCATAAGCTGGTTTATGTTTAAGCCCCTGAGGTTTGCTTCCTCATTAGTGGGACTTCAAAGTTAGAGGCAGCCTTCAGGCAATGTAAGTCTGAAAAGTTGTCTCTACTAAGCAATACATCATCACCCTTAATATATATTTGTAGGACACTTTGGGGCACTTTATTTAGAATAAAGTTATAAATAAAGAGACCTTTTCTTGTAATATTTTAAAAGCAAAATAACATTGCTTAAAAGTGGTGTGTTCCCTAAAAATATTAATAAAGTTGAGAGTACTGGGATTTTAATAGCTGATTTTAAATGGAGCTGTTACTCAGAAGTAGAGCAACAGTACTGAAATGTCTGGGTTCTTTTGTTTTCCCAGGTGTTAGCAATCCCTCCAGGCTTAACTGGCTCTGTGTTTACTTCATCCTTTGGATCATTAATAATGACAGTAAATAAAACCCAGCCTAGGAAGCTAGTTCTTTTAATCTGACAAGTACTCAAGAAACAGTCACGCCTCGAAATGAAGAAATACCTGCTGCCAGAACTCCCTCAATTTCCCATCTAATAACTGAACTATTTAGCAATAAAATTTATTTTTATTTAAATGCACTGGAAGAGCCTTGGCAGAGAAGCTCACAGTGCTCAATGCCCTGCAGTCCTGAGCGCTCTCTGCCAAGGCGCTCTCCCTCACTCCACTGCTGTCCTATCAGGAGTGTGGCTTCCTTGAAAAAGATGGTCCTGAAGTGGTATCTGTGCTTGCTGCTTGGCCTTAGATGTGAACTTATCTTGCCTTTATTTTGGTTAAACATTAGTTTAACACAGACATATATTTTAAGAAAAAAATAGAAAAATTAAAATCATAATTCCACCATCCAGAGAAAACTAAGGTCATCAATGGTAAGTGTTGTAATAGAATTGTTCTGTGCATATTATTCCAAATACATCCTGGCCTCTCTCTCCCCCATATCATCAAGAAATTTTGCATTTGTTTTTTCCTTGTGGCATTATTTCCTCTGTGGTCTTTCTAAATATATATAAATGTTTACACAATACATTAGTTCGCTTTTGTTTGTATTTAAACTTCATAAAGTGATGCTATGGACTGAATTGCCTCCCCAAATTCATATGTTAAAGCCCTACACCCCAATGTATCTCTTTCAAAGAATAGAGTCCTTAGGAGGTAATTAAGATTAAATGAGGTCATAAAGTTAGGACCTTAATCCAATAGGACTGCCACCTGATAAGAAGAAAGAGAAATCTCTCTTTCTTTTTCTGCTATGTAGACACAGCTAAAAGGCAGGAGGAGATTTCTCACTAAGAACCAATTCAGCTGGCACCCTAATCTTAGACTTCTCAGCCTCCAGAATTGTAAGCAAAGAGATTTGATTGGGTTGTTTTTTTCATATTGGTTTATAATATCTCTTTATATATTAAGCAAATACTTATATGGCATATTTTTTTCATTTTTAAATTAAATTAATTGGTGTGATATTGGTTAATAAGATCATATTTGACTTTGTAAAAATTAAGAATGTTTGTATTACAAAAGATGTCATAACAAAGTCAGTAGAGATGTAGTTCTGGGAAAAAGATTTACAAAGGTTATGAGAGTTATAACATATATTATAAAGAGCACCTATAAATTGATCTAAAAATGTTGAAAATAATCTATGGGTTCAAAAATATGAGAAGAGGTTCAAGTTCAAAATTAATCACATAAATGGAAATTGATATAATTAATATGCCAAATTGATAAGAAAATATAGGTAAAAGTGGATTGCATATGGATAAAAATTACATGCTCATGCATAATAGTGTAAATGTAAGTGCTTGCAGTCATTTAGAAAAAAAATCTACCAAAATCTATCAAATTTGTAAATTAACATATGTATGTGGTGTGGGTTCAACTGTGCCCCCCAAAAAGATATATTGACATCCTAACTCCTAGTACTGTGAATTGGGCCTTTTAGATGGAAAAAGGGTCTTTGTAGATGCACTTTTAAGATGCAAATTTTAGCCAGAACAGGTTTGGCTCAGTGGATAGAGCATTGGCCTGCGGACCCAGGTTTGATTCCGGTCAAGGGCATATACCTGGGTTGCGGGCACATCCCCAGTAGGGGGTGTGCAGGAGGCAGCTAATCAATGTCTCTCTCATCAATGTTTCTAGCTCTCTATCCCTCTCCCTTCCTCTCTGTAAAAAATCAATAAAATATATATTTTTAAAAAAGATGCAAATTTTAAAAAATAATAATTTAAAAAGGTGCAAATTAAGATGGCATCATATTAGGATAGGGTGGACCTTTTATCCAATATGATTGGTGTCTTTATAAGAAAGGACAAGAGACAGAGATAGGCACAAAAGAGAATACCATGTGAGGATGGAGGCAGATGTTGAAGAACTACAACTGATGGCCAAGGAACACCAGAGTTTGACAGCTACCACCAAGTGGTAGGAAGAGGCAGGAAAGGTTTCCACCCAGAGTCTCAGAGGAAACAGCCATGATGACACCATGATTTCAGACTTCTAGCCTCCAGAACTATGAGAGAACAAGTTTCTCTTCTCTGGTGCTTTGTTACAGCTGTCCCAGGAAAGCAGTACAGTATTTGACCTAGAAATCCCACCTATGAAATCTCTCCCATAAAACAAAATTATAAGCATTCGATTATATAGATAGATAGATAGATGTTTATTGCAACCTTCATAGTAATAGTGAGCAAATAAATAAAAAAGGGAAATAACCCATCAAGGGAAATAAATTATGGTGAATATATATATATATTCACCATTATATATATATATATATATATATATATATATATATATATATATATACACACTGTCATTTAAAATAGAATAAATCATAATTATACAAGTTCAGTTAGAAGGATTTGTATAATATTTTAATGAGAAAAGCCAAGATTCAGAAAATTATTTATAGTCTGCCACTTTCATAAAATAAAATAAAAAACTAAACAAGTATGTGTGTGTGCCTGTGTGTGCTTTTGTAGAGCTGCTGCCTGACAAGTGGTAGGATTTTCCATCCACACTATTCAATTTTGAAGCTTCTCCAATTCCCAAACCCAGAAAAGTGCCCCACGGGTCATGGTGATCCCCCTTCTCAGGGACCAGTAGAGGGCCCTGTGGTGGCAGGTGGTCTGCCTTTCTTAAACTTCCAGCCAAAGGGAGCAGTCTGAAAGATGCCACCTATGTCTGGAAAACAAACTTTGAGTAGATGATCCCTCTGTTTTCTGGGCCCAAACCCAAGGGCAATCTTCATTCTTCCATAATAAAGATGTGAACAGGGTCAACAATGATATCTCCATTTATTTTTCCTGACATTAACCACTTACTGAGGGTGTTATATTTCTGTTTCCACTTAATAAATGTTCAACAAATATTTATTGAAGTAAGTAATATGACAATCCATACATTGTATAGCTGAAATATTAAAAATCTCTGGCATGTGGGTGAATTTATTCTACATGCACACAATAATACTCAACAAATACTTATTGAAATAAAGAAGAAAGCAATCTCACTTTATATAAATTCTAAGATATATTGCTTAAAAATCTATAGTATGTGGGTACCTCACATAACTTTAACATTAATAAATATTTTCCACTATTTTTCTTCTCTTTTTTGTCATTTATTTTCTTTTTTGTGAAGAAGAAAGTGAATGCCTGCTTTAACATCATCATCTTTCATCAAAATCTCTTGTCTTCACTATATTGAAATCTTTATGAATTACATATAATTAATATGAATATGTAATACATCTTGCTTGTACTCCTTTTTGAGCTTCAATGTTTCCTATAACATAAGCAGCATTTCTTAATCCCAAACATACCTGAGTCTTAAAGTTATAGAACCATTCCTGAAAATTTTAACTAATCGTCCAGATATTATTTTCCAGTGCCCTACAGGACACAACTGCACAAGAGCTACTGTGAGCTCATAAACAGTCACCTTACCTCATGCAACCTTCCAAAAGTGACACCCAGTGAACCTCTCGGGATGGCCAGTGTTTTATCTAACAGAGGAGCAGATGAAAAAGCATTGCTGCTAACCTGGTAATTTTAGCTAAAAACTAATCTTAGCTAGTATAGTTTGGGAAAAAGTTAATTCTACCTATTTTGGTGGTAGGTGAAGTAACTGAAATTAGTGCATTTATGATCAAAATGGCAGGTGCTTCCTCTATGGTGTTATATATAATTTTTACAATGTTATATCATTATTTTCTAGGCATCAGAGCCTCATTGCAGTTTTAACAGGGATGGAACAAATGGATATGTATTTTTAACAATCTCTTTTTGGGTTTTATGTACACTAAAGTTTGCCCAACATTGTTAAAAAAAAAAAACAAAACAGAATTCAAGATTTAATATTTGCTAAATAAACACTTGAATTAAAAAAGTAATACTTTAATCAATAAAGGAAATAATAAATAAATAAAATTTAAAAAGTCTGGAAAGCCTTACTTCTTAATTTTTATCTATGACAGTGGATGTGTGATTTGAAACAAATTTAGGGATTTCGAAAATAATTTCTTAAATATCCATTGATTACTATGAGAATATAATCCATTTTTTCCTGGTGAATTTATGCTTTCTCTAATTTTAATAATCTATTTTGGAAGTAAACATGAGATTAGAAATATAATTAGAGTACCATTTTAACTTCTGCAGAATCTCAGAAAATAGTAGAATTTAAGACAATCAAGTAACCTTTAGTCAAACATGATCTGGATTATTTTTTGTTGAATTATATCTTTTTTTAAAATATATTTTGATTAATTTCAGAGAGGAAGGAAGAGGGAGAGATGGATAGAAACATCAATGATGAGAGAGAATCATTGATTGGCTGCCTCATGCATGTTCCCCACTGGGGATCCAGACCTCAACCCAGGCACGTGCCCTTGACAGGAATCAAACTTGGGACCCTTTAGTCCGCAGGTCAATGCTCTATCCATTGAGCCAAACCAGCTAGGGCAAATTATGTCTTCTTTCTAAGCCTTTTATTTTTTCTTTCTAGCAATCTCCCAATTTTACTTGCTGATAATTCTAATTTTACCAAAATCTCATAATTCTGGATAAATTAAATTAAAATATAAAGGTCTAAAATATGAGTAATACATTTCTCTTACATAAATTATTTAGCCATCACTCTAAGTTAGTTCCAAATATACTTTGTAATATTTAGATTATACAAAGCAATATATAAGTATTGTCTTTCATAAATGTGTGTGTGTGTGTGTGTGTGTGTGTGTGTACTTTTGTGGGAAGGATATAAACTATTAAGTTCAGAACAGCAATACCAGGATACTAGTATATTACAACATTCAAAATATCAATTAATATATAAGACAATTATAATTTATTCTATATCAAAATATGTATTGAACACATGGTGTCTTTTGTTGAGTCATGGAAGAGACTGAAAATGTATTTATATTTTTTAAAAATAGTTTGGTAGGTACTGCCATGGAGATTGGCATACCAGGGAACAACCAAATGACAGCAGGGGCACCAATAAAACGAAATTCTTTAATCTAAACTCATTTCAAGACTAACATTGATCACTGAGGTCAATGTTAGAGCAGCAATGGTGGGTGAGACTGTGGGAGTAGAGAAGTGGGAATCCAGGCCTAGCAAGTCTGATAACTTCAAGTTATGTTTCTCTCTGAACTTAACTTGAACATTTTGAACATACTTTTTCTTTTAAAGTTTCATAGTAAAACAAGTCAGCTACTCATCCATTCAACCAAGCTAAATAGAGTAGAATGTAAATAGGTCAGAAAGTGTCCAGTGGGACCACTGCGTTGCTCAAGATAACTGGTAGAGATGATTTTGCCCCCTTAAGTTAGTTTTTGTCACAAGTCCCAGTAATTGAAATTTTCTATGGTTGTTAAAGAATCATTAAAAAGCTGTTTCTTCGTCAATTAGAATCTTGCTGCCAGATTGTATGACATTTGGTGAACCAGATTTAATTTGTTATACATTGTTCCCAGAAGGTGAGAAGTGATTACAGGGATTTACGTGCTGAGAGATGTATTTTACATCTACTTCTCATGGTACCTTTCTAGTAATTCAGATATAATGGCATGATCTTGATTAGTTAATCTTTCCACATCAGCATTTTTAGATGGTACTTCATGAAAATTTTATACTACAATTAAAAATGCAATTAAGTGGGTTATCTAAATCAAAGTCAATCTTTAATTACAGCATGCTATCTAGATCCTTATTTCATGATAGAACAGATAAAATTCTAACAATTACAGTGCTAATGCCTTCATTATTGCAAACATAATAATACCAGTCTTTTGAGGCTCCTCTCATTTCCTATCAGTTTCTTTTTTAGGCTGTCATCAAGAGTTTGCTTCCTTTAACAACCAGGCCTGCATAATCCTAAGCAGGTTATTATATGCTTCTCCTAAGAACAATTAAATAATACAAAATCCACCTGATTAATCTAAGTCCTTTTGCTTAAAAGGAATGATTACCTCAATACTGAACTTGTCCTAGTTATTCTTTTTGCTTTTTGTCCCCACTGTTATCTATTGCATAAATAATTAAGAAAAGAAAGTGCTTATTAAACTTACTGACTACCACGTCAAATATTTACTTTCCAGGTTTTTCAGTGTTTTCTAAATGGCGTCGATTTGCATGCAGCATTTCACATTTTGCTTTTTAATTTTTTCAGTAGCGTTAATGTCGATGAGGGAAGTAAAAATTCATGAACTTGGTAAATCAGAGGGCCTTCATTTCAATGTTCAGTACTATGTACTTGTTATATAACAGTGGGAAAGTTCCCTAAACTACATCAGCCTCTATTCCCTTTTCTGTAATGTGAGAATGACAGAAGTACATAACTTGAGGCGTCATTGTAAAACTAAGATAATGGTTTATGAAAAGTTCCTGTTACATACGTAGTAGATACTCAATAAACAGTGGCTATTTTTATTATATCGTAAGTGGTTTTCATGCTACCACACAACCTTTCTGACTGCCAAGATAGCATCTTAACCTAGGAGTCTACAAATATTTTACAATAAAAAAAATCTTGATACACTCTGAGGTTGGATATGTTGGTGCTTTCCCAATCTCTCAATATTTGCATATATAATAGTGTTTACCTACTATTTGAAAACATCTAGCCAATATCTGATATTAAGTACATGTAATCCTAAAATGTCTAATGAGACACCTAACAGGACATGGCATTATATCAATTTTTTTTTTTTATTAAGCCAGTTAAACCAAAATAGTCTTTATCTTCTGGCAGCTTAATCTCCGACCAAACATTGATAATAGACTAAATTTTAAGGGATCCTAATAAACATTCAACAAATTAAATATTATCATTGAATTTAATAAAATACCAAATGATTTTTAAAGAGCAGATAAATTGTTTTTAAACCTGCATATCACTGACAACTCTAGCTCCTCCATTACACAGAGAAGACTTACTTAGCAATATGAAAATTCTGAAACATCCTGTCACATTGGAGGCAGGAAAATGTACCTGTGGGTGGCATAATCTGAATAAAAACTAAATGAAAAATTAGAAACTAACATAATTGAGGGAATTGGGTCAGTTCTGGTGGTGCTGTGTGTGACAGAGCAACCAAAGGTGAAGATGTTGATATGGCAATGACTGAGCTAGACACGGAGAGGAAGTGTGGACAGTGAAGCTAAAAATAACTATCAGGAATTATCAATGCTAAAAGTATCCAGGGTGCATGGATAAGTGATTAGGATGCCCATGAATTTATGGATAATTTCCTCTTGATTGAGTAGTTAACATTTGTCTTCTTCACATTGCAATTCTTTACAGACAGCTTCGACTTGAGTTAGAGAAATAAGTTTATCCTCATTGTTGTTCCTTTTATTGTGAAAGAAAAATAGATTCTCCAAGGATTACTGCCTTTTGTATCACGATGAAGCTTATAAAAACTAACAACTCTTTCAAAATGTCTTACAGATTGACATTTTAGTTCCTATGCTTTCCTTAGAGATAAAATATTATCAAAATCCAATAGTCAGATATATTTTATAATGTCACCAAATGCTGTATAAATGCCACGTTCAATGTTGGGTCTTTTGAGTTCAGAGATGAGAAAGCCAGAGGCAGTGCTCTTTTGCTAGAAAGGACAGCAAATAACCAATAAGACAATATTGAGCCACAGAGCCTCTGGCTACATGAGTAACAGGTGATATCTAAAAATAAATAAGTAAAGTAAATAAATAAATAAATAAATAAATAAATAAATAAATAAAAATAATACATTTTAAAGAGCAGCATTCATGAAAAATCTTACAAAATACTTTTATAGTTTGAATCAATTTGAAAATATACATTTTAAAAATGAGAAAAATGCTGGAGAACAGTTAATGTATACATTTGTATATCTAATTTAGAGATAAAATAATATACTGCTCATGTAATAGGAGTTTCAACCTTAATTTCTAAAATTAAATGAAAACTGTGTACTTTTTGAAATGACCCAAATATTCTTCATAATTTTTTCTCTGGTTAGATTTAACAGTTTAAGCTTATTCTTTTCTATACTCTACCATGTCTTAGGTCAGTCAGTGTATCTAGAAGAATCTTCCTTGCCATAATTTTTCTTTCTACATTGGAATATTTTTCCATTAACAGTGTTTTATATGAAAAAACTGACATTGTCAAACATTCTCAGTAAATAATCATTGCATTAATATCCACATGATTTTTAATTAGAACTTCTTAGAGACTTCAATAGGCTAAGAGGAACTGTGAATCTTCTCTTAACCTGTTATTTTATTGTAATTTGTTGGTACATAAAAACAAAAATAACTCATAAAATGAATTTCTAATTTATGTAAAGCTTTCCACATAGGATGCTTAAGGTATAAACACGATTATTTATGTACATAAATCAAATCAGAAAAGGCCTGAAGATGACCAAGTCTCTTATAACCAGTGCCCTCTATCTGAATCTGCTTAATGGGCACCTCTTCATATCTAAAATTGTTTCTTTAAAGACTGTCCTTATCTGTTTTGATGACCACTTTTGGGTCTTCCTAAAAAGAAAAGGACTTTTTTTCTTTGCTTTCTTTCTTGTTTCAGGGGAGTCCAAATTTTATGTAATAAGGTTTAAATGTAATTAAATCTTGGGTGTCCTCCTCTGCTTTTTATTGTGCAAATCACTTCTCACTTGGCAAGAATGCATATTTGTTTGTTCAAGATTAGGGTCAGCTACTCTTCAACATTCATAACAAGCCAACACAGCCAAGACTTACCATTGACACAACCAGCTACTATTGAAAATGTGGTCAATACCTTTTCCCTAATTAAACAAAATAATAATATATAATAATAAAAGCTTAATACTAGTATGCTAATTAAGAGCAAACAGCCTAATGACTGTCTGAACACCATTCTGCATGTCCTTCTGGATGAAGCTGCAGCGGTGGGGCTGAGGCAGGGGCAGTTAGGAGAGATGAGGCAGGCAGGCGAGCAGTTAGGGATATTCAGGCAGACAGGTGAGCAGTTAGGGCCAATCAGGCAGGCAGGCAGAGTGATTAGGGGTGATTAGGCAGGTAGGCAACTGGTTAGGGGTGATCAGCAAGCAGGCAAGTGGTTAAGAGCCAGCAGTCCCAGATTGCATGATGGATGTTCGACTGCTGGTTTAGGCCCAATCCAAAATCGGGCCTAAACCAGCAGTTGGACATCCCCTGAGGGGTACCAGATTGTGAGAGGGTGCAGGCTGAGCTGAGAGACTCCCTGCACAGTGTTTAAAATTTTGTGACCGGGCCTCTAATAATAATAATGATAATAAAATCTAATTTTCTAAAGCAATTATTACTGAGTATATATTTTTAATTAAGAAATATAGAGTCATATATATTTAAAAAGTAAATGTTCTCTCTAAGCATAATTTGGCCCTAGCTAGTTTGGCTCAGTGGGTAGAGAACCAAAGGGTCCTGGGTTTAATTCTGGTCAAGAACTTGGTACCTTGGTTGCATGCTCCTCCCCCACTTCCCACCTCTCCCCAATCACAAGCCATGTTTGGGACCCTTGCAGGAGGCAACCAATCAATGAGTTTCTCTTACATCTATGTTTCTCTCTATCTTTCCTTCTCTCTTCTACTCTCTCTAAAAATCAATGGAAAAAATATACTCAGATGAGAATTAACAAACAAACAAAATTAAAAAATAAAAACAAAGATAAGCATAATTTGTCTTGGGCTGTTTAGTACACATTTACAAAATACTCTCCACCACTGCCCTCACCATTTTTAAAACTTCAATTCTACTCATGCTGGTGACAAATATTCAATTTCTAAGCCATTATTTTTAGGTGGTGACGGTGAGTGAGACACTCTAAAGAGATGTTTCCCAGAGCTTGTTTCTAATGGTCTTTCAGCTTATATTGCATATACTCTTACTCTAGCTTTATTTCTTGGCATCTATCCCACAATTTCTAAGACCATTTTTACCCTCATTAAAAAATTTACACCTGAGAAAAAAGAAATCATCCCATCATCTGTCCTTTAAAATACCACCCACCTTGATTTCAGAAAATCATGCCCTGACTTTGCTATTGCCTCATCATTGTTACTCTTCTCTTTAGCACCAGGCTCCAAGAAGACTGAACTTCATTTCTGATCAATTCCTTTTTAACCTGCTCCATTTGCCACAAGCATATTGATTTATTGGAGAAAATTTGAAGGCTAATTCTATTTTTCAGTGAAGTTCATTATGCTAAAATAACATTATAAATTGATCTCTTGATATTTTATGATTCTGCTTCTTGTGCAACACTGCTACCATGGACTCCCCTATAAATAGGATGAGCACAAAAATTATTGTCCAAATGGGAACACTTTGAGAATGAAAGAAGGTGCTAGTGATCTGTATGCCTGGACAATAGCCATAAACAAGGACTCTCCCAGGCACACTGGGACATATCTTCACCCTACTTGAAATGCATGAGTACAAAGGGCTGTGAACACTCGGTATAAATTCATATTTTAGATAAAGATACATAGTGAATTCATATTGAGAAGATTTAAATGGAACTGATTATGTTTACCTTACTCTCCCATTTCTCCTTAACTTGATTTTTTGTTGTAGGCCTGTACTCATACTTCACTTTCTTCATATCCATGTAGCTGGAAAATATGCCCATGCACTGATCTTAGAATATATGTCATAAAATAGAATGCATCTGTGTTTTTCAAAATTTGAAATGTGGTGTAGGGAACAGAACTATTGGCGAGTTGTTTGGAGAACATGGCAGTCTTATTACAATCTATAAGTTTATTTACATCTGATAGATGCCAAAGACTGGCTTTAGCTGAACGAGTAGTAGATTGGCTCTTTAGAATTTGGGAAAATGTGCCTGGGAACTAAGCTTACCCTAAATTATGAGATTACAACATTTTCAGTTTTATTATGGTTACCCACTTGGAGAAAAAGAGACAATCTACTCTCAGATGCCATATTTTACTAGTGAAAATACTAGTAAAGTCTTTTATTTGCTTCCCAAACAGACCTCCATACATCACAGCTCATCACCATATCAGCAGTTGTTCTGTTTTAAATGTGGTGTGCCTGAGGCTACACAGTGCATATTGCATCCAGATTGAATCTAGAAAGAAAAACTTTAATCCTCTTGTAGGTATCTTTCTGATAACAAAAACCTTTGTTTCAAATTTTCTGTATCTCCATGAAGGATTTTTGTTGTTGCTGCTGCAGTTGTGAAATATGAAGTCTGATACATCAGATCAAATGGATCTTTGACAGAGATAAAAACCACAAAGTTATATGCCCTTGAATAAATAAACTTGCAAGAGGGAGAATGTGTGAATGATCATATGGTTGTACCAAACATAAATCTACCCAATTTATGTGTTTGATTAAAAAATCTGAATGTAGAACAGTAGAGTACTAAAAGGGACAATTTATTTGCTCTGGTCAAGAATGATATCTGTCCATAATCTAGCACTGTTTGTTTGCTTGTTTGTTTGTTTCCACTTTCATAGGTAGGGTGGGAGTATAAAGTTGTTCTTATCCAGTTATTTAGTTTCCAGGCTTATGTTAACTATTATAAAACTGGAGGAGGCCTGGTGCACAAAATTCGGGAGGGAGGGGTGGTATTTCTCAGCCCAGCCTGCACCCTCTCATTACCTGGGACCGCTGGCTCCCAACCACTCACCTGATTGCCTCTAACAGCCTCTGCTGGTTTGATCGCCATCTAACTGCTCCCCTGCCAGTCTGATGGCCCCCAACTATTCTCCCCTGCCAGCCTGATCACCACAACTGCACCCCCTCTGCTGACCTGGTTGCCCCTAACTGCCCCTGCTGCCAGCATGGTTACCCCCAACTACCCCCCTGTCAGTCTGATAGCCCCTCATAGCCCACCCCCCAACTGGCCTGGTCACCCTGTGTTGCCTGCTGTTCAGTCATTTGGTCATCCCACACTAACCCCCTGCTGGCCTGGTCATAGGCAGCCATCTTGTGAGAGTGTGAGGGTTAATTGGAATAGTACCTCTTTATTATATAGATTATTATGTAGGATAAATTTTACCTCACAAAACTATAAAAAAGTAAATTGCTCTAGTAAATCAAAAATATTATTAAAATTGGTGAGATATATGTGATTATAGAGGGATAGTATTTGGAGTGTTATTTAATGACTAGAGGCCCAGTGCATGAAATTTGTGCATAGGGGTCCCCTCAGCCCAGCCTGCACCCTCTCAAACCTGGGACCCCTTGGGAGATGTCCAACTGCCAGTCTAGACAGTTCTGGATCCTCTCACAATCCTCAACCACTGACTCCTAATCATTCACTGCCTGCCAGCTTGGTCACCCCTAACTGCCCCCCTTGCCAGCCTGGTTACCCCACATAGCCTGCTTGTTCAGTCATTTGGTCATACCTTGGGCCAGCCCTGGGCAGCTGGGCAGTCAACATCTGAGGCTTGCCTGTGCCTTGGGCTGGCCCTGGGTGCCTGGGGGCTGATGGGACTGAGGTACTCCAGAGGCAGGTGTGCGAAGCAGCCAGATCCACCTGGGGGTGGGCCGAGCCATGCCACATGCCTGCCGCCTCACTGGGGCTGAGGGGACTAAGCACTGCCATCTTGTGGCTGAGGATACCGCCATCTTTGGGGGTGTGACTGTCTATTAGCATATCTCCTCCTTATTGACTGTGGATGCCTCCATCTTTGTGAAGGTGTGAAGGTCAATTAGCATATTTCCTCTTTATTAAATAGGATGTCGATATTTAGTTATAAATGCTATGAAAATTCAGTTTTATTTTTACTCTAAGTGTATAAACTGTGATGACAGATATTTTTCAAAATTGTTTTTATGCTAGTTTTCCTGAGGTGTAGAGTTTACCATCAGGTTCTGTAGAAATGACCAAGGTGTTTACCACTGTGGATTCCACCCATTTAGAAAAAACTCACTGGGCAATGATCTGCCTAAGGGAGAGGTAAGCCAGTCTTACTGTCTCCTAGTTGTTCATGCCAAGTCTTTCCTCACATGGCAATCAATCCATTAGGGGATTAATTTGGAAGAGCTGATCCTCAGGTTTTCTATACTAGAGCATCGGAAAATCCATATTTTAAAAATATACAAATGGAATGTGATGTGATATCAAAACTATAGATCTCTAAATTTTAAAGCAGTAGACAAATAGAAAATGTTAATAGTCTAAAATTTTCATTTATTTCTTATAGATTTTTCAAGAGAAACAAACATAATGAAAAGTATAAATTACACAAATATATGCATTTATACATACACACACACACACACACACACACACACACACTCACACACGTACAGCCCAAGCATGTCAAACTCACAGATCACAGGCCACATGTAGCCCACAATGCATATTTTTGCAGTCCAGACAATGTAATGGTATGTAAAAAACATTTTAATAAAAATTTCATAACTTAATTTTTACAATATCCTGTTATACATAATTATTAATGATGAACTAAAATGTTCACTAATGACTGATTACTATAATCATGTTGCATTCATTTCCCTTACTTGCCTCATGTGCAGGAGCATCATTTCTCTCCACTAATACTAGCAGCGAATATTTTAGCAGCCGATTTCCACGTCATTAATCTTAGACTGACTTGTTTGGTGTGCACAACAAGAAATATTTTGCCTTCAGAAAACAATAAAAATAGGTTTATTTATGTTATGCTTATTAATTTGTGCAGTTATTCAGTAGCTGGTAAGATAATGTTTAAAAAATATTAATTTTTATTAAAATGTTCTATTATTTTGTGTTAACAATTACTTATTTATTTCAGCCCTTGAATGCAGTGTGTCTCTGTTGAAATAAATCTACGTTTCTGTGAAAATTGAAGCTTTTGGTTTTCTGTGGCCCACTAAAATTAAACCTTGTTTATTTGGCCTGTGTTTGCCTTTGAGTTTTACATGCTTGATGTACACAGTTGGCATATACCTACAGGTCTATGCTCACACTCACATACCTACACATATACATACACCTATGTAGATTTGTTCTATTTTCATATCTGGCTGTTCCAGGTTGAAATGTGACCCTACAATTTATATGTTGAAGATTTAACCCTCAGTACCTCAAATGTGATCATATTTAAAGATCGGGCCTTTACTGAGGTAAACAACTGAAAAACAGGTCATTAGGGTGGGCCCTCATCCAACATGACTTATGCCCATGTAAAAAGGGGAAATTCAGACACACAGACACATAGAAAGAAGACGATATGAAGAGACACAGGAAGAAGATGGCCATCTACACCCCAAGGAGAGAAGCCTAGGACTGCTGAGAAGAAACCAACCCTGCTCACACCTTGATTTGGGGCTTCCAGAGCTGTGAAACAATAAAATTATGTTGTTTAAGTCATCCAGTCTGCAGTTATTTTGTTATAGAAGTCCTAGCTACTTAATGCACTGGCCTACATAGGGTCTATTTAATATAAACTAAAATATGTGCAAATAATCTAGATTGTTTTTATTAAATTCAAATGGATTTGCTACTGAAATGCAAAATAGAGTTGGAAATATATTGCAAGAATTGTAATATATTGTAAATAAAATAGAAGAAATAAAAAAAATCAACATATCAAATGCAAAATAAAAAATGAAAAATTTTAATCTTGTCATCATATTAAAAATTTTATCTGACTTTATAGATCCTGTGGACAATGGAAGCTACTTAAGAAGACTTAGGTGAAGATAAGCAAGTTATTAATGTGTGTCTACAATAGTTTGAATTTAGAATAGGAAAACATTCTTTTTAAATATGACATTATAGTTTTCCCAGGATATATATCTGCAATTTTTTTTTAAAACTCTATAGAACATAAGCATTCACCTGGGCAGTTGCATATCATACGAGTATTATATGGAATATAGTGACACAAGGAGAGACAGTATATTAAAACTTCTTAAAGTGTCCACCTTGTTAGAAAACTTTGTGTTTTCTGTTAATATTTTGGGATAAATATTTTTTATCTGACCACTGAGAATGAGTAAACAGTACTCAAAAATTCATTTTAGCTGTAGCTTTTTCAGATTTTTTTTTCATTATTCCAAGTGGAAACTTTTGGTAAAGGAAGAAGCACTCAATTTTTGAAATGAAGACTTCCCATTCAAAATTCTATTCCATTTCATCATATAATGAAGAAGGAAGGAAAAGAGAAATTTTAAAGAATTTTGATGCTTAGATTTTTAAGTTGTCCAACAAAATTTAAGAATCTGACACAATTAACTTGACACAAAATATAAATGGAAAAGCTATTCTAGAATATTTGACATTATACTCATATGCAAAAGTTCAATTTTACTAATTGTAAATATTTAAAATAAAGCAGCTAGATTTATATGTACACGCATGCATGTTGATTATCATTTGTTATTTATTCATTTCCTAATTAGTATTTTCACATGAATAAAAGTGCTAACAATATAGCAAAAACAAATATATTTAATATATAAATATATACTTATTTTATCTCTAATGTTATATGTATTGATTTATCTGTGTCTATTTCTATCTCTCTATCATCCTCTCTTTGAGCTTATTCTGTATGTAATCTGAATGGGCGTCATGATAATTGATTTGTCTATTACTCTCCCTGCCTTCCTCTCTGATATTGAAAAAAGAATGTTTTATGAATACTTGAATTGTTGATCCATTTTTACTTTGAGGAAATGTATTCTTCAAACCCTCTTATCATATGAGCATCTCTCTTATATCATTGCCTACTTGATATCTCTTATTGCATGTTTCATAGATACTTTAAACAAAACATATACAAAAGTGAGCTTATAGAGACCTCTAACTGCCCCCATTTTATCACCTACCCTACAGCTACCAGGGGCAGAAATCTAGAGTCAAGCCTGAACTCCTTATATGTTTTGTCACTACATCCACTAGAATTACCTTTCTAAGAAAGTCACATCTCTCCATGGCCCCCACTAATATCAGCCTCCACTCTAAACAAATCCAAGTTCAGCCTCACCTTTCCTATGGGTTATTGCATGTTTTCTCCTAAATGACTCAATGATTTCCTTTCTTAATTATTCCCGTTGTTCTCTAGATTAAATTATCTTTTCAAAATCAAGAATAAACTTTGTGTTGCACATATTCACAACTGTTAATCTACTTTTGCCAATCTCTGTACCTGTAAATATGCATATGTATGTATGTGGGTATACACCTACACAATGGAATATTATTTAGCCTATGTGACAACATGGAAGGCATCATTATAATGAATGAAATAAGTCAGTCACAGAAAGACAAATATTGCTGACTTCGCTTACATGAGGAATCTAGAGTAATCAAACTCATGGAAACAGGGTAGAATGATGATCACCAGGGGTTGGTGTGGGGGAATGGTGAATTCTAGAGATCTGCTACACAATATAGTATTTATAATTGAAAATATTGTAATGTACACTTAAAAATATGTTCAAGGCATAGATCATGTTAAATATTCTTATCACAAAAACAAGAAAAAATAAATCATAACTTGTTTCTTTTATTTAAACCACAATATATTGATTTGGCATATTGTACTATGGATCCCATGAAATAGGTTCTCACACAATACTAATTAAAAAACACTTAATTTGACTGGATTATTTCTCTACTTACAAATATAAAACATCCAGGTACTATTGTATAGAACAGTACCATATCAGTGGGTCAGATCAAGTTCAGTTTCCACTCAGGTATGGAGTTAAATCATTCGTCATGACTTATGAGAAATAGATAAATTATTATAAAAGGGTTCACTATCATTGGAAAAATATATGATATTTTTATAAAGCCTTACAATAAGTATATTAAAGTCACCACAAACACAAAATATATATATATATAATACTGGACTGGTTCTAGGGCATTTTAACCTTAAAGTCAACTTTTTTTTTTTAATTTCATGAATAAATTCATGATCCCAAACTCATAACATTAAATAAATTTTCAAATGAGAAATAACAGTGAATATTTATTTGAAAATAAAGACAGAATTTAAGCAGGTAGGATTTAATTAACCAAAACTGGAACATAGCCAGACCTCTTTAGCTAACATCTCTGCTCATTAATAGATAACATTATTCCTGCCCTGCTAAACCCAGTGTCAGGGACAGAAAACATCCTTGCTTCCTTTCCTCATTGGTAAACATTCAAAATTAAAATTAAATAGAGTATAAAAATGCAAAATTAAATAGAGTATAAAAATGTGTTCACTATCAAAAAGGTATAGCCACTTTTTCACTATTAAACTGTTATTGCTGGGAAGAATTCATGTAACAGTAATAGCATTATATTTCAAAATATGAAATCAAGTAATTTAATGATCACTGCATACTTGAATGGACTTATGTTTTGTCTAACCCAGTCCTGTCCCTTTCTTTTCTTTTCCAAATTGTGCTCCTTTTTTTTTTTTTTTTTTTTTTTTAGTTTGAGGAACTGCTTCTCTCCTGGTCCTTCAAATAATGTGATATAATGGGAACTGCATCCCTGACCACAGAGATAATCCCTCAATGAATGCACAATCCTACACTAGTTCCCAGGATATATCAAACTGCATACAGAAGAGGAACCTTTTTCTCTCTCATCGGGAATTTGGGAAGCTGCCCCCTTTTCCAATAAAGTTGCTAATTATCTCCATTTTATCAACAAGTAACTGAACTGGATTTAATTTGTCTAAATTTATACAACAGCCAAAACCAATTTGGCTCAGTGGATAGAGCATTGGTCTGTGGACTGAAGGGTCCCAGGTTCGATTCCAGTCAAGGACATGTGCATTGGTTGTGGGCACATCCCCAGTAGGGGGTGTGCAGGAGGCAGCTGGTCGATGTTTCTCTCTCATCGATGTTTCTGGCTCTCTATCCTCTCTGTAAAAAATCAATAAAATATATTTGAAAAATAAGTAAATAAATTTACACAACATCTAAGGTTCTAATTATCTATTCCTATGTGACTAACCACTCCAAAATCAGGTTATTTAAAATAATGATGTTCTATGGGTTCACCTGGCTCTGCTGAGAGGCTCTGTACTGTGTTTGTAAAGATTGTAGCTGGGCCAACAGTCATCTAAAAATTCATCTAGGATGGACAAAAATATTGGCTATTGCACTCTCATGTCTGGTAGCCCAGCTGGAATAGTTGAATCAGCTGAGGCCTTAATGAACTTATCTCTCTAGTTCTCTGTGTGGTTTTCCCTTTGACTAGGTTGAGGCTTCCAGACAGTATGGAAGTCTTAGGATGATTGGATCTGTCAGAGAGTGCCTAGTTTCCCCAAGGAAACATCCGAAGAATTCCTGGTGGAGTCTGCAAGACCTTTATGACTTAGTCTGGGAAATAACTTCTGTTGCATTTCATTGCTCAAAATGTGTGTCTCGGGGCCAGCCCATATTTAGGGGAGGTGCCTACTGAGGACCTGCACCCTGGGAAGCATGCTTCATTTAGAATCTGTCTTTGAAGATTAGGTTCCATAGTAAGTAATGAAGTAATAATTTAAACTCAGTTAATTATCCAGACATCAGGCATTATTATTTAATAGCCATGCTATACTGGCTATCCTTTGAATGTCTTATATATCTTGGCATTCCCAATATCAAATATTTTGTTTGAAACATAACATGAGCTCAGTGGATACTTGCAAATTAAGTAAATGTTGGTCTATACAACCAATTAGTATTTATTTATAACTTATGGGACCTTTATTATGAGATTAATTTAATGACAAAAATTCTGAAGTCATAAAACATCCAAATATCCATTTTATGTGATGAAAAAAATTTTTTTTTGAAATTAATATCTGGGTCTAATTCTTCCTGGGTTTCTCCAAAGTGCACAGTCGAATATTATAGATTTAGCATGTGCTTGATAAATACATAGGATTTTTGAAAGGGTACAAAAGAAAATCTAAATCAAGATCATATAGGAAATAAATCTGGGAAATATTGAATCAGGCTTCTAGGTCATTTTATAGGGAGATTGCTTAGATTGGTGAGAATAGGTTAAACAGCAACAGGTGTTAACATACCAATAGGTAGCTAAACTGTATTTCAAATATATATATACACACCATTTCTACTGTGCATATATGCTTGAAATACAGTTTAGCTACCTGGCTTGCAGCTAGCTCAAGAGATTCGACGAAACATAAAGCACCATGTGTGATATGGCACCTAAATTCTAAAAAACCCATATGGTTTGTGGTTCAACTGGCTAGGAACTTTTCATCTTAAAGTAAACTGGAGGGAATTGTAACTATATTTTTGTCTATAGTCCCCTGAGGATGTGTGTGTGTGTGTGTGTGTGTGTGTGTGTGTGTGTGTGTGTGTTTTAAATACATTTTAGAGATAGAGGAAGAGAGAGAGAGAGAAACATTGATGTGAGAGAGAAACATTGATCAGTTGCCTCCCATAAGCACCACCACTAGGGACCAAGCTGCAACCTAGTATATGCCCTGACCAGGCCTTTGAACCTACCTTTTGTGTATGGGCCAATGCCCCAACCAACCAAGGCACCTTGCCAGGGCTGTGACGATGCTATTGTTTATTCCACAGGTTGACTAATAAAACTACCACCCATCTTAAATAATTATCACTATAAAATGTTTATAGGCATAAGACATGCCTTGAGATATGCCTTGAGGACTTTGTTATGAGAAAAATGTAATAGCATTTAATAAACAAACATAGCAACATTATATTGACTGCCTTCAGCAATAATGAAAAACATTACTGAAAAATTCCCATTTTCCTACTTATTATCTGTATATATAGACTGGAGCTTCTGTCGATGTTCACAGACTAATTTCTACATGAGGGTTTCATGCTGGAAAATACATAAAATCCTGATTTGCTCCTTCTTTCTCTTTACTAACTAAATTTTTCTAACAATTTTAATATTATGTTAGCTGAAAAAGATAATTTTTTTATGTAGGACCTATATAACTTTAGAATAGTGTAAAATAGTTGCCCACCATCTAATAGCACAGACAGCTTAATGAGGAATAAGTGAAGTGCAAAATGTCTTCACACTGATACGTTCCAATCGTGTACAACAATCTGTGAATATTAGGGCTTTCCTCCTGATATTAAAAAACATTTAGTTTATACTTTCAAAATACTAGGAACAGTGCATGGCACATAATTTCCCTTTAATAAATACTGAAAGTTATTATTGTCATTATTATCATATAAATCATTCAAATCATGCCTTTAACAAAGCTTAGAATTTTTTTTTGGTACAGTTCAAATTTTTGTTTTGTTTTTAAATTGAGATATCATTGACATATAACATTGTATTAGTTTCAGGTGTATGACTCAGTGACTTCTATTTGTATTAATTTGTTTTAATATAGGCATATTCATATTATTCATTATACTTTCATTCTTAAAGTACTGTCTTTAAGGTAGCCCTCTGGGTTAGGTTTTAATTAAATACCTGAAGATGATACCTATAAGCTTCCATTTTCCAAAATGTAACAAGTATGGTTTCAATTGTAGTCATTCTTAGTTTGTACTATTGTCTGGAAATGAGCTTTCTATCTATAGCACACTGGCTTGGCATATAAAAAAAATCATAAATAACTTTTGATGGGTCTTTGCAAAATATAACCAATTATTGATTTGAAATCCTGCTTAGCCACAATAGAATACTCTAATCAATTACATTTGGGGGTTTAACCTATAGACAGGACAAAAAGAAGCTGAGTTAATGACTTTTTCAACTGGCAAAATGATATCCCTGGGGGCTAAGTGTAATCCCCAGGCTGTCAGTAATTTTCAGTTTTTGCTGTCTGCTTGCTGCTGGGGGAGCGGACTGCCTACTGCAGAGCCAACAAGCTACTCTAGACCATCACTAATGTTTCCAAAATAAAAGACCAATCCAAACCATTTTTTTCTCCCTACTCCAAATACTACTGATCTTCCTATTTCCATGGTAACCAACTCCTGCTGGCATGATCAAGAAAAAACTGATTTGGGATTTTAATTAATTGCTTAGAAATGGAAATGTAACAGGGACTGGCAGTTCAACTAAGCACATTTTGCAAAGTGAATAAAAATAGAGATTCTGAAATACTTGAAATTGTTTCAGTAGCTGTAGCACATCTTTTGCTAGACACCTTAATTTATTCCATTCTCCAAATAAATCTGCCAAGTGTACTAAGCCATTTTGTCAACACAAATCATTTTTGCAAATACTTTAATCCCCGTTCTAAACACAATGCATTGTACTTTTAAAAATCTAACCCATCGGTGTGAACCCACTGGGTCCCATCTGAAAATACTGTTGAGATATTAGTAGATCATGTTTAAAGGAGCTGTCATCTGCTATGTGTAAAGGAGAGCCCCTATTCTTGTTGCCTGCGTCCTTGAACCTCACCCACCACAGCAGTGGCTCAGACATTTGAAGACAGAAAAGCTTTAAAGTCACCTTTTCGCATAGAGATTAAGAGCATGGACTTTGGAGTCAGAGTCTTGGCTCCTTGACATACTAGCTGGATTACTTAGAGCTAATTTTTTTTTTATTGTTTTGGTGTGTTTGTTTACATTTTTTGTTTGTTTTTGTATCTAGCAGAACCTCAAGTTCCTCATCTGTAAAATGGGTAACCACTTAAAAGGTTATTATGAGGATTATGTACATTAATAAATAGAAAGTTCTAGAAAGATGCCTGGAAGATAATGAATACTTAATAATTATAATTTATTTTTAATATTTACATTGTTTAGTCTATATGTAAATTCCATTTTGAATTTCCTATAATGCTTGGCTCTAAATATTCCCTCTAGAGCAGGGGTGGGGAATATCTGGCCCGAGGACCAGAGAAGGCCCAAGAAATCATTTGGTCTGGCCTTGCCAAGGCATTAGGAGTGAGTTAATTTAATGTTTGACCAAATATAGTCGGCTATTTTTAAGTTGATCATTTTGCATGGCCCTCAAATGATGTTATAAATATCCAAGTGGCCCTTGGCAGAAAAAGTTTCCCCATTTCTGTTCTAGAGACATCTCACACCTAGAATTAATTAAAAACTGTTTTCCATTATAGGATATGGATTGTATTTTCTTTAGAGAAATATTAATTCCTGCTACAAGCTACACAAAACAATTCTATCTAATGCCAAATAAATGATTATTAAATATTTCAAAGTAAAGTTCTCTCCAGTGAAAAGAAGACAAGTGGTGTGATTTCAAGGCATTTCTGGAGTAAGCACCACTCTTGCTTGATTTGCAAGTGTTTTAATTATACAAAGACACCAAATTCTCAGAGGTACAAAGAAAACAATAATAGTAATTAAACAAATATTATTTATCACTGTCAACTGTTAGCATAATTTGACTGAATGCTCTTTTGAATATAAAATTATTATAGCTCATGCATACATATATTAATAGGTTTTTTAATGTATGCGATAAACTTTATTTCCAAGATAATTTAATATGTTTAAAATTATTTGGAAGAACAATTCCAATTGAATACAGCCTTCTCCGCTTTTTGTCAATTTATAAAATGTAATCTCAGGCTATGAGGTGAGAAATAAGGTATCGTAGCTTAGATAAAAAGTAAATTTCTTATTTTCTTCCATGCTAACAATACAGCACTTCGTTTTTGTCCTTCATAAGTACATAGGTTGAGGACATGTACTAGGAAAGTCATGGTAGCCTGGAAATTATATTACTCCTATTAATGACCTTAAGAAAAATATTTTTCCATATATAAGATTAAGAAACTATATTATTGTCTTACACTATTAGTTTTGCCTCCCACCATGAAATGGAAGAAGAGGTGAGAATGGGAAATCTCCATATAATTTTGGCATTGAGGAGAAATAAAACTCTCCCATGTCATTGGAATGATGGGCCTTCTAAACTCAATTACATAAAAACTTACCTATTTAGAAAAGGGTATATGTAGTATATATTCTCCTTTCATGTTACTTTTTTCTTTTTAAAGCTTTATTGTAGAGTAAGGGCCAACCAATAAACTACCAATGTTTAAAGCATACAACTCTACATCCTAACATTTGTATACATCCACAAAACCATCTCCAAAATTAAAATACTGACTATATCCATCACCCACAAGGTTTCCTCCTCACTGATGCCACTTTGTTACCTCTCCTTGCAGTCCCTCCTTCTCATCCCCAGGCAACCACCAATATGCTGTCTGTCATTATAGATTATAGAATTTTCTTTCATGCAATATACTTATTTTTAGATTTTTCCATCTTGTTTTATATATCAACTAGAGGAACAGTGCACAAAATTTGTAATCGGTTCAGTCCCACCTGTGATCAGGGCCATCTTTCCCAGCTGCCTGGGGTGATCAGTGCCTGATGGTTAGGAGAAGAACTGAGAGGTTAGCTGTTCTGGCCCACTCGCTGCGCGCCCCCCCCTCCCCCCCCCGCCCCGTGGGTGGCCACCAGGCAATCGAAGCCTGCCAACCAGAGAAAGAAACCAAGAGGTGGTCAGTGTGCCTCAGGAGACCAATTGGTGGTCAATGGTCATTCTGGTCATTCTGCCATTAGGGTTAATTTGTATATTATATAAGATAGAGGCCTGGTGCACGGGTTGGGGCTGGCTGGCTTGCCCTGAAGGGGGCACCAAATCAGAGTGGGGATCCCCATTAGGGGGAGGGCCAGTCTGGGTAAGGAGCTGCAGGCAGTTTGCAGGTCAGCCACATCCTCGATTGGGGTGGGGATCCTCACTGAGTGGTGGAGCCAGCCCGGGCTTGGGGCTACTTAGGGTTTGCAGGCCAGCCATGCCCCCTATCGTGGTGGGGGTCTCTGCTGGACGGTGGAGCCAGCCTGGGAGAGGGTGCATGGGCAGTTTGCAGGCTGGTCACACTCCTGGCTTTGTAAGGAAGGACATCCAGAATGACTTCCAGAAGACATCTGGTCTGTCCAGTCTAATTAGTATATTACCCTTTTATTAGTATAGATAGTTCATTTCTTTATATTACCAAGTGGCAGTCAACTATATAGATATATCCCAATTCTTTATGCATTCACATGTTGATGGGCATTTGAGTTGTTTCAAATTTGGGTTATTACAAATGAAGCTGTTATAAATATTCATGTACAAATACTTTTAAAGAGATACAAGGTCCTTTCTTTCGGGTAAACACCCTTAATTGGAATCACTGGGCTATATCATAAGTCAGTTTATGTTTTTTTTGTTTGTTTGTTTTTGTTTTTAAATATATTTTATTGATTTTTACCTGAGAGAAAGGGAGAGAGATAAAGAGCTAGAAACATTGATGAGAGAGAAACATCGACCAGCTGCCTCTTGCACACCCCCTACCAGGGATGTGCCTACAACCAAGGTACATGCCCTTGACCAGAATCGAACCTGGGACCTTTCAGTCCACAGACCAACGCTCTACCACTGAGCCAAACCGGCTTCGGCTGTTTATGTTTTTTTTAAAGAAACTGCCGAACTGTTTTTCCGAGGTAGTTGTACCATTTTTAAAAATCTTAACATTTAAAACAATATATTTTGCTTTACAAAGCATTTTTCTAAAGTTTACTGTGTCCAATTTCTAATGTTACTTAGTCTGTCAGGCAACAAAGGAAGATGAAATGTACTTAAATTAACCATGTAATTATGTTTTATAAAAATTCCCAAACAAAAGTTTAATGGAGCACACCCAAATTATTGGGGAATAGATGTTTTAATCTCTTTGAATTAGCCTTTCACCATAATTATGGACCTCATTCTGCATGTTTAGGCACCCTCCAATATGAAATTACACAGAAGCACTGCATGAGTGAATGATGTCAACAAACACAGCAGATCAGAATTGGATTATTAATTTAATATAGTCAATTAATAATACACGAGGTTTAGCAAGTTTTAACTGCAGCGCATTGAGGTCCACTGAGTAAGAGTTTTCATGGACCAATCGGTTATTGTTAGTATCTTGTCTTCTCACTGTTTCACGTCTAAGATCAGAAGGTAGAGAACATAACTCGGGAAAACTTTGAAAGCAGACCAAAAGCACACTATGATAATAGGCATCAATGATAAAAGGTCTACTGAAGTTTGGAAAGACTAAAATCAGACCCTACCACAGGCCCAACCCTTTTGTCAACAGATAGAAAATATGAAATGAAGAACCTCCGAGGTGAATTGGCTTGTAACATGGTGGTAATGAGTCATCTCACTTACAAAACAGGCTTGTTGATTTGTCAGGAGTCCAGCTTAGGTTGTTCGTTTTCATCTTTTTCTTGTTGTTGTTTTTTTGAGTCACTGCCAAAAAGTGAGCAATAATAATAATTAATGTCAAAAGATGTTGCATCTTCAAAACAAGGAGCTACGCTTCAGAAAATGCTTCCCTACCAAAGTGAAGGAAAAGTCTAGAAGATACACCAATATTTTGTATGTGTTTCTACTGCCTATGAAAGAAGCTTATTGAAGGCAAAACAAAATGACACAGAGCCTTTTGATTCCTGAGGTCGAAGAAGACAATCCCTGGAAAGAACAGTCAGTCAATCCTCAACAATACTCTGTGTGGCCCACTCACTACTTAAATCAGTGCAACAGAGTTCTATGGACCAGAGACAAAAGGTACAGATGGCACTCATACTCAGCTCTCTTTTATTCCCTAGAGCTAATGCATGTGAAGGCTTTACCCAATAATGCAATTAAACAAGAAACTAATAGAAAAACTGGACAAGATAATGACAGTATTTTTTTCATATTTTATTTATTTATTTATTTATTTATTTATTTTTAAATAAATTTTTATTGTTCATATTTTTACAAATGTTCCTTCCCCCCCCCCCCCATTGCTCTCCTCCACCAGGTTTCCATCACACCCTCTGCCCTTTCCCCACCCCCCATTGTCCTCATCCATAGGTGCACAGTTTATGTTCAGTCTCTTCCCACATCCCCCTCTCCCCTTTTCCCCAAGAATCGTCAGTTCACTCCCCTTCCATACCTCTGATTCTATTATATTCACCAGTTAATATTGTTCATTTTTTTTTATTTCCTTGGTTTTTAGATTCACTTGTTGATAGTTACATATTTGTTGTTCATAATTTTTATCTTTATTTACTTTCCCTTCTGAAAGAACCCCCTTCAGCAATTCATATAATTCTGGTTTGGTGGTGATGAACTCCTTTAGCTTTTTTTTTTTATTAGTGAAGCTCTTTATCTGGCCTTCGATTCTGAGTGTTAGCTTTGCTGGGAAGATTATCTTTGGCTGTAGGTTCTTACTATTCATCACCTTGAATATTTCTTGCCATTCCCGTCTGGCCTGCATGGTTTCTGTTGAGAAATCAGCTGACAATCCTTTAGATGCTCCTTTATAACTACCTGCTTTGCTCTTGCTGCTTTTAATATTCTCTCTTTGTCTTTTGCTCTTGGAATTTTAATTCTGATTTGTCTTGGTGTGGTCCTCTTTGGATTCCTTTTGTTTGGAGTTCTGTGCGCTTCCTGGACTTGTAAGTCTAATTCTTTCACCAGGTGGGGGAAGTTTTCTGTCATTATTTCTTTCAGTATGTTTTCGATATCTTGCTCTCTCTCATCTTCTGGGACCCCCATAATTCTGATGTTGGTTCGCTTGAAGTTGTCCCAGAGGTTTCTTACATTATCTTCAATTTTCTGGATTCTCTTGTCTTCTTGCTTCTGTGGAGGAGTGTCTTCTGGCTCTTTATGTTCAAAATCTTTGTCTTGATTCTTGCGATCTTCCATTCTGTTTTTAGGACTCTGTACAATATTTTTTTTATTTCAGACAATGTATTCTTTATTTCTTGTTGATCCCTTATCATTTCTCGTTGATTCCTTATTAATTCTAGTTGATCCCTTTTCATATCCTCATAGGTCTTATTGACCTTTTCTACAATAGGAAATTCTTGAAAAACCTTATAAGTGTAGATTTGAACTCTATATCCAGTCGCTTTTTGTCCTTCATTTCTTTCATTTGTGATCTATTTCCTTGTAACATTTTTGCAGCTTCCCTGATGGGGTGGAGTTTCAGGGTGGAGCCTACAGCTTTGGCTTCTGTCAGCCCCGCCCTATGCAGCTCCTGAGTCTCAGGATCCTTCAGTACTAGCTGCAAGCACCTCTGAGAGAAAGGTGCCCTCGATTTTTGCCTGCTACCAAACAGTCTAGGCCTTCCCCCAATGAGCCCGGAACTGGGGTTCAGTTCAGTTGGAAGTGGGATTGGAGGTGGCATTCAGAGCAGTCTGGAGCCCCAGTCTCCTTCCCGCCAGGGCCATCCTGGGGCATAGCCAACCGTCCCTTCTCTGCGTGCAATGTGTGAGCCTCAGGGACCTCCTTTCGCCGCTCCCCTGGGGTTCCGCCTTACAGCCCAGCTCCCTATGAATGAGCCTGGGTCCCCGGGGTCTGGCCTAGAACTGGGGTTCAGAGCAGTTGGAACTGGGGCCCAGCACAGTAGGAGCTTTTATCTCCTTCCCGCTAGGGAACGCCACCCAGGCAATCAGCCACCCCTTCTCTCCGGCTCAATCCTCTCGGCGCGCGCCATGTGTCTCTGTACCTTAGGCTTTTACAGCTCCTCCGCATGTATATATAACAGTAAATTTATTTCAATGTGCATACCACACATAGCAATTCCTACCTCAGTTTTATCACAACGTTTGCCCTTGTCCATTATAATCATGAGGATTAATTATGTATTTTCACTCTGTCTTACCTCTCCTTATATCCTGACCTAACTTTTGGTTACACTCTGCTCTTTGACCTAATAAATCATTGGACTTCTGAACTTTATTTTACCTTTAATGTTTGTTATTTTGAAGGGATTTATATCTATTTGCTGCCATTGTCTTTCACAGGAAGTGTGTGTGTATGTGTGGCATCGGTGTCATGACTGAGGGGAGGAAAGAAAGGAACAAAATGTTTGGATGCTTCCTGCATGCCAGACCCTGTGATAGACTGGACACAATTGTTCAACTGTCTCTCCATCAAATTCTAATAAAAATGCTTTAAAATACAGACGTTTTTTCTTTTTCTTTCTAGACTTACCATTGGACCTGAACCTTCTGCCTAGTACAAAATAATAAGCCTAGATGTAAAACTCAAATATTAAGGGTATTCTTTAGATAAGCCTCCTAAAATCATGCATATTTTACCAAAAAGAGCCTATTTGAAAGAAGAAAATTTTCTTTGCTATGGTTTTTACTTTGTTAATTCCATTTTCTCCCTGAAAGATACATTTTTAAAGTCAAAAGGAGGAACCTTCATTTTAGATGGATTTTATTATACTGTGAAAGAGACTGGCCAGTTCAGAATCAGTTCAGTAGCAAGAGTTTGGGTGGTATGTACTATGGGTTTCTCAGACCTCCATTTGAATTCTTCATTTATCTCATCCGTTTCTACTCTTGACCTTGACTTACCATAAAACAAATGCTTTATGAAGTTGAGGTCAGTGAAGGTGGCTGCTGAGTATACTCTAATTTTCCTTCCACACCATTCCTAAGACTTTTGTCATTCTCTTGCAATGTAACTTTCCAATTCAAGCAAAATATCTTTTATGCTATGGATTACTGACTGTATAATTTAGCATTAATCTTTTAAAGTGGAATAACCTGTGACATTGCTTTGAACTGTCTGTATTATCTAACATTACCTTTTAGTCTTCAAGTTTAAAAAACAACAGTAAAAACTTGGCTCTATCTGGAATTAATAACTAAAAATTCAATATACTCCTACAGGATAGAACTGTATTAGTATTCCTGAGAAAGATGAAACTAATTTAAGAACTTCCCACATATTGAGAACAGTTTGCAGAAATTTACCAGCTGCTTCTTCAAGTAAGATAGTATCTTGTGGTTTCGTGTATGAGCTGAATGCCAATTAAAACATTACCTACCTTGAGGGCATTAATATGAAGCAAAAGAGAAATACTGATGGGAAGGGAAGGTCAAAATAAACTTAGCAAAAGAAAAGTAGTGTCTGATAAAGAATAACCTTCATTATCTTCTAAAATAACCCGACAACTTCCTGAAAATTGTTGTATAAATATGGATGGTGCTAGTTGAGCTTCTGTTCAAGTCTCAAGTATCTGTGATAGTCAATTTCTGAATATAAGCAGTTTTTATATGAAACAAACTGCATCTTTTTTCCTGCTGAGACAATTTGTCCAGGTGTCCATTCCAGGAGGAAAATGACAATTAGAGACTATTGGGTTGACAAGTGTTGAGGGGTTTAGAGTGGATTAGGATGAACTCATGTTCTAGTTGAGTTGTCAGTAGCATAGGCATTCTTAAAACAAAGTAAATGCATCTACATTCAGTCTTTCCTGAAATAATTGTGAATTTATATTATCCATGATAGTTTTGCTTTTTTATGAAGTCCTCCACATCAGCACATGATCTTTTGAAAAATAATCACATATACTTTTAAGCAAGCAGATCTTTGTTGATACACCTGAAAACAGTGGGTGGGCCTTTTTTCTTTCAGGTGAGAAAAAGCAGGCAGAGAAGTGAACACCTCAGATTGCTTCTGTTTCTTTGAGGCTCTTATCCTCAGGGCTTCGTTCTCTTGGCTGGGCATACCTGTTGATCATGCTGCTTAACTATAATTATTCCAGACAGCATTTTGGCTCACAGTGTTGTTTCATAGGCTTCATAAATCATACAAATTATTACCGCAATAGAAAACCATAATTACCCGCAAACCCTGACATGCCAAAATGTGTATTAATTAGATAAGGTAATAAATGCTTTACTGCACATAGGTATAATTATTACCTCAAAAATGACATATATACATATACCATCTTGATATTCTTCAGCAAATGATTTGATATAACAGAATTGTTATTTAATTTGATTAGTTGGTTAATACTTTTGCAAGGTGTTTCCAATATGAAAAATGATGTAGAATTGTTACATTTCAAACTTAATGTTATGATCAAATGAGATCCAAACTATAATTTACAGAGGGATTTTCCACTAGAATAATTTATAAACTTGTATGTTTCTTACTTCTAAATTTAAGTTTACATAGGCAGTCTTAAGAATGATGATTACATCTAAAATTTTGCACATTCTGTTTCTATCCATCTATCTATCTATCTATCATCTATCTATCTAGAACCTTAATATGCAAATAGTCTGAACAGTAGAACAACCAAACAACCGAACAACCAGTCACTGTGATGTGCACTGACCACCAAGGGGCACACGAGGAACATGGCAGGTATTGACAGCAGGTGGCAGTAGAACATGGTGGGCACTGCCACAGCGGGGTGGTGGAGTAGGTGAGTGGGGGTGCCAGACCAAGGCAGGGGTGCTGCTTGCTGTCATTGGATGAGCCTCTGGTGGTTACTGACAATTCTTTGCTTCCATGTGTCATGGTCCAGCAGGGTGCTTGCACCTGCTGCCAACACTGGACCCGCTCGCATTCACTGCCAGCACTGGCACTGGCCCCGATCTCTCAGCACTGTCAGTGGGTACAAGCGATGGTGCAAGCAATGGCCCCAATCACCCCTGAGGGCTTCTCCACCTCCTCCAGCTCCCGAGGGGTATTAGGGCAGCAGCTGCTGCTCACACTCACTGCTGACACCAGCCCCAATCACTGGGCTCTATCAGCAGGTTGGAGTGGGGCCAGCTCCATCAGCACGTGGGAGCAGCGGCAGCAGAGGGAGTAAATCTGCCAGCAGACAGGGGACCAGGGGCCGAGTGGAAGGGTCCAGGCAGGGACATGGAGGATGGGCTGAGACCAATCCCTGTGCCCACTGCAGCTTCATGGCCCACAGTTCCTTTCAAGGTGCACGAATTTGTGCACTGGGCCCCATAAAATCAAATGTATAGGATAATAGGAGGTAAATGAGTATCATTATATTAAAGTCTCTACTATTCCTTAGTTTATTCAACACAATCTATTGCTTTTCAACTCAATTTTTTCAATATATGCAGAAACATGGTTCTAACTTTTAATGTTCTAAATATTGTATATAGTGATATCTCTATTTTATCTCAACCAATATATGTGACACATTACATTGAAATAAATATTTTCAGACTAAAGAACATTAAATTTAATGAAGGCAAGAGGTAAGTCAGTTCAACTATTATTTGATTAAATCTGCTCCCCAAAAAAACATTTATACTGGTGGTTTTCATTTAAAGAGAGGCGTTATTAAGGAAACTTTAATATGAAGAAATGAAATATAAGCTACTCCATATTTTCCTGTTTAGATTTTTATCTCCATGAATCATTTACAAGGGAATTCAAAGACAATTGACTCATCTGTCCTCATTTTACCATTATTGGGAAATTATTAGGGAGTGTCAAATGAAAAAGAAATCATGTGGAAAGTAACAGATTAGCAATTCCACTATAGAGTTTTCTAAAAATAGTAAAATAAGAGATTCTTTCTTGGACACAGTTGAAGCAGTATAGTTGTGCAATAAATTGTATGTATTTTGTCTACCTATTTTTTTATTGTACTTACACATATTTTGCCTTCAATAAATATGTGTTGACATTTATCCTAGAGAAGAGGAATTAATTGGCATTGTACTTTATCTGGATAACAGTGTCAGTATAACATGATAACTTTGAGAAAATACAAATAACTCATAGATGCTACTAATGCAGAATGGGAAATGGTACTATAACATATTATAGAAAGACTGAAGAAAGAACCTTTTAAAGAGGATATTACTGTACCAGTGTTCTCAACATTTCTAATGCTGTGACTCTTTACTACAGTTCCTCATGTTATGGTGACCCCAACCTTATAATCATTTTCATTGCTACTTCATAACTGTAATTTTGCTACTGCTATGAATCATAATGTAAATATCTGTATTTTCCAATAGTCTTAGGTGACCCTGCTAGCTGTTCTTAACCTGTGTATTGCATCCCACAGGTAGAGAACGGCTGCTGTAGAGCCATTGTCTTTTGGCATCAAACATGCTAAGGTTGTGGCACTGAACAATAATGTTTGGAAATATCAGAGTAAGGTTTGATGCTCACTCTTTCAAATATTCTTATTTACTCTCCTAGAAAAATAATTCAGCCAATCAACCACTTGATCCATAGACCCACAGAATTCCCTGTCTTCAAAAAGTGCTGTGGGACAAAATAAAACGGTGAGTTCTCTTATTCTAAAGATGATATCTCATTTTACAGCAGTTAAGCCCACTTGTTCAAGGCATGGCAGGACTTCAACCAATTTATAGACTGAATACAGATTGCCTTTCTTTGTAATGAAAGAAATTACAATTTTCCTAATTTAATGTAATGCACCTTATTTAATACTAGAGGCCTGGTGCACGAAATTCATGCACAGGGTGGGTCCCTCAGCCCTCTCATAACCCAGGACCACTCGGGGGATGTCCAACTGCTGTGGGGATCAGATCTAAACCAGCAGTTGGACATTCCTCTTGCAATCCAGGACGTTGCATGCACCAGTGACCATACTTTTCATACAGGTGATAGGCATCTTGCTGGTGTATGGGCAGCTACATTTTTCACCCTGATTATAACATGATCCTTCTGAGGCAGTAGTGTCATTTTCCCCATCTTATGGATAGAAAAACTGAAGCAGAGAGAAGTTAAATAATTGGCTTTGTCAAACAGTTATAAATGTCAGAATAAAGGCTGACCACAAAATGTGCAAGCCAGAGTCCATGCATGTCATTGATGCATCATCCTGTTTTAAGCCCAGTTTTAATTTTTAAATCTAGAGACTGTTCCCTATATATATGGATGCATGTTCATCCTCATGTAAAATAAACAGGATGTGGACAGCTTGGAGATTCTTCTGATGAATTAGGATTAAGCAGCCACAGATCTCTTTTTCAAATACTGCAGAAGCCACCTTCCTTATTTAACTGTGTGTGATATGTAGCCGTTTATAAGCTATGACATGGTCACTTGCAACCCGGGACCCCTCAGGGGATGTAGCAGTGTGCCAAGTGGCAGGTAGCCAGGGAGGAGCCCAAACCAGAACCAGGTGCTGCACTGCTCATGTCCATCCCAGCCCGCTATGCCTGCTGCTGCACTCTGTAGTGCTGCTGCAGTGTCAGGAGAGCTCCTGACATTGCAGCTGCACTCGCCAGCTGTGAGCCAGGCTTCTGGCTGAGCAGCACTCCTCCTGTGGGAGCACACTGACCACCATGGGGAAGCTTCTGTGTTGAGCGTCTGCCCCCTGGTGGTCAGTGAGCATCATAGTGACTAGACTAGATGACCAGTGGTTCTGTTTGTTCCATCATAAAGGTCATTTAGGCTTTTATATATACGGTATAGATTAGTAATCACCTGTTTTCTCAGGTCCTAATCTCACAACTACCATGTTTCTGCACATTATGTTATACATTTATAGGGTCTGATGAAGAACTCAGAAATAATTATAAAATTCATAGAACTCAAGTCACCTAGCACATCTATATTCAGGAAGTGGTGTAGGTACTGGTCAAAATTTGGGTTTATAATTGAATGGAAACCTTTGTTATATGCTTAATATATAAAACTCAGGAAACTGTAAGAGGCATAATTTAGAAATCTAAAAGATCAATGATTTTTTCTTAATATCAATAGAGATTTTACCATTAAGCACATTAGTTAAGCATCTAATCTGTATCAGATACAATTATAGACAACCAGTAATTAAGACAAATGACAAGAAAAACATTTTCCCAAATGAAATTGCCTATTCAAAACAGGCAATTGCCTACTCAAAACAGGCAAATGTTTGTGTGACTCTACCTCATACTTTAATTATTGAAACAATGTTATGTTTAAATTAAACAAATATTTAACACGACCCTTTTTTGTTCATTATCAATATTGCCCACAACTATAATGCTATTCAGTGTATAGAAAATGATAAATATACAGAAAATTTGTGAATTAATTAAAAATTTAGTTAATAAAATTAAAGTCTTCAGACAATAACGCCTGCCTATAATTCTTTAAAAACTATAATATTCTATTGGGGATGTATTAAAAAAAACACTAATTATTTAAATTTCATCTGATAATTGTTGATATTTTAGTTCTTTATGTTTTATTATGCTAACTCTAAATGATTTTTTCATAATGTAATAATTTCTAATTGCTATAAATGATTCAGGATTTTGATTGTCTAGTTTTTTATTTAGGGGTTAAAGAAAAAGCTACAAGAGATGAACATAAAAAGGAAAAACATAGATTGTCATTTATTTTTATAGTGAGGACTTGTTGGATGCAATTTCAGTAAGCAAGGATTGTGTGGAGAGATTAGATCAGTTACAAATTGCTAAATCTGATGGTTTAGATAAAAATTTTACCAGAGGCTTTAAAAGAAGTAGAACGTGTTTTGGGGAGAAGCAATTGCGTTCTGGAGAGTGCACATAGTATATATTTTTCAAAGCAAATTAAAGGTGAAGAGATTGTGTGACCAGACCTCCAATTAGAATGAAATGATTACATTTTCAGCCAGAACAGGCAAATCATCTACATTCTGTAGTTGGACTTGTTTCTTTATAATCACCTTCTCTTTCTACTTCAGCACATGGCATTAAGAAAAATACTATATATATATATATATATATATATATATATATATATATATATAATACTGATATATATATATATATATATATATATATATATATATGATACTGACTGAAGAGAAATAAAGCATATATTATTCCTAGATGGGTCTGTACAAAGTACTCTGTAAATGGAAAAATAATGGTCACATATATTGATATATTTAATGTGCTTGCTCTTTCTTCTCAAAGTAACTACATGTGATGCTAAATTACTGATAAGCAAAAAATATAACATAGAAAAAGCCTAACATTTTGTTTGATTTTTGTTTTTCTTTTTCATCTTTTCTTTATTAAAATTCTTTATTGTATAGAGAATTTTCCCCCATTGACCTCTCCCCAACCATTCCTACTCCCCAGCACATGCCCTCACCCCACGCCTGTTGTGTCCATTGGTTATGCTTATATGCACGCATATAAGTCCTAAGGTTGATCTCTTACCCATACCCAACCTCCCCTGCCTTCCCTCTGAGGTTTGACGGAATGTTTCCTGTATCTGGATCTATTTTTGCTCATCAGTTTATGTTGTTCATTATATTTCACAAACAAGTGAAATCATATTTCTATCTATAGTTTAGAAACAATCTTTCATCTCAGGAATTAAAACTGTGTTGGAAAAACTGGGATACATTTCTTTGGATCTATCTCTCTGAATCCTTCAAGCACTAAACTGCATTGTGTTTGGTTTATGAATTGTTCAAAATGTCAAAAATAATCACATTTTGATTAGACATTCTCTTATTTATTTCATACTGTGTGTGTGTGTGTGTGTGTGTGTGTGTGTGTGTAGTATTGTCTGAGGAATGGGGAAACAGAAGATCCACTTCTTCCTGAGAGAGGCCAATGTTTCAGAACCATTTAATATAAAATGTCATTAAAGTTGGACAATTTATCCTGAACTCATTAGAATGTCTTGAATCTTCCTGAAAATGAGCTCAACTTTATATCTCACTCTTGAACTTTAGCTTTGGCAGTGAAAGTGCATTTATTGGCATGAAAAGGGCCATTAACCTTTACTTACAGAATGCTTTTTAAAAATGACATTAGTTATGAGGAATACTTTGAAACCTTTCATCTGGCAAACTAAAGGATCAAATGGATCTACTAATTAAAACAACTAATTGAGAATATTAGAGAATTTCAACAATGATTGTAATTCAAGAAATATATTAAGCATATTAAATGCAATAGAAAGAGACTCATCCTTTGTGTGCTTTGGTATCATTTTTTGGCTGAATCCTTTATCATTTTCTGAGTGAATCCCTCAGGCCAATAACTTAGAGCACTAGTTTCCCACTTTTGTTTTGTGATACATGCAGAGACTAACATGTAACTAACACAACACTTAACGTAAACCATCTCTATGCATGTGATCAAATTTAATGATACAGCTGAGATGTAAATATCACAAAATAAAAAGAATGTGAACTCATTTTAGAAAACAATTAAAGGTATTTCAATATATCCCCCCAACTCTTTTTAATTAAGGACAAACGAAGTTAAGTTATATACTCACCCATAGTGCTCAGCACAATATCTATATTTAATTGCAGTGACAATATTGATAGTAAAGACATTAAAACCAACTACATTTTTTCCCCAAGAACTCCTTTTCTACTTCTGCAGTATTTAAAGTCATTAAGAGCTAAAACTTAGTGGGAATGGGAAAATAAACTAAATATGGATGATCTGTTTTATTTTTATTTGAATTATGTAATCTTCATTTATGAGTTTTTTTCTAATGTGAAAAAGAACTACTTAGTCTAAGATGTGATATGATCACCTCAGTTTGGTTTTCCACAGAATTTAATAGAGACTGAAAAAACTTATTTACTTCATCAGCTCTCTGTAGACCATTAGTATTAGCTATGCCAAAGTAGAAAATATATACAACTTTATGTATATGAAATTTGGTGCATGAAATTTGTGCATCGGGGTGGGTGTCCCTCAGCTTGGCCTCTGTACCCTCTTCAATCTGGGAACCCTCAGGGAATGTCCAACAGGGATCGGGCCTAAACCAGCAGTCAGATATCCCTCTCATAATCTGGGACCGCATAATCTCCTAACTACTCACCTACCTGCCTGACTGATTGCCCCTAACCACTCTGTCTGCTGGCCTTCTCGCCCCCAACTGCCCCACCCGCTTGCCAACCTGCTCGCCCCCAATTGCTCTCCCCTTTTGGCCTGATCACCCCTAACTACCTCTGCCTAGGCCCTGCCACAAAGGCTTTTTCTGGAAGACGTGTAGAAGGTCTCCCAGAAGGTCTCCTGGTCTAACTAGGATATTACCCTTTTATGTGTGTGTGTGTGTGTGTGTGTGCTGCCTGTGTTAGAGGAGTGCTTTAATTTCCCATAAATGCTCAAAGAACACTTAGGTAGAAGGGGTTAATAGCAATGAGCCAAGTAAGCATTTTAATGTTCTTTAATGCTTCAATTTCTGATTTCTTTAGGCATACAGAGCTTTCTAATGCTGTGCTGGAACTGTGAGCCATACCAAATAGACATGAGAAACCAGAGCTCAGGTTATCAAGGGAAGTTTGAGACTAATCAAGTTCACTGAGATTGAGTCTGTCTATAGTTATGGTCAAACTGGTTAGGTCTGGAGCTTGAAGGGTGTCAGGGAACCAGGTGAATACAGGCAAACAGGAATAACACCAGGTGATCCAGTTACATACCACAAATGGGCCTTGATATCATATAAGACAATTTGTCTTAGCCATGAAGCTTCTTATATGCTTCCTGCTGAGACAAGAACCAATTGAAAGAACTGTCTGGCAACTGAGTGAAAGAAATCCCCACCGAAAGGCTTAAGGGGGTTAATCAAGCTTGACTAAAAGATATGAATTATATTAATAGGGGAAACTTACAATCTCTCATTCCTTTACATGTTTTACAAAGGATGATCAGAAACAAGTTTATTTCACAAGTTAAATCTGCAGGGCTAAGGAAATGTGTTTCTTTCTTTCTTTCTTTCTTTCTTCTTTCTTTCTTTCTTTCTTTCTTTCTTTCTTTCTTTCTTTCTTTCTTTCTTTCTTTCTTTCTTTCTTTCTTTCTTTCTTTGCAGCATGGCTACTTCTCCCATTAAATTCAAAGAACATTCCAGAATAGCTCTATAGTATTTGGTACCTGTGCTCTGCGTATCTTCTCTGCACGTATATCATGTGCAGACTGTGCTTCTGCTGCCTGCATTCACAGTGAGTTCTCTTAGTGCACAGAGGCTGAGCTGCATTAGTCCCAGGGGGAAGTCACAGTCAGTGTCACTGCTGCAGTCTAAATACCCTTTCCAATCTAGTTGCAAATAGGAAAAGTTGGACTTTTGCAAAATCAGCAGGAGAGAGTCCCACCTAAGGGTGAGGCAAATTGAAATTAAGATTGTGAAAGATATGCCTTGAGCTTCAATCAGAAGAAAATTTAAAGAGGTGTGAATGAGGAAGACTGGAGGCTGGAGGAGGCTGCATTTGTATCAGACTTTTGGCAAGAGCTGTTGCTGTTTCTGAAATCAGGTCATGGGAGTTAGGAGCAGTGTCTAATATGGAATGAAGTTTTGGGATACAATGCCCTTAGAAACTGGAAGAATATTTATAGATGTGATAAGGGTTAATAATTTGATCTGGAGTTATAAATTACTTTTCATCAAAGAGCTCAAATATCTATCAAATCCATGATTTTTTTTCAGTCATACCATCCTTGTGAAGTAAAGGAAGCACCACTATTATTATAACAGTTTTAAAAAATAAATCAAAATCCAAGTAATTTAATAATTTACTCATGCTTACACAGTGAGTCAATGGCTAACCAGTTTGCAGTGTGGTGCTTAGCTATGAAGGAAGGTTCTCAATTCTGAAAAAGCAAAAAGTTCCCAGTGTTAAAATGATGCTTCATTTTATAATCTCTGAATATAATCTATGTGTCCATTTCTCTTTAATGTGAATTCCTTCTCTTAAATTATATGGAAGTATAGCTCTCCACTTGAAAATAACTCCTTAAGAATCTACTTATATTTAATCAATCATTTATTTTTTTTAAAAAAATATGTTGGAGTTAGAAGGTCATCATTGAATGCTAAAACCAGTGGGTTAAATTTTAGTGAGAGAGGGGAGATTTACATAATCTCAAAGTATCTCCTCACAAATAACTACAATAGGGAATATAGTGATGATAAAGTTAAGTAACCTGGTGGAAACCATTTTAATCAAGTGACTAAAATTAAACTCATCACTAATAGAACAAAGCAATATCAGTGAGAAAGCACTGAGAAAGACACCATATCACTTTATGGTATCCCTGACCCAAATCTATCACATAATTTTAACCTTATCCTAAGGCACTATCAGATAAACCCAATCAAGGAACATAATATAAAATTAACGTCCCTTCATTCTTCAAATATGTCCAAGTCAGGAAAGACAAAGGAGTAAGGGACTGTTCTAGATTAAATGAAACTAATATCTCATAAAACTAAATGGAATGTCTGATCCTAGACTGAAGCCTATGAAGAATTTCACTGGGCAATCAAATAATTTGAATTTAGGCTAAATTAGACAATAAATTATATTAATGATAATTTTTAAATTATTATAATTATGCAATGCTTACCTGGTATATTAAAGACTATGCTTCATTTTAGAAAAGCCATCCTAAAGTATATAGGGAATAAAAGGGCATGGTGTTGCCTTTATCTTTCTCTTAAATGGTTCATATAAAAAAGAGATAGAGACCTGGCCAGCATTGCTCAGTGGTTAGACTGTTGGACCATGTACCACATGGTTCTGGGTTTGATTCCTGGTCAGGGGCATGTACCTGTGTTGCAGGTCCCATCCATGCCCCAGTCAGGGCACATGTGGGAGGTAACCAATCAATGTTTATCTCTCACATTTATGCTCTTCTCTCTCTTCTGTCTCTCTCTTCCTCCCTTCTGCCTTTCCACTCTCTCTGAAAAGCAATGGGAAAAATGTACTCAGATGAGGATTAACAGCAAACACACACACACACACACACACACACACACACACACACACAAACACACATACACACACACAGACACACTAAAAAATAGAAGAGAGGGAGAAAGAGGATGCCAGGGGAAAAGAGTAAATAATGGGTCAATCTAGTTATTAATTTCCTGAATATCTCAGGTCTAGGAAATCTTTATAAGACTTGAGACAGTCTACAATAATTACCAACTTCTTGTCACATGTCAGAAACTGTTTTAGTGGATATATTGCCGAGTAAACATACAGAATGACTCTTGGGTTTCAAAACCATTTACCTGAAGGAGATCTTCTAAAGGAGATCCTTAATATGGAGCTCTCCATTTAAACTAAAATATATTGCAGGGAAGAGACCAAAGCTCATTTTTTCTTGAAACCAGTCCCCTTATTTCTCAAGTTCCAAAAGTAAACAAGTCACTGAATCAATAGCACACACAGATGTCTTTACTTTATGGCCAGTTCATCTCTTGACCCAGGCTCTCTTTATCAAGGAAGAGTTCATGTTTTATATTTTCTCCTCCCGCTAAGAAGGATTAGTTTGATTGTTAAAGTTTGTAAGTGCTGTTTGGCCATGGTTCTTATCATGTCTTCAATCTTGAGAGTATGTTATGCCCAAGCAGAGAAAAAGACCCTACAATATACCCCTTATTCTGCTCAACTTTGTACATAATCTGAAGTAATTTATATCAGGGATGATTTCTGGACAATTCAAAAAAGAATTTAAAAAATTCTGCCACAATAAAAGACATATTATAGATTATATTTTCAGTAAAGTTCTAAGATTGCATTGGTCATAAGTGGCCTTTATTCAAAGCCCCAAGCTTAAAACTGCTTCATGAGAACAACAAATATTTATTATAAGTTGACGAGACATAAAGCTTTTGTTAGTTGGTAACAAGTAGGTACATCAACTTGATAGCATTACTTTAACGTTATCAATTCAGTATTATGTAGTCAGTTAAATTAGTCTATACTAATAATAGAAGAATATACAAGTTGCCCAGGATGCCATCACAGTAATGACTGAATAGCAGGCTGCATGGGACGACCAACCTGGCAGGGGGGTATTTGGGGGTGATCAGGCAGGCAGGCAGGCCAGCAGTTAGGAGACAGCAGTCCCGGATTGTGAGAGGTATGTCCCACTGCCAGTTTAGTCCTAATCCCATTGGGCCTAAATCAGCAGTCAGATATCCCCCTAGGGGTCCCAGATTGGAGAGGGTACAGGCTGGGCTGAGGATACACCCCTAACCCTGTGCATGAATTTCATGCACCAGGCATCTAGTTTATATATATGTACAGTTGTATATGTGTATGTGTCATGGCTACACCAAAAGTTAAAAATATAGGGAATTGCACTTGGTGTAATATAAGACGGTATATAATTTTTAAAACTGATTTCTCATACACATTAAAAACAATTATTTTAAGTATAGATAGTTTAGTTAGAATATCTTTATGCCTAATACTTGTAACATTAGCATATGCCTCAAAAGATTTATAATAATTAGTGTCAAAATTATATGCACAGTAATTATCATTATCATTGAACAAATAGTTATCAAGTGTCTCATAAGTATTGTGGACTTTCCTAAATGCAGGGCATATGACAAAAGTTATATGGCCAACCACTCTCATGGGACTTAGAATTCAGTGAAATAATTGCTATCCGTTTTTTTATTCAATAAATATTTTAAAGTAGTTAATATGAGCCAAATATTATTTTAAATATTTATTAAGTTCAAACTTGTAATCTTCATAACAACTCTAGGAGGCATGAGGTATAATTATTTTCAATTTATAGATGCTAAAGTGAAATATGGATAGGTTAATAAACTTCCCAAAGATTATATAACTAGAAGGTAATAGAATGAAAATTTGAATCAGACAGTCCAAATTTCATTCTCTAATCACTGCACAATATTACCTTTTATGGTCATCATCATCTTTATTATCATCATTATTATCATTGTCACCATCACTAGCATTTATTAAAAGCTGTATTCCAAAAGTTGTGCTGAGAACTTTACATATCTTATCTCATTAATGGAGCATGTGGCACAGTACCTTGCATATAAGTATGAGTTCAATATATAGTTGCTTACTGAATTGATGAAAACAAAGTTCCAAAATTTCAGTATGTTGCCTTGATGATGCTGACACACTTTAACCTCACTCTTTTCATTTTAACCTTTTAAGTCATTTACTATATATGCCACATAATATAGCATCTTTTTTATATCATGTCATTCTTTAATTATTAAGTGGTGGTAATGTTACATGACCAGTGTGCACTTAAGTTACTTAAGCATAGTACTTTCAAATATTTAAGGTTGTCTTGCATATCTCTTAAATGTCTTCATTCAGAATTTAATCTACATTAAACAAATACTTATGTAATGATGCAATTCTGGATTCTGAATCATAATGGATTCTTAATTCTTGACATCTTAATTCTTGAATCCTTCCAACATCCTGCTAACCCAAAGGAGTTAACTGCCTCTGTGAAAAAAACACTTGGCTACCAGTGGAATTTTACTCACCTTGACTCACTACTTAGTCAGGCAATCGATCTTACTTGATTTCTGTTTCAGATTCTCATCACAGATAGTTCCTCTTTCCTCTCACTCTTTCCCTCCCTCCCTCCTTCCCTGTTAAAATTATGCTTTTCTTTCTCTCTATTTTTCAATGAGCTGAAGAAAGCCTCCAAGGAGTGATAATCACCCACAGGTTTTATAAAAGCAACTGACTTTAATCCTAAATTTCAGAAATGGGTTGATCCAGTTGTGAATTCCAAAGGAAGACAAGAGGGTTCTAGAGGACAAAAGAGAAAGACTGGGGTAAAAGTAAAAGACAGATGTAGCAGCTTTGCAACCACTCAGTTACATGAGCCAGACAGTGGAGAAAGAAGAAGGAGAAAAATGTTCTACAAACACACCATATTTATCAAGGAAGTAAATAGTATTGTTGAGAGAGTACATACTTCCCTGTCTTGTCTTATTCTCATTGCTGGGGCTATCACCTGATCCATGATATCCATCATTTGGTTTTATATTTCCATAACATTACTCAGACATCAAACTATTTAGGAAAGGACAAGAGAACATTAATGACTCAAGAAAATAAAGTGCAAATGGAGAACAACTTTCTAATAATTGCACTGCCATGTTATCCAATTCCACAGGTAGAAGAGGTAAGAAGTATAAGAGCTGAACTTTCTCTACAGAGATATTATTTAAAAAATGGGGAGGAACTATAACTACTCCTTTAGATTAAATATACAATGTGTATCAACGTCTAGAATTTAAATTGAGTTATTTGACTCTGCAAGGCCGTTGGTATTTACAATGTAAACTAGAGGCCCGATGCATGAAATTCATGCAAAAGTAGGCCTTCCTGGACTTGTGTGCATGTATATGAGCCTAACTAGTGGTCACAGGCAACAGGGGCGTGGGAGCACATGTGGGGAAGGGTTTGGGATAGGAACAGGGGTGGGGACATGAGGACAAATACATGATACCTTAAACAATAAGTAATTTTTTTTTTAAGTAGGCCTTCCTTCCCCCAGCTGTTGGCACTGGCTTCCCTCTGGCACCCAGAACCTGGACTTTCCTCCGGTTGCCGGCACCCAGGAACTGGGCTTCCCTCCAGCCACTGGCAGGCACCAAGAACCCGGGCCTCCCTTTCAGCTAAGACTTTGGCCAGAAGGTTGTCTGGAAGGATGTCTGGTCTAATTAGCATATTGTGTGTTTATTATTATAGATAAGAGTGAAATAGTACTTTGCATTTTACTTTTAATCTTCACAATAAGAATACGAGGTAGGTACTACATTACTCTTATTTTATAGATGAGAAATCTAAAGCACAAAGAGGTAAAATCATTTGTCAAGAAACCAACTAAGATTTTGGCTTCACAGGTGTAAACCATAATTTAGTCAATAAGTTATTGGCAGCAAAGAAACTGAAATCTCAGCAGTTTGACCCCTAATTGTGCTAGTTTAGTGCATACACCTCCTAAAACACACACATTCCAACTATATTTATAATTATCATCAATATATACCATAATTATTTAAAGAGCTTTACTGTACATCATATAGAATAAGTTTGTTCATCATATACCTGATGATTTTGTCAAAAATATATTTCTATTTTGTCCCCTGAAACAAAACTTACTTCTTTTGGAATTATTACTGGTAAGTGTTACATGGAGTTTTGCTAGTTTTACCAGTTCATGGCTATTTTATTCTGTTACATTTAAACAAGCCTGTTTTCATCTACATTAATAAAAAAGAGAAGAAACTAGAAGTACACTGAGATCAGGTCTCTTTGCCTTCAGCATTCCTGTCAATTTGTCATGCAGAAATCACTGGGAAATTCCAGACTGCCACCCTTCTTTAAGGCTGGCAATGAAGTGAGTGAGGAAACCAAAAAGGGAAATTTTTTACGGAAAACAGGGCTTTTGGCAGGCTTTCCTACTCTATAAGTTTTATTTTAGAGCTGAAATAACAAATTCCTATGTGCATAAGAAACAAGTGATATCCAGATGTCAAACCCTCATTGAGTTATTAAAGAACAAATCTAGTGGACCCTTGAACAGCACAAGGTTGGGGGTAGAAAGAGAGTTATCCCCACATATATCTTGTACTTTGCCAGCACTTAACTATTAATAACCTACTGTTCACTGGAAGCCTTACCAATAATATTAACAGTTTATTAACACATACTTTATGTTATATGCATTATATATTGTATCCTTACAATAAAGTAAGCTAGAGAAAAGAAATATATCTAAAAATATAATAAAGTAGAGAAAACACAGTTACCATAGTTATTGGAAAAAAAAATATGCCTATGTATTATAAGTGAACCTGTGCAGTTCAAACCTGTGTTGTTCAAGGGTCAACTATATATCTTTTTAATATATCACCAGAACTTAATTTATTTTTGTGCTCAGCATTATTTGCTAGAAATAATAATTCAGCATATCATATATATTTATTCTGTTATAAAAAATATTGCACCTACTTTTTGTTATATGTTCAAGCTATAATGATGATTATAGTTTTAACATATTAAGACCCTGCCTAGAGGAGCTCATAGTCTTATTGTGGGAGAGGCAGAGGAGTTGGAATGGCAGGAGGGAAGGTACAAGAAAATAAATATCAATAGTCAAATATAATTAAATTAAATTATTAATATAATTAAATTAAATTATATAATTAAATTAAATTTTAAATGCAATTAAATTAAAAGTAAAAAGAGAGAAATTCCAGGATATTACAGAATTAGAGAAATAAACTCTTAACTATTCCAAGAGCCAAGAATTGGAGGATAACATTTAGTTACTAAATAAATTAATTCAAAATTTCATTCATTTTGTATGTGAACATTAATATTTGTGGAATACTTATTTTTAACACTATTTCTTGAATACTATTGGTAATGGTTAAATAAATGTATATTTGCAATATGTTGCTTCAGACTGGAATATGCCACCTTTCAGTCATCTCAGTTGGCTCCTAATCTACAGTTGACTCTGATAACAATCAGAACTGACCACTTTTAGGAAAAAACTTTTGTAAGTACTTGTTGGTGTCGACATGGATTGAAACTCCTTCCATAATAATAGGTAAGTGACTCATACATTATTGGTTGATGGTTGGGTAATAAATCTTATCTATCACATACAAAAGTGATGAAGGGTTTATCACATCAAATCTATCCAGCCTGGCCCCATTAAATATCTGTTTCTTACCACAGGTATGAGAGATAGACCAAGGAGATCAACCACAACTGATGACAAGGAATTGTAATTCACAAGAGATTTTGGCTTACTTCACAGGTATAAACCATAATTTATTCAATAAATTATCTAATCTATATCCAAATTTATTATCTATATCAAGCTTTCTCAAACTTGGCACCATTGATATTTTGGGTTGGATAATTCTTTGTTTTGGGAGAACTACCCTATGTATTGTGAGATATCTTACAGTATCTCTGTCTTTTACTCACTAGATCCCAGTAGCAATATCTCTTACCTGAGGGGTGGCAAACAAAAATGTCTCCAGATGTTGCCAAATATCTCCTGAGGAGTAAATTCCCTGTATGGTTAAGAACCACTGATTTATGTTAAATTGTATAAACTTCTAAGGAAGATATTTTACAGATTAAAACAAACAAACAAAAACAAAAATACGAGAAATTCAACTTACCAACACAGGTACCCAATTATTTTCGTAACACCAATTAAACATCTATATGCTAATGGTACTAAAGAAACAGTTCAAGTCAGACTTTTATGCAGGTTCAAAGATTCCTCCAAATGTTCTTAATAACAAAAGATTTTTGAAGACATAGTTATATAGACACAGAGGCTCCTTGCATCATACTAAAAAAGAACAGGCTATGGATCTGTGAAAGTAGTAGCATAAAAAAATCAGCACCTTCAGTCTACAGGCTGATGCTCTATCCACTAAGCCAAACCATTTTCGCCATGAGAAGACTTCTTAGAAGAGACATGACTTGAGTTACCTATTGAATAATTAAAAGACTTAGGTAGGAAGAAATCTCAGAAAAAGTGATTGGAAAATAAAGGGACAGTGAAGTGAGAAAATTCAAGGGGAATTTTGGAAGAATAGGTAAAAGTGTAGGATAGAGGGTTAATATACAAGATTGTAACAAATTAGATTGAAAAGGCCTATTGTGTTACACTGCAGAGTGCCAAATGGCAAACTAAAGATTTTTCATGTTATTTTTTAGGAACTAGAACTCTATGAAAGATTTTTTTGAGAACAGTATAACACAATGAACATAGCCTTTCTGATTAAATGACAACTGTTTTTGGAGAATCTATTAGAGCGGGGCACAAAGAAGATATAAAAACCAGAATAATCGAATATAAACCAGAAATAATAGTTTTAACTTAGGTAACAGCAAATAAACTATGGTCATGAAAAATGTCTGTATAATTACATGAATTAAAGCACCATAAATTCATTTCAGCAGTTAGAATCACATCGGTTCTGATTCAGTTCCAATAGAACTGATTATGGTCACAGAATCATGAAGCTACCCCCATAATGAGATTAATAATAGCAGTCATGCAACCAGGTAAGCTTCTCCTTTCCTTTTAGTTAGCTGTCTTGATGTTGCCACCCCCCCTTCTTTTTTTTTCTTTGTACTTTCATAGTTTGTCCTGAAGTATTCTATATCTTGACGTGCATTGGAAGAGCTCTTAAAAATAATCTAGATGTTATAAATCTAACTATTCTCTAGGAAGCATGACTATTAAAATGATTATCTATACAAGGAACTGGGAAGTGATAGGTTGAGATTGTTAACTGATTCTACTTCTATAAGTGAATGGTACCTTAAATCAGCCTGAAGGAACAAAATAATGTTCTCCACACTCTATATTGCTTGTTCACATTTTTTTTGTTATTATTTCTCTTCTTCCTCTCTCTATCAAGTTTATGTTTAGCTCTGCCCAACCTTGATTCTTCTATCTTAGGATGGGTAGGGAAAATAGATGAAAATCAGGAAGTGAGCATTGAAACATCTATATCAGTGTTTTTCAACCTTTTTTGGGCAAAGGCACACTTGTTTCATGAAAAAAATCACAAGGCACACCACCATTAGAAAATGTTAAAAAATTTAACTCTGTGCCTATATTGACTATATATAAAGTAATTCTCTTGAATAGGAATCAAATAAACACAAAGAAAGTATTTTATAATTACTTTATTATGAGATATTAAGTAAACAAAATAGTGAAAAATTATAAAATTCTTGTCTTGTCTGCACCTACGTCACACCAGGCAACATCTCGCGGCACACTAGTGTGCCGCGGAACAGCGGTTGAAAAACGCTGATCTATATAACTCTGATGAGGAGAGATGTATAATAGGTAATATGGGAACCTGACTTATATTTTCCCGCATATGCTAGATCTTCAGAGATGATAGTTGAGAGTGAATTTTCCAAATTTACAGATATTACAATCAAAAGCAAGATACAGATGATGGTAATATTAGCAATTTCTGGAATAACTTTCTACATATACTGAATTCGAGAAGACCCACATAGTTTAGCAGCTCAGGAAAATCCCCCAGGCCACCCAAGTAAATGTCCCATCTGCTTACTGGTGCCTGAAATTACATAGTAAGAGTTTCATTTCTTAGCCCAAAGCATTTGATTTCTGTTTAAGTACAAATCTCCTGAGCATGACAATACTCAAAGTTCTGCTATATCCCAGAAAAAATTATTTCAAATACTTTTTTAAAGCAGATTTGAGCAAGGTGAGATTATGAGTCTACTGGATCCTAAAAAGGGGTGGAGCAGTACAACTTTAAGGGATAAAGTCAGGGTAAGGATGAGAAAAGGAAATTTAAAAAAAAAAAAAGAATGCAAAATACAACAAAGGGCATGTGAAAATACTTTAGTATCTTTCCTAGATCCAGTAGTTGATATTACTTCTTGATAATATGCTACTTTTACTAATTTCTGTCTTCAGTATTAAGATGTTAGAGGACTCAGACAATGTCTGTCCTTGTAAATGTATAATCAGCATAGTCCTAGAAATCATGTTCAAATTCTCCATCAACCTTTGAGTTTGTTAAAAACACTTTCTCTTAAGAAAGATTTCTAATCTCTTTTAGGTTGAAATCAATGATAAAATATCTATAAGACACTAAACAAGTCTAGCAAGGTGTTTTTTAAATAGTAATTTTTCTGCCTTAATTTTACATTTTGCTGCTTCCCTAAACTGACAAAACAAAACAAAACAAAAAACCCACATTTATAAAAACTGAATTAAAGGAAATGCTTTTTTAAGTGAGAAAAGTTATGGTCATAATCATCTATTTGTTCAACTGGGCTTGTATATTTCAGATTTTCTTAAAAATATTAAAATCAATATGTTTATTTATTTGGATATAGTTCAGGAAAATTATGAGAATTAATTGAGGAAACAAAAGCAACAGTTTACTTTATATATTCATATTCTAGCCAAATTCTCACCAAATGTCTCAAAAATTTTTAATTATTTTTTAAATGAAAATTTACTGTGATGTCTTTATGCACACAAAAAGTGACCGATTCAGGCAGGAGTTGGTATTCTGTCATGTCAACTTCAACAACTTAAGTTTATATTGTATCTCAAGGAATCTAAGTTCCGAAGATTTGGAGAACCTCCAGTTTATTTCCTGTATTTAAATGAGATGAAAACTGAGCCAGAAAGGTTGAGTGATGTACCCAAAAAATCCCAATAAAGCAAGCCCTTGATGTGGCTTCTGAATTCCCTACACAGCAAATATTTCACCACAGCATTCTGCCCTGCTGAAAATGGTAAGTATACTTAAGATTGTAGGTTTGGGTGAGTTTCAAAACATCCACATATTTTATACTGTTATGAAACTCAGAGAGAAACTAGTGGAAATTCTTATGTGGAACAATCCAGAACAAAGAATGAATTTTCCAAGTTGTATTAATTGCTCGGGAAATTGAGGTACAAAGAGGTCAAGTAGCCCAATGTCATTACACTAGTCGATAGTTAAGTTGGAACTAGTGCCATAAACTTCAATTTAATCAACTCTGAAGTGTGACCTCTTTATATGCAAAACATGCAGAGAAGAATTTATAATATAGAGATGGAAGATTGGTAAAGGATCAGAGTTCTGATAACAGAAAACCTTGGCTGATGTTTATAGGTAAAGAAATCCCGTGAAGAAGTGAGTCGCCTTAATTAAAAATGTCCTCTAAGTTAATGAAATCATGGGAAAGGTTTCAATGGATAGCTCCAATGGAATCCTTCTTTATCCAAGATACATCAGGTTGTAGGGGAGGAAAAAATATATATATTTTAATCCTTCTAGGTTCTTGGATGAGACTCCCTTTAATAAAAATAGATTAATAAAAAAATAAACAAATGTTTAATAACATGTATGTCTTCTGAATATGTATCAGAGATACCAGGAAAACTGAGTAACTCCCCAAAATGGCCCAACCCAACCTACCACCTTAAATATCATCTCCAGCTAAAGACAAAAAAAAGATATTGGGGTTGGGGGGGTCGGTTATGGGAGGTTATTAGAAAAAGCAGAGTAAACAAGGATAATATTGTTATGATAATATCAAATTTTGCCTTCTCTATTGGTGAGTTTTGGAGATTTAGTCATCCATCTCATCCTGGTACAGAGGGGGACACCTTTATAAAGAGAGTTTGAGTTTTCCCTTATAAGTGAAAGTGTCTCTTGCCAAATAGTACCTTTTACTTGGTTTTCATAACTTTTCTAATTTCTGCCATTTCTTAAAAATAATCAGCCTAAAATTAATCTTTATGCCAAAGAGTCATATTTTGGGAATGGCAAATTCTGCTCCCCTTCAGAGTATAAAGATGGTAAAGCTCAGTAAGAAGGACACTCATAAAGTGTACTGCTAGTGAAGAGAATTATTAAGAGTAAAGATGAAGTCCTCCTTTAAAATCCACCCTCCAAATGGCCCTGCTGGCAGAATACTGAAAGTAATAAACAAGTTGAAATAAATCTAATATGATAATCTCTGAGTTTGGATAGCACAATAGTGAATTTAGGCCCTAATATTTCAATAATACTATTAATGATAGCGTATTGAAAGTGATGCAGAAAATTGCAAGAAGAATGTGTATTAAACAAAATTCTTAATCCAGGGCTTTAGAATTTAAATTTATTTGCTTTCCCATTCTATAAAATAAGTAGAGAACATTTTAACTAGTAAAAATGTGGAATTGATAAACTTATAAATACTTGTTTTTTAGTGTATTTACTTAGAAGAGAGTGCAAATGCAAAATTATTGGTATTAAAGGAAATGATATCTGTGTTAGTCCAGATACTTACTTGTGAAAAGGAAACCTCCGGGTTTTTTTTTTGTTTGTTTGTTTGTTTGTTTGTTTTGTTCTATATTCTTTCTAGTTCAGAAGTTAACAACACACCAAATGCTAATTTCCACAACAGGTCCTTGAACTATGTGAATGCTATAAACCAGTAAATTTGTTCTCAGAACCAGTTCTAAATTGAATTGGTTGGAAGCACTGATGTGACATATTCAAATATGAAACTGAATCCAAAAATATTACAACAATCACAGATTCAACTGACCATTTTTTGATGACTTTATACTTCTCCTCGGAACTTGTCACCAGCTATGACTCTAGTACATAAAGATAAGACTCAATAATTAGCTATCTGATATAAACTCTATCAATTGCCTTGAAATTTTATTATTAAACTGGTGCACAGATTCATGCACCAGTGGGGTCCCTTGGCCTGGCCTGCTTGGATCAGGCGAGACCAGCTCTCCAACATTCCCTGAGGAGTCCCATATGGCAAGAGGGCACAGGCCAGGCTGAGGGGCGCCATCAGAGCATGAATTTGTGCACTGGGCCTCTGACATCCCCAGATGGGTCCACGGTGCTGGTGAAGCAGAATCAAGGCCAACAGTGCCCCAGCAGCAACCTAACCCATGGCCGATTCTGTGACGGATCAGGCTCCCCCTCTACTGGTTAGAGCGTCTTCTCCCTGGTGGTCATTGCATGTCATAGCTACCGGGCTAATGGTTGAATAGTTGGATGGTGGCTTAGGCTTTTATATATATAGATAATGTGGACAAGAACTGAGAATGACCATGGCATTCAATCAACATATCTGATACCTACTTACATTTCCAACTAAATTCTTCCCCTCTCTGTCATATACCCTCTACTTTAGTCATTCTATAAGCATCATACTATATGTTCCAGGTATGCCTTTCTTTCTCTATTTTCTCTTCTATGCCTTTGTACCTATCATTAAGTCTGCTTAGCTAGGGCACCCTTTCTTTCCCTCTATTTTATAAATTCCTACTAGTCTTTGAAAATGTTCCAAGACATCTTCTCAGGTAAAACTTCTTTGAGCTTTCAGTATAGAATTTTATATTTTATCACAATTCTATCATACTACCAATCATCACATGTGGTAACTACATATTAATTTGACTGTAAATTACTAAGGTAAGAATGGGGCTCATTTAAATATCTTTTCATGAATTAATAAACGATGGCAGAAAGCCAATTTTTAATTTAAAGTATCATAATAAACTCTAAAAGAAATTGTCGGATTAAAATATGCATCTTCCATAGGACTGTGAATCCTTGGAGGATACACACCAAGCACAATACTGAGAATATAGAATGTACAAATACTCAATCAATGAATGTAATCACATATTTTATTAGTTATTAGAGCCCAGTGCACAAAATTCATGCACGGGTGCTGTCCCTAGGCCTGGCCAGTGATCAACACGTGATCATCTGGCATGAAAGGGCAGGTGGCAGCTGACCTCTGAGCAATGGGAAGCACCGGGGCCCCTGGACCCCTGTGCACACCCTTCAGTGGCTCATAGAGCATCGATCTATGAACTAGGAGGTCATGGTTTGATTCCCAGTCCGAGCACATGCCTGGGTTACAGGTTCAATCCCCAGTGTGGGGTGTCAGGAGGCAGCCAATCGATGATTCTTTCTCATCATTGATAGTTTTATTTCTCTCTTCCTCTCCCTTCTTCTCTGAAATCAATAAAAATATATTTTTTTAAAAAAGCTATCTTGAAATAAACTTAACCAAGGAGGTAAAAGACCTTTACTCAGAAAACTACAGGGCAGCAAAGAAAGAAATAAAGGAAAATACAAACAAATGGAATTATATACTGTGTTCATGGGTTAGAAAAATTAACATCATTAAAATGTCCAAAGCAATCTATGGATTCAGTTCAATACCTATTGAAATAACAATGGCATTTCATAGACCTAGCACAAATACTCCAAAAAATTTTATGGAATCAAAAAAGACCTCAAATAGCCACAGCAATCTTAAGGGGTAAAAAAAAGAAGAAGAAAAAAGTAGGAAGGATCACAATATCATATATTAAATTATATTACAAAGCCATTTAATCAAAATAGGTACTGGCACAAGAACAGCCATACAGATTTATAGAACAGAACTGAGACCCCAGAAATTGACCCAAACCATTTACACTCAATTAATAGTTAACAAAGGAAGCAAGAGCATTCAATGAAGTCAAGATAGTCTCTTCAATAAATGGTGTTGGGAAAATTGGACAGGTAGATGCACAAAAATGAAACTAGACAACCAACTTATACCACACAAAAGAATAAACTCACACTAGCTGGTTTGACTTAGTGGATATGGTGTTGGCCTGTGGACTGAAAAGTCTTGAGTTTGATTCCAATTAAGGGCACAAGCTTGGGTTGTGGACTCGATCCTCCCTAAGGATGTGCAGGAGGCAGCTGATCAATTATTCTCATAATTGATGTTTATATCTCACCCTCTCTTTCCCTTCCTCTCTAAATCCAATAAAAAAAAATATTTTCCCAAAAAGATTAAACTCAAAATGGATCAAAGACTAAAATGTAGGCCATGAAACCATAAAAATCCTAGAAGAAGCTATAGGCAGCAAAATTTCCAACATCTCTTGTAGCAATATGTTTGTCAATACATCTTGTAGGGCAAGGAAAACAAAGGGGGGAAAAATAACAAATGGGACTATGTTAAAAATAAAAGCTTCTGCAAAGCAAAAGCAGACATAAAAAAAAAAATGAAAAGAGCTGAAACCAGTTTGGCTCAGTGGTAGAGCGTCGGTCTGCCGACTAAAAGGTCCCAGGTTTGATACCGGTCAAGGGCATGTACCTTGGCTGCGGGCACATCCCCGGTAGGGGGTGTGCAAGAGGCAGCTAATCGATGTTTCTAGCTCTCTATCTCTCTCCCTTCCTCTCTGTAAAAAATCAATAAAATATATTTTTTAAACAAATGAAAAGAGACCCCACCATATGAGAGAACATATTTGCCAATAATTAGGGGTTTGTTTTCAAAAATATATAAAGAGCTTATACAATTTAACAAAAGACAAACAACACAATTTAAAAATAAGCAAAGGACCTAGCCCTAGCTGGGTTAGCTCAGTGGATAGAGCATCGATCTGTGAACTAAAAGGTCCCAGGTTCAATTCCGGTCAAAGGCAGCCTTGATACCCAGTAGGGGCCATGCAATAAGCAGTTGATCAATAATTCTCTCTCATCATTGATTTTCTATCTCTCTCTGACTCACCCTTCTTCTCTAAAATCAATAAAAAAAATATTTTTTAAATGAATGAATGAATAAATAAATAAAAATGGTCAAAAGACCTAACTATATATTTTCTAAAGAAGTCATACAGATGGCCAATGCACATATGAAAAAATGCTTGAAGTCACTGATTATCAGAGAGATGCAAATTAAAATGACAGTGAGGTATCACCCACCTGCCAAAATGGCTAGCATCAACAAATCAACAAATGACAAGTGCTGGGAGGATGTGGAGAAAGGGGAACCATAATACACTGCTGGTGGGAACTCAGACTGATGCAACCATTGTGGAAAACTGTATGAAGTTTCTTTAAAAAATTAAAAACGGAACTGCTATTAGACCCAGTTATCACACTTCTAGGAATATAGCCTAAGAATCTAGAAACACCAATCAGAAAGGATATATGCCTCCCTGAGTTCATAGCAGCATTATTTTCAATAGCTAAGATCTGAAAACAGACCAAATGTCCATAAATAAATGAGTGGATAAAAAAGCTGTTGTACTGTTACACCAAGGAATACTATGTAGCTTACCCTTTGAGACAGCATGGAGGGACCTGGAGAGTATTATGTTAAGTGAAATAAAGTAGTCAGAGAAAGAAAAGTATCACATGAAATCACTTATCTGTGAAATTGAATGAACAAAATAAACTAACAGACAGAATATATCCAGAAACATGGAAGCTCTCAACAGATTGATGAATCTCAGAGCAGAAGGGGAAAAAATTAACTAAAGAACTTATATGCATATCTGTATAACCCAGGGACACAGATAATAGTGCAGTGAAGGTCTATGGAGAGGGTGGGAGTGGTGGAGGTTATCAACGAAGGAAACTGTAACACTTTCAACAATAAAGATAAATTTGAAATAAAATAATTTATTGAATTAGAGATTCAATACTACTAAGTACTCTTAAGTAGAATTAGGAAACTTTGCATCAAGCTATTTCCTATGCAATTATTGAATACATTCATCCATTTTTTTTTTTTTTTACAAAATGTCACCGTGTGTTCAATGTACTGTACTAAGCTATATAGGAATAAAATTGTGAATAAGACATAGTGTTGTTTAACATGGAGTTTACATGTCAAAATAACCTAAAGAAAAGTGAGCATACCTTTAAAATGTAGTGGATAGCTATAGAAATAAATGGATATGTTTACCTAAACCAGGGAATGCTGCCACTTCTAATATTTAAGCAATGGTCTATCACTGAGTAGAAGTTAGACAAGAAGGGAGAGAGGAAAACTAGTTACAGAATTTCTTTAGTAATTTGGGTGAGATATGAATGACTGGGTTTTTTATACATTTAGGAGGTAGAATGAGCAGAATTAGATAACTGTGTAAATGAGGGAAATAAAGGTACAAGAATGATACCTAGATTTCTGACTCAGTAACCAGTAGTGTTAGTCACTAAAATGGAAAAAATAAATTAGAAAACCAGGCCTTGTACTTACCAGGGAAGGGAGTTAATGAATTCAGTTTTGCATATATTATTCTACATACCTGTGGAACAGCTGAGTGGAAATAGCCAATGTTCAGCTAGATACATGAATCTTAAAGGTTTTAGCTGGCAGTCACTAATTTATGGCTGGGAGGGGGGGGGGAATAAAGCTAGAAAAGTGAAAGTGATCTCCTAGGAAGAATATATAGAACAAGAGGGGAAAATGTCCTAAGATACAATCTAAAAAATATTCACTTAACAGAGGAATAGAGCCCCTTACAGAATTCAGAGAGATAACAATGGAATGGGTAGATTATGGTGTAAAGACAAACAAAAAAATAGTTTTATTTTAAGAAGAAATGTCATTTGAGAGGTAAGTGTCATTGGTTCTAGCAACAGGATGAGGGTGGATGAGGGTGGATGTTGGTTAAAATTAATAGATCAGAATCACTGCAGGAAAATACATCTTACCACAAGGAGATGAAAATCTACTGGGAAGTAAAGACTTACTATAAAGCCATTCAAATAATTTTTAAATGGAGAGGCACTAATGTAATTAACATTAATATCTTAGTAAGGGAAATCCTTTTTAATCATATATGTGGGCGACAATATAACCCTGTAGCAAAAGCACTGGGTTTGATTTCAATCTCAGCTCTTCATGTACTAGCCAGCTGTGTTACTTTGGCTCATTGTTATCTGAGAGCTTCCGTTTTCCCATTTATAAAATAGGCATAATAATATAAGCCATGCATGGATATTGGGGAAAATGAATTTAAAAGCCCTCGACATAATGCCTTTGAAACTGGGCCCTGAAGAATGTGGATGAGTGTAAATTATTAAAGTAAATGTGTCTCAGACAGCAGCCTTAGTAAATGGAGTAAAAAAAGCAGACAGAAATTAGTATTATAAGTTGTTTGGGAGATAGGAGACATACTTGGTAAGCAGAAATTCTTAAGGACGAAGACTGGGTGACTCTTGACTACTGGAATGAAGATTTTATATTTTATATAGAAAGAAAGTGAACACATTAAGAGAGTGACTAAATACAGGCTTATAAAGGCTAAATACTCTTTCCCACATGTTGTAAATCTCTTTGAAGCCACAAAATGTGAAGAATTTAGCAATAAAACCTTCGTCTTGATCATCATCATCATTGCTGTCAATATTACCACAACTAATATTTCTTGAATGCTTTCCTTGTACCAAGCAAAGAGCAAAGCATTTCCATGAATTATTTTATGCAATCCTCATCACAATCCATTGAAGCATGTATTCTTAATATCCTCATTTGAAAGATAAGGAAATGGAAGCTTAGAGCATGTATTTCAATCAAAGGCATATCAGTTAGGAGACCCAGAATGATGGAAGTGTCATACTGGGTCTCCTGCTGCTCAAAGCAGGGGTATTCAAATAATAGTGAGTTAAAAAACCTATTATGCAAATCATATTCCCAATTCTACCAATATTTCTAAAATCAAAATTACTTTATCCATGGGCAATCTGAAACCAAAAGTAAATAAATAAATAAATAAATAAATAAACACACCCAGGCGGGGAATTATAAAAGAATTAGTAGGGAGCCAAGGCATGGCTGCTGACTCTTTTCTTCTGAGTGTTTTTCTTAAAACACAGATCTTTTTACTGCCCAGTAATGGAGCGTGAAGATACATATTTTGGTTTAGAGTCTACAGGGAGTTTTAATAAAGACTTGGCATGTATGAATTAGGAAATGTTATAGTTTATCTGATCTTTGTAAGCACAGTGGAAATTCTATCTCTCTCTTTTTATTTAACCCAACATAGAACAATTCTTTTTTATGCTTTAATTTTTTTTTTATTTACACGTGACATTCAATATTATATTAGTTTCAGGTGTAGGACCCAGTTATTAAACATTATATAACTTACTAAGTAATCATCCCAATAAATCTTGTACCCCATCTGGCAGTATACATAGTTATTAAAATATTATTGACTATATTTCCTATGCTATATTTGACATCCCCATTGTCAATCTGAATTACCAATTTGCACTCCTTAATTCCTTCATCTTTCTCACCCGTCCTTTGACCTTCCTCTCACCTAGTAACCTTCTGTGTCTATGAGTCTGTTTTTTTTCTCTCTCTTTATTAAATGTATTGGGTTGACATTGGTTAATAGTTACATGTAGATTTCTATGATACATGCACTGCATATTGATTGCATTTTTATGCCCACCGCCAACAAATCATCTTCCATTACCATATATTTTGCCCCCTTCACATTTCAGTAACCCCCATGAGTCTGTTTCTGTTCCACTTATTTGTTTATTATGTTTTTTTAGATTCAATTGTCTACAGATATGTATTTCCATTTATCTTTTTCCTTTTTAAAATATATTTTATTGATTGTTTTACGTAGAGGAAGGGAAAGGGATAGAAGTTAGAAACATCAATGAGAGAAAAACATTGATCACTGCCTTCTACACACCCCCTACTGGGGAAGTGCCCATAACCAATGTACATGCCCTTGACCGGAATTGAACCTGGAACCTTTCAGTCCACAGATTGAAGCTCTATCCACTGAGCCAAACCAGTTTCAGCTATCTTTTTTCATTTGTTACATTTATTTTTGTTTCTTTTTATTGAATTTATTGGGATAACAATGGTTAATAAAATTATATACGTTTCTGGTGTACAGTTCCATAATGCATTATCTATAGATAGTATTGTATGTTCACCACACCAATGCAAGCCTCCTTTCATCACTATTTATCCCCCCAAGCCTTCTTCTACCTCTCCTCACCCCCTTCCCCTCTAATCACCATGTGTTGTCTGTGTATATGAGGTTATTTATTTATTTAATTTTACTCCTTCATCTTTTTCACTCAACCCTGGAACACCCCTCCCCTCTGACAGCTATCAGTCTGTTCTATGTCTCTATAAGTCTGTTTCTATCTGTTTGTTAGTAATTTTGTTCATCAGAGTCCAAACATGAGTGAAATTTTACGGTACTTGTCATTCTCTGACTGGCTTACTTCACTTAGCATAATGCCCTCCAGGTCCAGCCATGCTGTCACAAAGGGTAATATTTTCCTCTTTTTTACGGCTGAGTAATGTTGCATTGTGTAAATGTACGCCAGGTTTTTTTATCCAGTCATCTACTAATGCAGTGGTCAGCAAACCTCAGCTCATGAGCCACATGTGACTCTTTGGCCTCTTGAGTGTGGCTCTTCCACAAAATACCACATGCGATTGAAGCTTCATGGCCCATGTGCAGAACTTGGTTTTCGGCTCTCAAAAGAAATTTCAATGGTTGTACTGTTGATATTTGTCTCTGTTGACTAATGAGTTTGCCGACCACTGTACCAATGGGCTCTTGAGCTGCTTTCAAATCTTGGCTATTGTAAATAATGTTGCAATGAAACCAGGGGTGCATATATTCTTTCAAATTAGTGTTTCGAATTTTTTTCAGATATCTTATATAATAAAAGGTAATATGCAAATTGGCCCTAATGGCAAAACAACCAGAATGACATCTGGAGCAGTCACTATGAGGCGCACTGACCACCTCTAGGTCCCTTCCCCCAGCTGTCAGGCACTGATCACCTGATGGTGAACGGGAACCTGGGGTAGGTGGTGGTGGGGGGGGGGGGTGGGCAGGGTAGGCTGAGGGCAGCTGGAAAAGATGGTCCTGATTGCAGGCTAGGCCTAGGAACCATATGTGTGCGGGCCTTTAGTATTTCCATAAGTGGAATTGCTCGGTCAAAAGTCAGTTCCATTTTTACGTTTTTGAGGTAATTCCATACTGCTGTCCACAGTGGTTGCATCAATATGCATTCCCACTAATAGTTCACAAGAGTTCCATTGTCTCCACACTTCATCAGCACTTGTTGTTTATTGATTTACTGATGATAGCCATTTTTATAGGTGTGAGGTAATGTCCTCTTTGGAAAAGTGTCTATTCAGGCCCATTACCCATTTTTTAATTGAGTTATTTATTTGTTTGGTTTTTTATTTTGGTGCTGAGTTTTATAAGTTCTTTATATGTTTTGGATATTAACCCCATACCATATGTATAACTGGAAAACATATTCTCTTGTTCAGTGCATTGTCTTTTATTTTGTTGATCGTTTCTTTGTTGTGAAAAAAAATTTTTTTTTGTTTGATATAGTCACATTTGTTTATATTTTCCTTTGTTTCTCTTGTCCAAAGAGATAAATCAGAAGAAAAAAAAAAACTGCAAGGATAAATTTTTGATATTTTATTGCATACATTTTCTTCTAGAATGTTTGTGGTTTTGAGTCTAATATTTAAGTCTCTTGTCCATATTGAGTTTATTCTTTTATATGTTTTAAGAAGGTGATCTATTTACATTTTTTTGCATGTGTCTGCAATGTTCCCAGCACGATTTAATGAACAAACGACTTTTACCTTACTGTATGTTTTCACATCTTTTGTCAAATACTAATTTAGTGTAATGGCGTGGGTTGATTTCTGGGTCCTCTGTTCTGTTCCATTGATCTGTATGCCTGTTCTTGTGCCAGTATCAGGATACTTTGATTAAAGTGGCTTTGTAGTATAACTTGAGATCTGGTATTGTGATCCCTCCAACTTTGTTCTTCTTTCTCAAAAGTTCTGCAGCTATTATGAGTCTATTTGTGGACATTTTAATCATGTCAATTTTAGCAATCTATGGACATGGCATATTCTTACATTTGTTTATACCCTCCTCTCTCTCTCTCTCTCTCTCTCTCTCTCTCTCTCTCTCTCTCTCTCTCTCTCTTCTCTCTCTCTCTCTCTCTCTCTCTCTCTTTCTCTCTCTCTCTCATTCTCTCTCTCTCTCTCTCTCTTTCTCTCTCTCTCTCTCTCTCTTTAATTATCCCATAGTTTTCCAAACACAAGCCTTTTACTTCCTTGGTTGAGTTTATTTCTAAGTATTTTAATATTTTTTGTTGCAATCGTAAATGGAAGTTTATTTAGTTTCTCTCTCTGAGAATTCATTATTGGTATATAAAAATCCCATCGATTTTTGGGTGTTACTTTTGTATCCTGCTACATTGCCAAATTCCTTTATTAATTCTAGTAATTGTTTTATATAGTTTTTAGAGTTTTCTATGGTATCTTCAAATAATGACAGTTTTCAGTTTTACTTCCTCCTTTCCAATTTGGATGCCTTTTATTTCTTCTTGTTGTCTGATGACTTTGGCTAGCACTTCCAGTACTATCTTATCTAACAAAGAATGATTATGCTAATTGACCATCACACCCTCACAAAAATGGTGGCACCCACGGCCAAATAAGGAGGGAATATGCTAATTGACTGTCAAGCCCTCAAAGATGGTAGCACCCACAGCAAGAGATGGCAGTGCCCAGTTCACTCAGCCCTGCCAGGGCAACATTTGCTGCGTGGCTGGGCCAACCCCCAGGTGAGTCCAGCTGCTCCATGTGCCTGCCTCCAGAGTCCCCCAGTCCCCTCAGTCCCCAGCTGCCCAGAGCCATTCCAAAGTGCAGTAAAGCCTTGGATGGTGGCTGCCCAGCCGCCCAGGGCCACTTGAGGCTCAGGTAACCAGGGCTGGCCACGGCTTGCACTGCCAGCAGTGGCAGCAGCAGAGCTGTGATGAGGGCATTACCTTCCCCTGATTGCTGGGTCGCCTCCTGGCCCTGAGAGCTCTCAGCCTGTGAGATGGGAAAGGCTGGGATGATGGGTCCCTCCCCCCTGCTTCAGTGCATTAATTGAATATGATGTTTGCTGTAGGTTTGTCATATATGGCCTTTATTTTATTGAGGTATGATCCCTCTATTTCAACTTTGCTGCGAGATTTTATCAAAAATGGGTGTTGGATTTTGTCAAATGCTTTTTCTGCTTCCATTGATACGACCATGTTATTTTTGTCTTTCAATTTGTTTATATGATGCATCACATTAATTGACTTTGAATATTATGCCAGCCTTGCATCCCTGGAAAAAATCCCACTTGGTCATGGTGTATGCTCTTTTTAATATATTGCTAGATCTGATTCTCTAATATTTTGTTATCTATGTTCATCAGGGATATTGGACTGTAGTTTTCTTTCTCTGTAGTGTCTTTATCTCTGCTGGCCTTATAAAAGAGGTTGGAAGTGTTCCTTCCTCTTGGATTTTTTTGGAATAGTTTGACTAGGATAGGTGTTAGTTCTTTGAATATTTGGTAAAACTCCCCTGTGGAGCATTTAGATCAGGGCTTTTGTTTGCTGGGAGCTTATTATTTATTTATTTATTTATTTATTTATTTATTTATTTATTTAAATTGCTGCTTCAATTTCACTGCTTGCTGCTGGGGTCTGGCCTATCAAGACTGAGTGAGATGGGCTGGACATGCCTTGGAGCCCTCCTGCAATCCCTCCCCAGCTCCTACATTCCTCCCTGGCCCCAATCATGCACCAGAGGGTCCCTCAGCCTAGCCTGTGCCCTCTCACAATCTGGGACCTTTTGGGGGATGTTGCAGATCCAGTTTTGGCCTGATCCTGGAAACCAGGCCGAGGAACCCCACTGCTGCAGGAATTCGTGAACCAGGCCTCTAGTTTTCTATAAATGTCAATTAAATACATGTGATCCAGTGTGTCATTTAAAGTCATTGTTTCCTTGTTAAATTTTTGTCTGGAAGATCTATCTAGAAAAGTCAGTAGGGTATTAAGACACCCTGGACACATTTCACCAACATCTGTAACTACATTGTGCCCATGATTTGCCAACATTCTCCATGGAACATTGCTTTCTGGATAAATCATACAATTGGTGTTTTCAATCTTATAATAGAGCCCACACCCCTAGATTAAATATATAGCTCAGTGGATGAAACCACATATTAATGATTCCTAATCTCAACTGATGATACGATGCCAGACACCCATGCTTTCATTTTGTTTTTCCTTAAAAGTTTGCTTAACTTGCTTTCTTAGACTGTTGCAATTCCAAAATGACAGTGCTCCTCTCACATATTAAATCCAATCTCTACCTCTTTTGATCTTGGAAGTTATTTGCATAATTGTTCATCAAGAAAATTAAGGCCATTAAGAAAAAGAAAAAAAAAACAATTAACTGCAGTAATCCAGCCATCACCATGTTATTTGCTTTTGTTCTTTACCTCCTGTTTGTCCAAGGTGTTTTCCTTCCTGTATAAGATCAGACTATATTTACTCTTTATTCCATCCCATTATGTTTTTTTGGGACTCTTGTTTCATTAGATATTCCTTGTCCCTCCTATAATTCTTAATACATTTTATTTTTGAATAATTTGAGATTTACTGAACAGTTATGAAGCTAGTACAAAGAGTTCCTATATACAAACAAGTTTCCTCTATATTAATATTTTATGTTAGTACGGTACATTTGTCACATTTAATGAAGCAATATTGATACATTACATTACCTAAAATCCATAGTTTATTCAGTTTCCTAAGTTTTATTTATTTTTTTAAAACAAAATTTTATTGGTTTTTACAGAGAGGAATAGAGACTTACAAACATCAATGAGAGAGAAACATCTATCTGGCTGCCTTCTGCACACCCCCTACTTGGGATCAAGCTTGCAACCAAGGTACATGCTCTTAACCAGAGTCAAACCCAGGATCCGTCAGTCTGAGGGATAAAGCTGTATCCACTGAACCAAACTGGTTAGGACAGATTTCCTAAGTTTTAAATGTTACATTCTTTCTTTCCCCACCTTCCCCTCCCCCCCCCCCCCCCCCCCGCCCCCACAACTCCATTCAAGATATCACAAAACATTTGGACATTTCTCCAGAATCTTCTCCGATTGTGATAGTTTCTTAAGCTTTCTCAATATTGTGGGGGTTTTGAAACTTTGTTACTTTCTGGAGCTACAAGGTGTTCTAGGCTCATCTTGTTTATTTAATGGTAGGCTTTTTTGTAGATGGCATTTGCAAGCTGGGATACTTCCACTTTATTACTAGTTTCCTGAGTCTTTAATTATGAATCTGTTACACATTGTCAAGTGCTTTCTAAGCAGTAATTGATATAATAATATGATGTTTTTCTTTTAGAGCCTGTTAAATGGTAGATTACATTGATTGATTTTCAAATGTTGAACCAATTTTATGTACTTGAAATACATTCTAATTGGCCATGATATATAATTTATTTACATTATTATATGCAATTTGCTAATCTTTGTTGAAAATTTATATCAATATTCATAAGAAATATTGCTCTGTTTTCTTGGTTAGCTTAGCTAGAGCCATATCAATAATATATCAAGAAATTTTTTAAGATCCTATTTTTAAAATCTTTTCAAAGAATCAATTTTTAATTCTTGCTTTAGGCTTAAATGGTTCTTCCTCTTCTCGTTTCCTCAGGTGGGAGCTAACATTATTGATTTTTTTTAGGCTTCTATTATTTAAAAAATATTTAATTCCATTAATTTTCATCTAGACATTACTGTCTCTGCATTCTACAATTTTGATATCTTATTTTAATTCTTATTTAGTTCAATATATCATTAAATTTCTATTGAGACTACATCATTGACTTATGGATTATTTAGAAATATGCTTTCAAAAATATTTAGGTATTTAGAATTTTAACCTATCTTGTTATTACTGATTTCTACTTTAATTCCATTATAGTATGAGAAGATTTACTTGGTTAAGGAGTGCTATGCCCCATAATATGGTCTACTTGGTGAATGTTCCATGTGACCTTGGGAAAATGTTTTCTACTGTTTTGGGATGGAATCATATAAATGTCAATTGGATCAACTAAATGAAAAGGTAGTTCAGGCCATCCATTGGTCCTTTTATTTGAAAGAGGGGAGTTAGAGTCTCTGAATATAAAGTTATATTTGTTCCCTTCTTTAGTTTCTTGTTAGGTGTACATACATTTAAGATAGTTATGCCTTCTTGAAAAATTGACACTTTTTGTTATAATTTCCCTCTTTATCTTTGATTATCTTATTTGTTCTGAAGTCTGCTTTATCTGCAATTAGTATAGCTACTCCAGCCTCCTTTTGATTCATGTTGTCATGATATATCTTTTTTTCAACCTTTATAGATAACCTAAGTCTTTTCTATTGAAAGTCAGTGGATCATTCATGCTGATACAAGCCCTTGACCAGAGGGCATGTATCATTCATGCGGATAGTCTTTGTCTTGTTATTTTTCATTCATGCTAATAGTCTTTCTCTTGTTATTGGTGTATTTAGACCATTCTCATTTAAAATCATTATTAATACAGTTGAATTAATATCTACCATGTTTGTACCATTTTTTCACATGTTGCATTTGTTTTATACTGCTTTTTTTCTCTCTCTGTCATCTCTGGATTAATTAAGCATTATATGTAACTAGAGGCCTAGTGCACAAAATTTGTGCACTGGGGAGGGTGTCCTTTAGCCTAGCCTGAACCCTCTCCAATCTGGGACGCCTTGAGGGATATCCAATTGCCTGTTTAGGCCAGATCCACGTAGGATTGAGCCTAAATGGGCACTTGGACATCCCTCTTACAATCCAGGACCGCTGGCTCACAATTATTTGCCTGTCTACCTTCCTGATTGCCTCTAACTGCTTCTGCTACCAGCTTGATTACCCCCTAACCACTCCCCTGCCAGCCTGATTGATGCCTAACTGCTCCCCTGCTAGCCTATTAGCACCTAACTGCCCTCCCTGCAGGCCTGGTCTCCCCTAACTGCCCTCTCTTGCATGCCTGGTCCCTCCCTACAGCCCTCCCTGCTGGCCATCTTGTGGTGGCCATCTTGTGTCCATATGGGAACAGCCATCTTGTGGGTTGGAGTGATGGTCAGTTTGCATATTACTCATTTATTAGATATGATAGAGGCCTGGTGCACGGGTGGGGGCCAGCTGGTTTTCCCTGAAGGGTGTCCCCAATCAGGGTGGGGGTTCCTTTGGAGCATGGGGCAGCCAGAGTGAGGGACCTGTGTCAGTTTGCATGCATGCCAATACCCCCAGCAACACAAGTGGAGGCCCTGATAGCTGGAATTTATTTATATTCTATAATTGATACTTTGTAGCCTTGAGTGGAACCAAGCCTCCTGCTTGCTCTGGGGCCATAGCCATTTTTGTTGAGATTTATTTATCTTCTATAATTGAAACTTTGTAGCCTTCAGTGGAGGCCTAGGCCAGCCAGGGTATATGGAAGGCTTGACTTCCTCCATCACCCAGGGCAACTCAAGCCTCCTGCTCTCTCCAGCATTGTGGCTGCCATGATTTTTGTTGGGATTTATTTATCTTCTATAATTGAAACTTTGTAGCATTGAGTGGAGGCTAGGTCTAGCCAGGGTTGCAGAAAGCTTGGCTTCCTCCATTACTGGGGAAACCCAAGCCTCCTGCTTGCTCCGTGGCTGCAGCCATCTTGGTTGGATCAATTTGCATACTTACTACTAATTGGCTGGTGGGAATGGCTTGTGGTAGTAGTGGGGGTATAGTCAATTTGCATATTACACTTTTCTTATATAGGATTCCATTTTTTTCTCATTATTTAATGATTGTTCTAGAGTTTATAATATGGGGGTCTCATCTAATCTAAGTCTACCTTCAAATAACACTACACCATTCCATGAGTAGTGCCAGTACCTTTTAACAGACTATTCCAAATTCCTCATTCCCATCCATTCTGACATTCATTTCATTTATGCATGTGCTGTAATCACTCAATATATTGCTAATTATAATTCATAACCATATTTAATTAAATTTAGAATAAGAAAAATAAATGATTTGTTTTCCTTCATAGATCCCTTTTATATGCTCTTTTTTCATTTATATAGATGAAAGTTTTTTTTCATAGATCATTTCCTTTTGCCTGAAGAATTTTACTCTGTGTTCAATGATATGTCTCCACAGAACCTATTACAATAACTAGAATTTTGTTAGTGCTCAATAATTATTTTGTGACTTCTGAGCAAATCTGTTAAATTAGAAAAATATATTACCACATCATGTTATATTCTATTTACATTATCTTTCATTTTCTGTTAACCTCAAACAATAATTTCCACAAATATAGAAACTGTGTATTTGCATGTCTAAGTCACAGTGTCAAGCATAGTATCTGACATTAATTAATAAATACCTGTTGAACTGAGTTGTTATTGCGATAGAAATACTATAGAATGTGTATATATAGTGTGTGTGTATATATACATATATGTGTGTTTGTGTATATATATACATATATATGTTTGTATATATATATGTTTGTGTATATATATATGCTTATTTAAAAAGGCGAAAGATTTATGCGATCTGAAGAGAAACCAGAGTATTATATATATGCTTATTTAAAAATATATACTTTTCATTCACTTATTATATTAATATATCATTAATATTTTAATTTGCTGAATGGCCCAATGGAAAAGAAGAACTTGAGGTACTTATCTCTAGTTGGAGGCTTGGACTGGAAGCTAAAAGTGAGTATGTTTAATAATAATTATTTCCATTTGTCTATTATTTGTAATTTTATGAATAGTTTCACACACATTATCTTGTTAAGGTCCCACAGGAACCATTTGCTTTTTTCTTTCTATAAGCATGCTTTATTAGATGATATACTTTTTCCCCTATATGTTTCAGCCTCTATTGCCACATGAAAAAAAAATGATTCAGAAAACTGAACTTGCCTATGAGTAATGTGATCGCATAGCAACTAGGGAATTCTTTTTACAATAGGGCAGCATTATTAGCACTATATAAGTTATCCCTCAGAATATTATAAATAATATGTATAATTACTGTTATAATTTTAAAATACTTAAATTTAAAATTGAAATATAGAATTTTGGTAAAAAGTTGTTTTCTATTATGTGAGAACGTTGCATGTGTTTTGATAGCTCTGCATAGATTCTCTATTTCTTGGTTCTCTAGGGAGTAAAGGTATCATACATAAACAAATATAAAAATCCACTATTTAAATAAGTGCCTACAAATCTAATCTTAAAGTATATTTTGTAGCAATTTTTAAATAATAAATTAAAAATAATAACTGCTCTTTGCTGGATAAAGTTAAATTCTCCTGAAAATAAACAATTGGTATGAAAGGACACTGATTTTTACAAAAGACAAAAAAATATTAACTCAGTAGTCATTTTATGTCAGTCTCAGAGGTTGACATGTGCTTCTGTGGATGGCAGGGTATTTCTAGTGGTAAACTAGATCCTTTCAAACTTAGGCTGAATTAGTCACTTTCTTTCTGAAGTACAAACAAGCAAAACTTTTTACTTTGTTATAGCCATGAAGCATATTAATGATGCTTCAGTATTGAAATAGTGAATCCTGATGATAATAGTCAAGACTATCCCAAAATTTAAGCAGAGATTTCAAAAGGAAAGTAATCCTATGGTCAATATCCTTCTAATATATTAACTTGGAGAGAAGAAGAAGAAGAAGAAAGAAACCCTGAGTAAACCCTAGAGATGATTGCAAATGAGGATATTACATACTTAAGACCAGAAAGTTAAAAACAGAAAAATTGCAGATGGATCTTGAGAGTTTAAGATATAAAAGAAAATCAAGTGAATGAGATTTAATTTAGATAGACAAAATGCCTTTATTTAAGAAGAATAATGCCAATGGGATTTATAAATCAAGTGAATACCAATTAGAAGCCAAAAAAGAAGAGAAAACCAACAGAAAAGTAGGATTTTAATATGAGGATAAAGCCGAAGATTTATATTTTGAGAAAAATTACTTTGTTTAATAACTAAGTAAACAATTTTTAAAATAGGTTTTATTCTTTATATAAAAGATGAAACATTCATCTTTGAAAGAAGTACACTGACAATATACTGTTTTGGGACCCAAAATAATTCCGTTTAATTCAATAAATATGCACTAAGGGCTTACTGTGTGTCAGGCATTTGGGCTAGACAAAGGCATTAAAAGATTAATAGGATAGAAATTAGATCAGTAGTTTCAGGGAATGGGGAGAAAGTGGTGAGGTGGAATTACAAAGTGGTATGAGCAAACTTTTGGAGGTAATAGATGATTTCATGGGTACATTCGTATGTCAAAACTTACTGAATCAGATATTTTAAATGTGCAATTTATTTTTGCCAAGTATCTCTAAGTAAATGTGTTAATGTTTAAAATTTACTTTAAGATAACAAATTGTAAGACTTTAAAAAATAATCTGTGTAAACTTCATTATACATTGACAATTGTTTAGTCTTTCACTGGTTTAGTTGGAAAAATTATCTCCTGAACTTAGTGCCATATGAAAAACTTAAAATAATATATCATGTTAAGAGCATTTTAATACATTGTGTGTGGTTACAAAAGATAAAAAAGCAATCACTGGCTTCAAATAGTTCATAACTTAGAGAAAGGCATACATGTATATAAACATAGACCCTCAAACACAAACACTGAAGACATGCTATCAACTAGATCTAATGACCATTTGAAAACATACTTAGAATGGTTTTGATAAAACATATGAATAGTTGATTTAATTTTTTTTAAATTAAATGTTCTAACAGTCAAATAAAGAGACATACAAACTATACCAACTTCTGTCTACTACTTGTATATCATTTTACATAGGTGACATTCATATATTTTTAGAATGATAATGCAATGGTGGTTTAATTTGTCAATCTAACTAAGCTACAGCTCTTAGTTAAAAAATTGAACACTAATCTAGGTGTCCTGCAAAGCTATTTTTGTAAATGCAGTTTATATTTATGACGAACTGACTTTAAGTGAGGCAGATCATTCCAGATCGTCCGGGTGTGCCGGATTAAGTCAGGTGAAAGCTGAAGAAGCTCTGTTGAGGTACATGTGAAGATGGAAAGAATCCCCCTGTGCACAGAAGCCTCAGCCTGTGCCTTGAGTTCCAGCTTGTCCCTCCTGACTACCTGCCCAATGAATTTTGGAATTGACTAACCCCCACAATGTCATAAAATTTCTTGCAATAAATATTTTTCTATTTGCTTATGTATTTATTTAATTTCTTATTGGTGTATTGGAGTAACACTGGTTAACACAATTATACAGGTTTGAGGTGCACAATTCTACAATGCATCATCTTTATACGCATTGTGTGTTCACCACTCCAAGTCAGGTCTCTGTCCATCAGCATTTATCCCCCAAATACCTTCCTCCTCCCCCTACCCCTTGGCAATCACCACCCTGTTGTCCATGTCCATGCTATTTTTTATTGTGGTCTAGTATACATAACATAAAGTTTGCCATTTTTACTATTTCTGTGTATAATTCAGTACTATTAAGCACATTCACATTGTTGTGCCTCTATCATCACCACTCTCCCCCAGAATCTTTTTATGATGCCAAGCAAAAAACTCTATCTCCATTAAATTATAACTACCCATCCCTGCTGCCCCAGTCCCTGCTAACCTCTATTCTACATTCTGACTTGATGAGTTTGACTATTTGAGGTATTGAGTATAAGTGTAATCATACAATATCTGTTCTTTGGTGTCTGGCTTATTTCATTTAGCACAAGGTAGTAAATCTCTCAACATATATATAAAATTATATATATAAAACTAAATACTAAATATATATAAAATAGTTTATTCAAAACGCAGTTTTTCCTGACTGACCACCTAATGACACTCATTCTAGACAGAATCAATGGCTTCTTCTTTGCTTGTACATGTTCCTTATACATATTCTATTACAGCAGCTATTGATTTATATAATCTTCCACCTTTAGTTGTGAGCTTTTTAATCTAATTCATCCTTATTTTCTCAGAACCTGAAAGTTTTTATTGAAAATTAATTTACTCAATTTATATGTTAAATATCTTCTTTCTCATGAGAAATTCAAGTTTTGTTTTGTTTTGTTTTGTTTGTGTGTGTGTGTGCTTTTTTGTTGTTGTTTTTTGTTTGTTTGCAAAGGCAGCTACCTTAGTATATAGGCTCCAATATAATTATTTATTTATTTTTATTAAAATCATAATCTAAGTTTTAACATATAACTTAAAACTCAAATTATCTATGTTACTGGGCTACAGTTACTTAACAATTCTGAGCTGAAGCACATAGTGTTCTCAAAACACCTGTGTTAGCATTAACTCCAAAAATACACAAGACCACATGCATGCCAAGGACTTGCTACAACATAAATTCTAGAGCATCTCTGTACTGATTCCAGGTCACTATGTAATTCTTACTTTCCTAATGGTAAACTTTGCCTTTGAACTTTGCCACACTTTGCAATCTGAAGTCCTCAAAAATATTGAGACAGTAGTTGTGAAAACTGGGACTAGCCCAGAGGCACTTGGCATCACCAAATAAATGCTTCTTATTGGCCTTTCTTATTTAACCTTTGGGATATGGCAAATACGACACAAGAGCAGCTTCAGTTGCTGGCGCTGTGACTGCCCATCAGTAAATGTTTGTGCTCCTTGGTCTAATCATAGTTGAAATACTCCAGCTTGTTTATTTATTTAAATTAAAAAACATTTGACATAGAGCATAGGCCTTCTTACTTGTCAGGTAATCTCTAGAAAATACTAGGAGGAAACTTTTATTTGTAATGAATTTGCCTTTCTACGCTTCATCTTAAGAACTAATAATGAGAAAAATCTGAGTATTTCATGGAGTTGTGAAATAAAACAACATCAGTGTAAACATTTTGTACTTTATTTCCATTTCTCTTTCACTCAGGCCCAGTTCTTCCCAAGGGTGTGTATGTGTTTGTGTATATGTGTGTGTGAGTGTTGCTCAATTAAGATACTTTTACAAATTATTTGAGGTAACTAAACAGCCACATGGAAATCAATAGGTATTTTCTACACTATATTTCAAAAAGTAAAAAAATCAAGCAGAGTTCATTTCTGACAGAGCTTATCTAAGAAAAGTTGGAAAGATCTCTCTTTGTCATCAGTGTGCCATCTGAAAATATCTTCATTACTATAATTGCCCTATCAGCTCTTAACAGAAAAAATATCCAGAGTAGTAAACACTGAGTTATTCAGTTTTGCTTTATTGTTTTTCAAGTTAATTTACAATTTTATATGTATAGGCTTATCCTAACACACCATTAAAAATGGTGTCATTTTCACTTGTTTCTGTCAGAGTAATAACAATTTTTCCATGAAGACCCAATTGGTTTTTATGCTTTATTTACTTTTTATCTACAAATAACTTAGTTAATATATATATTAACTAATATATATATATATATATATATATATATATATATATATATATATATCTCAATAGGGATTTATTTTGCTAACATTATGAAACAACTCATAGAGATCTACAATTTACAATAGTGTGGTGAAGGCCTGGGTTGGGGCAGGGATAGGGTGTAGGGGAGTAAGGAGGGGGGGTTGGGGAACATCTATAATACTGTCAACAACAAAAAATTAAATGGATAAAATTAATGTTGAATGAAAAGTAAAAATAAAAAATAAAGCCAATAATGTTACAAATGACCAAGACTTCATCTTCCTGAGTACTGTGTAAATCTTATGGTTTCCAGAGAGATAATTGTGCGTTTTAAAAAAAATATATTATTTATTGATTTCAGAGAGGAAGGAAGTGGGGGGGAGAGACAGAGAGAGAGAGAGAGACAGACAGAAACATTAGTGATGAGAGAGAATCATTGATTGGCTGCCTCCTGCAGTCCCCTACTGGGAATCATGCCCGCAACCCAGGCATGTGCCCTTGACTGGAAGGGAACCCAGGAACCTTCAGTCTGCAAACCCATGCTCTATCCACCGAGCCAAACCAGCTAGGACTAATTGTGCATCTTGAGTATCCCAATGTTGATGTTCTGATTTAGGAAACAAAAAAGTATAATAACTTTTTTTTCTGTAAAAGTTGTGCATTCCCAGCTTGTTAATGTTTGAGCTGAGAAAATTTAAAATTATTCAGATACTATCCCAGCCAACCAACTAAAAATTCAGGATAAGTGAGCATCATCTTAATAAGTTACTTATGAGTTGAGATCATTATGTTCACTGGTGAGCTAAAGAAAAAGAATGGTAAGACCTCTATCTTCTGTCTTTATCAGTTCAAGTCAGAAAGCATATATCAAAAGTCAAGGGTGACTTCAAATATTTCACTATCAAGGAATGACTTTAGAGCACAGAGCAAATTGACTTGAAACCGAATTCCTATCTGTAACCTTCTATTTAAACAGGTCTCACTGTGACAGCGATGGCAACAAATATCAACAATTTGTCCTTTCTAATATCATTTCTTTGTATTTATTATATTTCCCTTCTTTGGTCTTTCTCCCCTTTGCCCGAGCAGTTCTGTAGCACACATGCACTTTTTCTTTGCTCTTTATCACACACTGTGATAAACACATACCAAGTATCTCCAGTGGACGTAACACTTTACTGAACACTGCAAACACATAACTCAAAGTAGAGAGGATTTCACCCTTGACTTTGAGGAACTTAGCTATAACTAAAGATTCCAGATAAAAGGCATTAATAAAAGCTGAAGCAACAGGATATATTCCAAACAGAGATTAGCTTCATGCTGGCATGCCTGGTGGTCAGAGCACCATGATGGACAAATAATTCTAAGAACTCTAAACGAGAAGAGAAACTCTTTTTCACTTTATAAGTTGTTATTCTTCTGCACTTATTATGTAACAGACATTGAACTTGATTCTGTAAAATATGCCAGGAAGAGAAACCCTTCATAAGCTTATCAGCCAACTACTTGACATCTATTAGTCCTGAATTTCCAACCATTTGATAAATCCTTGGGAACTATGGTTCACAAGTATTCCTGTGGACCAGTGACTAACAGTACTGAACACATAGAAGGTATACAGTCAGGGTGGGGGGAAGAACACGATATCCTGAATGAAATTTAAATAACCATTCATCATTCCTAATGTTTAGCTTGTCATTAATTTAGCTCAGCTGGCTCTATAGGAAAACATGTGCACGCGCACGCACACACACGTGCACACACACACACACATCATGTCCACAGTTATAATTAAAAATAAATTGCGTAATTTGAACAAAGTAAAGAATTATGACTTTATAATGTGGATCATATGTAATTCATTTGGAGAAGACCCCATTAAAAATATGAGTTGTGAGCAATGGTTTTAAATGATGAATTGAACACAGACTTCTAGGGAGGATGAGGAAAAGGGTTCCAGGTACTTCTTCTTTCTTTCCTTCTTTACCAATGGAGTTTTTCGATCAACCTAATCTATCATAGCAGAACACTTCTCCTCAGCTACTGAGATGTATTTGCAGCAAATTTCCACTCACTTAAAGAAATAGGTTTAACTCCTTCATTCCTAGAATTTTATAATTGGGGGGGGGGGGGCGAGGGGGGGGGGCAGGAAAGTGAGTTTTCTAAACGGTATTTAAAGGATGAAAGAGAGATGAATCTACATGGAAAATCAGATGAAGGAGTGAAAATGTCATTTGTCATGTAAGTCCTACAACATATAGATAAACTTACTCCTCCATGAAACACTGAAAATTTCTTTCAAAAGTGGTATTTGCAAAGTCAGCAGCAATTCTTTACAATGTCTCTCCCACTGCTGACACCATATTTTTCACCCCAGTAATAATAGATAATTTGGGCCCATTTTCCTTTTCATGGAATGTTGCTCCTTTCCTAATTGCATTTCTCCCACTGCTCTTTCTACATGAGAGGTGACTGCATTACTTCTAAAATATGATGAATCACTTCAAGAAACTCATGGCATTTGGTTAAGGCTCTTTCTAGCATATAAATTAAGCCTGAATGACAACTTGGTCAAAAATTTTCTTTGAAACTGGTCCCTGGGTGGCCAGATAAAATAAAATATTATCATTTTATCAAAAAGACTTTTCCCAGATAGCTGATGTTTCTAACCTTTATTAGAAAAAAGTGGGTCACTTCTCCACCCCCTGAACAAAAGGCATGAGATGAAGTGGAAGAGCAAGATGAGGAAAATGGAGAGATGCATTTACAAACTATGCTGAGATGAGGAATTGCTAACAGAAATGTGACTGATAGTAACACTGAATTATATTGAAAAAAAAAATGTATGACTCCAAATTAATACCTTAGGAAAAAAGCAAAATAACATATAACCATTCATTCAATTGAGACAGACTGGCAAAGATTACCCCAGTAAAAATTCTCCAGTGGAATAAAGAGAGACTAGACAAGATATTTTTTACCCCTGACTTATGTGATTTCTTTTTTTTTCTGAATCAGAAGGTTTCCTTTTTTTCCTTAAATCTGTCTCATGGGAAAGATAGAATCTAAATTATCAATATTTAACTTCTGAAATACCTTTGTTTTGTTTACCTTGCGATGTTTAAACATTTTATTTGTGGTGACAGTGATTGCTCCTGTGTCAGGAAATTCAATGTGTTTCACAGAGAAGTCAGAGAAGGAACAAAAACATCCAACAAGGGAAGATTCCCCAACATTCCACATGATGGCAGAAGATCTTCTCCTTATTAAGTAGTCAAAGCTTCCAGTTCCGTATAATTCTATTAAATGTAGCAAGATAAGCGATCTCCCATATTCCCTAAGCCATTTTAGAGTAATTTGCTCTCAGGACAAACCAGAAGGGACGGTGTGCTTTCCTGTGTGGAAAACAGACAACCTGGGGAAAGAAATACCAAAGCCATCTTCCTAAAGTTTTCCTCACTGAAGTTGAGATAACAAAAAGTACCTTTCAAAATCACACATAAAATGGGATCTTTTAGGCTCTGTTTCTCAATGTCGCTGACGATTTTGTCTGTTTGGGTTGTTAATCACAGTAGACAGATCCTGTGAATGCACTTATGTAACAGGCTGCTGTGTACAATGCTCTTCCAGGTGGAAAGCTAATAACAGCTGAACTTTTCTTCAGAGAATCTTTCTCCAATTTGCAGTGTGGCTCTTGACTGCTTGGAAACTCAAGAAAGCAGTGGGCTTCTTGCCCCAAAATAAAATGCCTAGGCAGAACTAACCAGAACTTCAGTCAGTCCTATAAGGTAGTGGTATTTCCTGTTTATGGCAAGAATTTGAAGACATAAACTTATAAAGCTGAATTTCTCCACAATTTATAATGCTCCTTCTTATGCTTATTGGCTGCCTGGTATTTTATCTCCTCACTTTGTTTTCAGTTTGTTTATTTTTTTAGTGTCAATGATGGGAAAATAAAGACTATAGTTTCATTATCCCTCACCTTTCTTGACTTCTTAAATTCAACTTATTGTCTGTTCTCATATTTTGTGCTAATGGTTGTAAACAATATCTATTGCCCAAAGTGCAGATTATTATGAAAGCAATGTGCAACAAGTTACTTACTCAAACATGATATTCATGAAATCATAAATGATAAAATCTTAGCTGGGCAATGGTTTTACACTCATGCACTAATTTAATTGTGGGAAGAAAACAGCCCAGGAAAATAATAATATCTTTCATTTTTATATTGTCTTTTTGTAACTAAGGGTAAAAAGTTTACTTTTTTCCCTAAGATCTTGAGCTAGTATTTGAAAGGGGAGGAAATTAAATCAGAAATTCTAGCTCCTAATCCTATGTCAGTTGAAGAAAATAAAAACCATTAATATGGAAAAAACTAAATTATAATTTTGGTTTTATAAGAACATTTGGCCAACTTTATCTTCAGATGTCCTCATACTGGGGACCAAGTACCCAACAGTCAGCTTGTTCTCACCTGGCAGTATCACTTAAAGGAGACAAAACCCACATCTCAGCTATCAGGAGCACAGAGACCAACAACCGTCCCTGAAGGATGGGTTCATCATGACTGTCTTTCGCTAGCTGGGTTGATGCTCTTTATCTCCCCCTTCTTAAGACTCTACAGCATACGTTTATTACCTGGATTGTGGTGTTGGTAACACAAGTATATACATGGGATTCAACTCATTAAATTATACATTATTTATAAATTTTGAGAATATATTTTTCCATGCCATACATTGAAACAAAACTCTTTTGAATGATTTTATAGACCCACAGTTCCTTAACCTGAAAGGGAACTTGAAAGCATGCCAAGTATCTGTCTCTAGGCAAAGAAAGTATCATTATGTTTACATTAATGATAACACAGCTAAGGAATCATGCATGCAAGTGGCTTTTACAAGGTCCCCAAATAATTCTCTTCCAACCCTGGTTGTTTATATGAATAAAGGGGTCTTTATGACAGAAAACTATTACTTCTGGTAGTCAATAGAAATTGTGTATTTTTGTCATGAAAAGGGCATCTGATTTAACTCTCTCAATTTGCAGACTTGAATTCTAGTATATTAAATAGCATGTCCAAAATTGCATAGAATACAAAATAAAACCAAGATCCTTTGGCTTCTGTTTGATGTTTTTTCCTTACACCAAATGTAAATTTGAAATGCAGCAATGTGAATAGAAGTGGAAGGGTTTGATGTTTAAGTTCTGCATCTCTGAATAGAGTGATTTCTTTATTCACAAACCACCCATTTTTTCTTAGTAATTTTTTATGTCTGTGTTCCGATGTTCAAACTAGAATGTGAATCTTTCAGTATAAGCATGGGTTATTAAATCAACTTGAATTACCCCACCCCCATAATCAATACAATGTTTGGGGCAAAAAGATGCTTAAAATGGGTTTTATTGATTACAAAATTAATAAAAAGTCATAACATATGATATTAAACTTAAAAAAGATAGTCAATACTCAATTTGGTACCCTTTAAAAATACTAAAATGACAATAGGGAATTAAATACAAGTCAGAAGTTATTTTGTTTAACAAAGTCATTTGCAAAAATATTCTTTCCTGTGCTTGATATGATTTACCTATATTTTTCTTAGTAATTTTGTTTACATTTATCTTTCTGACAGAAACTAATAAATGATTTAAAGTAAAATAGTTGCTATATAGAACTCTGAAAGAATACTCTTTGAACATAACAACTTTCCAAATAATAGTTTACCAATAACCAACATTTAAGAAAATTATTTGAATTAAAGTATTTAAAATACATCATATTTTACTTAATATTCTAAACAGAGGAATTCTAAATGGAATTGGGGGTGAAGGGCATGGAGAATCCAAAAAACTTTATTGTAGTAATTAGTTCTGATTTTTAATAATTATTTCTTTATTTTGAACTAAGATGTCAGCTCACTATTGCTGACAGTATAACTATCACTAGAAGTATGTTTCCTCCTTTTAATTTATTTTAAGATGTATCCAAGTTTGTTAGAATTGTGGGTAAATTATGTACAAACAGGCTCTGAAATTAGGACTTTTTTTTAGTAATGTCAAATTTATAAAGAACTTATAAAACTCAACATCGAAAAAATAAACAATCTAATTAAAAACTGGACAAAGGAACTGCATAGACACTTCTCCAAAGAGAACACACAGAAGGCCAATAGACATATGAAAAGATGCTTAATGTCATTAATCATCAGAGAAATGAGATTATATCTCAAAACCACAATGTGCTATAACCTCACTCTGTCAGAATGGCTATCATCAATAAATCAACAAACAAGTGCTGGCCAGGATGTGGAGAAAAGGAAACTCTCCTGCATGGTTAGTAGGAATACAAATCAGGGCAGCCACTGTGGAAATCAGTACGGAGTTAACCCCAAAATGTTAAAAATCTAAGTACGTTATGACCCAGTGATTCCACTTCTGGGAATATATCCGAAGAACCAGAAACACTAATTCAAAAGAAGATACCAACCCCTATGTTCATTGCAGCATTATTTACAAAAGCCAAGATTTGGAAGCAACCCATATGTCCATCAGTAGATGAATGGATAAAAAATTGTGGTACTTTTACACAATGGAGTGCTACTGGGCTATAAAAAGAAAGGAAATCTTACCATATGTGACAGTGTGGATAGACCTGGAGAACATTACATTAAGTGAAATAAGCCAGTCAGGGAAAAACAGGTAACATCGTTTCACTCATGTGGAATCTAAAGAACAAAATAAACTAACACCACCATAGAAACAGATTCATAGATAGAGAACAGACTGCTGTCAGAAGGGAGGGGGAAAGGGGCTGGTGAAAAAGATAAAGAGACAAAAAACAAACAAACAAAAAAACAATAACAGCAACAACTCATAGGCACTAACAACAGTATGGTAATTACCAGAGAGAAAAGGGGGGGAAGGAGGTTGAGGAGGGGAAATGGGGTAAGAATGGTGATGAAAGGAGACTTGCCTTGGAGTGGTGAATACACATTACAAAATATAGATGAGATGTTATAGAATTGTACACCTGAAACCTATATAATTTTATTAACCAATGTGACACCAATAAATTCAGTAAAACAATGTGCAAATGCAAATTAATTTTAATTCTTGAACTTTGTGAGTTGGATTTGGCACTGGTAACCAGTTTAAATTAATTTATCACTCTTATCAATGTTCTAGATAGAAGAGAACAAATAATTCTCAACTTTTAGGATAGCTGAACTATAAATCTGTCTGATCCTCAGTGTTTTAATGTAAGCAAATCCTACCTGCCTGATACAATATTTATTTATACTATATCATAGAAGTCAGTCTGCATAGTGTATTCTGACACTGACTATGCTAGTTCATAGAGACTTACTAATAAGTGTGGGCGTGTTCTCATGGGTCTTGACTGGTTGCAATTAATGTCAACAACTCACCAGCCTAAATAGTTATCACCTTTACAAAATGCCCCATCATTGCTGCCCAAATTGTGATAACACACTTTTTTTTTTTACCTCTCCCCAAACTCTACAACTTCTTAATTTTATCCACCCAAGAAGCTCTGCTTTCTTGTTATGGTATGAGTTGGTAGGATTGCTGCTGTCAGCTTAAACATTTCCCCAGCACTGCTATCTTATAATTGGTCAATATGAAGAGGGCCGATGGAATGATTTTATTATTTGTTTGTTGTTTGTTTTGGAGGATTTATAGATTGTATAAATATTGATATGTTATATATTGTACAAGGTATAGATCAAAGTTCACTTTGTTGCACAGGGGCATCCAGTTTTTCCACGATTGCTTATTCTTACTGTTGTCAAAGATCACCTGTCTCTTAATGGGTGAGTCTGTTTGTTAGCTTCCTACTCTGTTCCATGATCTAGGAGTCTGTCAAAACATCAATCAGGGTTGTGGTAATCAGTTTTTCCTACATACAACAGTATCTCACTAGCTCCTAGCTGTGATTCTCTTCTCACACAGATCATCATCACAATAAACTTTTTTTGAAGCACTGGCTTGAATTATTGGCCCCAGGGTCTGGATTTTAAAAGCTGTTTATATGTTAAGTGCTGAATGTTGCTGGCACTCAGGGCTCCCCTCAAATAGTGAGTCTTCTCTCTCTCTATTTCTCCTCTGGGCACAAGTATGATACTTGTACTGAAAGGAGGAAGTGTTGGAATTTCAGCTGTAGGTAAATGCTTATATTCTTTTAATTCCTTCAAAGTTCAGTAGAGATTAAGATGACTACACAAGTGGAGCTGAAGAGCTGGGAAGAAATTGTTTAACATGTGACAGATGATGGCTAAATGTTAGGATCTTAAATAATGGTTTAAATCTAAAGATGTGTTGGCTTTGGAAAATCATTCACAATGAAACTCTCAACTCCATATTTTCTGAAGAAAAGCCAATCAGATTCCATAGATAATGTTTTTTTTGTTTGTAAATAGTAATATGTGTATATTTATTTATTAATTCAGCATGCCTTAGCATGTATACCTAGTTACTCTCAAATTCAGTTAATTTAGGAATTTTTAATATAAAAAATCCAGAAAAATTACATTAATTCTAATTAAAATTCAAAACTTATATATAACCAATAATATACCAAATTACATATTCACCCTAAATTCCAGTATTTGTCATCTATTTTTGTTAAGCTATTTCTATTAAACTATGTTCTATTTTATTTCTATTAAACTACTTCCATTAAAATGTCTGTCTTGGGGAGAGCTCTATATTTTGAAAGGACCAAATAAAAATAAGCATTCTGTAGAGGGCCTCCTGAGAAGGCACATGGGCATCCTTTAAATTGCCAGCTGAGCCCGAGGCACAGGCAGAGTCCCCTCTCCTGGTTACACAGCCCCCCCACCACCACCACCAAAGAGGGCGGGGGCGTTATTCAATTTCTGACTTACCTTTGTCCAGGTGTCAGCAGGAGCGGGTCTAGATGTGTAAGTCAAGTAATGCTAAGGCCTAGTTAAGAATGCAAATAAGCTCCTTTGACCCTATAAAATAAACCTGTTGCGTGGCTCCAGTGCTTGCTGCCTCTCCATCAGAGAGAATAGCACCCACCTAACTCCCAGTTTGATGCATCTATTTCTGCCTTTTGGTCTCTTTCTTTCTTTAATTTCTTAACTTTTCTGTTCTGGAGATGGGCATGGAAAAGAGAGAAACAATCCTCCCCTTCCCCCCGGCAGATTCAATATTATATTATACAATATTAGTAACACAAAGATGTGGAACGATATTCATTACAATGAATGCACTGAAGACCAGGATCATGAAGGGACTTGGTAAAGGAAGCATAGAGCTAATGAATTTATAGAACTGGTAGCCCCACTTCTATGCCCATTTTGTTGCCCTTGCAAATGAAGGCAATGAGTAATTGTTAAAAAAAAAACAAAAAAAACAAAAAAAAACAATGTGTCAAAATGACTGAACTAAATCTTGAAAGTGGGAATTGGAAAGCTGCGGATAGAAAAGGGAAAGAAACAGAAAACACACACACACATCAGTTGATAGGACACCAGGCATTTCTCAGGCCAACACCTGCAACTCCAGCAAGGGTCATCTTTACACACCTGCACCATGCCATTGTGATCTATCTGTGAGTAAGAGCAAAAAATACATACTAATTTTATTTTGTTACCAGCATTCATGAGACACAAGCCTTGTGTACCATCCCAACACTTTTCATTTCATACTTTTCTTTAAATAAAGGTGGAGAAGACTTTTAGTAAAAATAATCCAGATCCCAACCCTCATAATATTAATGTTAAGGCCTGGCTACTTTCCAGCTTCTCTAGGATAGAAAAAAAAGTACCCTCCAATTTAATAACTAAATTAATTTTTCCTCCCACAACAGCATGTGCAATTATTAAAGTCAGAAAGATCTTGGCAGCCTCTTGCACTAGTAAATAGAACGTTGCATTCTCATCATATGATTAATTAATGTTCCTGATTCAAGGAGATATGAAATCGCTTTACATTCCTCATGTTATTGAATAACCTAATGTGGATTTTGCTCAGGCACTTTTTACATCCAGGCTGTTAAGTCACAAGTAATAAGCCACAACAGCATAACTTTATGCTGAAGCTCTGTGTGACTTACAGGAAATAAAACTTGAGATGTGTATGAGTGGGGGAGGGAAGAAAAGGAGCCGGGGGAAAAAGAAAGGAAAAGAAGGAGGAAGGAAATTTGTATTAGTTGATCCATCATGTCAAAAAATGTTTTACTTCCAGCCCAAGGTTTGCAGTATTATTTAATGATTTCTTCATAATCTGTCTCCTTATTTGCAAGTCATGAATGATAAAAAATAAAATAAACATATAAACTAACAGCTGCTTAGCCCTGACAGGTTTGGCCAGTGGATAGAGGGTTGGCCTGTGGATTGAAGGATCCAGGGTTCGATTCCGGTCAAGAACACAAGAGCATGTACCTTGGTTGTGGGCACATTCCCAGTAGGGAGTGTGCAGGAGACAGCTGATGATGTTTCTCTCTCATCAATGTTTCTAATTCTCTATCCTTCTCCCTTTCTCTCTGTAAAAATCAATAAAATATATTTTAAAAAAGAAAGAAAAGAAAACTGCTTATGTGATTGTTGGAAGGATTGACCCCTCTATTGTCAGCCAGGAAATGGTTTTCTTTGGATTTCATGAGAGTATAAATGTGACACTGGGAGGATCGAAGGGGAGATGTTATGGAAACTGCATTTATCTCTCATCTTTAGCATAGTCTGGAACCAATAAGAAAGAGGGACAGTGTGCCTTCTAAGAAGTGATCTCCAATATTACAAAACAAACAAAAATGACAAATGTATGCCACATTTTCTATTCTGCTTTTTTCCTTTAAAATTGAGAATTTAATTATTATTACATATCCCCCCCCCCCCAAAGGAGCCAATCTTCCTAATATTTAACCAACATAATAAGCCATTCAAATAGAAAACTGTCAGATTTTTCAAGAAACCTAGCCTGTACATCATTAGAGAGAGTTTGGATTTCATCCCTTCAAACCACCTGCTGGTTGTAAGAGCATCAGAAGGATCATGGCTGGCTGATCAGTGAAGAGAAAAGCTTATCAGACCCATAAAACAACCTCCTCGTGTCACATGACTAACTCTGCAAAAAGTTAATAGAAAGAGGGAAAAAAATCAAGGAGAACAACAAATTGTTACACAAACAGAAACGGGGGGGTTGCGGGGGGGAGGTGAGGGAAGGTCAGAAAATTGCCAGGAATTAGCAACCAACATGTGTAATGTTAAAGAAATGAAGTGCATTTATCTGTTTTTAAACCACTTTTCTATTCTGTCTTTCACGTCATAGAATCATTTTAAGTTTGTTTTTTTTACCAAACAGAGATGTTTCTGTATGGCAGAAAATTATACCCACATATAAGTAGCATGAAAGAAATAGACAGTGACACTGGAGTATTTCAAGAATCTGCTGAAAAGATTTTAAGAATTCTGCCTTCCCCAAACCCCAACATTTAGAACCTTAATGTTGCCTTCTAGTAAACTGCTAGCATACTCATGAGGGTGATAGAGTTGAGCTAAGGTAATTGGTAACAGTTATAGGCAGGAAAATGATTCTGGGTAAGAGAAAATGACAGCCTCAGTGTTTCCCCTTCATTTCTTCGTTGAGTTATGCCCATGAAAGCACAGATGTAACCATGTGGGCTTTTTGAAATATTATGTTTCTCAATCCTCAAGTACTTTTAATTTTTATTTTGCTTTTTATTTCTATTTCTTTCTAATTCACACATGTTTGTTTTTTTTTGTCTTCCCCCCCTAAAAATGGAATTTGATATATATTTCAGTATCTTCTGAAATCTCTAATGCATTTTGTCACTGAGTGAATTTTAATTAATTATAGAAGTGGAAATATAATCCAGAAGCTAGTACTTTCTTTTCTACTATTTGTTTTTTAATTTACATGGCTTTTTCAGATGTCAATTAAAACTGAAAATCTGACAACATTGTCTTAGGCAGGGGTCAGGAAATGTAAATCTCTAAATTGGAACCCAGATAAGTGGGCATAACAGAACTTTAACTGTTTTTTACTCACTTTCTCCCTATTTAAAAAAAAAAAAAAAAAAAAAAAAAAGTAGTGCTTACTTCACTGGAGAGTCAAAAAGGCAAACATGATAATAGATTAAATTTGTCTTTTCCTGGAGAAATAAGGTGTTGTCAGAATTTTAAGCATCATTATTATACATACTTGTAAAAGTATAATAATAATAGAAAATATTATATGTAATTGTTTCTTCCATTTTCACCAAAAAGACATTTAAACTAAGATTATAGGCTATCAAATAGTTAATATCCAAGATGTAGTGAATAAATGTTAGTACATTGGTTATTTTTCTCCTCTAGGAAAAAAAAGTCTTCAATTTTAAATATACAACATTAATACTAATAAAGTATGTTAAATAATAATGTATCTTATTATGGATCAAAAGTAGTTCTGAAAAGCCCTGGCCAGTGTGGTGTAGTTGATTGAGCGTTATCTATTCATTAGTATACCAAAAGGTTCCTGGTTCAATTCCTAGTCAGGACTCTTGCTGGATCCCCAGTAGGGAGCATGCAGGAGACAGCTGATTGCCCTTCCTCACTCTCTAAAAAATCCATTTAAAAATATTTTTTAAAATGTAGTTCTGAAAATAAGTGTCATTGAAGAGAATAAGTCATATTAGTAACATGAAAACTTGGGTTCAGATATAGTTCCCAGGCAACCAAAAAGTTCAGTGTTCACTAAGAAAACAGTAAAAAATAAAAAACCCACCGTGAAAAACTCTCCTCTCTTTAGTATGCAGAAAGCACATGCTGGAAGTAGCTTCACCTGCCAGTTGTGATTAATTTGCTATTTCTTACAATGTCTCACTTTGATTATTAATGATAATGATTTGATTTATGAGCTCTGTTCACTGAATATTCTCAATTTCCAAAGATGTACTCTTTGGGGGGGGAATAAAGAAGAGGGAGAATAAAGGCTCTTGGGCAGATAGCGACTCAGGTAATGGAATGTGGCATCATTTACCTCTAGACACTGGTTCAAATCTATCTCCCCACGTTTTCCAAAGGTGTACAGGGAAATCTAAAGGCCAGGCAGAGATATTGTATATAATGAATGAGAGAGGGATATCATGATGCCACCTTGTTCTGAGGTTTTGTCTCTTTCTGTGTCGTGGAAATAGAGAACATTTGGGACCAGGGCTTCCAGGATTTTAAGGCTTTTCTCTGTGCAGAATTATAGCATGTAAACCATGCGACATGAATTGCATATTAGCATATTGTCATTCATGCATACATTAAGAAGCTGAGATTTTTAAGACGGAATGAAAAAATGCTAGTCCTCAGAATAGAATTATAGAGAATTAAGGCAATTAGAACTTTGAGGGGCAATGCACAGTGTTGTTAGAATATCATATTCTCTACCATCTGACCTCCTCATTGATCATAGAAATGAAATTTAGTAGCAATTAATTTGGTGCTTTTCATAAGTGCAAAAATAACTCAGAAATAATTGATTTTTAAAGGTTGAAAATTACAAAGGCTCTCATCTTTCTTGAGAAATATCTTCTAGAAAAATAAGTGTGAGAAAGGAAAGTAATGTAATCATCCTTGCTTAGATCATATCCTTCCTGGGAGTCTGAGGACCTGGGAAGATTTCAGAGCTCTCAGCACTACCTGAGCCAACTACCCACTGCCAGTTTATGAGCCTCCAGTCCACTAAATTTTTCTGTACAAGTGTTAATAACTGTTAATCTTATTATTAAGAGTTTTCCATGTGCTACACACCTTAGATATATGCCCAAATTTAGTACTCACAACATATCAAGACAATTATTATTATGCTCATTTACAATAAGGAAGATAAGGCTCAGTGAGATTAAGAGACTGCCCAGGTCACACAGTGAGAACAGGATGCTGACCCAGACAATTTGATCACGCAGTGCTACCATGGTGTCCTGCCTCTCTATCCCTTTTGTTGACATGGCTACAAACTCCACACTTTAAATCCATGCTTTATCATAAAAAAATTCTATCTCCCATTGACTAAAGTAGTTTAGAAAAAGGGTGAAAAATGTTGTACAATTGTTACTTTAGTGATTTGTATTGAGTCTGATAAGCTTCCCAAATCCTAGAAAAGGAGCCCTCAGTGTCTAAAACTCTTCAGATCTCTTCTTTTTTTAAAATATTTTTTAAATAAATCTTTATTGGTCATATTATTATAAATGTTCCTCTTCCCCCACCCCCCCGCCATTGCTCCCTTCCACCAGGTTCCCACCCCACCCACTGCCCTTTCCCCACCCCCATATTGTCCTCATCCATAGATTCACAGTTTATGTTCAGTATCTTCCCGCACCCCCCACTCCCCTTTTCCCCAAGAATTGTCAGTCCACTTCCCTTCCATACCTCAGATTCTATTATATTCAACAGTTAATATTGTTCAAGTTTTTTAATTCCCTGGTTTTTAGATTCACTTGTTGATATTTGTATTTGTTGTTCATTATTTTTATCTTTATTTTCTTCCTCTTCCTAAAGAACCCCCTTCAACAATTCATATAATTCTGGTTTGGCAGTGATGAAGTCCTTTAGCTTTTTTTTTATCTGTGAAGCTCTTTATCTGGCCTTCGATTCTGAGTGATAGCTTTGCTGGGTAGAGTATTTTTGGCTGCAGGTTCTTATTATTCATCACCTTGAATATTTCTTGCCATTCCCATCTGGCCTGCATGGTTTCTGTTGAGAAATCAGCTGACAATCCTTTAGGTGTTCCTTTATAGGTAACTACCTGCTTTGCTCTAGCTGCTTTTAATATTCTCTCTTTGTCTTTTGCTCTTGGAATTTTAATTATGATGTGTCTTGGTGTGGTCCTCTTTGGATTCCTTTTGTTTGGGGTTCTGTGCGCTTCCTCGACTTGTAAGTCTAATTCTTTCACCAGGTGGGGGAAGTTTTCTGTCACTATTTCTTTCAATATGATTTTTGGTATCTTGCTCTCTGTCATCTCTGGGATGCCCATAATTCTGATGTTGGTTCGCTTGAAGTTGTCCCAGAGGTTTCTTACACTATCTTCAACTTTCTGGATTCTCTTGTCTTCTTGCTTCTGTGGAGGAGTGTCCTCTGGCTCTTTGTTTTCCAAATCTTTGACTTGATTTTAGGACTCGTATAATACTTTTTTCTTTCATACAATGTATTCTTTATTTCTAGTTGATCCCTTTTCATATCCTCATAGGTCTCATTTATTTTATTGGTCTTTTCTAGGAAATTCTTGATGGTTTTGAACTCTAGATCCAGTTGCTTATTGTCCTCCATTTCTTTCGTTTGTGATCTATTTCCTTGTCTTGGCATTTTCACTGCTTCCCTTAGTTGGTAGGGAGAAACCAAGAGGGCGTTATAGGTAAATACCGAACTGCAGCCTCACACAATAATTTCAAAAAATACAACTAAAATAAAAAGGGGACATTATCCAGAACCACAGGAAAGTTGACTGACTGAAAATTCTACAACTAGAAGGAAAGAGAAAATCAGAAGGAAAATCAGAGGAGCTGTAAAAGCCTAAGGTACGGAGACATGGGGCAAGTGTGGGGAAAAGATGGAGCTTGAGAGGAGGGGCCACTGAATGCCTGGCTGGTGTTCCCTAGTGGGAAGGAGATAAAAGCTCCGAGCTGTGCTGAACACCACTTGCGACTGCACTGAACCCCAGTTCTGGGCAAGACCCTAAAGTCCCAGGCTCATACAGAGGGAATCTGGGCTATAAGGCAGAAACTCAGGGGAGTGGTGAAAGGCAGAGCCCTGGAGGCACACATGTTGGGCACAGAGAACGGACTGTTGACTTTACCACTGGATTGCCCTAGCGGGAAGGAGACAAAAGCTCCAGACTGTGCTGAGCCCCAGTTCCAATGGCACTGGGCACTGAACCCAGTTCTAGGCCAGACCCTGGGGACCCAGGCTCATATGGAGGAAATCTAGGCTGTAAGGTGGAAACTCAGGGAGAGGTGAAAGGCAGAGCCCCAGAGGCACACATGTTGGGCACAGAGGACGGACTGTTGACTGTGCTACTGGATTGCCCTAGTGGGAAGGATACATAAGCTCTAGATTTCTCTTAACCCCACTTTCAACTGCACTTCCAACTGCACTGAACCCCAGTCCTGAGCTCATTGTGGGAGAGACTAGACTGTCCAGTAGGGGGCAAAACTCGAGGGCAGAGGTGCTTGCAGTGAGTACTGAAGAACACTGAGGAACATTGAGACTCAGGAACTTCATAGGGTGAGGCTGACAGAAATCAAAGGCTGTAGGCTCCACCCTGAAACTCTGCTCCATCCAAGCTGAGCACAGAGGCTTTTGCAATTTTCCAAGTCTAGTCGAATAAGGCTGTCTCCCAGCATAGACACAGCTGATCCTCACAGCCAATTGACCTGAAGGTCAGTTCCTCCCAGTAATACCAACAAAAATCAAGACTTAACTACAAAAGGCTGTACACACAGTCCACAAAGGGGTGAACCAAGAGTGTCCACCTCAGATAACTGGGAGGCTGACTCACAGAATCATATAGGACACCTTAACACACAAAGATATCTCTTCTTAAACCCGGGTCTAGAAGTTCTGTACCTAAAGTGGGCTATATTTCAGTGAACTACCTCAGCACTACCTGGATTATAATGATGAAGTCCTCACTAATATCCCTACTTTCATTCTGGTCATTCTCAAAACCACCTTCTTTAATACAACCAAGCAGACCTAATGTATTGTGTTGCTTCCTGCTTAACATCTCCCCAAATTTTCCAAATTCATATGCATAAAATTTGACCTTGCCTTCTTCTCTGATCTAATCTTTTGACAGACTTTTCTTACACATCAGACTAAATAATTGAATACTTCCATATACCAAAATTATGCCTTCATTGATATTACTTTCTCTGCCTGGGATGCCCTTCCAACTTCAACCCTCCCAATATTTCCTACTGATCCATTCATAGTGCCCACAATATCAGGCATCTTAAAGCAGTAGGTATCACTTTGGGTTCAAACTATCCTGAGTTCAAATGCCAGTTCTGTCTTTTCTAATTAAAGGACTTTAGGAAAGTTACTTCACCAGGTTATGAATGACCCTGTTAAGTGCTTAAAGAGATTTCCTACTTTACAAATGTTTTCCAAACAGTTAATTAGTTTGAGGTAATAGGACCAGTAAGTCTGACTATTTTTAGACCTACAAGATAATTTATTGTTTTTGATTATTAGTTCATTGCTTCTACACAGGGCTTTGTAACAGACTCATTAGTCACTATGAAGAAATCATACTATGATTTTAGTTCTCCAAAACTATAGAAAAGAACACAAATAAAATAATTTGTATTGTATATATTATTGTATTGCATATATAGTAAATGCAATATAAATTATTATATCTATAAATTAAAGCAAAATAAACTTACCGTGTTCTCACATCAAAGACAAGGGTATGAATTCAAATACTGATGTTTCTTCCATGGTCTTCTGTGCAAGATAGTAACTGTATATTTGTTTTTTATACTTCTGTCTCAGCAGGCATTATAAATAGAATAAATAACTTCAGGGAACAATTAGAAGGCCTCCAGGAACACACCTGTTTTATATTGTTCTCTGACTTTAGAACAAAGACACTTATATATAGGTCACCTGGGTTGTAAGCTGTCATTAGATCAGGTGGCCCAGCCATTCTTAGAATCATCAAGGAGGTAAGGAAGTACAATGAAGATGTAGAAAAGTTTGCCTAGCCAGACTGCATGGAGGTCTAGAAAAATTATAAGGATACTAGAGGCCCAGTACATGAAATTCTTAAACAGGGGCGGGGGCAGTCTCCTCAGCCCAGCCTGTACCCTCTCCGATGCGGGACCCCTTGGGGAATGTCTGACTGCCAGTTTAGGCCCTATCCCCTGGATCAGGCTTAAACTGGCAATTGGACATCCCTCTCACAATCCTGGACTGCTGGCTCCTAATCGCTCACCTACCTGCTTGCTTGGACACTCCTAAATGCCCCCACCCTTGCTGGCCTGATTGCCCCTCACTGCCTCTGTATGCTGGCCTGTTTTCCCTAACTGCCTCCCCTGCTGGCCTGGTCACCCTGAACTGCCCCCTGATGTGAACCAGGTTGCCCCCAACTGCCCCTTCCCTGTTGGCCTGATCACACCTTCCTGCCCCCCTGCTAGCCTGGCCACCCTCAACTGCCCCCTGCCAGCCTAGTCACCCCCAACTTACCCTCCTGCTAGACTGGTCACCCCCAACTGCATCCCCCTTGGTTGCCCCTAACTGACCCCCTTGGTCACCCCACACAGCCTGCTTGTTCAGTTATTTGGTTTTCCTTCACTAACCCCCCCTGCTGGCCTGGTTGTAGTCAGCCATCTTGTGAGGGTGTGAGAGTTAATTTGCATATTATCTCTCTATTATATAGGATAACAACAATTTTACAATAGCTGTCTGACTATATGTTCTCATTCTCCGTTATACTTTCTCTTTCTACATGCTTTAAAAACCCAAGAACTAATTGTCATATAAGGAAGTATTACCCTTTAATGAGTTATTGCACCAAACTAATGGCCAGACTAAAGAAGGTTACTTTGGGTCCAGAAGCCAATCCCTGAACTGATAAAGGCAACCAGGTCACCTGACCCTAGTGCACATCCAATCACTCCAGTCACTTTGTTCTTAAGAGGGCTCGTGGGTGACAAGTGCTGAGAGCTCCCAATATTGCTCTCCAATTAGAATGAGGTTTGATTACATATCACAGATCCTCCTCCCCCCCACCCCCCACACACAAACAATGGCCTAAGTTTTTTATGGATTTCTTATTCCAAACTCCTTTGAATCCTAGCAATAAAGTTGAGGAAAGGGGTTTTTTCAAACACATTGTTCCCTCTCTTTTAAGGACACATCTCTGAGTGTCTTGCACACTTCCACTTATATCTCATTAGTATTAGTAGAATGTAGTCATCTTACTACCGTGGAGGCTGAGAAACATAATCTTTGTTTCTCAGGATTTTATCATTAATGCAGAAGAATGGATTATTCTATAGAGAGCTAGCCAACTCTGTTATGTCAATATACCCCAACTCCTAGTATAAACTGACTCTTCCCTAATTCGTTTCCTAATTCAGTTGGCTATTCAATTACTTACAAAATTCATAGTATATTAAAGAAAACAACTTTCAAAACTCAAATATTACCTTTCAGAGATATGAACTGAGCCAATTCAAGCCCAAGAAACTTAACTCTATTTAACTGATTAGCTAGTCATTTCTTTAACTATTGTTTGAAAGAGGCCACAAGATATAAAAGATCAATAAAAAGTAATGGAACTTTAATAGCTGACAATCAAGTGGAGGCTCAGTCAAGGAGGTTAACATCAGAGTGCCTAACCAGAAGGTAACACTCAATTGGTCTCTAAACCCAAAAATCAGAATAATCATATCAATATCATTGGGATTTTTATGAAGATCAAAGGAGCTAATACCTGGCGTAATAATGAACATAAGACACAATCTTATATCTAAATCTGAAACAATATCGAAGACCAATTCTAGGCAAAATTGTGCATCAAACTAGTGTTATCATCAGAATGCTAATCTCCCATGTACCGTCTGGATACCTCTCCCCTTTTTTACCTCTTTCTTAGAAAACAAATTTTAAGGCCTCTAGTTGACCAGAAATCCCTTTAGGATCTGTTCTCTGGGAAGTACCATAACTCTGGGCTTTGAATTTGCTATTTCCTTTTTTGGTACCAACAACTGTTAATCTAATGTTTTAGAAAATTTTAGCACATCATCATGATATAGAAGAAGGGATAAGCAAATTCTCTCGGTAAAATTGCCATTGCATATAAAAATTTTTTCTATAGCAGGTATATTTATATTTTAATTTAAAGCAAATCCTTTGATACAGAGGAAGAATATTTTACAGTGTAATTTCAGGCATCAACTAGACATATAGGGGAGATATTTTTAACATGGTACCTTTTCAACAATCTCTAAGTTTCCCAATATAGGTATTTTTTTTATTTTCACCTTATTAAGATATATTTAATATATAAAAAGTTATACATATTTAATATATACCATCTGATGAGTTTGGATATATGCATGCTATGCTTCCATGATATAATCACAAGCAAGGTAATAAACATAATCATTACCTCTAAAAGAGTTCTTGAGAAAACATTACTTATTGTATAAGGACAAAATAATTGTTTAATACCAGGTCCCTTATGAGACATTTCTTGTCCCATCATAAACTAAGAACAAAAACACAAAGCAGAGGTGTGTGTTTCTGTTGTTGTGTTTTATTCTATTGAAGTAAAATCAAAGGGAGTTTTTGAAAGGGAAGTTCTCATTGCTGTGTACTGGGAATCAAGCCCTCATTACACTTAATGGATGTTCCATGCCAAGTTCCCCAACCCCTAGAGGTGAAAATTTCCCCTAAAAAGACCTGGAAGGAATTCAAGGTTGCTAAAGACTTGAATAAAACTTTACTTAATGTGTATTGTACATTTTTATTACCTTGAGATGATATGTTATAATTATGTTTTTAAATCATGTGAGAGAAACTTAAACACTTTATTAGCAAATGATAATATTCCCAAACCAAACCAGTTTGATGGCAGTCTCTTGAGAAGAGAATAGTGGATAGAAGCAGGCCAGCACAGTGGTAAACATGTCAGGAGTAGGAACAAATATTAGGCAACTTGATTCTATCAAAGACCACAAAACTTAAGAGACACAAATTAGTCTCTGCAGGAGCTATATGGTAAAAAAAAAGAAATCCTTTTGAACTGTGCAAGCAATTATACTGTCTGATTTTTGGATGTTCCATAATTAATTAGGTGAAACAGAAATATATATTTTTCAGAATGAAGTGAATAGAGAAAAATCTTCTGGGAATAATAGTTACTTTAGCTTCTTAGGAAACAAAATTGAGCCAAGACCAGTTTGGCTCAGGGATAGAGCATTGGCCTGTGGACTGAAAGATCCTGGGTTCGATTCCTGTCAAGGGCATGTACATTGGTTGCGGGCACATCCCCGGTGGGCGTGTGCAGGAAGCAGCTGGTCGATGATTCTCTCTCATCGATGTTTCTAGCTCTCTATCCCTCTCTCTTCCTCTCTGAAAGAAATAAATAAGATATTTTTAAAAACAAAACAAAACAAAACAAAATTGAATCATTAACATAGTTGAAATGGGCACAATTGATTTTGTATGGTATTTGGACACAAAATAAATTGACATTAATTTGCATCTTTTCCTTCATCCTGCTTGAGGTCAAACAAACTTAAAATTTAGAAACTCCTTCCAGAAGAAACTGCCTTGAGGATCCTTACATTCAAGATTCATCCATATTGTCCTAAATGGCAGTATTTCATCTTTTTTTTATGGCTTAGTAGTATTCTATTGTGCAATATCATACTAAGCAAATAAGTCAGGCAGAAAAAGTTAAGAAGCATATGATTCCACTCATATGTGGGATATAAAACCAAAAACAACAAATGGACAAACAAGAAAAATAAATAAAGACTCAGAAATACAGACAACAATATGGTGGTTATCAGAGGGAAGGGGTTGGGTGAGAGTATAGGGAAAATGGGGTCAAATATATGATGATGGAAGGATATTTGACTTTCAGTGATGAACACACAATGAGATATATAGATGATGTATCATGGAATTGTACACTTGAAACCTATATATATATATAGATTGATTAAGGTATTACATATTTGTCCTCATCCCTCCATTCTCATATCAAACCCCGCCCCACATATGCCTCCACCCTCCTGTTGTCCATGACCACTGGTTAGGCTTACAGTATATGCATGTATACATGTCCTTTGGTTGATCTCTCCTCTTTCTCCCAACCCTCCTCCACCTTCCCTCTGTGGTTTGACAGTCTTATTGATGCTTCCTGTCTCCGAGTCTGTTTTTGTTCATCACTTTATGTTGTTCATTATTTCCCCTAGATGAGTGAGAACATGTGATACAAGAAATACACTTATAAGAACCAAAAATGAGACAAGCAATAATGGTTATACTGGGAGGCAAATGAATCAGTCTGTAGTGAGTTTTATTCTGGGCCATCAGTTCTTTTGAGACCCAACTTCAATGTCAACAGTTTCTTATGTGAACATATCAGCAATTATATTTCAGTTCTAAGTGGTGGACAAATGGTGACAATGCAGGTCTGACCCTCTCTGGTTTGGTCCTAGGCAATCTGCAGTGACATACAGTGGCTGACTGCTACAATAGTATGGCAAGTCGTCTTCAGCGTCTTCCATCTCTGGACTGTTTCTCTTCTGTCTTCATGGCTGGAGTAATCTGTCAATTCCTCTCTGTTGCAAGAATCCACATGGTCTTGGAGTTTTTTTCCAAAAAAAGGGGGATAGTAGAAGAATATTATGTAAGGAAAAATATCCTGTAAGTAAATTACATCTAGACATTTTTTACTTTAGAAAGTTAACTTTCATTTATAATGCTAACAGCAAGACACCCATGAAAACACACATGGTGTCAAAACAAGCCAAAGAAAAATTGTTTGGACAAAAAAATGAAAAAGGATTCCAAGTCAAATTTATAGAAAATATTCCTTTATTAACTTTTTGTTGAGAATACGTTTATATATTTTCAGAAACCCATATATTTTTATTGACAGTTGGCACTCCAACAAATTAAATTAAAAAATAATTCTTACATTCAAATAGGCATGACGAAGTCTTTTAAAATGAGATTACTTTTGAAGTTGTAGAACTGGAAATAAAGCTGGTAACCAGAAGTTATCTACCATCTCTACCATCTGGGTAGCACTGAACCTCTTTTGCTTGATGGCTGGAAGGGCAATTGCTGTCTCCTTTTCTGGATTCCTGCAGGCTGGTGGTCACAAGCAGCACAGGCAGGGTCTCTTCAGGAGCCTCTACTCTAGACAGTAATTCTCAGACGGGCTGGTATCCACCTGGAGGTGAGGAACCTTAGGAGAAGGCAGGCTTCCCCATTGCTTGATTGCAGGTCAAAACAGATTTTGTTTTATCAAATGTCTTTTAGAAATCAGAACTTTAGGGCATTTAAAGTTTATTTTTTAGAAATATATTCAGGGAGATGGACTTGAAGTCAATGTGCAGAAACTTGTAGTATTAAATGTTGGTAGAAAGAGACTGACGTGCTTGATAATGCTAATTGGTTACCCAGAAACCTAGAGTGTGGGAGGAGATTTACAGTATATGAGGGTGCAGGAGAAAGAAAAGGACTTCTGCACTTCTGCCTTTGTTAAAGCTACAATGACTCTATCTATACAAGTCTAAAGGCTGTTGTGTATATCTGAATGTGATAAATATGAATAAAGTTTTCCATTGATTTCCACTGTTTTTTTTGAGTACCCTGTTTCCAACAGACTTTAAAAATCCAGTATGATGAAAGAGATACTGGACCTAGAACCAATAACTATTGAATGGGTATGACACATTCTACATGATAAAGTATATATCCCCACTGTAAATATAGTGTCAATATTAGAAGTTTTCCAACAGTATTAAAGAGGTTGATATTACATTTTGTGAATTCCTTGGAAAGGCATATATGAGAAAATTGTGTTCATAACTACTTCTGCATGAATTCAGGAGATAATAGAAAATCTTCCCTTTCCTAATCTTTCCTTTATTCCTTGAAACTTATGATCAATTTAGGTTGGTCAGAACTGGTCCTTAAGGTCGTCAAAAGTGATAATATATTATCCAGATCTATACAGTTAAGCCAGTACTTTAATCTCTCAGAAATAGGCAATAAAATATGCTTTATTATAAATTCACATCTAAATTGTCAATAAGGCAGAAGCTTGAGCAATCATCTGGACAGCCTAGAAAGTAAATTTAGGCAATTCTACAACCAGATTTTGTATTGAATTTATTAGATAACTCTGCTTTGCCAATGTAAACTGGATCCAAGAGACATCCAAAAGTTCTTAAAGGATAACTAAACACCTAAATCCAGCCTCAAATAGTGACTATTAGAAACCTTCAGAAATTCATTAAAAACAAACTATACAAATCTCATTTTTAGTTTATATTACTATAGAATGGTTTATCAGAGGAATGCCATAACTCTTGAACATTAGTTTTAGCAAATGTCTTCTGAAGTTATGAGACAATTGGATATAGTAAAAGTGGAAATAAGTGAACAGGATTATAGCTTGAGTTCTATCTCAGATAAGATGTGTAACTGAAAAAGTTATGTCATCAGTTCTTAGGCAAAGCGATAAAACAAGCACATGTGGATACCCTCTTCTCCCTTCAATCACATGGAAATGCACAATACATTTTTATTAATTTATGTTAATAAATATGAATACATATATGTGCACACATTTAAAACAAATAATTTGGTTTGAAAGCAAGAAAATAATTTTTCATAAATCAGAAATGGAAAAAAAATATCATATCTATACATAGGATCTCAATTTTGTGTCCCACAAAGGGGCTAAAACCATAGGGAATGATATTTTTGGAACTATAGTCATATGTGCAACAAGAGTTAAGGTACTGAATCCCATTCATAAGACTGCAATCCAGTAACTGGTTGTTCTTTTTTCATTGGATTCTCAGGTTAATTTTTTATTTTTCAACTAGAGGCCCAGTACATGAAATTTGTGTACTCGGGAGTCTGGGAGGTCCCTCAGTCTCACCTTCACCCTCTCTTAATCAGAGAGCCCTTGGGAGACATCCATAGCACTGCCACAGAGGCAGAAGAGGCTCCCGCCACCGCCACTGCGTTTGCCAGCCATGAGCCCAGCTTTTGGCTGAGTGGCGCTCCCCCCGATGGGAACACACTGACCACCAGGGGGTAGCTCCTGCATTGAATGTCTGTCCGCTGGTGGTCAGTGCACATCATAGCAACTGATTGTTCTGCTATTTGGTCAATTTGCATATTAGCCTTCTATTATATAGGACTAGAGGCTAAATGCACAAATATTTGTGCAAAAATGGGCCTTCCTTACCCAGGCTGCCAGCATTGCCTTCACTCTGGCTGGAGACACCTTTACACCATTGCTTTGGCCCAGAACTGATTTTCCATCTTCCCATGCTGTCCAGAGGCCCCGAGTCACTGGGGCGGTGCAGAATACCTACATCATTGCCATGGTAATGATGCAAGCATCCTAAATTTCCTGGTGAATTTCTTGTGACTCCATTTCTTTCAGAATCAGTGGACCAAATCTCTCATGTTTAGCAATAGCACTGTCTTTAAATGAGTACTGCTTGTCAAGGTAGCCTGCTCCCAGTGCATTTGCAATGCAACTGTCAGTGATTTTCTCCCATGAATTCTTCACCCAAGTCACAACTTCTTGCAGTTTAGGTTCCACAAAGTTTCCAAGCTGGTTTCTCTCCATTCTATTTTCAATGTAGTCATTAGTTTCCATGTGCAAATTGTCTTTGAATGGCTTATTTATTGCCATATCAAGAGTCTGGAGATAGGCCGTCATTCCTGCGGGAATCATTATCTGATCTATTTATCTTTTGTGAAGAAATGTCTTCATGTCTTTAGCGTGGTGGGTGCTGGCTGCATCCCAGACAAGCAGACCTCTTTGGCTCCCTTGCATAACAAGCAGCAGCATTAAATTGACCCACTTCCTTATAACTGCTTGTGTGGCCCAGGCTTTTTCAGTTTCAAGAATAAAAAGCCCAAAACACGTTCAATCTTTTCTACTTACCCTTAGAAATGATTAAAGGTGGGATTTTAGTGCCATCCAGACGAATTGCCAAAATACAGGAAACACGTGCACTTTTGTAAGCAGTGAAGGGAATGTACAGTAAGGAGGCACACCGCTGTTCAATTGTTGTTTGAGATGATTGGCCCATAAATACTGCAGTTTCATCCATAGCAGTCACGTTGGAAAGATTGTATTTAGAGAAGTCAGCATCATCAATAAAGGACTTGAATGCAAGTGCTCGCTTAATAATTTGAGGATCTTCCAACCTAAACAATGTTATAGATCTGTTGAAGGAAATTATCCAGCCATTGTTGTGATGCTTTGAGGTCTTCAGGGGCTATGTCAAACTGTGATGCGATTGCAAGGGCAAATTCTTGAATCTGAGCCCTATTCACAACCAAAACCTTTGCTCTCCTGTCAACAACCCATTCACAGATCAGGTCTTCCAGCTCAGAAAATAATGGTTGCCTACCTGATCCACATTTGTGCTTTTTAGCATTTCCCTTGTCCACTTGTTCAATGAGGTTACCATACTCTGCTCGCCATTTTCGGACCAATCAGATACTCAACATCTTCTCTTTGCAGAAAATAGTAAGATTTTGGCCCCAAGAGTCTTCCACAATTCCTTTCTTGTACTCCACGGAGTAGCTTTTTCTTTTTGCGCTCATTTCTAGGGGTAAAATAAAAAGGAATTGGGGTATTAAGGTGGGGGGATGGGGATCACTTAAAATGACACAGGGGGGATCAGAGGGAGGAATCAAAATGGCACAGGAGAATCAGAGGGGGGATTACCATTTTAGTAACCACTTTTGATCCTCCTGTGTCATTTTGATTGCCCCCTCTGAACTTCCTGTGTCATTTTAAGTGATCCCCCTCCCCCCACCCCTGTGCCACTGAACACCTTCACCAGACATTCCCCCTACCCCTTTATCAGACATTTACCCCCTGGGCCCTGCCTGGGGACTGTCACTGAGCTTGCTGGGGCCTATATCTGGGCTGGAGCAGAGTCTGCCACTGACTGAGAACCTTCAGTCATCATGAGGGCTGCTGCTAGCATCAGGTAGTTTCACCAGAGACAGACCAGCACTCACCACCTTCGCCATGTCCTGTCCGCTCTAATTCTTCTGTTCTACATGCATCTGCGAAAGTCTCTCCTCTCACTGGCCCTGTGCTCACTGCTCACTCTGACCTCCGCTCAGCCTCCACACAGCAGTGAAGTCTGGACTCCGCATAAAGTCACTGGTTGCTAGACAGGGCAGCCCTAGCAACCAGTTTACAGTAAATTAATTTTCATTCTGAGACAGAGCCTAGGGGGGGGAGGGGGGGGCTTATTTTAGGGAGGATGCCTTATATTTCACTCAGAAGGAAACCTGTAAGTAGGTCTTATTTTTGGAGGATGTTTTATTTTCGGGGAAACACGGTATCTTCATTTTTTTAATTTCTTTTTTTCTGTTGTAACTAGGTATTTTTTCTATTTTATCTTCTAAGTCTCTAATTTGATACTCTGTTACATTCAATCTATAGTTGTTTATTCTTCATTTCATTTGTTATATTATTTATTTTAGATTGGTTCTTTTTTTATGATTTCTATATCCATTTTTATGTTTTCTACAAATCTGTTGAAGTGCTCACAGAGTTCATGTATGCTTTCCCTAAGTTCACTGAGCATCCTTAAAACAAGGTTTTGAACTCTTTTTTTAAAATATATATATTTTATTGCTTTTTTACAGAGAGGAAGAGAGAGGGATAGAGAATTAAAAACATTGATGAGAGAGAATCATTGATTAGCTGCCTCGTGCACACCCACTACTGGGGATGTGCCTGCAACCAAGGTACATGGCCTTGACCGGAATCGAACCTGGGACCCCCAGTCCACAGGCCTGTGCTCTATTCAATGAGCCAAACCAGTTTCAACTGTTTTGAACTCTTTATCTGGTATATTGCTTGTCTCCATTTTGTTTAGTTCTTTTTTCTGAAGTTTTGACCTGTTTTTTGTTTGGTTGTTATTGTTGTGTTTGTTTGTTTGTTTTGTTTTGTGGTGTGTGTTTTTTTGTGTATGTGTGTGTGTGTGTTTTGTTTTGTTTTTGTTTTCATTTGGCACATGATTTTTGTCTCCTCATTTTGGCTGCCTCTCTGTATTTCTTTCTATGTATTTGGTAGAGCTGCTAAGTCTTCTGGTCTTGGAGAATGGCTTTATGTAGTAGGTGTCCTACAGGGTCCAGTGGCCCAACCTCCCAGGTCACCAGTGCTGGACACCCCGGTGTACCCTCTATGTGGTTTGTATATATTCTTTTTTTGTAATTGAGCTTTGGTTGTTGTTGTAACATCAGTGGGAAGGGATTACTTCCAATTACCTGATATTGCTTTAAGGGACCTGATATTGAGGAGCTGCTTTGCAGAGGCCAACTCCACAGAGCAGTACTCACTTCAGATAATTCCACCTCTTGAGTATGTCACTCATGGAGGTGTTTTGGTAGTAACTTGGTCATGGTGTAAAGCTGCCCAGGTGTGTGGACTGGCTTAGGGCCTCCCAGGAGGTGCAGGCCAAAGTTAGTCACCTCTTCTGCACTGCCCAGGCTTCAAAGTGATCATCAGATGGGTTTACTTGTTCTAGGCCTTAATGTGCCAGGGAGATACCAAGCTGTGAACCCAGGCCATGTGCCACTACTGCAGGGACTATGACCACTTAGCAAGATGAACAGGAAATGCTGAGGCCAGATGCTACTAGTTTAGGGTTTGTCAACCTTTAAGAAATTTTAGGAACGTCCACAGCATGAACTAAGACAGGCTTTTTACTGGTATATGGATAAAAAAAACACTGAAAAAAAAATTGGATGGGCCTGCAAGTTGGTGGGGAGGAGGAGAGGAGACAGGGGAATACCAGGGTGGGCCGATGTTGTTAGCCCAGTTGATGGAGACTCAAATACGATGCCCTCTGTGCCTGCAGAGGAAAAACTCAGCAAAGAAACAATGGCTTTTGCCAACATTTCTATCTGGTTGAAAGCTGCCCTTCCAGTCATCACCTCAAAACCTGACAATTCAGTTCTTCCCCATTTGTCGCTGGTGCCTTTTGAGCTGCTACCCCAACAATGGAGCTCAGACTGAGTGAATCCATCAGTGAGTAAATCTGTACTCTGGCTCCTTAAGAGGAACAAGAGGGACTCCAGCAACCCTCCAGCTCACTCAGCCATAATCTCCACTGGTTTTCACAGACATAGATTATGGGGACTTCTCTTCTAGGCGCTGAAACCCTGGTATGGGGAGCTTTGTTCTTATAGGGCTGGGATTCCTTACTCCTCAGGGGGAACTCTGGAGCTAAGATAGCCCTTCTGATTTTTATTTATCACAGATGGGTGGTAGGAACCTACCTGTTCCAAGTCTCCAACCCTACTATGTGTTAGAGACAGGTAGGCTTGATATGGCTGTTTCTGCATACCCTTAGCTACAGAACTCTTGCTCACTTAGATTTCAGATGGTTCTGAATGATGGTTCTTTGATAGTTCAGTTGTAATTTATTGTGGTTATGGGAGGTTGAGAGTACTATAATTACCTGCTCCACTATCTGGACTGGAAGCCTTCTGTTTAAGTTTTTTCAAATAGGAATTTAGAATATCACCAAGTAAAGTTCCTAGGTAATGGCTGATACAAAGACCCTGCTAATGACCATGAGTAGAAATAGTACCCTAAACTACTTCAAAGCCAAAAATGTATGTTGGATCTGAGACCCAGTATGTGAGTATTAGATCAATTATATCTATTGGATTCTATCTAGTGGATTCTTTCGGTAAGTATAATGACTCTATTTTGAAATATAACATTAAGCTTGACCAGAGTGGCTCACTTGGTTGAGCATTGCCCTGTGCACTAAAGGTTGTTGGCTTGATTCCCAAAAAGGGCACATATCTGGGTTTCGGGTTCAATTCATGGTTGGGACACATGGGGAGGGCAACCAGTTGATGTTTGTCTCTCACATCTCCTCCCCACTCCCCCTTCCTTTCTCTAATCCATTAAGGGCCCAAACAGAACAAAAAGACCTCCTGTCCTGGGACTTTGTCGCTCCCAGTTGCTAGGCCTATGGAATCAGAGGGAATTACACTAGCAGCTTTTTTGGGTCTCCAGCTTACAGAAAGTATTCTGTGAGGTCTCTCACCTTTCATAATCATGCGAGCATTTCCCATAATAAATATCCTCTCGTATATAGACTAGTGAATATCTTATTGGTTCTGTTTCTCTAGAGAATCCTGACTAAACTACCATCTAAACTTCAGTTTTCTCATATGTTAAATTAGAAAGTTTTTTTTTTTTTAATTTCTTTCATCTGTACAGCCTCACATTTTTTATAAGAGTGAGAAAAAATAAGCTACCTCAGTGATCTTGAAGCAGTTCTATCCAGAGTTTGGAGTTTTATAATTTCCTCGAGGACTTCAGGAGATAGCAGAGAGTTGGGGGATAAGACCATAGTCTTCCCCCTGCTTTTTCCAGAGTAATTTCACTCACCATCTTCATTAGGAGGGTTTTTTTGTGGATTTCACTTAAAGAGAGGTTCTTCAGAAATAAACATAAGCAAACAAAAGAAACAAAGTGTAATTTGAAATCCATTAGAAAGATAAAATTAAGATAATTAATTAGCTATTGACTAACTGTACCCAAGATGGTTAAACAGTAAGAACCATAGTGTTCTGTAGAGCTATGCATGTTTCTCTAAGTTTTTATAATTTTTGTTATACTTCTCAATGTAAACACATAAACTGTACTTTTTGCATTTTGCTTTTTACAAACTTGATAGGGAAGGATAAAATGCTGAATAAATTCCTGAATAGGAAAAGAAAGGTTACCTTCAACAGTGATTTTCATAAATATTTAGTATTTTAAGACTTTTAAAATATAATTATCAAGAGAGGATAGAATTAATCTGAATAAAAGAAAACTCAGAGAATATGTGATATGATAATTTATCACATTTAAAGTATTAGAATGGCTCCAAAAAATAATACTAGAACAAAAAATAACTGGCTCTAGGTTATATTCATGGGAAGAACTTTCAAATAATTACTACTGTTCAAAAATGTATTAAGTTCTCATTGACAAGTAGTTAATTCCTTCATCGTTGGAGCATTTGAGCATCAGAATTTCTGGGCTCTTTTAGATAGGATCCCTACCCTAAAAGATAGACTAGAAGTCAGAGAAAGATAAATATCACATGATCTCACTCATATGTGGGATATAATGATCAACATAATTTCATGAACAAAAATAGATCCAGAGACAAATGGCAGAGTAGGTGGGGGGGTTAGAGAGCAACCAAAGGACTTGTGTGCATGCATATTAGCATAATCAACGGATACAGACATTGGGAGGTGGTGGCTTGCCCGGAGTAGGAATGGCTAGAGGAGTGGAGAGCAGGGAAAAAGGAGACATATGTAAAATTTTAGACAATTTTTTTAAAAAGAACCTAAAAAAAAAAAAAAAAAAAGATAGGCAAGAGTAGATAAAGATTGTGTCAATTCTGCAATGTTATATGTTATACATTAAATATCTGGAGATTATATGTCTTATATTATTTTTTTACATTGTTAATTCATTTTAAGAATAAAACAAAAGCCTGATAAACTCTGTCCTTCATTCCATCAAGACTCACATATAACCTTGCCCAGCACAGAGGGGCGCTTATATACCTTCAAAGCAACTGAAGCCCAATTATATTAAGCTTTCTTCTGAAAGTCTGTATCTATCAAAATCAATATTATCTTTTCTTTATACAGTTAGGTCTGTGGTTACTAATAATACTTATAAAAACACTGAACATTATTGTTTGGGTATATAAGTAGATAGTAAAATTTTAAAGAAAAACAAGGAGATGATGACACACCATACAAGCAAGTTGGTACTCTTAATATTGGAAGGAGCTCACAATTGTGGAAAATCAGAGATATTCCTAGGATACTGGAATGTTTTGATTATCAATCTGGGTGATGCATACAAAGGTTTGCTTTATAATCTTCTTTAAACTCTCCACATAAATGTTATATACTTTTCTATATTATGACTCATTTTCTTATTTATTTTTTAAAAAATGTGATTCAAATAAGATGATCAAAAAACAAGATTCCATAAACAAAGCAAGCTGGAAAATTTCCACAATTCCAAATGATCAAACAGTTTCTAAAAATTGCCAGCCACATAAAATCAGGTTACTTCACATACTCAAATTTAATTCTTATCTCTTCAGTCATGCCACCTTAGTTTTGTTAAAATGTTGACCAATTCATGAGTGTGCAGCTATATTGATGAACCGCTAATATGCAATAGACACAGTTCTGATATAGTAACCAAAATAAAGAGTCTAAGTATCATCTCTTCCTTTTTACTTACTCATTGGAATAAGAGAAAAACTATTAGAGTAAGTCAATTATTATTTATGGCTTATATATTGCTATCAATCTGTAGTTAAAATGAGATTAAGGAATTATATGTTGAAAGACAGCTGCAAAGATATTGTAAATATATCATAATTCAAGAATCCTTACATTGTAATTAAATGTTTGGTAAACTAATCTGAAATTATTTTTATGTCTGACTAATGAAAATGCAATAAAAAAGTTGAATTAGCAAAAATGCAATGAATAAGAAGATAATAGAAACAAAATTAAGTGACTGTAATCATGTTCGATGAATGAATATTTAAGATATCGTTAAGACTAGTAATTAAGGATAATCAAAGAACATTGTTATAGAAATATTTTAATATGATCACTTCTTTCTAGTTATTTTAAAACATTATATCTAAGGATCTTGATGCATTTTTCTATTTCTAATTAGCTCTGAAATAAAGCAAGTGTTTCCTTTTATTTCTAATATGATCTTGCTAAACTGAGTTCAAGAGTAAAGCAGTAGTTAAAGCAGGAACCACTAATGTAACTACTCTAGACCTGCAGCCTGCAGTATATACTGAGAGCTCCTATGAATCCCCAAAATATCAAATGTTATAATGCATTAAAAAAACAAAGCTAATATTGAACATCTCTCAATGCAAGCTCTATTAATTATCTAAGTGACTCACTCTTGCATAGTCACATAACTGGTACATTCCTATTTGTAGCTATGCAAAAGTAGATGCCACAATTTTTGAAAAGTATTTTCTATTTATTTATTTATTTATTTATTTATTTATTTATTTATTTATTTATATTTTTTTATTGATTATGGTATCACCTAATTGTCCTCATCCCCCCAATCCCATCCCAAACCCCTTTCTACATATGCCCTCACACACCACCTCCCCTCGTTGTCCATGACCACTGGCCAGGCCCATATGCATGCACACAAGTCCTTTGGTTGATCTCTTCCCCTTTACACCCACCCTCCCCTACTTTCCCTGTGAGGTTTGAGAGTCTGTTTGCTGCTTCTCTGTCTCTGGATCTGTTGTTGTTCATCAGTCTATGTGACTTTATCCCTTCCATTGTGCAGAGAGCCCCGTGGGAAGGCACCTGAGCATTCTATATTGGCCGGTCTTGCCCTTTTGGCCAAAAATGACCCTCTTCTCGTGGTTCAGGTGCCTACAACTGTTGCCTGATCTTTCAGTTCATGCCAAGGCTGAAGCACCATGGTGGCTGGTACCATGGATCTCTCTTCTACCCATTGGGGTGAGCTGGGCCCTTTCTGGAGAAGAAACATGGGTTCCCCAAAATATGAGATCAGCACCCGGGCCTCACTAGCAGGTGAGGGGTCCCTGAGGCAGATGCTGGGCGTGGAGCCCATAGGGGCATAAGCTACCAAGGAGACAGACTAAAACTCACATCACCCTGCTTGGCCCTGGAGGATGGCTGGTTAGCCAGAGACGGGTAAGATTCCTCAGGGAAGGAACAACCTAAGACAGGCACAGTCACAGAGGGGCCATCAGGAGAGAACTTGGGGGTCAACAGAGGTGGGGCACAGACCCTTACTATCCCCCCTGCAAGGTGGCAGGCACCTGAAAAGTACTTTCAAAAATTAAAAAGGTATAATTTCAAACTCCAAGGACTTACTTCATTTTTAGGTGTAAAATGTGCATTTAAAATTATTTCTAAACTACTCTAATTATACTTTTGCTTGTGGATACTCCCCAGGAATGCTAAATACATCAAAGTCAATTACTTACTTTTAATAAAAGTTTACTATAGTCAGGAACTCAAGTTTTATGTGGGTGGCCTTTGTTTAATTCACAAAGTAACTCAGTAGAGCTAGGTAGTCTTTCTGTCCCTGTTTTCAAAAGGTTATAATTCTTAGTAATTAGTCTAAGTTTACATAGTGGATGAAAGCTAGATCAAGCAGCCAGTGTCTAGAGGAAAAAAAAAAGACATTTTTGATTTATAAAAGCTTGCTTTTAATTTGAAATATTAAATGCTGGAAGACTCAGATTATAGAGTCTATATCATAAACCAAGATGCGAGGGAATACACAATGGAGTAATTTTCTCCACACAGTGAATATAACATTCTCTAGTTCTCAGGAAGAAGTCTAAAAAGAGAGTTAAAGGCTAGTTCAGGACAACTTTTTTCATCTGCTATAAAAAAGCCTCTGCAAGTTTTATATAATATATATGTCCAAGAGGAGGCCAAAAGCACCATCCAAAGAAAACTCAGGATTATATTAAAAAAAAAAAAAAAAGGGAATCTAACTAGGGTACACACCACACATCACACACAGTATGGAGAACAACTGGACATCACAGGTGGATGTGGTAAGAGTAGCTGTGAAAATCCAAGGCCAGGTCTTGAACAATATTGCCCAACCACCCCTGATGCCAGGAAGATACCCTCTTCTCTTCCTTTCTGCAGATAACCAAGGAGAGCCAAGCAGTAAGAGTAATTTAATTAATTACTCGGGAATAAATTTTAAAATAGGTGGTGATTGGATTACTACCATGAAGATAACATGTTTCTGTTTCTAAGAAGAAATAAATTTCTGTAAGAAGGAGTATCTGTGGCCTGAAACCATGTTTTTGCATTAAACAACAACAAAAACAAAAAAGGGCAGTCGGACATCCCTTAAGGGGTCCTAGATTGGAGAGGGTGCAGGCTGGGCTGAGGGACAACCCCACCACTCTGTCCTCGTGCACAAATTGTGTGCACCGGGCCTCTAGTGTATCTATAAATAGCTATTTCTAAAATCTGCCCCTTCAGATTGGAGGAAGGGTCCAGAATCAAATAAACTTAATAAAGTATTCTTTGAAAACACCAGGAAAGCTCAGGACTCTATAGACATCTTACTATCTACAAACTGTAATGTATCATATCTGGACATGGGTTTGTATATTATTAAATCATATAAGCATTGTTAGATTTGACTGGGGAAAAAATAAACCAAATAGATTTAAACCCAGATACTATTGAAGATATCAGTTATGTCAGAGAAGAGAATAACCACATTGGAGAAACTACTCAGTAATCTGAATGAGAAATAGCTGGGAAGAAAGTATGAAAATAATACCTGGCCAGGTGCTTCACAGCTCTGGCTATTATTGCAGAGACTATGATATAAAAGTAGAATGTGAGCTTTTATCCTGTGTGCCACCCAGGACTGAAGTCATGATGTTTAACAATAGACACATCAGCATACTGTAAGGAAATCAGGAGGAAGCTGTCCCAGGCAGCACAAAATAATGGGAAAGGCATAAAGACAATCATACCTGCTTTCCAAGCATAACGTTCTTTGAAAAATGGGAGGGTTTTTAAAAGACCACATATGAGCTTAGGGAAAGGAGAATTCAAGAATTAAGTGAATAGTCTAAAGAACGAAGCTAAAAGCAGATCGGTTAGTATTCCAGAACCAGATAGGTAGCCTTAAGGAGTTAACAATGCCTAGACCCAATCTCCATTAAACATGATCCCAGAATCTTATAAAAATGATTTGTTTTTATTTATTTTTTAAGGTCCTTTAAAAAAAAATATATATATATGTATATATATGTATATATATACATATATATATATATATATATATATTATTGATTTTTTTACAGAGAGGAAGAGAGAGGTACAGAGAGTTAGAAACATCGATGAGAGAGAATCATCAATCAGCTGCCTCCTGCACACTCCCCCCACCCCCCACTGGGGATGTGCCCACAACCAAGTTACATGCCCTTGACCGGAATCGAATCTGGGACCTTTCAGTCCGCAGTCCGATGCTCTATCCACTGAGCCAAACCGGTTTTGGCAGAAATGATCTCTTTTTTAAAAAAATATTATTTTTATTGATTTCAGAGAGGAAGGGAGAGGGAAAGAGATAGAAATATCAATGATGAGAGAATCACTGATCAGCTGTCTCCTGATAACCCCTACTGGGGATCGAGCCCGCAACCCAGGCATATGCCTTTGATGGGAATCAAACTGGTGACCCTTCAGTTCCTAGGCTGACACTCTATCCACTGAGTCAAGCCAGCTAGGGCTAGAAATAATTTCTAAAAGTAAAAATGAGAAGTTCCATACCTTCTTTTCCATTTGAAAATATAATGAGGTTTCTAGGAAGAGATGCCAAGGAAAATTTAAAAAAATAATTAGAAGAAGAAAATCCACTTTTAAACAATTACCCCATCTTACCTGATAAACCTAAATCTAATGTAACTTTTAGAAAATATCTTAATTCCATAGTTAGATATGAAGAATAAATTTTAAACACGTGAATGAGATGATGTTATTTTATATTTTTAGTATCTTTAAGCTTTTACTAAATGTTTTCTTCATGAATCATTAAGGATCTACAGATTGAATAGGACAGATATGAATAGTTCCATTTTACAAAAGAGAATGCTAAGATTTCAGATAATTTAAATAATTAATTCAAGATTACACAGCTAGTAATTGACAGAGTGGAGACTAAACTCTTTTCCCAGGCACTCTAAGTCTAGCACTTTTCATACACCTCACTGACTTACTGCAGTGCACAGGACCAGAGATAGCTTCTATTTTTAAGGTATAGAGGTATGTAGGCACAGACTTTAACTCCTAATAGTACTTCAGAAGAGAGATAAGCCTTTTGAAGGCAAAATCAAGGAACTGAATAGATGACATCAACATCCCCATTTATCTAACTGTGGGTATAAATATATCTTTGGAAATTTAGATTACTACCCACAGAAAATGAAAGTTAGCATCCACAGAAAATAAATCTAAGGAGACTTCCATTCTGAAGACAAAGCTCTAATAAAAGTGGGTTCTATCACTTTAAGATTGACCAAGTCTACTTTGAGGGTCTATTAGATTCAGAGATATAGGCTAACTTCAGATAAAGTAGCCTTAGTTTCAGTTTAGCCAGCCCACTAGGTTATTTCGGAGCTATCCAAGGTGCTCATCAACAGACTATATTAGTCAGTTTACCCAGCCTACCCAGCAACTTACTTGGTCCTGGTCGTACTTGTTATATTGAAGCAAACACTTACATTACGGGGAGAAGGAGAGAATTATAGTATTTTATCTCACACTTGACTGAATTATTGAAGGTCTAAATTTCATGAAGAATAAGACATCCTTGATTTCAGAAGCAGTCAGTGGGAACACAAGAGACATTTAAACAAATATTGATCAGTGATTGACTGGTTTATACAAACCAAATATTTAAGTGTCAAGTCATACTTGAGGCAAAATGTTCCATATTTTTGTATTTTAAGGCCTGGCATAAGTGAAAGTAGTAAAATTAAAAATGTTCTCAATTTTTTAAAAATGTTTTTTCACTACAACTTATATTAAGTGAAATAGTAAGCACACAAACACACACCTAGAACAAAAACTTAAACTTAACTGTATGATCTTTTCTGTTCTATTTTACTGTATTGAAAAGCACAAGTTCTAGTTATAACTCATTCTCCCACTAATAGGTTCTGATCACACAGTGTGGAGGAAAGAAGAAACTGAAAAGAATGTCTAATGACCAAGATCATAGGAGATATATGTTTTTCACATGTCTTATTCACCATACCTATCTCTATCATCCTGCCCTGGACATGTGCTCAGTTCTACTTCTGTTATCTTATAAAAATTGTGTCACTGTCAAGTTCCTTTTGAAGCATGCTCAATATGCTTTAGCCTCTAATATAAATCCTCCACTAATCCAAGACCATTTTCTGTCACCCAAACACAGACAATAAGGTTGGAGAGAGCATAGAGTAGAGGTAAGAAGTGGTGCCTACATTAGAGGGCTTCTATAAAACAGAAAACCTGATAAAGACCACCTGCATCAATGTTTCTCTTCTCCCTCATGTTCTCCTCGTTCACCTTCTTTAGCAACCTAAAAACAAAGTTTTATTTAACCTATTCTGTTCCCTATGTCTACATTTTACATACTGGTAATTTTATAAATGTCACTTTCTTTAAGCTTCACTATAACAGTAAGGTCTGTATTCATTTTTATATTATATTCCTTTTTTAGATGTAGAAAGCTTGTAGGAGATTATATAACTTTCCAGTAAAGAAATAGACAGGATGGTATAAAAGCCATTAACTTAATATATTAATGGGCCAATAGAAATTGTTGAAAAGCCCATTACATAATGCACAAATCAAATATATGGGTTGTTTAGATAGAACATAATAACTATCATGGATTAGACAAGTAAACATAGTGAAGCGCCCAACATTACTTTGAAAAGCTACTCTATACTTAATCCTTGTGTTATTGCATAATCTTATCACTGAGTGACATTTTAACAACACTAGGAACAAAATAAACAGTCTTAAATAATCTAATGAGAAACTAAAACATGCGCTTATTTTAACTATAGTCCACTGCATTTGAAGTAACTACTATTGATTCTGAGCATCCTAGTGATCACCTTAAACTTAAATTAAGTAATTCTTAGTAAGATGAACTGAGGAAGGGAGAAAATACTCAGTTTTACTCCTCCCTTTTGTTCTTCCAATGAGGTTTCAGAAATGCCTGTGAATACTTAAAACAATTGAAAATATGGACAGGGACACCATTAAGAACTATGAATGAATACAAAGTAACTTAAGAACTATTAAGGAGTTAAAAGAATATTAAGGCAAAAAGCAGTGTGATCTATTTTTTTTTCTGGATTTGTAGATGAGATTGTTTTTTTTAAAGCAATCAAATAATATAAAGGTTATAGGAGTTACTATGCCAAGATAATACATTCAGCTCTTTTAATGGGAAAGGGCTTTTTAGATGCAGTGAAATTTGAGAAGATCTAATGAGTTACTCAAGTGAAAAATGAAGGGTTAGAAGACAAGGATGACGAGGAAAGAATCATAGTTAGAGCTATTTTGGCAAATGATAAGAAAGCAATGGTGACCGAGAAAGTCTTCAAATCAATTCATGTGAATTGTAATGCAAAGGCTGGCAATTTTCCATTCCCACTTTTTAAATGCTTTAATTGCCTTAAAATTATTTATATTGGACATATGTACAGAACATTAAAGTAAAGCAGTTGTTTGACCACATGAAAAAAAGTTTACCCCTGACATTTTCAATTAAAATATAAATGGAAGGGAATTGAAGGGAAAGAGGTAGTATTGCTTATCCCTTGGTAAAATTTTACTCTGGTGACAGGGGACAAAATAGTTTCACTTTCTCATATTTGTGATTTATAGAATTTTGTTTTTGCATAATTGAAATTTCCCATTCTATCATGATTTCAACTTAAAATATGTTATGTAGTTTGTATCTTAAGCAATAATATATTTCATACTTGATAGCGATCTAATATGGGTAAAATATTCTCAGAAAAATAGAAATTCATCTGAATTGAAGAGCATATTGTTTGAGATCCCTGAAGGCTGTGCTCTGATGCTGTTGCCATAGAAAAGTTCTATTATCTATTTTTGTATATATTCCACTAAAAAAAAAATACTGAAAAATCAAGCCAAAACAGTACATGGAGGCTGAAGAAGGGAATATATAAAGATATGGTTAAACCTAACAGCTGAAATAATGATTATTGAAAAAATTATGTAAGTGATTCATTTTTCAACTCTCTATATTCATTAAAAATGATAATTATGGCAAATTGGTTTTACAATCCAGGTCTTCTAACAAGTTTTCTGCTTTAAGTGTTTTCTATCTCTGGCTCATAGGAATATCAGTGTTCCATCCATTGAACTAAAATAACCTGTCAATAGCTACAGCACACCCCAACTATTGTTTAACAAAAGATAATGAATACAATATTTCAACTTGCAGATATTTTCCCCTCATAAGTTTGCATCAACCTTTGGTAATGCACATACACTAGACTCTAAGTATAAATGAATCAGGCTTAACACAAGTTGTACATTTATTTTAAATTAATTGTGTCAATATTTCATTTTCCTCTCCCCAGAGCACCGTGGTCTAGGTAATATGCTTTGTGTGAAATGCAGAGCAGACATTAGAGCACAAGCATTCAGCTGTTTGCCTAACATTTTTCTTTCCAGGTCTAAATTCTTTAGTAAAAATTTTAAAATACTAAAAAGAAAAAATTTCACAGTATTTCTAAGATTCTTCATGACAAAAGTACACAGATCTAAGCAGAAACTCGATTAAATTTTACATTCAAAATACTGAAAACCTCCAAGTGCAATTCTTTTCTAAGATTTTGAAGTCATCACACAAAATAAAATATGATAAAAATAAGTGAGGCAATAGAGTTTTTCCCAAATAAGGATGTGCATTGACATCTACCTTTTGACCAAGTTCACTAAGAGGTGACCAGTAAGACAGAAAACTAGACGATGACTAATATCGCAAAGGAAATCAAGACACCAGGACATCAAAAGAAACTTTTGTCTCTCCAGATCATTAATTCTCAAGTAGTGGTTTATTTCTCTACCTATTTTCTAACCTCAACTTTTCAACATAGGAGTTTAATGCCCAGGTTTCTAAGCCAATAATTTCCAGTTTCTTTTATATAATATAAAATGTTAAAAAATTATAATATTTATGGTAAATTACAAGATAGCCAATGGAAAGAGATGGTCAGTCAAGGTCCATATGCCCCAATCCATGTGAAGAGGATGCTGAGTGGATCAACACCAGGGTGTACATCCAAATAGTTACGTCTTCACACAGAGTTGGAAAGCTGTCCCACCTAATTTCTGGAAATAATAGTGTTTATTACCTGCCAAGTACCTTATGTGCATGATCTCAACACCTCCTTTAACCAATTATTAGTATCATTAAACCAGTTTTTTACTAGCCAAAATACAAAACTGGAATTCTACCACAGGTCTCTAACAATGTAGCTTCTAAAACACTATGCTTTGCCACATCTCTTTTGAGACAGAAATATAAATAAATATTTTAATATAATATAAATAGTTCAAGTCAATAAACAATCTAATAAATGATTATATAAACTTTTGGAAATATATTGGACTAATGAATATCCATGGGTTTAAAAAAAAAAAAAGGCCAGTGAAAATTTATGAGTATTTTCTCCAAGGAGGAAAATGTAATAAGTATTTTTCATCTCAAATTATCTGATACTAGAATTGTTATTTAAATGTCTTTCTGAAAAAAGTCTTTTACATGCAGATATATTTATGGCCTCAGTTATCTGAATAGTATTTTAGAAATGTCAATCTAAATAGAACATAACATTCCACCCTTTTAGCAAAAACAAACAATATATATATATATATATATATATATATGTATATATATATATATATATATATATATATATATATATATGGCCTGGCTTACATATTATTTTAATAAGAAACTCTATGTCATCAGTATTTCTAAATGTATTGCCAAATAAGTAAGAGATTTTAGATAATTTTCAGTTCACATTACAATTCTTTGAAATTAACCCACAAATTGGTTTTACCTCATATTTACATTTTATCAAACCCATCTTTCTGACGTAGGCATTTCTTTTCTTGGGATTCTTATAAAGATAGTTATCATGCACAGAGTACACTCTAGCCTTCGGTGGTTTTAATCTCAGTTAACATCTTTGTGTTTAGTACATTTCTTTTCTTTCATCTGATCATGTACATGCTAAAATGTCAAAACTAAAGTCTTCTAACATATCAGTCATAGGTTCTCATCAATATGTCAAATCCTTGAAGGTTTATAGTTTAAAAATTCATCATAATTATAAAATAGCATACTAGTTGGGTCCACAGCAAAATATACTTTTTATTATGCTTAGAATTAAACATACCATCTACTGAAAGGGAGAAAAAAATAGGAATTTTTTATATATCTCCTTTTCAATTAACAGTACAATTCATACTTCAGTTTAAGTGCAGTTCAAGTACAACTTTTCTTGATTATTGTGCTAAATGTCTATATGCAATAAAATTTACTTAGAATAGTTTCTGAAAAATAGTTTTGTTCATGTGTATTAAGTGTGTTATGTTTTCTCTCTTCACAATGTATTTCCTTAAGGAACTAACAAAGATTTCTCATTGTGATGTGAAGTTAAAATTTCACTTAACTTAAAAACAACAATAATAAAGGCAGCAATTGCATTTACAGTTAGCTAAAACTTCAGAGGTGCTTGAATATAGCAACTGTGTAATTCATGGGAGATTCACCTCTTTGAAGAGACTCTTAACAGAGTTCCAGACCTTCTTAACAGACAGCTCATTACTACAGACTATCTATGCAAATTGTACACTGAGGATGGGCCCTCAGGGGAGGGTTTTTCTGTTTGCTGTCTCTGGTACTAACCTAGTATAACTTGCCATGTAACTGCCCTCTTGCCAGTAATGTTAATGATGGTGATTATTAATAATAACTCTGAGTAATGAGGTTTTCTTCCTTGTACTCAAAATAATTGCTCCATGTAAATCCACAGCAATTTTTACGGTACGCTAAAGATTAGTAACATTAGAAACTTGGCAAATCTTACTTAGACATTTTACCTAATGATCTAATCCATCAGTTCCCAGGCTTAACATTTCAAGACTCTCTTAGCACTAAAGGATCTCCCTCTTTTCATAGCAGCACTAAGAAATAACTTAGTCACTAAGCTGCCTTTTTGGGAGCTTATAAAAAAAGTTCCTTGAAAACATGAACTTTGGTTTAAGCAAAAAAAAAAAAAAGCCAATGGCACAGAAATATCTAAAATTTACAGATAAATTCCTCAATTATTCATTAATTAAACATTATTTAATTCAAGTTTACTTATATTTTGATTTCTAAAGAAACTCAAAATTAATTTCTAACCATGTGAAACTTGTAGTCAATTTATCAATCATGTAAGCTAATTATGAGCATGCCAACAAGGAACTAGAAACATTAGCTATGCTATGACATTTCTCAATCTCATCACTTCTAACACATCCCAGAATCTCCAATTAAAAGAAGAAACAGGTTGGGAGAAAGTTACTCACTTATTACTATTGCTACCCAATTTTTCTCATTTAATCAATACATCCCGAGAAAACTGTAGAACCCACAGATTTCAATGAAGAGATAAAGGAAGAGGCAGGATATGCATTTTGGCTCACTTGTCTCTCTTTTACATCATGCTATTTACAAATAAGAACTAGGCTGCCCAAAGATAAGAAATGAAGTTCATATCCTACAAGATTTTGTATTTGTCCAAAAGGAAATTTCCACCACTATAATTCCCTCTATAGTCTTAGATCAATCAGATCTTTTCAAAATACAGGAAGGTAGAATGGGTAATATTTCATGGGGAATAGTCCTACTGCATTTAATAATCCTCAGGGGAGAAAAAAACACAAAAGTAAAACTAGATTTGGTGGTGATAAACTCCTTTAGCATTTTATTGTCTGTAAAGCTCTTTATCTGAGCTACAATTCTAAATGATAGCTTTGCTGGATAGAATAATCTTGGTTGTAAATCCTTCCAATTTCTTGCCATTTTCTTTTGGCCTGTATAGTTTAGGTTGAGAAATCACTGACCATCATATGAGCATTCTCTTGTATTGATAGATAACTAATTGTTTTTCTCTTACTGATTTTAAGGTCTTCTCTTTGTCTTTAATCCTTGGCATTTTAATTATGATGTGTCTTGGTATGGGCCTCTTTAGGTTCCTCTTGTTTGGGATTCTCTATGCTTCCTGGACTTGTAAATCTATTCATTTCACCAGATAGAGGACGTTTTCTGTCATTATTTCTTCAAATAGGTTTTCAATATCTTGCTCACTCTTTTCTTCTGGCACCCCCATAATGCAAATGTTGGTATGTTTAAAGCTGTCCCAGAGGTTTCTTACACTATCTTCATATTTTTTTAAATTCTTTTTTTCTTTTTGCTCTGCTAATTGAGTTTTTGCTTCCTTATATTTAAAATCATTGATTTGAATTCTTGTAATCCTCTACTTTACTGGTTAACTCCCTGTATATTATTCTTTATTTCAGTCAGTGTATACTTAATTTCTGACTAGTCCTTTTCCTTTTTTTTTCATCCTCTCTAAAATCCTTTTTAAAGTCTCATTAAGTCCCCTGAAGGTCTCATGAAGATTCTTGAATAACCTTATAACTGTGGTTTTGAATTCTATATCTAGTACTTTGTTTTCTTCCATTTTTTTCATTTGTAATGTATTTCTTTGACTCCATATTTTGGCTACTTATCTGTGTTTGTTTCCATGTATTGGGTAGAGCTGCTATGTATCCTTGAGTTGGTAGAGTGCCTTATGTAGTAAGTGTCCTATATGGTCCAGAGGCTTAGCCTTCCCAATCATCTGAGCTGGGCACTCTAAGTGAACCCCTTTGTGGGTTGTAGTTGAGGCTTAATTACTGTTGGTGTCACTGGGAGGAATTGACCTCCAGGCCAATTTGCTATGAAGACCAGCTGTGATTACAGTGAGAGAGCTGCTGTGCAGGAGACATCCCTATGAAGTAGAACTTGCTTCAGTAGGGCTTTGGTGCTTACTAAGTCTGCCCCTATGTGTTGCTATAGATTTGTAGAGCTATAATCTGGTATGGTCTGATGATGAACACTGGGTTCACTGGCTGTTGGGACTCCAATGAGATGCAAAGTCAGCCACTGCTTGGGGCCACCTGGCAGGAACCACAGAGAGATCTTCAGATTTCTCCTATTTGTATTGGGTTTAGAAGTGCCCAGACAAGGTCCAATTATGAAAAAGGAAGGCTGGCCCTAGTGCCAGTTTTGGTATTTTGTTGATAGGTTTAGGGCTACCTGACCCAGCTATAACTTGTTTGAGAGAGTTTAGCAAAGTCTGAAGCCTACGCAAGGATAGGCCATTCATACACAAAAGCCACTACACATAGGTTGGGTGGGCTGCAAATTGGATGGGGCAGGATCTCAGGCAATCACTAGGGTGGAGCAAACAGAAATGGCTGCCAGTCAGTCCTGCCACCAGGGAAGTCCCAGCATAGGAACAATGACCTCTGCAAGCACCTCCATCTGGGAAAAAGCTGCCCCTGAGTTCCTGCCCAAATGCAAGACAGTCCAGTTCCTCCTCATATGTATCTGTGTCCCCCAGGGCCTCACCCTGGTGCTGGAGCTCAGAGGCAGTGGGACCTTGTAAATTCAGTCTATATGCCTACCTTTTAAGAGCAACAGTGAGGTCTCCAGCAGCCTCTGGGTCACTGAGCATTAATCCCCACTGGTTTTTACATCCTGTGGTTGCAGGAACATTTCTTCCCAGCTCTGGGATCCTGGGCTGAAGTTCTGGTGTGGGGCTGGGACCACTTGCTCCTCAGGGAACCTCCACAGAGATGATCTCCCTCCTGATTAAAAAAGCAGTACATGTGGGTGCCAGTCCAGGCCCGTTCTGCACCTTTGCCTTTCTTACCTCTCTCAATGTGCTGTCATCTTCATTTCTCTAGTTGTAGGACTTACATTCAGCCACCTTTCGGGCAATTCTGAATGATTGTTATTCTGTATTTTCATTGTAATTTTGATGTGGTTGTGGGTGGTGGCAAGTATAGGGGTTTATCTATTCCACCATCTTGGTTCCTTCCAAGGCATCCTGAATTTTTTTTTTTTTTATATATTTTATTGATTTTGTACAGAGAGGAAGGTACAGAGATAGAGAGTTAGAAACATCAATGAGAGAGAGTCATCGATCAGTTGCCTCTTGCACACCCCCTACTGGGGATGTGCCCGCAACCAAGGTACATGCCCTTGACCGGAATCGAACCCGGGTCCCTTTAGTCCCCAAGCCGACGCTCTATCCATTGAGCCAAACCGGTCTCGGCGGCATCCTGAATTTTTAACCTTTTCCTTTTAATTTGTCTTAGCCTTTTACCATTTACATTTTAGACTCATCATTATATATCACAAAACATTTTCAGTATTGTTATTGTAATTGAAGATAAGTTCCATTGCAATACCTATCCATGTGCTTTTGGGTTTTCTCATTTTGAATATTGTAAACATTTATTTATTTCCAATATATATTTAACTCAAAAACAGTTTTATTTAACTGATGCACTCAAATATTTATTTCTACTACATTAATTCTAATCTTATCTTATTTTTTAAATTTTTCTTAAAATCTACTTTTTAAAAAATATTTGATAGACTGTTTTAGTTGAACAAATTTATTTTCAATTTTAAAAATAATTTAAGCTGAAACCGATTTGGCTCAGTGGATAGAGCGTCGGCCTGCGGACTGAAAGGTCCCAGGTTCAATTCTGGTCAAGGTTATGTACCTTGGTTGTGGGAACATCCCCAGTGGGGGTGTGCAGGAGGCAGCTGATCAATGTCTCTCTCTCATCAATGTTTCTAACTCTCTATCCCTCTACCTTCCTTAATGTAAAAAAATAAATAAAATATATTTAAAAATAATAAAAATAATTTAAAGTTATATAATAAATAAAGGATAACTTCATCTTCATCAAATAAGTATTTTTCTAATGAGTACTTTCCTGGTCATTTAGTGAAAACTGTTCTGTAAATTCCATTGAAATTTTCTTTAAATTCATGAATTATGTTTAGTTCCCAAATGTGTAGGGTTTCCTTCTCTTTTAATTGCTAATTTCAAACTTATTTTTATTATAATCAGATCACTAGATTTAGTTTCTTATTTTTGGAATATATTTGGGTTCCTCTGTCTTTCTTAGACCTACAATCTCACATAATCTGCATGTTAGTACCAGTATTTTCAGCATCCTTTAAGCAAGAAGTTTTATCTCAGCACCTAGTTTTGAACCAAAAGATACTAGCTCCTATCCTCTGTCTCCTAAGAAACCTTTCAGTTTTCATCATTCCTCTGGACTGGTACTTAAAAATATTACAACACAACAGAACAATAAAAACCAATTTGGAAGGCCCTTGGTTTCAGCCCTACTAATTATCTTGCATTTCAATTCCATTTATAGTCCAGGGAAATATTTAACATTTCACCTGCTTGATTTTGACAATCATTATTTCACTTAAAAATATTTAACATTTTAGTACTTGGTTTTTCTATTTATTGTTTCATATTAAAATATTTGAGGTACATAGTAATAAGTACTCAAATACTCTAAATACTCAAATAATAAATTTACTCTATTATACTGATTTGGAATCTTAGATAATATTAGTAATTGCTATGTCAACCATCTGAATTAGATGCCAGTATTCCATTGATTGATGGGGAAATGGTCCTAGGGAAGTTAAGGCCCTTAGATAGAAAATGCAGTCACTTGAGAAAGTATTTTCACATAAATGTCTGAAAGAAAATTTTAAAATTTGAGAGTTTTTTAAAATTCCCCTTTAGAAAAATTACTTTTCCAAATGCTGAAACTCTGGCTTGGCAAAGCCAGTGAAATAACAAATAGCAAGTATGTTTCTATCTTTCTAAACCTTATGCTAAGCTTGAGTAAACAAATACAAACATACATAGTCCTTTATTTTAATGGATCATTATTTATGTAGTGCATTAAAACTGTTTTTTAATATTTTATGAATATTATTTGAGGCACATTGATCTAACTCACTTCTTTGTAATAGCTGCATTACATTTCACAGAATGAATGTATAAATTTTATTATTTTTATATTGATGGATATGTAGGTTTTTATAAGGTCTTAGGAAATTATATTTAATATTATTAAATTCTTCCAATAATATCTTTGCAGCCAATCCATTGCCTATAACTTGATCTTTAGCTGCTTTCCTTTTATATATCATATAATTTTTATTCTCCATTATAGTGCATATCTCACCTCATGTGTCTTGCCTTGAATTAGTCTCATTCCAACATGAGAGATCAAGTGACTAGGGAAAAAATAATAAAAATAGCATGTCTTAAAACAGTTTATGAAGTTTTTTAAAAATCTTTCTACCTAGAATTAGAGATCCTTTCTGAATTTGAATTCTAAAAGAGCTGTTTTCCAATTGTATTATGAATTGTGTTTCAACACAGGAGAATTTTTTAATAATGATTATTTTTCATGCTTTGCCAAATTTGACCATCCTAAATTTCTTAGGAAAATACTATAAGGGTTCTCTGGGCTATGCAGTCTAACTTTCCCATTTCATTCACAAAGTGTGGAGCAATACATGCTCCGGAAGCTGGAGATTTCAACTACTGATCTAAAGAAAGTGGAAATTATCTCACTTGAACATAAAATAAAATAAAGCATCCTTTTGATGCTTAATGTGGCTAACCACTGATTAACTGAAAAATAGTACCTTAGATATGAATTTCAGGCACCTTTGACCTCCATTACTTAACATTACCATTCTCTGAGTCTCTTTGTAAGATTCACTTAAATTGTTGTTTCTAGAATTATACAAAGAAAATTATTTCAAATTCTTAAAATAACATACAACAATAGCCATATTTCCTGAATGGCCACTCCAATTATTAGCTCAGAAACACAGTCTAAGCTAGGAAACAGGAAGGTGTTAAAATGAGAAAGTAAATACTAGTTTTAACTTCATATATGCAAGCAATAAGATGTATCTAAAACTGAATTGAAAAAGCATTGGGGGAAAAAAAACAGAGAGGGCATCAATATTCTTTAATTTAGTTGAGCTACAATTATATATAATGAGAACATTGGCTCCTTTGAAACAATCTGGAAACTGTGCTGAGCTCTCTGTCACTTGGACCAATGGATCTATTCATGCCAAGACCTGATTTCCTGTTCAGTTTAGCATACCATTAGTTAAAGGTAATTGTTGAGAGGATACTCTATTACAAAAGCTACAGAACTCTCAATCATTTCAGTGCGGGGTAGGTGCCCTGAATAAAGGATCCTGTTTCCCTAGTGTCCTTCTTTATGTTTGTCTCTTCACACAATTGTGTGATTGTATACCACTAAATAGTTATTTAGTGGTAATGGTGCATTGCAAATTGGTGACTCAAATGACAAGAATGGAGGAGAAAAGGAGAGAGAGTCTGATCTCTGCTGAGCTATACACCTGCGAGTTTCAACTGAGTCAATCTGGAAACAGAGTCCCAATGTAATATTTTCAAGACCTTTGCAATGACTGAATGACACATTTCTGTGAAGAAAACATTTTAAACATATTTAGATGTTATAAAACTTCAACTTTGTTTACCTAGCTGTATTCCTAGGCATGCACCCTCCTCATTCCTTTTCTACACATTCGTTTTTTTGAATTGTGAAAGCAAGCAAAAGCTGCATCAACCTTTTCTTCAGAGAGGGAATGTGATCTTATGGTTTGGCATCTCTTTAAATTGGGTCTTCCAGTTTAAAGAGAAAGGAAAGGACATTTCCCACAACTGTGGTCAACTGATGCTGAAATATTGCCCCTTTCACTGTATTAGTTTTATCACATTGTGAAGATGTGGCAGCAGGAAATATATGCGTGTGTGTGTTTTTTTAGGTTTGCTCTTCTTTTTTTAATTACTGTAAATTTAATTATGTAAATTGTTCTATAATTAGAAGATATTATGCAATTTACTAAATTACCTGAATTAACTATTGCCTTAAAGAAGTGGGCCTTCAGTATTGAAAAAAAATTTATATTCTTTGGTGAAATTTTATCTGAACTATATATTAATTCATACCTAAACTTAAAAACCGCAAGTAACTAGTTTATAGACTACAGAACCATCTAGCAACTAAATGACTGAGGACAGAACATATTTTATTTAATCCTTCAATATTTTAAAAATACTCATGTGAAGCTCAGAATATTTTTAAATAATTTTCAGACTATGAATGACATGAATAAACATCCCTGTTTAAGAATTGAATGGTATCTAAAAAAAAGCACTTTTTCATGTGCACTAGAAGCAAGACATGGATGTGATTTCATCAAATAGAGCTGATTGATTCATTATCTTTGACCAGCATCATGATAAATGTTTCTGTCAATCAAATCTTAAACCTTCTAAACCTGGGTTTATGTTCTCATCAATTCACTTAATAGCACTTACCTGTCACACAGATTAGTAGCGTTGGCTTCACCAGCTTAAATGTCAGGAACCATTTGGTTAAGTATCAAAGAGTCTCTATCTGTTAATATGTGAACATAGCACTCCAATTATTCATCTGATTTAACCTATTCCCATTTAAATCGAAACTTGAAATGCCTTTCTGTGTATTAACAAGTTGTTCTGCAAGAAAAGCATTACCAAAATGCAGTTTTATTTCCTCTCCTCGGTCTGTCTGCAAAGATATGGCAGTGAGTCATGCATAGGGAGCTTATTTATACTTGCACGTTACATGGAGCTTCCCAAAAGGTACTCATCTGCAAATGTTTTCCCCAGCTTTTCAAACAATTGCCTTGGCCTGAACAATGGTGCATCTGTGTCCTAAGGTTCAGTCACCTGAAGAAGTAATAATGCTATAAATTGCCCAGTGATTAATTTATTGACTGAAAATTAAGAAACTTAGTAAAAAATAGTATTGTATTTCAAGAGCAACTGGAAAAGAGAAAAGTTTATGAAATCCAGACAGAAGTCGAATTTTTCTATTTTAATGTATTATTTCCCCCTCCCCCCCATAAAACTCAATAATTTACCTAATAGTAAAAGTCTAGAGAAGATTATGCAAATTATGGCAGAGAGTCAACCTACCACTTCTAAAGCAAGCTTTTATACAGATAATTCTCCAGGGCCTCATATTTATGAATAAGAGCTGCATCAACATAGCTAAATGATGAGTCTATGTTTAATTAAAAGAATGGAAGAGTAAAGGGCAAATGATACAGTACTTTTAAGATGGACTCTATGTAACATTTTAATAATATATGAAATTCTTATACTATCAGAGTAGAGAAACTAATAACACACCCAGAAATTATAAATAGGATCTCGTACCTGCTCTGTTATAAGGTGTCCTGGTCACCTTGGGGAAACAGCTCTAAAGTCTGTCTCTATTCTATAAATTTAAGGGCTTAGGCTAGATGGTCTCCAATACGCTTAAATAATTAAGGTAATCATTCTGTATATATTTCTAGAGTAAAATAATAAACAATATTGAATTCTATGAAAAGTAAAACTACCTTTAAAATACAAAAGAGAAATTATCATTCAATATTTTGTTCATTCATCTATATATATAAAAAGCTAACATGCAAAGTGTCCCCACAGGAGTTTGACCAGGAGTTCTATTGCTTGCTATGATATGCACTCAACGCCAGGGGGTGGTGCAGAAGGAAGGGAGGCCCTGGCCAGCAGCCAGAAGGCCCCAATAGGCCCTGATCACCAGACAGGCCTAGGAACCCTACTTGTGCAAGAATTTCATGCACCGGGCCTCTAGTCTTTCATAAAAATGCACCTCACTTGTTGCTAATATTCTTTCCACTAAAAAGTCTTCATTGCCAGGTGGGTGGTTGAAATATTGGTATATGATCAGCTAACCACTGTGGTGTACACCTTAAACTAATACCAAGTAATATTTTAAAATAAAATTTAGAAACTACAGATAACCTGATTTATTTTATACTTGGCCTTACTTGTATTTATAATCTATGGTCTGAAAAAGAGGAAGAGAGAGAGAGATTCAAAGACAGAGATGGAGATACAGACACAAAGAGAAGGAGAAAATAGAGGAGAAATGCAGGATGCTGGTCCTCTTTCAGCATTGCTATTTTATATAAGTTCTGGGTGAACATGTTATATAGACAATAAAAAAACACATAAAAGACTGAACATCTCTTTAGAAAAGACAATTTTTATGACCCATCTTCCTAAAACAAAAAAAATTTTTTACTACAACTACTATGTACGACCATAGGGTTAAAAAGAACAGAAATGCCTTCAGTGCAATTTTTCAAATTGCTTTCAGGAGATAGCAATATTTCATCATTTGAAAGCAATTGTTTTTCTGAATTAGCTGATGACAGAAATTTAATTTTGCTGTGAAAATGCTACATGCTATTTGTGCTACTGAAAAACATGCAGGGTCCCCATTAATCTGCATTATGAGTCAGGTCCTACTGAAAGAGCTTCCAAGGTGGTCTATGTGCTTCTACCAACAGTAAACTAATCCAGGAGTCAGTTTTAAAGGGAATGTTTAGAAAAAGGGGTCTTTAGAAAATTGTATTTTAAATACATTTTTATTGATTTCAGAAAGGAATGAAGAGGGAGAGAGAGGTATGAACATCAATGATGAGAGAGAATCATTGATCATCTGCCTCCGGAATGCTCCCCACCCCCTATGGGGATTGAGTCTGCAACCCTGAAATTGAACAGTGAATTCTGGGTTTATAGGATGATGTTCTACCACTGAGCCATGCTTTAAATAAGAAATTACTTTCCTTAAATAAGGAATCTCATTCAGTCCTGAGAAAGTGGTGTATCTTTGTCATAATTCAAGGAAAGGCAAGTTGTAGACCAGGTACAAAATATAAGATTAGAGAACCTATCATCCAATTCTTTGATCTGGTAGTTCTTAGGTTTGTCTCATCACTCTTGTATCTACAAGAGATCATGGAGAGGTGAGCTCTCACATAAATATTATGCCTGCCTTCAGCCAACCCATCAGGACTAGATCATTAATGGAATTCACTTAAAATGACAGCATTTTCCACTCTTAAGCAAACATTAATAAAATATTTTTTTTCCAGCAATGCAACCTTCATTTACAAAAGATCATGGTATAGTTAAGCCACTGATTGAAGGAGAATTAGCAATTTTCACTTTGTAAAGTATATGATTGTCCATTTAGAATTAATCCAAATAAACTCTATAAATGTAATAAAAAAATAAAAATTGCACTTCTCGTATTTTTGAAATCATATAACTCAAAAAGATATTCATATTTAAGAATACAATATATAATACCTCAGAATAATAAATCAGTATTTTTCTCCCCAAATCCAACTGATACTAAATTAAAATTTTTAATACCTTTATCCAAAACAAATGGTAGCAACTAGTACCTTTCAGAAATGTTTACAATTGACCTTCCTTATGGACTTTTTAATGATTAATTTGAGATTCACAGTAGGTAAACATTGTGCTATTAGCATGCCTGGGGTGCATTCAGACATAGACCAGCCTCTGCACAGCTCCAGAACAGAGCATCCTTAACTGGGAACCTCATTAGCTGGGGAAATAACTAACTCAAAAGCATTTTGTGGTGAGAGCAAGGGTCTATGAAATAGGGTCCTACAAGGAGATGCATGAACACTGTTGATAAATTAGAGGAACATTTCCAGAAACCTGGAGATACAACACACTTGTAATGACAATTAAAAAAATTTGCTAAATAATAAAATCCATAAGCAAAATGATAAAAATTAAAAGTACTTTTATTATTAACTAGAGGCCCAGTACACAAAATTCATGCACTGGAGGGGTATTTCTCAGCCCAGCCTGCACCCTCTCCAATTTGGGACCATTCAGTGGATGTCTGACTGCCAGTCATGCGGCAGTCAGACATTCCTCTTACAATTTGGAATTGCTGGCTCCCAACTGCTTCCCTGCCAGCCCGATTGCCCCAACTGCCCTCCCCTGCTGGCCTGATTGCCCCCAATTACCCTCCCCTGCAGGTCTTGTCACCCCCAACTGCCCTCCCCTTGGTGCGCCTAACTGCTCTCGCTTGTCAGCTGGGTCACCCCCAACTTCCCTCCCCTACCAGCCTGGTTGCCCCTAACTGCCCTTCCTCCCCTGCAGGCCTGGTAACCCCTAATTGTTCTCATCTGCCAGCTTGGTCGCCCCCAACTGTCCTCCCCTGCTGACCTGATCGCCCACAACTGCCCTCCCCTGCTGGCCATCTTATGACAGCCATCTTGTGATCACATGGGGGCTGCCATTTGTGCAAGGGCATGACAGTCAATTTGGATATAACCTCTTTATTATATAGGATCATGTTACTGATAGAATAGTCTAATTTTAATGAATACATGATGAGTTAAGTTAGGTCTCTGCAATTTCATTTACACTGGAATGCCCTCTCTCTGACCCCCTGCTGCAAAATAATCATCATCATAGTCATCTTCATAGCAATACATATACATATCACATTTTTGTAGCATTTTATAGTTTATTAGAGGCCCAGTGAACAAATTCATGCACCAGTGGGGTCCCTCAGCCTGGCCTGCAGAATTGGGCTGAAACTGGCTCTCTGACATCCCCTGAGGGATCCCAGATTGCAAAGGGCACAGGCCAGGCCTAGGGACACCACCGGTGCATGATTGGGCCTGGGAAGGGATGCGGGAGGTTGGCCAGCTAGGGAAGGACTGCAGGAGGGCTCCAGGGCATGTCTGGCCCTTTTCTCTCAGTCCCAATCGGCTAGACCCCAGCAGCAAGCTAACCTACTTGTCCAAGTGTCTACCTCCTGGTGATCAGTGCACATCATAGCAAGCCATTGAGCAGCCTTAGCATATCATTAGTTTAGCATATTACACTTTGATTGGTTGAATGTCTGACTGGCTAACCTGACACTTAGAATATTAGGCTTGCATTTTATAGGATTTTCTTTAATCACAACAATGCTTGAAAAAAAAAAAAAAAACCCAAAAAACAACAAGCAAGGTGTGGTGGAAAGAAGAACAAGTTAGAGTTGAAACTGGTAAGACATGGTTTTGAATGAATGTTACCTTTGTGAATTTGGGGAACTTAACCTTTGTGTTAATATTTAAATTGTAACTAAATAATGTTCACATTGTAGAGTTTCAGGAACTCTCATATTCAGGAAATATAAATTTTAATTGTTCCCATTCTATGAGTGAAAAAGTTAAATTTAGAGAATTTAAACAGCTTGTGTAAAATCACACAACTAAATGCTAAATGGCTGGACCAGGACAAGAATGCAGGAATTCAAGAATCCAAGAATTGCACTTAAAAAAAAGAAATATATATACTGATTTCAGAGAGGAAAGAAAGGGGATAGAGAGATAGAAATATCAATGATGAGAGAGAATCATCGACAGGCTGCCTCCTGCATGCCCCACACTGGAAATGGAACCTGAAACCTGGGCATAGACCTTGACCACAAATCAAACCATGACCTCCTGGTTCATTGGTTGGTGCTCATCCACTGAGCACACTGGCTGGGCAAGAATTTCACTTCAGTTCTTGTTACAGCTCTAATAACCTCTGCTCTAAAATCCTTGAGGATAACAGAGCTGTTCTTTCACTCCAGAGCAACCTCTCATGTCTCCTGACATCTGTAGTACTATCTGTGTATCTTATTTGGGACCTATCACCAAACATACTAAAAATTATAAGTGAATTAATAAGTAGACAGATATAGTATATAAATTAATGGATATATAGATAGACAATATGAAAGAGATTTTCTTTTACTTACACAGTAAGTCCCCCAAAGACAAGAAACCATACTTTTGTTTATAATGCATAGCTTGGTATTTATGTGATGTTTTCCTTTTGACATGTGTTTTTACTCTGTAAAGGGTAATTCAAAATTGGATTTGATATGCTTTTTTTTTAAGATTAGAGTTATACAGATATTGTCAAGAAGTGGTATAAAATGTCCACTTAATTTTGTCAAAGAAATAAAAATTAATGTGAATTTCACTATAAACTGTAATGACTCCAACTCCCCAATAGGCAGAGTCTGTGCCCCAGTGGCTGCTGTATCTTTCCAAAGTAATCCACACCAAACAGGATGAATAATTGCCTCTGAAAAGAAAAGCACTCACACTCATGATGAACCTTTTACTGTCATGTCCTTGGGATGATTTAAATTCTTGAAGCCTAGAGACAGTTATTAACCCTAAGCATGATGTTTAGGCTGAACATCTTATTAAACTCTTTTTAACATTTTAAAGTAGATTACAGCAATGGCACCAGCTCTTGTTTCCCATATAGTTCAATAACTGGGCTCATTCTAACTTATTTTTTTATATAATTAGATATTGAAAAGAGTTTAATATGCATCTGGTCTGTATGTAAATCATTTACAGGCACTTTTAGAAATGATTGTGCAATGTTTTCTCACAGTTGCTCTTAACTACCCATGCTACTAGATTACCTTGAGCCTAACAAAAACCTACTTTTTATTTTGTGCTTGCCCAATCCAAGTTGTGTTTGAATATCCAAAACATCTAAGTAATAACTACTCATAATAACAACTAAAAATATAAAGGTAATTACTAAAATAACCTTAAGCTAATATATTTTAATGTCAGATGCTATTTAGCATCTACTATAATTATCCCAATTTTTTATTGAATTGCAACAAATATCTACAACCTGTCTGTATACCCCTTAATCATTTATAAGCTTAAAAAACACATTTGTTAAGCCAAACTGTATTCAGGTTTAACATAGGTACTTAGGTTCAAACTAACTCAGAAATGTTTTCTAGCAGGTTTTTGTTGTTGTTTTGTTTTTTGGAGGGGAGGGGTTAGATTGCGATTCTTTTTGTTTTGCTATAAATTTTACTTTCCTAATATACAGGGTGGGGCAAAAGTATGTCATTTTTTTAATGTCTTTGAGATTATTCCATGTGTTTCCCTTATGTCTCCAACTATATCATACAAATTTGAGGGTAAAGACCCTGTATTTTGCTTCTTTGTTGGTCAGATGGTCTAACACATGCCAAACAAAATAAATGCCCAATGAACAGAGTATGCAATCCCTGAGGAGGGAATTCCATAAGAACACAACAGCATGTTTACTACTTAATTTCAAGGGTATCAGCACAGTGTTGTTGTTTTTTCTTAGAAACAGTGCTCAGAAAACCAGATAAGTCCATAATATGCATAATTTTGTATCTTGTGTTTTATATTACATTTGGAAGAAAAGTGAAGAAATGTTGGATGTTATTTATTTTTAAAAAATGAAAACATGGGAACAATACTTACTTAAAATTTTCCTATATGCTTGCTTGTGCTTAAGGCCATTTCTACGCAGGTTTTTAAAACACAGTATTTGTATGTCTATTAGTTACGAGTCTAAACATGACAAGAAGAAGGAAAAAAGACTGTGTCACTCATATTAATGAATCAATTAATATGTGTGTGATGAATACAGGCTCAATTTCACAGGCAGCTACTTGTCCCATCCAGAACCCTGTCAGCCTGTTACCATCCATCATGAGTCAACAGTGAAAAACAGCTAAAGGGATATTCTAGATTATAAGTCAGTTTTGACTACAATGGATTCACATCTGTTTTATTTATTTTGCATTAGTTGATACTCCCCTGCTTTTATCATTGTGTTACATTAAAATGGTCTTGCTGGAAAAGAAGTGCACCACATGCCCACAAATCTGAGAACCAACTATGTTGCTTGGTCTGGTCAAAAGCCAAAGCTAATGCTGGTGCCTCACTTCAGCAAACAGTTAGTAGATGAACTGATTTATTCACAATTCTTCATATTTATTGCACATTAATTTCATTTTCCATGAAAAATGTACAAATATGAGTGGGACATAAATATCCAGTGGCAGTAATAGAGACCCAGTATCTAGCAATATATATCAAGATTCTCATGTATTTTTCAAAGACTTTTTAATAAAAAATAAAGATTTACTTGAAAATACAATAAAGGGACTTTCTATTGAAGGGTCTTTTAATACTGGTGGAAAAAAAAAGCCATTTGAAGGGTCTTTCTGAGATCTCATGAAGCCCTGCTAAAAATGTGCTTTATGTCACAAGTGAAATTTCTGTTGACCTCCTCACACTGCCCCATCACTCTAGTTCAACCTCCATTTCAAGTCTTCTAAACATGAAAAGTTTTCTCTTTGTGAAACCTTTACACCCACAGCTACCAGTATCTTGACATTTTTATAAAATCCCACCCAAAAGTCATGGCCTTTTCCTTGCATCCTGCAACCCCTCTGCTATAATTAAAGATGCAATCTTGTCTTCTCTCCTCACATCATAATTGTTCCAACAATTGTGAATGCAGTGTGAATATCTGGGATGGTGTGGTAAAGTTGATTCTCCGTCCATTGGATGAAAGTTATCTTTGGCCCACACTGAACTCAAAAGGCAACATGAGTGTCTCTGTGGCCCCAAGTTTACCACATCCTCTCAGTATTCTCCCCTTGAGGCTCTTTTGGAGAACCCCACCTCTGCAGAATGGGTTATTGCACCTCATATTATGAGTGTTTCAAACTGTTGTATCCAGTGTTCCCAGCACCATGTTATCCAGAAGCTAGGTTAAAATAAATATGAAGAGAAAAAAAGTTTTTCAATAGGAGAATGCAACCTGAATACTCTAAGTAGGAAGAGGAGTATTCTTTGACCACCATTTGATTTGCACTTCATGGAAAAATGTTAACTAACAGCACTCAGAATAGTGCCTGACACATATATGCAGTAAATACTTTTTGGCCAAGTGAATGGTCTGATATTGTGTATTTGGGGCTTTGTTTTGCTGGAAGCCAGCTTGGCATTATGGGTGAAAATCAAGTTGGGATTTAGGCAGCATGAATCCCAACTCTTTTGATTGATAAGTGTGAGCTCTTGGACAATTTACTTATTGGTGTTGTTCAAAACATAGTTTCTGCAACTAAAAAATGGGAGTAATAGGATGCTTCTATCAACAGTTGAAGTGAGAATCAATAAGTTAATGAATATAAAAATTACTTAGCACAGTGTCCAATCGGATATTGCTTTGCTTCTTTCCTTACCATCTCCCCTTGAGATCGTCCTCCAAGAAAGCAGTCCTGTCCTAGATAATAAACTTGCAGATGAATTGCCTGCCTCCCTGGATTTATCAATAACCTTCTATTTGTGCGTAACATCTTTCTGTCAACCCACCTCCATGTCTCACTTTTTATTAAACAAATACTTATTATGTGCCCTTTCTACACCAGTTACTATATCAAGCAAAGAAATTAATAGTACTCATGGACTTATTCATCTGGTGTTTTTGAAAACACTGATATGAACTCCTATTTGCTTGTTTCCTCAGTTATTGTTTTCTGCCACTGCCTGTAGTTTTCTGTCATCAGCCAGACCACATCTTACTCCACCTTATCTGTCCTCTACCCAGGGCCCATTTTAGCTTACCTAGTGAGTCTTTCTCTGTCTGTCCTATTCATTGCAGTGTATATGACTGGGCACCACAGCATCCACCACACAAGCAATATAGATAGTGCATATTACTGTGTGTTCAACTTGACTAATTTTCTCACCTAACAATTTTATGTTTGTTTTTTTGTAATTCTAAGATGATTCCCCAAGATTTCCTGCCCTAATCACCATACTGTGAATATAAAGAGATGTATCACCTTGTGATTTATGTTACATGAAACAGCAAAGAGATTTTTTAGATATATTGGATACTACTAATCAACTTTGAGTTGATCAAAAGGGAACTTATCTGGGTGGTTTCAATATAATCATAGGATCCTTTTAAATGAATAGTCTTTTCAAGCTGATAACAGAAGTCAGAGAGATTTGTAAAATAAAAAAGTAATGCTGTTGACCCCTAAAAGAAGAGAACAAACTGGCTGAAAACCAGAAAGAAAATGAAGACCTTAGTCGTACAACCACAAGGAATTAAATCCTACCAATTATCTGAATTAGCTTGAAATAAAACCCTTCCCAGAGCCCTCAGATAAAAGATCAAGCTACCATCCTGAATTTACCCTAAACAGAGATCCCATCTCTGAATCTGACTGAACTTCTGACTTACAGAACTGTGAGTTAATAAGTGGTGTGTTTTTAAACTACCAAGTCTGTGTCATTTTGTTACACAGCATTAAAAACCTATCATATAAGTGTTACTTTCCCTTTTGTTTTAAAATATATTCTTTATCACTGATTTTTTTTAGCAATTTGATTATGATGTGCCTTGGCACAGTTTTCTTTATTTTTCTTCTGCTTATGCTTTATTGAATTTATTTTCTTATTTCTTTACTCTCCTTTTGATTTGCCAATTGTACATATGTTTGGGCTTCTTAATACTCCCCCAAACTCACTTATGTTCTGTTTATTTTGTCAGTCCTTTTTTCACCCCTGTAATGAATTTTGGATAGTGCCTCTTACTGTGTGTTCAAGTTGATTAACTTCATCTGCAGTGTCCAACCTAGCATTAATCCCATCCAGTTTTATTATCATTTGAGGCATGTTATTTTTCATCTTTAGATGTTATATATGCATCTTTATTATATCTTCATGTCTCTTCATTTTGTTCTTTCTTTCCTTTAAATTCTTGAACACATGTAGTACATTTATAATTATTGTTTTAACATCCCTGTGTAATAATTATCATCTCATTTATTTTGTCTCTGTTTCTACTTATCTTGGTTATAAGTCATATGTCCCTATTTCTTTGCATGCCTGGTGATTTTTTAAAAAAATTAGAAATCACGAATTTTACATTGTTAAGTGCTAGATTTTCTAAATAAATTAATTTTAGGCTCTTTGATGTGATGCAGTTATGCTGCTTTGAATTAGTTTGATTCTTTCCATGTTGCTTTAAAACTGTGCTGATTGGTCTGGTACCACCTTTAGTCTGGGGACAATTTGGCACCACTACTGAAGCGACACACCTCTATAGACAATATGCAATTTCCAATGTATTAGGAGATCTTCTCTCTATGTCTGTCAGCAACACAAAACATGACCAGCCCTGTGTGTGCTCCAGGGATTGTCTCACTCATTTCTTTCCCATGATTCTTCCCTGCTCTCACTGTCCTTACATACATGTATAGATAAGTTCATAGCCAAGAAGGAAAGGGATGCTCTCTACAGATTTCTTAAGTGTAGTTTCCCTCTTTCCATACCAACCTTTTCCTAGTACTCTGCCCTGCATCTTCTCCCAAGAACTCTTAACTCTATGTCCTTAAATCAGTGAGACCCCACCAGATGCTCTTTAGGTTTCTCCCCCTTAACCTGTATACTGGATACTCTCACCTGTCATGAGCTGATGCACTTGTAGGCCTTGTCTTGTTCATTTTCCTTCTTCTGGGCAATCACTGTTCTGCATTGCTTATTTTCCAAATTCTGAAATCCATTGTTTCTCATATTCTGCCTGACTTTCTACTTGTTTAAGTCATGAGGATAAATTCAAGCCCTATTATCTCATCATGTCTCCAAGTGGAAATTTTAGGAACTCAGTATTTATAAACTTAAGGACCCAATAAGGAAAAGCCTAAGCAAGTAAGGAAAGTGAATGAAGTAAAGTATATCAGTAGGAAAGAGCAAGGCTTTGACCAATAATTTTTACTTAAAAATAGAATATGGAGCAATTTTTTTTTTGTCTGCAGTGCAGCGGGGCATAATTTTGTGCATTCAGCTCTATACCCTCTCTTTATATCCCACCTTTGAATATAAATAAAAAATTCTTAGAGACTCCTCTCTTGCAAAACTCTGATAGGATGTATATATTTAGTGTTTGTTTAATTTAGCATGTTAGTGTTAAGGATGTTTGCATTTTCCACCTCAACTATAATTATGCAGTCTTTCTTTTCAGAAAAAAATAAATATGAGAATGTCAGCCAAAATATGAGGAGGTATTTGTTAGAAGGTGGCATATGAGAGTGAAATGGGGGATGGAAGGAAAACAAAGTTGAAAAGGAAAAAAACTAATAAAAATTCTGATAGTTATACCTATTTTATCCTGAGCAATAGAATCAGAAGTACAAGAACTCATGCTGAACATTATAACATATGAATGATATAATTCTTATAACTTTTTTAGAAGATCATTTAAATCTTCAAGTTAACAGGTAGGTCTAATCAACTCTGAGGAACTGCACTGACAAATTGTAAATATATGTTTATAGTTATTCATAATTTGCTTAAAATTTACTGCATACGCCAAAACCCGTTTGGCTCAGTAGATAGAGCATCGGCCTGCGAAGTGAAAGGTCCCGGGTTCGATTCGGTCAAGGGCATGTACCTTGGTTGCGGGCACATCCCTGGTGGGGAGTGTGCAGGAGGCAGCTGATCGATGGTACTCTCTCATCGATGTTTCTAACTCTCTGCCCTCTCTCTTCCTCTCTGTAAAAAATCAATAAAATATATTTTAACAAATGTACTGCATACAAGGTACTTTCAATACTATGTCAAAATGATGATATGAAAATTTTGTATCTTGAAAAGCATTCAGTTTGTTTAAGATACAAGGAAGTGGGTAATTATTGTTCACAAGCATCCTTAAATTTTAATCTAAATTTTTTATCTCTACTCACATACTTGTAGTAACCAAACCACAAAATGAATATCTAGATGCGTATGATCTGGCTGCCTAGCCTCACCTAAGAATAACCACAACAGAGCCAGGATGAAATGTGGGATCTTGTGTCTCAATCATCGAGCCACTCAACTTCTAGAATAATAAAAAGACACCAAGTAGAATCATCATAAAAACATACCTAGAATGGTAGATTTGATCAATGAAATTCTGTGAACTAGAAAGGTACTTTACACCTCAGGAACTTTGCGGGGATTTTAGGAAACAATAACTGTTCAGTTTCCCCATCACCACCCCAGAAAAAAAAAACAAACACAAAAAAACTGATGTTTTACATACTTTGACTTTAAAAAAATAAATTTTGAGAGAAATGCTCTCACATGAGAATATTTGAGGGAATTTATAATCCAACAGTTGAAAGATCAGCACAAGAACTCATTTGTCTACATCCCATTGTTTCCCCATGAAGTTTGCTTGGTACAAATGATCCCAAAAATGTTATATTTTATGCAAATTATTTTTTAAAACCACCAAGTGAAAATGAAGCCTGAGCCTTCTCTGACATAAAACAAATATATCAACAGTCATTATTTAATCCAGCCAACACCTTCCCCTCAGCTAATATTAGAAGTTGATGGTACTTGGTGTGATTTAAAAGCAATCAAATAGCACCAACCATTCTTAAATTCTTAACAAGCTCTCATATGATTTCCTATAATCCACCAATTGGAAAACCATGTTATTAACCAGTATGATAACCATTTTAAAGGTGAGGTATTTACTAAAGGTGTTAAGGGCTAGAAAATTATTCAGGGCTTGCTATGAATTATTTTAGTTAGATTTCAGAGATATCCCATTTCCCTCATCTGTTCAATAATGAAGCCTTGTTGATCTCTTTAAATTCTTTTCTTTTGGCTCCATTCCTATTATAAATGTCTAATGTAGGTCTTTGTTATTTCTCATCTGGATTACTACATCAATTTTCTCAAGTTTTACTTCACCCAATCCTATTTTATCTTAAACAGGACAGTATGATGTTTCTCTGCTTAAAATCTCTTAATGACTTCCTAATACAAATGGATAAACTGAGGATGTCTAATGAAGAGTCAAATGCGCTTAATAACCAAGTGACAAACTATCTTTCTTAACTCATCTCTCATTGGTCTAGCCAATGATTCAACCAAAGCCCAACTAGAATCCCCAGAATAGGTCCTGTCATCTCACTTCTTCCTTCTGCACATTCTATTTTCTTTACTAAAAATTCTCTGTCTAGCTCCTCACATATCTCACTTCACCCTGGCCATTTATCCCTTTGACTGAGTGGTTAATTCCTACTTATCTTGAAAGACCCACCATTGATGTTACCCCTTTGAATCCTTCTCTGATAATGCCCTAGGGCATGCCAGGCAATGGGAAATTATCTCCCTACATTCACAACCTTCTGTATGTAATCCTATCACAGCAAACATAAAAATCATGTCTCACAACTGGGGGCTCAAGTAGTATAAGCTCTTTGAGGGCAGGATTGAGTGTTTATCTTTATCTCCTGATTGATAAATTTTTTGAGTGGATGAATGAGCAGTATGGGAGAAGTAATTCTGACAATGAAATAGCAAAACACTTTGAGAGACTACTACCCGTGTTTCCCCCAAAATAAGACATCCTCCAAAAATAAGACCTAGCGCATGGAAAGATAAGACATCCCCTGAAAACCTTTGGGAGAAAAAATTAATATAAGACACTGTCTTATTTTTGGGGAAACAGGGTATGTGCCAAGTTCTTGTGGAAAATTATATTGTTTTACTCTTACCACAAGCTTTTCTTCAGATTCATTCAATGAGTCATTCAGCAAATAGTAAGAACCTGTAACATACCCAAATTTTGCTGGGGATTCAATAATATATCCATCAGAGCCTGGCAGGAAATAGATAAACTCAAATTGGGTAATTTAGAGAGAATTTAATATACTTGGTAATTTACCAAAGTGTGAATAAAGTGAAGAGAAAACACAGTTTTCTTATACTCGCTGACTTGGGTATAATATCTGTTTGCTATTGAAACTCTGGTGAATTCAATCATTTTCCACTTTCTTCAAGACTCATCCTTACTCCTATATCATCCCTCACTTCTACAGTAGTCTGTACCTGATCTCCCTGCCTCTTGCCCTCTTCCTTCATTTCTCCACAGAGAAAGGGATTTTTAAAATGCTGAGCAGATCATGTCACTTTTTCTCATTAAAGCTCTCTAATGTCTCACCATCACATTCAGAATAAATCTCAAATGCCTTTCCATGGCCCGAATGCCCTGACCTGGCATGGCCCAGGCCATTCCTCAATCCTGGCCTTCTGAAGATCTGGTTTGAAAATTCCCAGCTCCTTTCTACTTGCACACTTTTCTTGTAATGACTTCCTCTGTGTCCCTACACAACTAACTTTGATTCACTTGGGTCTCTGTCCTAGTGCCAGCTTGGCAGGGAAGCCTTCCTAGACAACTGACTCTAGATTAGCTTCCCTGTACACCATTCTCCTTTTCCTTGTCCTGCCTTGTTACTTATTTTGTTATTTATTATCATTGATGGCACTTATAACTATCTCTGTTATGTATTATTTATTTGGTTTGTACTTTTTTTTTTTTTGTCTCTCCCACTAGAATGCAGTCTCCTAGAGAATATGGTCTTTATCAGACCAGTCACTGCTATAATCAAAATGATAAAGATCTTAACACTAAGCAGGCACCCTTTTAAAAAAGGGCAACTGTTAGTATTATTAATAAAGTATTTTGGATGCCAAGTATGAAAACCAGCAGCATTTTCATTGATATATGTGTGTATGCTCAGGTACACATTCATATACTAGTATATACATATACTCTCTCACAGCACTCGGAATTTAGTAAATGCTAAACAAGGGGTCATTATTACTATCATTTCTTTAGATGAATTTAGTGAATATTAGCATTATGACAGTAAATATAAATATTAGCAGTGCAGTTTGAGGAGATAAAAAAATAAGTGCTATTGTTGTTTTAATATTTACAATTTTTTATTCACAAGAACAAAGAGATTTTAATCATTTTAATATGCTGATGATAGTAGTTTGGTGCTATTTTTTTAAAGCACAAAGAATAGTGAATTGTCATTTCTATCTAACTTTTATGGAATCACTAACAGTTTTAATTTAAAAACATATCTGTACATATTACCTTCCTCTTGCCAAATTTGGGGAGATTTAGTGTGTTTGTAATAAATATGGTATCTTATTTATATAAACAAAATATATGTGTTGTGTTGAAGAATGCAGTTGGACTAATACCTCCCAGCAATGAACAACAAGTAATAAAATAACTAACTATAAATTGAATAGGTTTATCTTTTTTAAATCTCTGTACAATATCCATGTGCTTTTAGTTTTACCATTCTGCATGAATAATTTTTCCTGAATCCGAGGGAAAAAATTAACATTTTTATTCTAAGAAATGTTTTCTCTCATATGGTCAAATTAAATATGATCATTCATTCATTCATAGCCATGAGCACATCAAGTGATAAATCTACCCCTTTTTAACATTTTCTTCTCTATAATTTTGAAATATAAAAAAATTATCTTTTTCTCTTTCTTAGGCAACTTAAACAAGGTAATAAATTTTAAAAATCAATATAAGTCAAATTGCAGCATATGCCCTTGGAGAAGTTAGGTAGGAATATAAATCAAATAAATTTAAGTCAGTTAAATTCAATATTATTAAAAGGATAGTACAAAATAACTTATACCCATCTGCTAAGAAAATCTCTCTAAGTGCAGTGGATAATTTTATAGCCAATAAAAATCCATTTTACCAAATAGAGTACAGAATCCTTCCATCATAGTATAAACTTTTGAAATCTCATGTCAATGATCATTTAATTTTTTACTGTTATTATTTTTTTAAGTTATGTAAGTGTACACTGAAAATTCTACCATCTGCCATTAGAAATTCTCCAGAATATCTTCGAAAGATTGATAAGCTATTTATTTTCTGAAGTTGTGTATCAGAGCTTAGCAGTCTCTAAATAATATATACTAAATTACACAGGGATACCTTACAGATGTGGGGTTTGTAAAGGGACCTTTCATGTTCTATATTCCTTATGCAGAAAAAGTAGTTTCATTCATTAATATGTTTTTACATCCTTCCTGGTGATTTAAAAGCTGTTATGTAATCCAGCAATTTAATTTGCATACCAATAGAAAACTTTAGATTGGACCAAATTTAGTTATGTCAAAAAACTGTCTCCCAGCAGCATCTCTCTTTAGTTTGGAAAAGGCCAGTCTACAGATCCTCTTTTGCTTTGTGTCCTATTCTGGTCTAGCCCTAGACTTCAGCATATGTTAGATGTCAATTTTACCCTAAACTCTTTATTTTTCTCCTGTAAATTGAAATAATTTTTCTTTTTCTGATATAAAATGAGGGGCTTTCTTTAGATTTGATTTGAATCCAACTATATTGTGAATATTTTGGATTATTTCTACAAAACTGGGCCTTCGTGTGCCCCGCCTCCCCCCCACATTCTTATCTGTCCTAAAGCCAGAAAGGTTTTTCCAGTTAGAGATGCCATAAGAGTTGCTGAGATTAATTTTGAACATTAAAATATATAAATAATAGCAATGGAGATTTCAGCTACCACATACCAAACTTAGCTATCTCAGAAAGTTGTCTCCCATTGAATTGTGCTGTATGGCAGAATACTCATTGACTTAGGAAGAGCAACGGAACATGTGAGACTTTGTGACTACTGATGATTGGATAAAAAATACTCAAAGTCACTAATCATCTGAGAGATTAAAATAAAAACAACAATGAGGTACAACCTTATACCTGTCAGAATGGCTATGATCAACAAATCAACAAATGACAAGTGCTGGGGAGGATGCAGAGAAAAAGAAACCCTTGTGCACTGCTGGTAAAGCCAGTGTGGAAACCAGTATAGAATTTACTTAAAAAGTTAAAAATGGAACTCCCATTTGACTCAGTAATCGCACTTCTAGGACTACATGCCAAGAAACCAGAAGCACCAACCAGAAAGAATATATGCATCCCTATTTTCATAGCAGCACAATTTACAATAGCTAAGATTTGGAAACAGCCTAAGTGTTCATTAGCATATAAGTGGATTAGAAAACTGGTTCATCTACACAATGGAATACTACATAAAAAAGAAGGAATTCTTACCATTGATAGCAACATGGATAGACCTGGTGAGCATTATGCTAAGCGAAATAAGCCTATCACAGAAATATAAATATCACATGATCTCACTCATTTGAGGAATATAATGAACAATATAAACTGATGAACTAAAATAGATCAGAGACAGAGAAGCATCAAACAGACCATCCAACATCAGAGGAAAGGCATGGGGGTGGGATGAGGGTGTGAGAGACCAAAGAACTTGTATGCATGCATATAATCATAACCCATGGACACAGACAGTAGGTGGGTGAGGGCATGTGCTGGGTAGGGGGTGGGTGGGCTGTGGGAATGACTAGGGAGAGGTCAATGGGGGGAAATGGAGACATCTGTAATACTAACAAAAATTTGTTTCTTCAAAATTTTACCTGATTTCAATTTTATTTTGTTCATAATTTTCTTTCTTCCTTTTTCTTTTTTTTTAATAATAAAGGTGTAATCCAAAAGGGGGGGGGGCAGTGTGAGAAACACTGGGACATGACGGTGGCCACAGCTCACCTCTCCTCAGCGTGGCACAGTGTAAAATTCAAACTTGCAATCCTGCTTTAAATCAGACCCTGGCCTTCACACTATATCTGTTTAATTTAAGTTAGTGTGAGCTGCCCCTTTTATTCCTCTAGATTCCCAGAAGGAAAAGCACTTGGCTGCGTGTCAATATCTACTAAACAAAACATTTACCTAACTTATGTCACAGCTATTCTGATTCTAAATATATACCCAAACATGATATGTATACATTCGCCAAAAAACATGTACAAAGATCTTTGTAGTGTTATTATTGGTAATAGCCAAAAATTCTAAAGAACCTAATGTTCATTACTCATATAATGATTAAATTGTGGAATGACCATGCAATGGAATAGTATGCAGCATTGAGGAATGAACACAATATGGATTAACCACACAATATTAAGCAAAAGAAGTCAAGCATACATACTATAGAACTTTATATATAAAGTTCAAAGACTAATGTACAGAAATCAGGAAATAATTATCCTTTGAAGGGAAGTAACTGGAAAGAAGCAGGTGGAGCCTTCTGGAATTCTTATAATATTTTATTTTTTATCTCATGTAGGTCACATAAGCATGTTTATTTCATGAAAATTTATTGAGCTGAACCCTTATAACTTGTCCACTTTTCTGTCTGTACTGGTATGTCACACTTCAATAACAAGTTTTAAAATAAAACTTTTAAAAGGTCCAAAAACAAGCAAAATATATCAACTAGAAAAGTGAATGTTTCCCCAAGTAATCAGTTTATTTGCAATGCAGGAACTAAAACTCAATGAATTATCAGAAAACTAACATCTTGCTTTTATCTCACCAGCTGGAAATTGCCCTAAAAGATTGATTTTATCTGGGATTCTACAGGTTTCATTCAGAACAAACTGGAGTTCTGATTTAGTAGCATCAGTTTATATAGGGCTTTGTGAATGGGTGTAAGGGACAGAATAATTGTACAGATCATGATTTAGAGGGAAACCAAGACCATTGGGGGAAACTTCGCTGACCCAACATTTACATACTATGCCTGTTGTACTTCTGTAATTCAAACAAGAAAAATAAATCAAGGACACTAGAACTCCATTCTATGCTTCCTTCATTAAAGGTCACTTTGCACTGTTGATGAGACCTGTACAGCGATGAAGATGCAACATCATTGAGGGATTTCCCATTCTTGCGATCTTTTGCATGTTTCATCGTTCTTTCCCAGTGATGTTATAATCACGAGCTTCATCAGAGCTATTCACACCAATCAATAGCTGACAAAATTAAACTGTGTCATATGTGGGGTGACCAAACTGCCGAGTTATTATTTCATCAGGGCGGCTGGATGGGTTTTTGATCCCCAGGAACAGTTTTGAAGCAGCAAATTCAGTGACGATTCTCTTTCTGATTGAATCAGGGCCCAGATAGAAGTCTCATTCTTTCATCTTCCCTCCACTGTTCTCTATCCATTCACACAAAGATTTCAATTTAGAGGTGATCAAGAAAGCAACATCTAGTTTCAAGGAATAATTGTCTCTTTTGATGTGATCTGTTTTACATAAAAATGAATGAAGATGCACATTTATGGAGAAGCTTTTGCCATTTGAGAGCATTTTATCATCAGCAAGCAATTTGCCTTCTGAAACTCTATGTAAGGAAAAATATTCTTTCTTCACCATCATCTTCCTTCCTTCCTTCTTTCCTTTCTTATTTTTCTGCCCCCCCCCTCTCTGTCTGTATCTCTCTTTCTCTCTTTGCTATAAAATATTTTAATCCAAATAACATAGATAAAACTTGAATAGCAGGTTGCAGAGAGGGCCACGTATAAAACCAGGGGCCATTTTTCCCGAGCTCTTTGAGTTGAAGGTGTTTTTGTTCTATGATCTTACTAAAAAAGAAAACATAATACAACACAGTGTAGTACTACATGAGATTTTATCCACTCCTTTCTCCTATTTTTTCAACATATTAAGTATGTCTACATGGAATTTATAGCACTCACTCCAACCAGTGTGGCAGTGAATACAAAATTTATAATTGAATAGAAAAAATTGTAATTTTATATAAAACTAGAGTCCCAGTGCATGAAATTAGTGCAGGGGGAGTCCCATCAGCCCAGCCTGCACCCTCTCCAATCCAAGACCCCTAGGGGGATGTCTGACTGCCGGTTTAGGCCTATTCCCTGGGGATGGGGACAAAACTGGCAGTAAGACCTTTCTCTCAAAATTTGGGACCACTGACTTCTAACTGCTCACCTGCCTGCCTGCCTGATTGCTCCTAACTGCCCCCCCCCCCCCCCAGACAGTGTGGTCGGCTCCAATTGCTACCCCCCCCCCACTGGCCTGGTCGCCCCTAACTGCAACCCACTAGCCCAGTCACCCTCAATTTCCCCCACTGAAGGCCGGGTTGGCCCCAACTGCCCTCCCCTGCAGACCTGGTCATCCTTAATTCCCCTTCCTGCAGGCCTGATTGCCCCTGACTGCCCTCCCCTGCTGGCCTGCTCTCACCCAAGTTCTTCAACATATTAAGTATGTCTATATGAAATATATAGCACTCACTCCAACCACTGTGGTAGCAAATGCAAAACTTGTAATTGCATAGAAAAGATGGCTCTCCCCCGCCAGCCTGATCTTACGCCTAAATGCTTTACCCTCCTGTCCTGATCTCCCCTAACTGCCTCTCCCTACCTGATCACCCATAACTGTCCTCCCCTGCTAGCCTGATCTCATCCCTAATACCCTCACTTGCCAGCCCAGTTGCCCCCAACTATCCTCCCCTGCTGACCCGATGGCCCCTAACTGCCCTCCTCTGCAGGCCCAATAGCCTCCAACTGCCTTCTCCTGCCAGCCTGATCACTCCCAATTGTTCTCCCCCTGCTGGCCTGATCTTGCCCCCAACTGCCCTCATCTACCAGCCTAATCTCACCCCTAACCGCCAGTTTGAAGAGACTGGGAGTCTCCCTAGGGGAGGGCACCTTTCTCCATTCCATCCTGTAGCTTTGGCTTCCCTGCTCACTTCTGAGCACCACAGGTGAGTTGGGGAGGGATTGGTGAAACATTTCAGTTCCTGGCCCTCACAGGCTTACCTTCCATCCAGTCCTCTTCAAACCCAGTCTGTTTTGTTTCCATCTTTCCATTCCAGTCTCTCCCAGGCTCTGTCTCTCTTTGTCTTTCTCAGCAATCCTCCAGGCCTCCCTGCCTCCCTCCCTCTTCCTCTTTCCCAGCTGGGAGGGGGCAAGGCCAGTGGGGGCAGCTCCATCCTCTATCCACTATGGAGCTTCATTCTGAGAGAGGCTTTGAGAGCAAGTTGGGAGGGAGGGAAAGAAAAAGGAAAATGCTGTGAGCTGGTGGGCACTGTGTGTGTCTGTGCGAGTGTGCAATTGTGAGTGACTGTGAGTGCTGGCCCTATCTCCCCTGGCCCTGTTCCTGCTGCCACAAGTCCCCACCCACCAGAGCCTGCTGTACACACAGCCTGGGCTTTAGGCCAAGCTTTTGGTCATTGTGGATGTTACAGACCCTGACTCTTTATATATATATAGATGCTTTATATCTTGGTCCATCAGCCTGTATGTGTTGAATCTTACCTGAAGAAATACACTTATCTTTTCAAATCCTTTTCTAGATCTTAATTCCAAGGAAACTGTAGGCAGGAAAAAAAATTAATGCATCAATAATAAAAAAGCATTAAATATTTTAAAGTTTAAATGTTGCACATTATTGAATGAAAAATCTACACAATAGAGACTAGGATATATTTTAGAAAGTGTATTAAAAATAGCAAGCAATCTTGATCTTTTAATGTTGAAATTTCTTCTTACTGCATTCAGATCCTTAGACTTTTATGTAGGAGGTTGGAGTTGAGATCAACATACAGTTAATTTTTATTATATTAAAGATTAGAAAACAGTGGTAGATACTCCTAGTTACCCAAAATATGAAAATATATACTGGTACATAGCAATTGGAGGCAAAAAAAAAAAGCAACTCTTGCAACTTGTTTTTAATATATATTTTTATTTCTTTCATAGAGGGAAGGAGAGGGAGAGAGAAACATAGAAACATCAATGATGAGAATCATTTATCAGTTGCCTCCTGCACAACCCCTCCTAGAGATGCATGAAATTTGTGCAAGAGTAGGCCTTCCTTCCCCCAGCTGCCTGCACCAGCTTCCCTTTAGCGCCCAGAACCCAGGCTTGCTTCCCTCCAGCCACCTGCAGGTACCCAGAATCTGGGCTTCCCTCTGGCCCTGGCTTCATCCAGAAAAACATCTGGTCTATTTAGCATATTACCCTATTATTATTATTATTATTATTATTATTATAGATATATATCATTACTTCTATTTCATATTTTTTAAGTCAGTCGTCTTATACTTTTAAATATAGAAATTATTCAAATCTTTTGAAAATAGAAACCAGTTCTTAAATCCCTAGTGTCAGCCACAGGTTTTGATATTTAATAGAGTTTTAAATAAATGTGTGTGTGGTTTTTTTGTTTGTAAAACTAGTGAGACTCTTTAAGACTGCTCCCATTCTCTCCCTTGGTTCTACTGAGGTGAGGTAAGCCATGAAAACCAGCAGCTTTGCTCCAGGAGGGAGTAACATTTTCTGGAGCAGAATGTGGACAGATACAATGGCCCTAGGCCTTGCCAGAGAGAGTAACAATCTTGGTGGCAAGTGAATAAGGAAGGTCAATGTGAGGTTGAGACAGGATTAGCTAAGTACCAAATTGATAGGATACTCAGGAATTTAACAGTGAAAGCAGGGTAATAAAACAATAAAGTGCTTTGATAAAAGCCTGTGTACATGCCTAAGGATGGATGCACACTGGGTAGGGTGTGAAAAGAATCCTAGATATCCATACAAAGCAGGTGGAAAGAAGGTACTAATGAACATTAAGGTAAAAATGAATGAAATAGGATAAAAATAATCAAGAAGATCAATGAAACAAAGAAAATTGATTTTTTTAAGAAGAAAAAAAAATTGTCAAAGTTTCAGCTAGACTGACAAGAACAAAAGGGAGAAGACTCAAATGACCAAAATCAGAAATGAAAGAGAAGATATCATGAAAAATTATAGAGATTAAAAGGTTTATGATCTGATGCTATGAACACTGGTATGTCAATTAGTGTATCAATTTAGGTGAAATGGATTAACTCTTAGAAAGTTGAAAATCAATAAAACTGACTCAAGAAGAAATAGGTATCCGGCCAACATGGCTCAGTGGTTGAGCATCTACCTATGAACCAGAAGGTCATGGTTCAATTCCCAGTCAGGGCACATGCCTGGGATAAATGCAAGATTGATTTAACATGTAAAAATTAATTTAGTACAATATATAACATTAATATAATCAAAGACAAAAGTATTACCTCAATAATAAAAAATTATTTTTAGAAAAACACAGTATGTAAGAATCACTGATTGACTGCCTCTTGCATGCCCCCTATTGGGGATTGAACCTTCAACCCAGGCATATATCCTTGGCCAGAATGGAATCAGAAACCCTTCAGTACACAGGCTGATGCTCTAACTACTGAGCAAAACTGGCTAAGGCTCCATTATAGTTTTGAGGGAGAATTCAGTCTTTGGACAACCTTAGTTTTGACTCTTAAAGCCTTAGAATTAGTTAAGAATAGACCCCACAGTATGTGTTACAATGTGGGTGAACCTCAAATACATTGCTCTAAGTGAAATGATCCAAAGGCAAAAGAATATATATTGTATGGTTTCATTAATATGAAATATACAGAATATACAAATTGATAGGACAAAAAGAAGAGTATTGGTTATCCTGTTCTACTTCAGATGACTCAAGAGATCTTTCTGAAATAAAGGAAATGTTCTGAAATGGGATTGTGGCAGTGGTTACACAACTCTATAAACTTGCTAAAATGTGTAGAATGGTACATTTTAAATGAATACATATGGCATATAAATTGCACCTCAATGAAATTATTTTTAAATGTCTTAAAAGAAAACTTTTTTTTTCTCATAATGTAGTGGGTGGTTTTTGTTTAAAGTCTCTCAGGCAGTTGCCCTACTGTACCAAATGACCAAAATGCAATAATCACCTGGTTGCTAGTTAATGCTAGTTGTTGACTAGGAGCTAACCTGAAGCTGTAAATTTTTTAAAAATATAATTTTATTTACTTATTAGAGGAAATGAGAGGAAGAGAGATATAAAAACATCCATGATGAGAGAAAATCATTGATTGGCCCCACAGGGGGGATCCAGCCCACAACCCAAGTATGAGCCCCTGACTGGGAGTCAAACAGTAATCTCCTGGTTCATAATTTGATGCTCAAGCACTGAGCCATGCCACCCAGGCTGAAGCTGGGAATTTATATGTGTCCTCTCTATAAATCTTGGGCTTCACAAAGTGTGGCGGCCAGTTTCTGAGAAGGAATAATAGCCTAGGAGGACAAAGCAGAAATCATGAGACACCTTCTCACCTGGTCTCTGAAATTGCACAGCCTCCCTTCCAAGTTATTCTATTGATTACAATGAATCACCACAGGTATTTCAGATTCAAGAGGAAAGAGATTAATCTCACCTCCTGATGTGAGGAGTATCATAGAACTTGTGGTCATCTTTAATCTGGCATCTAGTCAATCACTCTTGAATAAATAAGTAGCCTATATTGAAAGAATAATTAAACCCCAATTGAAAAAAAGAAAACAAAAGAGCAAATCTCTAGCATAAGCAGAACAACTTCCTCAAAATTCCTGTTCAGTTGGTCTCTGATCCATGTCCAAAGTAGTTAACCATGGTCATTATTGTCTTTTTTTTTTTTTTTTAGAAAGAAATACTCTTGATTTGTTAAATGTTCTTATCAAGCTTTTACAACAATCATGACTGGTTGGGGAAGTGCTCAGGTGAATATAAATTAAGAAGAAACTAGAGGTAAAAGAACTTCTCAAAATTGGTGATGGACAAGATGCAATTCTTATGTAAGTTTCTCAAGAAGAAAGACCTTAAATTTAAGCAATGTGCACATTTCATAATGGAAATTTTCCATTTGGGAACTACAGGTGTGGTACTATTAGGGTATAGTCAGGCATTGTGGGAATAAGACTGAGTCTCAAAAGTATTGAGTTTCAGAGTTATAGGGCTGCCACTGGTTCACACCCTTCTCTTCAGCTGATTATAGAACATTTCCTTAAATGACAAGAGGAATTAAAACAATTATTATGAGTTTCAACATTAATTCGACTTGGTTAAGATTGAAATTAATTTCACTCTCAGTGGGATTTATTCACATAACCAGGTAGTGTCTTTCTTATAAGTTATGTGTCCTCTGAGTGGAGACTAAGAAGGAAAAAAGTCATTTTGTGATAAAGTGAGTGGGTGCCCCCCCCCCCCCAAAAAAAAGAGCAGGCTCACAACACAATTTGCATTTTGAAATAAAAGTCTAATGATTATTTGATGGGAAAAACCAGGCACTTTGCTATTTGTTACCTGGATCATATTCTTTATTTGCAACATCTCTATAAGAAAAATGTTTTCACTGTTCCCACTTTACAGATTAACTAACACACCTAAGAAGATCAAGTTGCAAAATGTCACATGATACATATAGAGAAGAGCTGAGATCTGAACCCAGCACATTGGATTTTAGAATTTAACTCTTAACTGGAAAGCTATGTTGTAAATCTTAGACCAATTAAGAATCCCCACCCCTCCCTCCACCCCCACCCCCACATTATTTCTCACCATGTCCATCCATTTCCTCATTCCTTTAAAAATGTCTTTCTAGAAGAACATGGTAAAAGTGAGGAGAACTAGACTCCAAAGGTGAGTAGAAAGGAACCACTTAAGTATAAGAGGAGTTTTCTTGAGTTATGTAGGCCAAAAATAGCTCTCTTAAAATTCAAGCTGTCTGATAATAAAAGCTATTTTCAAAAAAAAAAAAAAAGTTAAAGATCCCTGAGATTAAGCTGGTCATCCTCATCACTTCTGTTTACTTCTATAGTGGAATCTGTTCTACAAAGACCTCTAAAGCACAGTCCCTTTGGCATCTTCAACTGTACAATTGAGTAGGAAACATGTATCTCACAAAGTAAAAATACTGTACAACCTGCTTTAAACTCAATATGATTGTCAAAGAACTTATCTCCTCATGACCTTATGCACCAATAAAGGATTTATTAAATCACAACGAATCTAATTAAAATATAAAACTTTCACCACGTGAGCAAAGAGTGCTTAATCTCTGGAAGAGAGATTAACAGGGATTACTATTTAAGAGAGGTTTATATATTCAGGTCACCTCGGCTTTAAGCAAGGGTGTGTAGAATAGATTTTCCTCCAGAACAATGAAGATCAAACAACTCCTGCTTTTTCATCTGGTACTTTACAGGTGTGGCATAACATTGCCCACACCACTCTGCAGCATTCCTTTTAGATCTCATCATCCCAGTAAAGTAAGCTGTATTTTACTCATTCCCAAGTTTATATACTGCTGAAGATTTGCTGTCAACTTGATTTACATTCTGATGTCATTTGAATGCATGATCCTATTTTCTTCCTATTCAAAGTTTTCCTGAACATGAAAATAAACTGTGTTGGATAAAAATGTATGCGATAGGCTCTGAATTGCAAGAGAGGTCAATCCATAGGGGGAGGGGAGGGATATTGCCAAATAAAAAAACACTGTAATTATCAGTGAGAAAGCAATTCTACTCAGAACTAGAGTCTATATCACTAGCTAGTTGTGTTACATTGGGTAAATCATTAATGTGGGACATCCTCAGTTTCCTGTGGGTAATATTAGGAAACAGTTCTTGAACCTAAGGAAATAACATATATTAAAGTGCTTTGGAAGGAATAGAACATTATATAGTAGGCTTTGTAGTATTCTAGTAACCCTGTCAAAGACTACAGAGGGAGTTGCCAGACAGGTTTTATCTACTTTCCCTCTAATTTTTCCATCATCCTGCATCCAGGAAGACAGGGAAAACTCTGAAAAATAAACTCTTTGCTTCACTGTCTGAACCATCTACCACATCCTATAAACATTTTCCCCCAGCTCCTCTGTTACCTGTGTCCTCATAATATTTCAGTTCTGAATTGACAGCTATTCTAGTTTAAAGATTACTGACATTGAAATAAAAAATGCTGTTTAACCTGCAGAATATATTTGAGTTGTGAGGCAGGGGGTTTTCATTATGATAAAGTTGGTGTGTATAATTTTAAATGTTTAATTTGTACTTATTTATAGGCATTATAGAGAACTATTTTATGTTTTAAAGATCACTTAATTGATATCACAAACTTTTTATCCTTTGGAATTTTTATTGCTTAAATTTTGTTTTCCTAAGTTTATCTATATTGAACTCTAGTCCAATAATTTTAGCTATTATACACAATTTTATGACTATGCTAATTTTCAAAATTCATTCCCCTTCTAATTGGGGTTTTAGTATTATATATTAAACAATACTACAATAAACAGAGTTGTATAGGTCTCCATTTGTACTTGAGTGAGAGATTCTCTCAAAATTTTAGGGTCAGAGTCAGTTTGCAGGATCAACTATATTAACTATTGACAAATGTTTTTGAAATGTAAGGATACCATCTCTACTGTCATCAGAAATGTAAGAGTATCTTTGTTTCCCATGTTCACTTCAAATTTGGTAATTTCATAACTTAATTTATATTTTCCCTTTACTGTAAAAGATATACTATATAAAATAGAGTACATAAAACATATATGCAATTTATATAATAATATAAAATAAATATTTATGTGACCACAGCACAAATTAAGAAATAGAATATTGGCATTTCTTTATCTCTGGTACACTATTCTGCAATTCGGATCAATCATTCTCTTGCCTTTCATACAGATTTTTCATCTCTTTACACACAAATAGACAATATATTGCTCAATTAGGTTATTTTGGAGCTGGTACATGTAACTGACACATTACAGTTTGCATTCTTTATACCTGTTTTTTTTAAATTTATTCATGTTGTTGAGTATAACTTTAGGTTATTTATTTTTAGTACTCTATATTATTTCATTTATGGCATGCAAAAATGTATAACAACTCTACTATTAATTGATGTTTAGCTTAAGCTTAATTGTGTATATTTATGTTTCCTCATTTTTTTTCTTGTGTTATTTATCATTGCCATAGTAATCCTGAAGATTTCTTTATATTTTGGTGAATAACCTCCCAAAATAGCCTTAACCAATGCTGTCCTTATGTGTTTTCAAATGTTGCTGCTTTTTCAAGAGGTAGAGTCTATTTCCCCTAGAGAATCTGGATTGGCTTGTGACTTGCTTTTATCAATAACCTGCAATGGAAATATAATGCTGTGCCAGTCTCAGGTCTAGGTTTTCTGAGGCCTGGAAACTTCCATTTTCCCTCTTGACTCATTTAACTCTTATTCTTGAAAGAGAGTTTATCTGGGTATATAAATCTAAGTTAAATTTATGTTCGTTTAAGGCTCTGAGGATAGTATTCTACTACCTTTTGGCTTTATCATTGCTATGAAAAGTAATCTGACTTCCACTCCTTGAAGTCAATCCCTTTTCTACACCTGGATGGAATTTTACTATGCTATGTCTAAGAGAAATTTTTTTTTAAGATTTATCTATTCATCACATATATTTTTACTTATATAACTATGTATATATGAATATATGTATGTATGGGATTTGTTTTTTCTTTAATCTGTGAACTATTCCTCTCATTGTTTGTGAAAAATTCTTAGCCATTATTTCTAAAAGCAAATAATATTTCTCTTCGCTCTCCTTCTAAGACTTTAATTAAATGTATTGTATAGATGTTCTTCTTACCCTTCATATCTCATAATTTCTCACTATTTTTTAAGTTTTGGTCTCTCCATCCCACATTTAAATAATATCTTATTAAATATAGTAACTCTGTGCACACTTAAAAGGTATTAATTAGCAGGTGGCGTGTGGGGTGGGACTGGAAAGATGGGCTGGACATGCCCTGGAGCCAACCTCCTGTGGTTCCTCTCTGGTCAGCCAGCTGCACCTGGGGCAGCCATGGCTCGAAGGGCATCTGTTGAGTGAGGTCCCTTTGGCATGTGGGGTCCCTCAGCCTGGCCTGCAGGGATCAGGCCAAAACTGACTCTCTGACATCCCCTGAGGGATCCCAGATTGCAAGAGGGTGGCTCTTGGGTGATGCACCCTGGAATCCAGCTCACTCCTCTCTGGTTCCAGTGTGCATCACCAGAGAGCTCAGCCTGCAATGAGCATCTGACCCTTGTGGTTGTTGTGTGTCATAGCTATCAGTTGAACAGTTGGAGTCGCTTAGCCTTTTATATATATACTAGAGGCCCAGTGCACAAATTTGTGCAGGGGGGGGTCCCTTAGCCTGGCCAGTGGTCAGGGCATGTGGCTGGTGGAAGGGACCAGAGGTTGGCTATGGAAATGCACTGACCACCAGGGGGCAGCTCCTACATTGAGCTTCTGCTCTGTGGTGGTCAGTGCGTGTCATAGTGACCAGTCGTTTGGTCCACTGGTTGTATGTTCACTTAGGCCTTTATATATACAAATATATAGAAGATATTCAAATTCTTTAATTCTGTCTTTGACTATGACTAATAAGGCATTAATCCCATCCACTGAGTTTTTCATTTTAATTATTGTATTTTCATTTCTGGAAAATCTATATGGTTTTATTTTTCCAAAATGCTAAGTAACTTAATAGTTTCTTGTTACACACAGATATTTTCAGTGTTGTCTTGGAGCATTGGTTCTCAACCTTTCTAATGCCGTGACCCTTTAATATAGTTTCTCATGTTGGTGGTGACCGCCAACCATAAAATTATTTTCGTTGCTACTTCATAACTGTAATTTTGCTAATTATAATTAAATTTGTTAATGAATTATAATGTAAATATCCGTGTTTTCTGATGATCTTAGGCTCTACAGCAATGGTTCTAAACCTGTGGGTTGTGCCGTGCTGAAACCGGTTTGGCTTAGTGGGTAGAGTGTCGATCTGTGGACTGGAAGGTCCCAGGTTCGATTCCGGTCGGGGGCATGTACGTTGGTTGCCAGCACATCCTCAGGAGGGGGTGTGCAGGAGGCAGCTGGTCGATAATTCTCTCTCATCGATGTTTCTAGCTCTCTATTCCTCTCTCTTCCTCTCTTTAAAAAATCAATAAAATATATTTTAAAAAATAAATTAATTAATAAACCTGTGGGTTGTGACCCATATATTGAGAACCACTAGTAGGATTGCCTAAGACCACTGGAAAACACAGATATTTACATTACAATTCATTAACAGTAGCATAATTACAGTTATGAAGTAGCAATGAAAATAATTTTATGGTTGGGGGTTACCACAACATGAAAAACTGTATTAAAGGGTCACAGCATAGAAAGGTTGAGAACCACTGTCTTAGAGTGTGTGTGTGTGTGTGTGTGTGTGTGTGTGTGTGTGTGTCAAGGAGGTGTTTAGACATAGTAAGAATAGTTGTTTTACAATTTGTATTTGGTATTTCCAACATTTGACATATTTACAGGTCCATTTAGACTCTTTGTCTTGTTTTCTTTCCTTAATGATTCATTGTTATGGTTTCAAATTTTCATGTATAATTATTATTTATCAACTGTGTGTTCTCGTCTTGGAAAATTATTATTTTTGTCTTTATGAGACCTACAATGAAAGTGAATGCCTTCTTCCACAGATGACTTGCATTTCCTTGTATCAGGCATTTAGGGACTTTACTAGTTAAGAAGAAATTTAAGCTAAATTCATACTTGGAATTTTTGAACCATTCAGATAATGCAAATTTGAACTAAAATGTACACAGGGATAATAAAAATGTACCCAGACTTAGAAAGCATTATTTCTTCCTACTGTTATGTTCAATGCACAAGCAACTTTCCTTGTGATAACTGAGGGTTGGAGAGTTATTTCTAATTCATCTTTTCTCTAAATGTTTATCTATATGGGGTTTTAGCTTAATATGACAAGAATTTTTTTATTAGTCATAGGCTGTAACTTATTATTTCTCACCTATAAGGTCCATTCAAAATGAAGTCCATCTTTTCTAAAAGTATCAAATGATTTAAAAGGTAAGGTGGCTTGAGTGCCTGTAAACCTCTCTGTTACTCTTAGTAATTTACTACATGAATTTTAAAAATGTTAAAATATTTTTATTTACAATTTTAACTATTTTCAATGGCAAGGTTGATCGCAATAACCCAGTCTGGAATGTTCTAGAAAATTATTAAATTTTTAAAATTTTATTTACTATACTTTTCATATCCATAAGTTCAATTTGATACTATTCAAATCTGTTTGGAAAATGTTTTGGTCTCTTTTCTGGTTTTTTTTGGTTTTCAATTTATCTTTATTGTTGAAAGTATTACAGATGTTCCCTCCCCTTCTTGGTCTCTTGTTTTATTTTCAAACCTTTCATTTATTTATGTAATAAGCTAAAGAAATTATTTTTATTCTATATGTTATTTCAATATCTGAAATATTTGCAGATCTGAGAGCTAAAATCATTGATTATATTAACTCTAATGAAATCTTTTTTTTAAATATATTTTTATTGATTTTTTACAGAGAGGAAGGGAGAAGGATAGAGAGCTAGAAACATCGATGAGGGAGAATCATCGACCAGCTGCCTCCTGCACACCCCCCACCGGGGATGTGCTCGCAAACAACGTACATGCCCTTGACCAGAATCGAACCCGGGACCTTTCAGTCCACAGGTCGACGCTCTATCCACTGAGCCAAACCAGTCTTGGCTCTCATGAAATCTTATTTTATGTATAGTTAATATTTTTTTTCCAATGGGAAGTACTTTCCTTGGAATTCTATCAGCATAAGAAATTTGAGGCCTGGTTTTAAATATATCTTCTTCTAGGCCTTTTGGGATGCTTCCAACACAGAATGACTAAGTCTCTTGTTCTCTTTAGACATAACACATTAAAACTTAGTTCCAAGCCACCAGAAATTGGTACATCTTTCAAGGCCAAAGCCAACTTCAACACTATCTTATCTTTGAAGAATTAAAGTTTATCTTTTCATCTCTGATTATTTATTCCTTTTTCTCATTCATACTATTAAAATGTTTCTTTTTTGTATATTTTATTTTTAATTTTTATATGTCCTATTACTAGAAGTTATTTTCCTATAGATAAGTGAGACATGTTATGGAAAATAAAACTAGTCATATCTTTAAAACCTTCCTGCCTCATTACCTTCCTGCCTTATTCTTCTCAAGTTTCATTTTTTTATCTCATTTATTATGCTTACATAGATTTCATAATCCTATGTTTGATAAAGTAAATTATTGCTTAATGGTAAAAAAAAAAAGTGTTACTTCTTTTCACAAATGAATCATACTTTTTCAGCAAAAACTTTATATGTGAAAAGTATCTTTGACCTGTTTGTAATTTTTTACTTTATAACTTTATTCAGTTGTAAAACTAGAACATAAATTGTTTTATGAGTTATATATTTATTATTTTGTTTTATTAGTTATGTAACTTCTATTATTTTGTTAACATTAATTGACATTTAACCTACAAAATTTATAAATATACATCTATCTTTCTTAATTGATTATAATCTTATTAGTTTTCTCTTTATTAACATAGATATTAGATAATACTGTAGGTTTAAGCAAGAGCTGTTTCTAAAATCTAAATGGGTTGTTTGAGGATGAACACTATTAATCTCAAATAAAAAATAAAATAATATTTAAAAACTGTTTTACTGTATAAAACAGCTTTTAAATATTAATAAACATGTAGTTTATGCTCAATCATGCCCATGCATTGTCACAATTATTTTGCTAAGAGTTAAAGATTCATAAAGATTTTTCAATAAGGTTTCTTTCCAAATATCAGATAACTCAAAATTCTGAGTTGGTGGTGAGTTTTTGAAGTGAGTGTTATGTATAACAACATATCTTTTCAGTCAAACCTAAAGTACTCAATCAATGCACCTACTTTTAATAGCAAGTGCAGTACAACAGAATGCCCATCTTGGAAATTTGGATAAGCTGTGTAATACAGAAAATATTGAGTCATCATAGAAGTTTTTGAGGTAATTATTCCTAGAAAAGTATTAGGATACTAAGCAAAGGACTGGAAAATCCCTGCCATAAAATATCCTTACCAAGGTTATCAAAGCTCCCAAATTCAGGATATCTTCATTGAATTCTCATAATCTATGTTTACTCGAACTATGAAACTTTTTTTCAGGTAGTTAGAGGTTAAGAATAAAATGTTTCAATGTATTTATATGAGGGAAAAAATTAAGTGAAATTTTGTAATAATAGAAACTTTCACATAGAAATGAGATGAGCTGGGGTGACTTTAGCTAATCAGTATTTTTCCCTGCTCTTAGATGAGATATATTTGTTCCCTTGATAGCCATTAATATATATAATAGCCATTAATATATCCCTTTCCAGAGCTCAGTGATCACATATGCATGAATTCAATATTGAACAGACATTTTAAGTTCTTGCAATTTACATTAGTGGGGACACTACTTGATGGCAATCTAATGGGAATTTGCTAAAGATATGGTTTGGCATTTCACTAAACCTTAATCTATAAAAAAAAATGATGTGTTTGTATTTCTGTAATCTCCCCAAAACTAAAATTTTCTATTCTATCATCTCTCCTTCAGAAGCAAGAAGAGAGAGGAAGAGAGAGACTTATAAAAACAAGAACATTTAAAGACAGCAGTACTTGACTTTTCCTGCTTAAGTGAGAATTTCCTGTCAAGAGGGTTGACAAAGTGGGTTTGAAACAGCTTTCCTGTAATTAATTTTCTTTGTGTGTGAATTTAATACTGATGCAAGGGGGTTACTCATTTGACAACCCCAAGGTTTAATGTCTAACCATCCAACAGGAAAGGAAGAACACGACTTCCCAGAATTCCTCATTAATTAGCTTCAATCCTCACTTTATGGTACTCATCCACTCATCTAAAACTGCTAATTGTTATCAATTGAATGATTTTTCAGAATGCAACCAATACCTAGGATGAATATAACTCATTTTACATTGCTTGTTCAACATCTTGGTAGCAAGAAATATTCATATTTCTGACTCTGGGCTAGATATGAACTACTAGTTGAACATAGTAGCATTATGTAGTACAAGGAGCATTGAACTTGAAATAACAATGACTAGATTATTGTTCTACCTTATTGTGGATAAAATAAATAATTTGACGGCTATGAGTTTTAATTTCTTCAATGGATAAACAGAGATAAAGTCAAAGCATTTTCTAATGCTTAAAAAAAAAAAAAAGAAAGAAAGAAATTAGGATTCCCAGTGCACCAATCAAACTATGGTTTTGTGTGATAAAGTAATATTGAAAACTATGTATTTTAGACTATCAGAACTTTTATGTTTAAATATATATTCAATTTAGTATTTAAGTGTCAAGAAGAAAATAAGAACTTTGAAATATCTACATCTATCTTATTTTATCCTTCATTTCATTGCTTGGCTTTTACAGTGAAACTGACTGGGAGATATTTGAGAATATAAAGGGTTTTGGACGAGTGAATAGTGAGTGACTGAAGCACACAGGAAAGAATGTAAAAGATCTCAAAGGCATGCAGCCATGTTATATAAACATATTTTGAACTGGACCATCCTATCTACAGCACTGGCACCACTACTGCATTTAGTGAAATTTTATCCAAAATGTTGAAAGGTATTCCTAGTTTGTCTGCTCTTCTGTTCTTTCTCAAAAACCTGAAGTGAAAATCAAGATAGTGTAGACAAATGTGTTTAGTGTTATGAGAATCCTAACAAGACAAAGACCATTTTAATTTCAGCCAACTTTGTCAAAACTGCCACTCTAGTCTCAAAATGATTCCTAGGGAAAACATCACAGTTACATAAATTTTTCTAGACGCTCATCCTTTTAAACTCAAAGAAAATTTATTCTTCTTTCATTTTCCCCTTCCTTCTTAAGGAAGGGGCATAGTTACATCTCTTTCTAACTTCTGAAATCCAAAAGACTATTTCTATGCCAGACTATTATAGTTGTCATGAAAATGCATTTACTTATCTTTTATACATGCTTCCCCTGACCCATCAACTAAAGTTTGTATTTATTTTTCTGGAAATATCCAAAGTGGCCCTGGCTAAGCTTCAAATCTATTTTTCTATATGCTGTGGCTTTAAATTTTGCTGTCTGTACTGGGCAAAAGGAGATAACTGAATAAGCTCAACAATAACTGAACTTGGAAAAATATGCAAGGGCAACTGACTGTCTAAAAGTCAAATTATGATTTTCATTTGATGAATTGTAAAACCTTCTGGTGATGCTAGTAAGGCTTATACTTATATTTCTTATATTTTGAAATAATTTCTCTGAATTATTTGTTTTACCTTGGCCTTACACAAGAAAATAGCATTATTTCTATTTGCATGCTATACCTTATGGAAATTAAGAGCTCAACCTTTTATTATAAATATTTTTGAAATTTTATTGTTTTAGACTTGTTTAAAGAAGTAGACAAGGCTATTATCTATATTTTAATAAAATGATTTGACATGAATATGCATGATTAAATTTATCTGCCCTTAAAGAGGCTTGAAAAGTCATTTTTTGCATCATTTGTCATCTTTATTACAAATATTTAAATTAATTTGAAAAAGGTATTTTTAAATCATGGCTTTTTTTTTTTTTTAAGAATTCAGCCACTTCTCTAAGCCATAGTCCAATTTATCCCTCAAATAATCTTCCTTATGCCTAATTTAAATCCTTCTTAGAATTTTTACACTGATATTTTTCTTATTTAAAAGAGAGTGATCAAATTTTAAATCTATTCTTATTCTCTTACAGATTAACATTATTATATATAAATGAGCCCACCATTTAGAATCCCAATTATTAAGAAAATCACGTGCCTGTTTCTTAGAGAATTATTTGAAAAACAAACACACCACCAACAAGAAAGCAATATAGTTTATGTGCTAGAGTAGTGAAATAATAACAATTGTTATTTCTTCTGTATTTTTCTTTATTGCTACCTTTATACAGTAAATTAATAAAGAGGGTGTCTTTTAAAAATTTACTTAAAGACTTTTTCTGAAGACTTAAACATTTACACATTAGTTCCTCTATTTTACTTTTAGAAATTTGGATGGATTGGTAGGTATTATTAACTGCATTTAATAAATAAAGTTAAATTTTTAAAAAAATTTCAATCATAAGAATGAATATATGATCAACAAATCAACAAATGAGAAGTGCTGGAGAGGATGTGGAGAAAAAGGAACCCTCGTGCACTGCTGGTGGAAATGCAGTCTGGGTGCAGACACTATGGAAAGCAGTATGGCGTTTCCTCTAAAAATTAAAAATGGAACTTCCATATGACCCAGTAATACCACTTCTAGGAATATATCCCAAGAAAACAGAATCACCAATCAGAAAGGATATATACACCACTATATTCATAGCAGCACAATTTACAATTGCTAAGATTTGGTAACAGCCTAAATGCCCATCAGCAGATGAATGGGTTAGAAAACTGTGGTATATCTACACAATGGAATAAGATGCTGTAAAAAAGAAGGAATTCTTACCATTTGCAACAGCATGGATGGAACTGGAGAGCAAATGCTAAGTAAAATAACCCAGTCAGGGAAAGATAAATGCCACATGATCTCGCTCATTTATGGATAATAAAGAACATTACAAACCGTAGAACAAAAATTGACAGAGGCAAAGAAGCATCAAACAGACTGTCAAAGTACAGCAGGAAGGTAGGGGAGAGTTGAGTGGGGGATAAGAGATCAACCAAAGGACTTGTATGCATGCATATAAGCACAACCAACAGACTCAAGACACTGGGGCAGAGGATGAGGGCAAGCGCCGGAAGATAGGGGAGGTTGGGAAAGGTCAGTGGGGGGGAGAGGAGGGAGAGAGCCATATGTACTACTATTTCTAATACCTTTAAAAATATGTATTAAAAAAGAGTGAATATATTATATGAAAGTTTGCTTGGACTCTCACTATTCAACAGCTGATTATTGTTTTTTTTGTTGTTGTTTTGTTCTTTTCTATAGGGCTTCACACATATAGGTTTTGCTTTTTGGAATAAAACATTAATCCCTAAAATTTTAGTTTTCCAACATAATTCATTGTGAAGTCATTTCTCTATATAATTTATTAAAATACTGTTTCCATACTTGCATGTTCCTTCTTCTTGGTACCTCTACAAGGTTTGAGTGTCTTGAAGGGACTGTGAAATAGAAAAATACAAAATTAAGGGTCTGTAGGAATAAGAAATCTCCAGTAAGTCCCTTGGGCTTTAGCTGAAGTTACTCCTGTGTACAAAAAGCCATAGAATTCTCTGTAAATCACCAGGCTGAGGGAGGAAAAGGTCAGGGATTATTGGCAACTGCACAGAGCTCATTGCTGACTTCACTGAGCCCACCTCAGTTTCCAGTGGAAGAATCAAACTTCCCATGAAGGGACTTTGACATAAATACTGTAAGAAAGTCTACTCAAATATGCTTTCAATTCAAATAGGCTATTACAGGTATCTAAGCATATGACTAAGTTGATGAGCTCTTTCCAAGCTGAAGTAATCCTAGGACCCAAAATGTCTCTGGTATTTAAAGCATGCATCCTGAAACTTAAGAAACTAACACGTTGCTCCAAGTTCCCTCTTCCACATTCTCTATTCCAACATAAGCCTTCAGTGTGGAGAAAGAGGAAAACAACTCTGGTGTCACATATGCACGAGTACCCACCCTAGACCCATTTTGTAGCCTATGACTAGGTTCCCTGCATGTGACATGGTTTTTATGAATTTTGGGACATTGAGACTCAGGAAAGAGTCATAGACATTCTCACCACTACCTTCAAAATACTCATCCATGCCAAACTTATTATTCAAAGGATACTCTGACCCAAATAAGCTAAATGAACTGCTGTTCTAATCTGTCTAGAAGGATTTTTGCACTGCCTTCCTCTACAGAAATGTCTATTAATAAAAAGAAGTAAATCTATGCAGATTTCTTCCTCACCCCCATTAAAACTGTACTGGATTCCCAGTATAACTGAAACGTGGTTCCCTGGCCTCAGTTCAACATTGAATTTGCGTTTGTTGCTCTGGGTGTCTGTGGGCAGCTGAATCTGACTCCAGAGGTCAAACTCAAAACTTTCTACTCCAACCCAGTTCAGATCCCACTTGATACAGCTCCCCGCTTCCCACAACTCTCCTGTGTCCAATGATTGCTTGGTTAGCAGGCCCATTTGGATCACCTATGGACAGACCAGTTTATAGCACAACCTGTTTGCAGAACTGCACTGGAAATCGTTCATGGACTTACAATGTTCTTTGCAAAACAGTTTGGCCACTGCTTGTACTCTTGGGGAGAAAAATAGTTAACACAAAAATCATTAAAAGTTTTTAACAAAATTCTGGATCTATCTTATTAATCTCTTATTTAAAAAAAAAAAAAAGCCTGAATAATAAAAATTTAGGCTGCTTCTCTCTATTGTTTTTCAGCTTTTTGTTCTCAAAGCCCTAAGAGAGCTTTATAGAGTTGCTTTTTTTTCTTTCTTTCTGAAAATCCACAGACAAGAGAGAAAGTTCAACTCTGTGAGCCACGGGTCTGAGTTTTTCTTGCCATCATGGATGAAATGTAATGGCACCTACATTATTAGTTTTGGGAAGAAGAGTTTTAATCCAGCCAATGCTAAGTGACTAGTGTTCTGGAAATGACCCTAAGAAACTTTCTCACCATCGTGAGCTAAGCTAACTTGATATGCTGTGAGAAAGGACAGCATATTACTCTGGGTAACTGAGACACACACAGAAAATAAAATTGTTAAGTTTTGCTTGGAATTGAAAATTGTTGAAGGTTGAAGACTTTCATGTAGGGAGTTTATCAACGGCAGCAGAATCAGTGGTTTTATCACACCAGCAGTCAGGTCTGCAAAAAAGTCACTTCCTGCTGATGAAATTATATAGCTAGAGATTCTGGGTCCAGATTCTCTACTCAGGAAGCCCTTGAAAACTTGTTTGCTGCTGTCATGCTGAGGAATTAATAGATTAGACATTAACCACTAAAATTTTTGAGATGTCTCCCCCAAATATAGCATTTACTGAAAGAGCAGAGCATCCCTGAATTTCATATTCAAATATGGAACACTTTATTTTATATAAAGGCCATTTGCAATAGCATCTAAAGCTTTTTACATGAAGGAGACCATAGTAAATGTGTGAACTATGCCTTTAAACTAACCTTGAGTTATACCTGGAAAAAGGAAAAAAGTGACTATACATAAAATTCAGGTTGAATAAAAGTATTTCTACTTATATGTTTGTTTTTGGTTAATACAATTTAGAATCACATAGACTTCCATACTGATTATTTTGTATATGATAAAAATATTTTAAAAGGAATAAATGACAAATAATTTATAAATTTAAATTATATCCCTTAGGGAGTTAATTTGACTTTCTTTTTTACCTATGACTATAAAAACATTTATTACACAATCATCAAATATTTATTAAGTTCTATATATGAAACTGGGAGGAAATAGGGAGAAGTTGGTAAAAGGGTACAAACGTTCAGTTACAGATGAGTAAGTATATGTATAATATGGTGACTATAGTAGTAGTTAATAACACTGAAAAAGAAAGAAAATTGTATAAGGTGAGGAAAAAATAAAATAATCAGAATGCTTTGAAGGATGCATTAAATTCAGTAGAGTATATTATTGTGCCTACGGGACATTTATGATATATAGAAATATTTGAGAAATCATGGATTAGAGCACTTTTTTTTTATAATTCAGTCAACATAAGTACAATATGCAACCTTAAAAAATATCTGAATATTCTGGAGGAAGCAGAAGTAAAACAACAATTATAATATTGTGTGATACACTTATTTTACAAGAATGTCTAAAATATTAAGGAAGTTCAGAGAAAATGCTAAGGAAAGACACTTAACTCAGTCGTAGGTAGCTGATTCTCTAAATCTCTCTTAAAGGAATCACAATGGGAAAGAACTTTATCATGGACACGGGAATAGCACAGAGAATAATATGGCATTCAGAAAGATAAACAGAACGATTGAACTACATGATTGGTGGACTATAATGAGAGCTTTGGTTCGAAAGATGTGCTGAAACCAGATTATTAAGGACTTCTTATAAGTCTAAATTTTTTTTGCTAAAATAAATTAAAAACAAATATATGATTTAAAGCAAAGGCATGAATATTGATTAGAAATTTTGGCTTAACACAGTATGGAGGATAAATTGAAGAGGAGTTAAACTGGGACAAGGATGCTAGATAGAATGAATCACTCTGTGATGCGATCTTCAGAAGAAGTTTAATTATTCAGTTTTAGTGGTATATATTACCTACAAGAAAGACTAGCAAATACATGAACCAGAGTTAAGGTCATCTGTATACTAGCTGAAGACATTTACTAGCTTGAGTCAATTGTATGAATGGACTATGTCCATAACTACCCCAAAGTCTTCACTATTCTCACCTCTCTAATTGCAAATATGTTCATTTAAAAAACATCTTGAGAAATTTAAGTCATTATCACTTCTCTCTAAGAACTAGTAACTAAAAGGAAAAAAAAATACTTCATCTTCATTAAAATATTCATTTTGGAAAGGTTCAAATTTTTCTTCCTTGCTGAGGAATATCCATTGTTCTAACTTCAGATATTCTATAAATGTCAAATTATTTATTTAAAAGTGATTTTATGATTATTTAAAGTAGAGTAATTCCTATTAGAACTGCAGGTAGGGCCATCTCTAATGTCATTCTCTATAGAACTATTTATTTAATGTTGTACCACAGAGTCAGATAAACGAGGTAGAGTTTGTTTTTCTATGGATTAACTGTATAGGCTCAGGCAAATTATTTAAGATCATAATGCCTTAGTTTCCTTACCACTAAAATGAATGTAACAAAAGCCATAGTTGTATAATGTTTGCCTTACACCAATGAGATAGCCTAGTTAAGAAACAGCACAGTACCTGCCACTAAGTAAGCATTCAATAAGTAAATGTTAGCTTTATTAGCTTTGGAGGATAGGATTTTGGTTGGAAAAAATTCATTAAAAATGGGGAAAAGCAACTGTATTCCTACAATAAGGACTAAAATAAGCTTTGGTACCCACTGAGAATCCATGTTTTTATGAAATATAAAACCACAACTTTTAATCAAGAAATATAATTCTCAGTACCTCTAATAGATAATGAAAATAATATAATTCCATCTAAAAAAAATAAACAAAAATAAATAAAAAATAGAAATAATTTTCTAGTTTTAAGGTTAAGATCCTTGATAAAAACCACTTAAATAATTTAAATATAACTCAATTGTTTTCCTTAAGCATTACTATATGTGAGGTACACATCATATATCTAACTGATATTTAATAAAAACTGTCTATAAACCATGAATCATAATGTAATGCATACAAAATAGCTTATATTTTCATTATTTAAATCTGATGAGTTACTTTAAACATATGCAACTATACAGAAATAATTTTTTCTTTCTATTTAATTATGTCAGTTCTTAGACAGTATATAAGAAATCAAATGAACAACTTCTTTATATGAAAAAAAATCAGTTTAAAAGATTAAAATATTGTTGGTTTGTTTGCTTTGCTTTCCAAATTACTATTAGTACATTAGATATAGTAGATATAATTGATTTTTGCCTCTGTCATGATTTTCATAAGCAAGACATTAAAATAAATGAGAGTTCCCTTCTCAAAGCAAAAGACAACAGATCTAACAAAGTTCCAGAGTTCAAAGAATAACTTCCCAAAATAAAATCCTATATAATAAAAGCCTAAGATGCAAATTGTTCCCTTGACTGGGCGTTCGACCAGGAGGCGGGGCTGCCCAGCCAGCCACAGGAAGGGATCCAGGGGAAGGGAGGCCCAGGGTAGCATCTAATAGCCACCAAAAACCTTACCTGTGCATGAATTTTGTGCACTGGGCTTCTAGTTTAATATGATAGGGAACTATACTTGAAAAAAAAAAAAAACATATAGAGCACTTTTCTGTGGAAGCAAATTTATTTGTGTACCTGCATAGGATCACTTATTTATAATAAAAAACATTTGCCCAAACCTACATCATATTAATGTGATTCCATTTTATACTTACATGCAAGTTTTCAAAGTGATATTCAAATAGGATTGTTATCCTTAGGCCATGTACACACTCAGGGATGCCCACAGAGGAAAATAAACGGAAATTACTTTCCCTAAGTTGCATACTTCACCAAGCTGACCAGAGAACCCATAAATGTTAACTCCCCTTTTGGCCAGTAGCATGAACACAACTGTTTTTGTATTTCTGAGACCATCTGAAAAGCAAATGGATGTGAATTTTTACAGGCAGGGATCCAGAACTATTTAGAAATAGTGGTTCTCCACTTTTCACCCTTACCTTCAGTTTCAGGTGATGTCATATGGCTTTGTGGGTCTCTGCTAAATATTGAGCATACGTTTTTGTTTGTTTGTTTGTGTCATCTCTCAGCTGTTTGCTTGTTACAGAAAGCACATTGTCTTAGAAGTAAAAATTCACTTGAGCAAAGAAGTTCTCAGTAATCTCTTCAGGAGTTAGGTAGAGAGTAAGAACCCGACAGCACAGTGACTGCTGAGGCATAAATGGGCCTGGGATATTTTCCAAGCTCAAATGCCTGGGAAATGATCTGCTTCTTTGGTCAGAATGACGGACATTTCAAGGATAGCTGGAGGGTTAGAAACATGTTCCATTCTCACAATGTGGAATTCAACTCCTCATTTAGTTGCAGTTGGTAGAGAGGTGAAAGTTAGTATTCTTGCTTTATTTAGTCACTCTCCCTATATGCTGATGAAGATATAAAAATCAAGTTTTGTTCATAGCAGCTTTAACAGTTGGGCCCTAAACTGACCAAATAGCAAAAGTGTTAAACAATTCATCATTGATATTATTAACAACAAATCCAGCAAGACAGAATTTACTTTTTATTTTACCTTAAATTTAAAAATGATGGAAATTCTATAGCAAATATGTAATGCTTTTTCCCCCCAATGTACAATATTAAATTAATATTTTAGAAAAAATTCCCACTAAGTGGTGATCATGGACAGCGGGTGGAAAGGGGAAGTGCTTGTTTCTGTCTCATCTCCGAGTGCATTGTGGGTGCATGTTCCCTCACTCTTCATCCAACATAGTATTACCAGCTGGAATATAGTATATATATACAAAATTCACAAATTCTCTTCTTTTGAACAGATATATTCCTTTTTCAAACTCCGATAATGAGAAGTTCTGAATGTTAAGACCAACATGAAGAATTTTATAAATAAAAGAAGACCTACTTTCCACATTATATACCTTTTGTTGGAACATAAAAACTGGAAATAGTGAACACAGTTCTTATTCATAAATATTAATCATTACGTTTGCCTGTGACTTATACTTTCTTGTGAAATAGACATGCTACTGACTACAAAATCCCATAGCCTTTTCAGATCTGTAATTTTCAAATAGTACAAATGAGAAATATGTAAAAAGGAAATTACTATGCAGTGGCTGAAAATTAATTTTTCCCCCTCCTGGAAACAGCTGATTTTAAAGCTATTCAGTTTCCTGTGCTGGAGATGATGAGGTCACTATCACCTCTACTAGCAAAGGAAGTTAAATTCCTTTCAATGGCTTTGTTGCTTTGGATGTTATCCAGTGGAGCAAGAAGAACATTAAATTTGATTCCTGACAGATAAGCAAAGAAGGAACAACTTTGCAAATACTCTGATTTAAAAACACATTTATTTACAGATATATACTGTCAGGTACTGTACTTTGGGTCTAAATACATGCTTATTTATTTTGCACATTTGATATAAGGATAAGTACTATATAAACCTTGCAATTTCTAAGGTTAGAACAAATTGTATAGCTTTTTATGTGATACGTTTGTTATTTTGCAATATCCAATTTTCTATTTCTAATAAATAAGAGATTTATTTTACCACTCTTAGAGTTAGCTCAGAGCATATATTTGGGTAAAACTCTCATAAAGCAAAGATATTTTTTTTTCTTAAATATAGTTTTCAACTAAAACACACCTAATGAATTTATGGCTATTGGTATCAACATAATTGAAAATGCAATTTAATTTAGAAATGTAGTATAATACTAAAACACCCAGGTATAAAACAAAAAAAAATCCAACAACTTAAAATATTTTGCTATTGTACATCAACACTTATCTGAAATAACTGGGTTATATGTTTTATGTTGTTGAGGTGTTTTGTTTTTTATTTTTTACATAACTGTTACAAAGTAATTGCAGTTTGCTGAGAGGTAAAATAATGTTGATAATTGTAAATTTGTTTACTTATCTGCATCATGCTTATCAACCTGTTCTACTAGCAATGTGAGAATTTAGGAGCAAAATACAGCCAGCTGAGAATATTGGATACCATTTTGTACTTGTCCACAACATAATTTCATTTCAATTTATAAAAGGTTATTTCAATTTTGAAATTATGAAACTGTAGTAAGGTGTAAAGTTAGTGTAAGAAGTTTTAGGGAAATGAACATCAAGTTACTGCATTATATGTGCAAGGTAACTTAGTAAAGTAAGAAAATATTCTTTCATAAAAACTATGAAAGTAAAACTACATAACAAAAAAGCATCTCCAGAAGTTTGACTTTAACTGTAAGCTCTCTCCGTGCCTGTCCTTCCCACCATCCACACTGAAATATTAGCATCAGTATTATTAACTGTCAAATAGTGCACCAGGCTATGAGCTGGGCACTCTGCTAGATGCTTTAAACTTATCTCCTACTTCAAAGGTAAAGCCACTGCCTCTCTCAGACACGTAATTTGGTTTAAAAGGTTTAGGAGTATTGAGAAACAGCCACAAGGCTGGCCCAACCTTATTCACATTGCTGAGAAAAATCTACCTGGTAAAATGAGTTTGAAATGTATGACACCAACTGATAGCAGCAATTGGTTGGTCAAATTTTTATCGTAATAACCATGTGGATGTGCTGACATCCAACCTCTTAGAGGTCCTTCTTCCATTTGAAACAATTTCATTTACATGTTGGTCTACAGGTTCCTACAAATCGGCTTTACAATAAAGTGCTATCGTTATTTAAATGGGTTGACCTTTGTTTGCTTGCTTGTTTGTTGAGCCAATGTTAGAATATGCAATTATATGACAAGCTAAGAAACAGAAGTACATCATGAACAACTTTGGTTTGTCATTTACATACTGAACTCTGAAAGTTATAAAATTTTAATTTAATATAATTATGAAATTATGAAAAATTAGTAATCCACATTTTGACTATGCAAATGCGCAAAGGATAGATCCACCTACAATATAATTTCTCTCTCTCTCTCTCTCTCTCTCTCTCTCTCTCTCTCTCTCTCTCTCTCTTTTTTTTTTTTGCTATGCATGCAAATCTGAATGTGCGTAAATTACAGATTGTGTTTCATTACTTATCAGAGCCCTGGATCACTTACTTCAAAACCTCTTCTACTTTTTATTCCTGGAGATTTGCTTACGAGCAAACTGAGGTAAGGAAGCCAGTTTTTCAGGTTCATAAAGTTTCATCAAAGTGAGTGTTCTATGCAGTTTCTTGCCAGAAGATCACAGCTTTTTATTTCTCTTTAACCTCTGTAGAAATTTAACAGATGTTACATTTCCTTCAGATATTTTGCTTCCCTAAATTAATAACTTGGGAGATTTTTTTTTTTAAGTAAAGCAGTGCCCCCAGCTAAATTACTTATATGAATATGTAACTTGAGGATACATTTCATAATATAAAGTTAAACGTAACTGTTTTGTTAACATTTTAGAGTGCAGCAAAATCCTTGAGGCTTATCTATGTAAGATCTCATGACCTCAGTGACATACGGTGTAACATTCATTGAAATAAATAAAAATCAATAAACATTTTAATACATATTTTACATATTTGTGTGACCTTCTAAAAGTACATGAATATTATGTTAATTCAAATTTCCTAAGTGTTACCATGATAACAAATCATATCTGATTTATATGAGAGAATAGACTCATTTTCTCTAAAACTATTTTAAAAAAATAAAGAATTATTTCTTGCTTTCATTTAAATAGATAACAGTTCACCCGTGCTGATGTGGCGCTGTTGATTGGAGCTTTATCCCATCCACCTGAAGGTATCTGGGTCAGTATCCGGTCAGCACTCATACTGAGGTTGTGAGTTCCATACCCAGACAGGTTGTGTACAGGAGGCAGCTGATCAATGTTTTTCTCTCACATTGATGTTTCTCTCTCCCCCTTTCTAAAATCAATCAGAACATAATAAGTTTAAATACATAACAGGTCTATAAGACTACATTTGAAAGTGAAAAAACTCAGACTATGTCTCATTTCCACAAAAGAAATGAGACTTTAAGGACTACTTCTTTAATTGACTCAATACATTCTATCTTGATCATTTTTATATTTGAGGTATTTATATGGTCCATCTCCTCAAGGACCTATAGGGTGCCATAGAATTACTGCATATGCAAAGAATGCATGTGATATTAGACTTATAATACTTTACTCTGCCTTACAAAGATCAAGTATGAGCAGCAAGACATGCCTGAGTTTTGGCACTAAGTAATAGTATGACCTTGGGCATATCACTTTTCTCCTCTGGCCTGAATTTCCTCACATTATGAATGATCACACTGAAGGGGAATTACAAGTGTCAGTTTGGTGACTGGTAAACAAAGGTGCTTCATTTTGTTGAATTTGAAGTGTTCCCAGAACCTGAACTCCAATTGAGCCCTTCTTATTCTCTTTCTTTAAGCCACCTACTACACACCTACAGTTCCATCCTGGTCTGGCATTGGATTTACCATATGTACCAGACATTTCAGGGCCTCATTCACCCTAACACTCCAAGATCATTCATTTATCAAGCTAATTTCCATGTTAGAATGTTATCCAACATAGTTCTGTAACAAAAAAGTTTCTCTATAGACTTATAACACTTTAAATATTAATTCCCAGTATTAGGAAAGCAAATAATTCTGTATTCAATTGAATAAAAGAAAGTATATAAATGTGAGAAATTGTTGCTAACATATAATTGCTAAAAATATTAAACTTTCTATGCTATGAATCTGTTCATTAATTTAAGAAGCAGAAAGCATTTGCAAATTTCAGCAAATATATCTGACTTTAAGGGAAAACAAACCTGAACAGTAGGCCTAGTCCAAAAAAAACAAACAAAACAGTTTTGTCAGTGACGGGAAAAATTATAATGAAGACTGATTTCAACCTCTAAGAATGAGATAAACATGTTATTCTAATATAATTTACAATACACTGAATCTCATTTCAGAAAAATTGCTCTTCAATGACTAACTTATTATGAATAGAAATTTAAATGAGTCAATAATATAATGGGAAAAAAGCAAAAAAGAATTATTTATGTTAATTTTATACCAAATGGGGAAGGTGAGTGATAGGATATACTTGTTATAAAAGCAATATAATTCATCTTCCCTGAGTGTTGGTAAAATAGCTTCTAATTGTGTCCAATGAAGGCTTGTTGTGCAGGTGTTTAGCTAGGAATTTCCTGACTTTGGCCCCTAGATGACCTCATAGTTAAATGGTTAAAGTTAACAAAAGGAATTAAAATCTTGCAAAAATAAAAACTTGCCACTCCACTTTATTTATTTACTTGTTTGTTTGTTTGTTTATTGTTATCTTGGATTAACATGATAAAAACCAGGTTACTGTTATCTAGAGGGGTGATTGCAATACTTTGAAAAGTTACATTGGGGAGAAAATCAAGATATTCTCTTTGCAGTTTCCATCTTTTTTGGTATGCTATTCTTGTCAATCTAAAGTGTAACAGAATTAACTTATGAAGATAGAGCCACAGTTTTAAATATATGAATTGACTTTCTTCTAAATTCAAATGAACATTGCCAGTTGAACATCATAAGAGAATTATTTATTTGAATTAGAAAAAAAATCAAGTGAAAATAGAAAACACAATATTTTTGTTTGTTTTTTATAACTGTGGTCATGGTTATGGATGTGTCTGGTATATAGGAGAGAAAAAATACTTTATGTATAATAATATCTATTGCATCTGGAAGTTTATAAATTTTCTAGCAACATTCTCACATATTTACACTGCCGGTACAGATGATATTAGAATGCAATAGAAAAATACTCAACATTCTATTTACTAATCTTTAATGAAATATTCATTGAATTTCACATTTTGAAAAAACAGAATATGATCTTTCAACAACTTCATCTGCAACCATTTGAAAATTGAAGATGCTATCTAAGAGACTATTTTCTTTGAAGCATATTTATATAGTTCTAAATTCCCTTGAGCTTGATTTTTAAAAAAGATCAGATTCATCTTACCCAAGAGGTACTATTCCAAAACTTAGGAAAGTAAGTTTCCATCATTTCAACCTGTAACTTCGCCTTAATCTTTTTCATTTGCATTTTAAAACTTCTCAATATCAAAGGAAGGGAGGAAAGTATATCTTGTTTATACCTTCCTGCTGTTTTGAATTTCAATGTATCTAGTCACACACAAAAAATAACCATTTTCAGTATTAACATTTATGGGTAAAGACCTAAGGCCATTACTATGCATATATTGACACTTGGAAGGCCCAAAGCCAATTTTTAATACGTGAACAGTAACATCAGGACTAGGTCTAAAGTACTAAACAGATGAGCTCATGATATCAGTTGCCCTAGTTTCAGGGCAGCCACAATTTGTTTATAAATCATTTTCAGAGAACCCTGCTGTTTTCCACCCACTAAAGAGGAACCCTAGGCATGGCACAATACTTCAGATAGCACCACAGCAAAAATAAAAAAGAGCTCCATTCATATCCAGGCTATTGTCATGGCAAAATGCACTTACCTCTCTCCTTTCACCTCATCTTGGTGCTGTCTTTGGGAAGACTTTCCACTTTAAAGACTTTACAACTTTAAAGTTTTAGTTTTAATGCATTGTCAAGAAAAAAGAGGCTCAACCACTGCCCTCCTTGAAAGTTGCAAGAATAGATAAAATGAGAATTAAACAACCAGGCCAGCAGGGAGGTTAGTGAGGAACAATCAAATGACTGAACATTTGGTGTGTGGGGTGACCAGCCAGTGGAGGTCGGGACATGAGGGGTGACCAGGATGGCAAGGGAGGGACAGTTGGGGAGGGTAGTTGGGGGCAAACAGGCTGGTTGTGGGGGGCAGTTAGGGGTGACTAGGCCATTAGAGGGGGCAGTAAGAGGTGACCAAGCTGGCCGGGGGGCTGATTAGGGGGGGTGCAGTTAAGGGCAACCAGGCCATCAGGGGGGCAGGCAGTTGGGGTGATTAGGCTGGCAGGGGGCAATGAGGGGCAACTAGGCCAGCAACCGGGGGCAATTAGGGCAAACCAGGCCATGGGGAGGGGTGAGGCAGTAAGGGGTGACCAGGCTGGTGGGGCTGACAGGTAGGAGTGACCAGGCTGACGGGGGGGGGTCAGTTGAGGACAATCTGACCAGCAGCAGGGGGAAGTTAGGGGCGACCAGGCTGGCAGAGAGGGCAATTAGGGGCGATCAGACTGGCATGCAGAGGTGTGAGGGGCCATCAGGTCACCGGGGGTTGGGGGGGCATTAGAGGTGACTAGGCAGGGGGCAGGTGTGTGATTAGGAGCCAGCAGTCCAGGATTGTGAGAGGAAGTAAATGGCTATCTAGGACAGTGTTTCCCAACCTTCTCTCATGATGAGAATCACCTGGTGGAGTTGTTAAAACACAGATTCCTGAATCCCAACTAAGAAGTGCTAAACTAGGATTTTTGGGAACATATAGGTAAAATTGTATACTTAACTAGTGCTCTAAGACAGATGTTATATACAGAGCACTAAGTTAGGTATGCAATTTTACCTATATGTTCTCAAAAATCCTAGTTTAGCACTTCTTAGTTGGGATTCAGGAATCTGTGTTTTAACAACTCCACCAGGTGATTCTCATCATGAGAGAAGGTTGGGAAACACTGATCTAGGAGGTGGGACTTTTGACACTGACTTGCATAGAAATTGACCAATCAGAATGAAATTGGCCAACAGATGAGGGCAGTTAGGGGCGAGATCAGGCCAGCAGGGAAGGATAGTTGGGGGTGAAATCAGGCCAACAGTGGAGGGCAGTTAGAGTTGATTATGCTGGAAAGGGAGAATTGTTAGGAGGAAGGCAGAGGCAGTTAAGGGCGATTAGGCAGGCAGGTAAAGAGGTTATGGGCAATCAAGCAGGCAGGCAGAGGCAGTTAAGGGTAATCAGGCAAGTAGGCAGGTGAGCAGTTAGGAGCCAGCAGTCTCAGATTGCAAGAGGGATATCTGACTGCTGTTTTAGGTCCTATCCCTGTGGACATCCCCCAAGAGTTCCCCGATTGGAGAGGGTGCAGGTTGAGATGGATGAGGGAACTCTCCTCCATGCACAAATTTCATGCACTGGGACACTAGTATTTAATAAAAATACTACAGTCCATAAACACTGCTACTAATATCCTGCTTAAACAAAATAGTCCTCCCAAACAAAAATTTATCCCAACACAAATGTCAGTAGTGCCAAGGTTGAGAAACTATGAAGTAAGAGCACAGAATTATGAACTTTAATACTAAAATCACTGCTTGGACTCCTCCTCATAATTCTATGTTCTCCCACATCTAAACTTCACCATAAATTTAAAAAGCATATTTGCCATGCTTATAATTGTTTATATATGGGGCAGAATAAGTAAAAATACATCTGTTTTCTAGGATGAAATTAGAAAACTAAAGGGAAGTATGGAGTTAAAATGCCATTGGTTCAGATGTCCCTGGTATTGTCAATCACTTTTGAGATCATTTGAAACAACATCCCACAAAGTCATGATACTAGGTTTTACACATTTTTTTAAATAAATATATTTTATTGATTTTTTTACAGAGAGGAAGAGAGAGGGATAGAGAGTTAGAAACATCAATGAGAGAATCATCGATCAGTTGCCTCTTGCATATCTCCTACTGGGGATGTGCCCACCACCAAGGTACATACCCTTGATCAGAATCGAACCTGGGACCTTTCAGTCTGCAGGCTGATGCTCTATCCACTGAGCCAAATGGGTTTTGGCAAGGTTTTACACATTTTTAAACTTTAGTTAAAGTGAATCTATTCATCTTAAGAGCCTTTTGGATATTCTTTTTTGTCATGTTTTTTTATGTTTTTGAGATTCACCCTTGTTGGTATATATAGCTATAACTTTTTAAATTTCAGTAACATTATTTTTCTGTTCTACTGCTGAGTATTTGAGTTGTATCCAGTTTTTTATATTAAAAAACAAAACAAAACAAAACAAAAACACTTTGCTATATATCTTTTTATTTGTGTCAGTTGGTGCACTTATGAAAATTTTTTTCTTGGTATGTCCCTCAGAATGGAGTTGCTAGGTCATACAATGTAATTATTTACTACTTATGTCAAAATCTACTAATGATATCAATATAAGGTGTAATTATTTAATAACTAGAAGCTCTGTGCATGAAATTCATGTACTAGGGAGTGGGTCCTTTTGCCTGGATTGTGAGAGGGTGCAGGCCAGGCCTAAGAACCCCATTGGTGCACGATTGGGGCTGGGGAGAAAAAAGAGAAGTTGGCCAGTTGAGGAGGGACTGCGGGAGGGCTCCAGGGCATTTCTGGTCCATCTCTCTCAGTCCTAATCAGCTGAACCCCAGCAGCAAGCTAACATACCCGTTGGAACATCTACCCCCTGATGTTCAGTGCACATCTTAGCGAATGGTCTACCAGTCAACTGTCTGCCCCTTGGTTGTCAGGTCAAAGCATATCATGGCTAGCGATTGAGTGGCCTTAGCCTATCATTAGCATATTTCATTTTGATCGGTTGAATGGCCAACAGGATGATCAAACACTTAGCATATTAGGCTTTTATTATGTAGGATAATGTCAAAGTTTACTAATGATTTCAAAAATTTTTCGAAAATTATTGTCAATTTACATGCCTGCCAACAGATCAAAAGTGTTATTGTGGCCTACATTTTCACCAAGAATTTATATTGTCTGACATATAAATTTTATCTTCTAGACTAATTTGCAGAATATGAATATCCAAAAATATATGTACATTCTAAATTCTAATACTTTGTGAGTTTTATGTGTTACAAATATTGTCTTTTATAGATGGGTATGTCCTTCAATTATATTTAGGATAACTTAGCAAATGTTCTTTTCATATATTAAAACTCATCATGATTCTCTTTTATTGCTACTTTTCATATTTGCTTAATAAATATTTCCTATCTCAAGGTCATAAATATATATCCAAAAATATTGTCATGTAAAAGTTATTATAGTTTTGCCTTTCAAATGTTGGTCTTTTATTTCCTGGAATTAACTTTTGTGAAATGTAAAGTAAGTCCTTTTTTTTTTTGTCTGTATTAATTACCAATTCCCTTAGCTGTATTTTATGAAAGACCTATTGATCCACACTAAACTATATCAGATCTGTCATAAATCAGTTTTCCACATTAAATGAGTCTGTATCTAGGTTATATTATTTTGTCCTATTGGTCAATTAATATAACCCTTAATTAATTACATACACTCTTAATTACAATGGCTTACTTAGTCTTGATATACAGAGGGTAAGTTATTCCCACTATTTAGTTCTTCTTCAAGAGTATCTGTGCTACTCTTGGTCTTGTGTTCTTCCGTATCAGTTCTGGAATCAGCTTGTCAAATTCACACACACCTATTGGGATACTGATTAAGTTTACATTGAGTGTTTATATTAATTTTGGTGGAAAAATCTCAGGTTCCTAAGACTTTCCTTTTTATAATGCATTTTAATAAAATATTTTAAATGCAGTACGTTAAGACAGATGTTTATTCCTAAATAATTCTAATATCTAAAGTTATTAGAAAAGGTAGCAAAGATATGTTCTACTTATTTTTGATATATAGAAATCCAATTGAATTTTTAATATTAATTTTTATCTAATCACAATGAAGGCTTTTATATATTTCAATATTCTACCCATTTTTTTTTGAATTTGGCAAATAATGGCATTTTATTTTATCCTTTTCAGACTTATATCACATATTTTTTTTCCTTTCTATACTGTGTAGGTTAATATTATTCTCATGAATTATAATGTTTGCTCTATTTTTTGTTGTTTAGTATGATGGTATATATACCAATTATAAATATGAAAAAATAACTTTTTTTAATTTGTCAATATTTTTGTTTTTGTTTTTGTTATATTAGATATTGAACTTTATGAAATTCCATGTCTAGATTTAATTTTTTTCTTTTTATCTGTAAATGTGGTGAATTTCACTGAATTAATTCCTAATTAGCAAAACATATTGTAGTTCAAACACAATAGAAGTTACAGTCAAAGCTGGTAATTAGGTTGCAGGGGGCTTTTCTCTGCAGAGCCATTTAGAGACCATCTGACAGTGATCCTTTAATCTCTAATATTATATATGGCTTCCAAGGGTCAATCTGGGGCTAGTTATCACCATTGCTATTCACAAAAAGGGGTAAGGAATCTGGGAGGGTTGTATGCCAGAGTTGGATTTTGAATTTACCAATTCCTCTTACATTTTCTTGGATAAAACTCAGTCAAATAGTAGAGAGTTTAGTACTCAAGAAGAAGTAAGTATAAATTCAGTGAGAAACTAACCACCCTGCAACATGAACTGAATAATCTTTATTGATTTTTTTAAATTTTCAACCAATCTTTTATTGATAAATGGACCCAACTTGATATATTGTGCTTTAAATACTAATCTTGATTTGATTACCTAATAATTCTGTAAAATCTTTGCACTGTTTTATAAGATTAATCAAAAGTTTCCTAAACTCAATAAAACTTTACAGTTATTGTTTCTATGATCAATGTTCTGCTTTTTATTCACATATATAGTCTTCTCCTCCTGGGTTTTCATATTGCAATATGAGATCCTTTTTCCTTTTGTGAACAAATATAAAGATGATAGAGATAGATGATAGATAGATGATAAAATTATAGATAGACAAACAGACAGACGGATAAGAGGGCAGATAGATGATAGATAGATGATAGAGACCAGGCTTACTGGAAATGATTGTTTTAATTATTTTACTTCTCCTTTTTTTTTTAAATATATTTTATTGATTTTTTTTTTTTTTTTTTTTTTTTTTTTTTTTTTTTTACAGAGAGGAGGAGAGAGGGATAGAGAGCTAGAAACGTCGATGAGAGAAAAACATCGATCAGCTGCCTCTTGCACACCCCCTACCGGGGATGTGCCCGCAACCAATGTACATGCCCTTGACCGGAATCGAACCTGGGACCTTTCAGTCTGCAGACTGACGCTCTACCACTGAGCCAAACCGTTTTCGGCTACTTCTCCATTTTTTAAAGACTTTATACTTAGTATTAAATCCTAGGTTGGCATTTATTAATTTCATCATTTTAATTAATCAATCTTTGTTTTTCAGGCTTTAATCATTTAAGTTGAAGTGTTAGCAGCTGTCAGTAAAAGTATCCTATAATGCAATAGGTCTTTTTCCTCTTTATGCTTTTAAGATTTTTCTCTTTGATTTTCAGATGTATTTTAAAGTTATAAGTTATCAAAAATACTATGTTTTCTTGATTCAGGAAAAATATATCACTGGCATAAAGAGAGATATTCATAATGAAGACTACATTGTCTGCTATTAATTATAATGATTCCAGATATTTTATGATTTTTTTCTATCCCTTACCTCTTAGCATATCATTGCCTTTATTTAAAATTTGTTTTCTATAGCCCAGCATATAGTTGATTCTTGCTTTTCTACCTAATTTGATATTCTCTTCCCCCAATTTAAAACTCTAAACCATTTTCTGGTAATGTGATTATAGACATATGTGGCTTGAAGGCTATATTTTTTACTTGTTTTTATGTATCCTAGGTAGTCTTCCCTCTTTTCCACCTTCTTTCAAGTTGTGTACTTTTTAGTATTTAGTTTTATCTACTGTGGTAGGTAAAACCTCATTGGCCACATTCTAATCCCCCAAACCATTAATACTATAAATGGAAGGAACTTCAAGTTGGCCACATTCTAATTCCCCAAATATGTAATGATACATTACATATTAAAAAGTACTTTGCAGATATGATAAAGCAAAGGGCATTAAAATGTGAAGATGTTCCTGGACTGTCTAGGTGGGCCAAGGTTTCTTATAAAAGGGAGGTAGGAGGATTACAGTCAATAGTAAGAAAAGTGATGATGGAAGTGAGATGTCAGAGTGATACAAGAAAGAGACACAAGTCAAGGAATACAATCAGTCATTAGAAGTTGAAAAAGGCAAGGAATAAAATGGTATCCCCTTACGGCCTCTCAAATAAACCTTAAAAAAAAAAAAAGTTTAGTTATGTCAGAACCTTGACTTTATTCCAGTAACATTTATTTTGGGCTTTAGACCCGCAGAACTAAAAGTGAATAGATTTGTGTTAAGTCCCTAAGTTTGCAGTAATGTGTTATAGAGGCAGTATGAATTTAATACAAATTTTGGTAACAGGAAGTGGAACATTGCCATAAAAATACCCAAACATTTGGAAATGACTTTGAAATTGAATAAGTGGCAAATTCGGAAGAATTTTGAGGTACATGAGAGAAAACACTAGACTGTTAATAAAATTATGGATGTTAAAGACTGTTGGCAAAGTCTCAGAAGGAAGTGAGAAGCACAGTGGAGAAAACTTAGAGAATACCTAAATCTTTAACGAATGTTGGTAGGAGTATGTATGTTAAAGCACTATGGTGAACAGGAGAGTTTGACCAAACATTCAAGGAAGAACTAAAATCTATCCTCCTAAGACTATTTAAAAAAATTTAAGAGGAAGAAACACTTTCAAGCTCATTCTATGAAGCCAGCATCACCCTAAAACCAAAACCAGATAAATATAATACAATGAAAGAGAATTACAGACCAATATCCCTCATTAACATAGGTGCCAAAATCCTCAACAAAATTCTAGCAAATTGGATCCAGCAATACATCAGAAAGATCATACACCATGACCCAGTAGGATTTATCCCAGGGACACAAGAATGTAAAATATCTGTAATCAATAAACGTGATACATCGCATAAACAAATTGAGAGATAAAACCACATAGTCATACCAATTGATGCAGAAAAAGCATTTGAAAAAATCCAACACCTATTTTTGATAAAAACTCTAGCAAGTTGGGAATAGAAGGATCATAACTCAACATAATAAAAGCCATATATGACTAACCCACAGCCAACATCATACTCAATGAGCAAAAACTAAAACCATTTCCCCTAAGAACAGGAACAAGACAGGGATGCCCACTCTCACCAATCCTGTTCAACATAGTAATATAAGCATTAGCCATAGTGATTAGATAAGAAGGAGAAATAAAAGGCATCCAAATTGGAAAAGAAGAAGTAAAACTGTTCTTATTTACAGATGACATGATATTGTACATAAAAATCCCTAAAGACTCTATCAAAAAACTATTAGACTTAATAAATGAATTCGGCAGTGTAGCAGGATACAAAATTAACGCCAAGAAATCTATGGCATTTCTATACACCAATAGTGAATTTACAGAAAGAGAGACTAAAAAAAAAAAATCTCATTTACCATCACACCAAAAAGATTAAGATACCTAGGAATAAACTTAACTAAGAAGATAAAAAAAAAAACTAAAAAAAAACCAAAAAAACCTATATGCAGAAAACTACAGAAAAAAGAACTAGAGGAAGATGTAAAAAGATGGAAGAACATACCATGTTCATGGATTGGTAGAATTAACATCATTAAAATATCCATACTACTCAAAGCAGTCTATAGATTCAATGCACTCCCCATTAAAATACCAACGGCATATTTTACAAACCTAGAATTTTTGTTCTCCAAAAATTCATCCAGAATAAAAACAGACCCCGAATAACCACAGCAATCCTGAGAAAGAAGAACAAATTAGGTGGGATCACAATACCAGATTTCAAGCTGTATTACAAGACCACTCTTCTCAAAACAGCCTGGTTCTGGCACAAGAACAGACATATAGACCAATGAAATAGAATAGAGAGCCCAGAAATCGACCCAAAGCACGCTCAATTAATATTTCACAAAGGAGGCATGAACTTACAATGGAGTCAAGACAGTCTCTTCAATAAATGGTGTTGGGAAAATTGGACAGATACATGCAAAAAAAAAAAAAAAAGAAAGAAACCAGACCACCAACTTACACCATGCACAAAAATAAACTCAAAATAGATAAAGGACTTAAACATAATACAGGAGACCATAAAAGTACTAGAGGAATCCACAGGCAGAAAAATCTCAGGCATATGCCGAAGCAATTTCTCACTGATACCACTCCTAGGTCAATGGAAACTAAGGAGAAAATAAACAAATGGGACTACATCAAAATAAAAAGCTTTTGCACAGCATAAGAAACCATCAACAAAACAACAAGAAAGCCCACTGGGTGGGAGAACATATTTGCAAATGTTATCACTGATAAAGGTTTAATCTCCAACATTTGCAGGGAATTCATACAACTCAATAAAAAGAAGATAAATGATCCAATTATCAATAAAAAAATGGGTAATGGACCAAAATAGATACTTTTCAAAAGAAGACAGAAGGAAGGCCAAAAGACACATGAAAACATGTTCAAAGTCACTAATTATCCAAGAGATGCAAATCAAAACAACAATGAGGTACCATCTCACACCTGTCAGAATGGCTATCATCAACAAATCAACAAACAACAAATGCTGGCGAGGATGTGGAGAAAAAGGAACCCTCCTGCACTGCTGGTGAGAATGCAGACTGGTGCAGCCACTGTGGAAAACAGTATGGAGTTTCCTCAAAATAAATAAATAAATAAATAAATAAATAAATAAATAAATAAAATGGAACTCCCATTTGACCCAGTAATCTCACTTCTAGGACTATATCCCAAGAAACCAGAAACACCAATCAGAAAGGATACATGCACCCCTATGTTCATAGCAGCACAATTCACCATAGCTAAAATTTGGGAACAGCCTAAGTGCCCATCAGCAGATGAGTGGATTAGAAAATTATGGTACATGTACACAATAGAATACTATGCTGCTATAAAAAAGAAGGAATTCTTACCATTTGCAGCAGCTTGGATGGAACTGGAAAGCATTATGCTGAGTGAAATAAGCCAGGCTATGAAAGAAAAATACCACATGATCTCACTCATTTATGGAAAATAATGAACATTATAACCTGATGAACAAAAAGATAGACACAGAGACAGTAAAGTAACAAACAGACTGTCAAATTACAGCAGGAAGGTTGAGGAGTGCTGGGGAGCAGGAGGAAGAGATCATCCGAAGGACTTGTATGCATGCATATAATCACAACCAATGGACACAAGACACTGGGGGTGGGGATGGGATGAGGGCATGAGACAGGAGTTAGGGGAGGCTGGGGGAATGTCAATGGGAGGAAAAAGGGGATATATGTACTACTATGTATAATACTTTAAACAAAATAAAATTTAAAAGGAAATATAGCACTATGGTGAAGGCTCAGGTGGAAATGAAGCATGCTAATGGAAACTGGAGGATAGGTAATCCTTGTTAGGTAGTGTAAGAAAGCTTAGCAGAATTGTACTATAATTACATGCAAAACTGACCACTAGAAAGCAATGAACTTTAATATTTAACTGAGAATATTTTAAGTATAGTGTTGAAAGTGTAAACTGGTTTCTTCTTACTTCTTATATTAAAATGTGAAAGGAAAGAGAAAAAATGAAGGAAGAAACAAAGAAACTATAATAGGATTTGGTGATTTGGGAAATTTTTAGCCTTCTAGTTTATACAAGATCCTAAATTATTGTTTTGTGGGGGTTTTTTTGTTTGTTTGTTTGTTGTTGTTGTTGTTGTTGTTTTAATCAAAATGCATGCTTTAGAGAGAAACCCAAAAAATGTGGCAAGACAATCTTTGCTAGGACGGTGAAAGAACCAAAAGATCTAAATATTCAGTCACACAAAGGGCTATTTAAGAGATTAGCATATGTCTAAGGGATTCCTTCAGTCATCTCAGCAGAAGCAAAATACAGAGATAGAGTTATCCAAGGAACACCTGTAGGGGAGTTCTTCACTGATGGAGGTTATCCCTGTGGCACACACAGGAGACCCACAGTGTCTCAGTAGACACCCTGCCAGCATGCACTGAAAGAAACAGGGGAAAAACAAAATGGGGGAGGGATGCCATCATTTTCCTTAAATTCTACATGCATCAAACAGGCCAATAAAACTATTCAGCGTTAGTCACACTCTACCTTTCAAAAAAAAGGATGACACAAAGGGTGGAGCTGTGGGCCCAGAGGGCAGAGCCATGAACAACAGATAATTCCCAGACCTTAAAATCAAATGGCATTTTCCTAGTTATATTTCAAAACTGCCTGAGACCAGTGACTTGATTTTTTCGTTTCATTAATATCCTACCTTATTTAAAAAAAAAATGCTTTTATTGATTTTAGAGAGAGGAAGGGAGAGGGAAAGAGAAACATCAATGATGGGCATCATTGTCTGTTGCCTCCTGCAACCCCCTACTGGGGTTTAAGTCCCCAACCCAGGCATGTGCCCTATCTGGGAATCAAACCTTGACCTCCTGGTTCACCGTTCAATGCTCAAACACTGAGCCACACTGGTCCGCCAATATCTGCCCTTTTGAATAAAAAGGTCTATAATTGTTATCTATTCTGGCCTACTATTGAATTCTGGGAACATCCAACTTGTTTTCTAATTCACAAGTCCACAGATGGGATAAATATATATTTGTCCCTGAATGGATTATATGAAAATTTTATCATAACTAATTTAACTAATTTAGATCATTTAGATTATGAGATTTGGGACTTTTGAGCGAATAAGGCCTGGGTGAGATGTTTGGGCTTGAGTGAATACTGCAATGGGTTGATCATTTTAGGAACAATCGAAGAGGATGAATGTATTTTGCTTGTGGGTTGGATATGAAACTTTGGGAGCCATAGAGTGGACTCTCGTAGTCTGGATAATAATTTGTTACTGCAGCAATAATAAATGAATGTTTCTACTCTATTGTTTGATTATTTCTTTTTCCTTTATCATGATTGTCAGATTTATAAGATGTATCTTCAAAAATATATTATTGCTTCACAACAAATATTATTAGGCCCTCAAAATAGTATACTTCTCTTCCTTTTGCTAGTTCTTTATGCTATTGCTGTATTACATTTTACTTCTAAATGTTAAAAGTCCTATAATAACTGTTAGGATTTTTACTTTAAACAATTACCTTTAAAGAAATTTTGTTAAATGAGAGCAAATAAACTTTATATATATCTATGTATATACTAGTTATCAGGCTACCTATTTATTTGTATAGATCCATGTTATCAATCTTTTTTTCTTCTGACTAAAAAACTCATTTTGATAGTTTGTATAATATAGATTACTAGAATAAAATCTTCTCAGCTCTAATTTATCTGAAAATGTTTTTCTCATCTTTATTTTTTTTAAATTATTTGTTTCAGCATTTTAACGTTATCCTATTGCTTGCTTGACCATGGATTTCAGACAGGAAAGCTGTAGTCATTTCTGTGTTCATCTGTGCGCAATGTGTCTCAGTAGAAATTTAATCAACATCATTATCCTCATTCAAAATTTTTAAATACATTCTCTCCAAGTTCCAATATTCTTTGTGTATATGATAGTACTGTTGTGTATTTTAGAGTCATCTTATGTATTATTTTTATTCCTCGTGCCATTAGAATTGTTGTTTTATGAAGTCACTATTTATCTTGAGTTACTGATATATTTTTCAATTTATTTGCTTTTTATTCCTTCTTGCCACACAGACCTTTATTTGAGATTTTTTTTTTCCTACTAGAAATAAACAGAATTTTTCTATAGTGAGGCTGGTTTATGACAATCTCTTTCAATTTATATTTTTTAAGAGTTTGTCTTTATTCTTGAAATATATTCCCAATTTTCAGTAATTTACCCTTAGAACGTTGGGTATTTCTTCTGATGAACTTTGAGAACTCAGTTGTTTTTAAGTTGTCACTTCCTTAAAGATAATCAATCTTTTGACTCTAGCAGGTTTTAAGATTTTTTCTTTGTCTTTATGCATCTGGTTGTGTTTTTATTTTTAATCTGGCTTAGGATTCAATAATATCTTTGCCCCAGTGCCCTAGTAAAAGAGCTTCTTAGTTCAAGTGGAAAAAAAATGGGGTTTGATCAATGGACAGAGACAGCAGGGGGGTGAGGGCATGTATGGGAGAGGGGTGGTGGGGGCAATGGGAGGATATGGACACATATGTAATACATTAATAAATTTAAAAAATGAGGTTTGAAAAAGAGCAAGTTATGCTTTAAAGGTGGATAAAAATAAAATGTTGGAAAAAGCCAAAGTAGAAAATGGAAAATCCCTGTGTAACCTCCAGACACATTCACATCCACCCACGAAAAACAATTGTTCACCTGCAAATTACATTTTCTCAACTTGCATAATGATTCCCATGAACAAACTACCACAACCTAATTTTGCAATGGCACAGTGGGTTTCTGCATTGCTTCCAAGTGAGTCACTCCTGCATGAGGTAGGCAAAAGGTTTGCAGTTAAAACACCATGACCAAAAACATCTCAAAACAGGTTTCATTACTAGAACCTAATCATTCACCCTAGAGATCCTGCCCAATGCAAAGTGAATGAGGTTTCTTTTCTCTAGGTATGTGTCCATACCTAGAAAAGTTAACAAGTTATTTGAGATGGCACTTTTTAACCAATGCACAACAAAGAAGATACCGAAATATTATCCAAATGTAACCTACTAAATTCTAATAAGCTCTTTTTTTGTATAAAATTCCATAAAACTGTGGAGCCCATCAAAAGCAATAATATACAAAACATCAATTTAATAATTTTACTCTCATTGCTAATATAGCTTAAGCATGATATATACTGTACCTCAGTAAATATTATCATTTCTCAGTTAATCAGATTATTTTGTTGTAACGTACATACCTTGAAAAGAAATTTCACTGACATAATAAAAAATAATCATCTCATAGAAGTAGGAGTCAAGTTCTTTCCATGAGACATTAATGCTAATATGCTAGTTATGTTGAATAATGTATAAAAACTACATTGAACTCACTTTACTGGCTAAATTTGTATCTGGGGGAATTTTCATTTGGTACTCACAAAACACTAGGTATTTAGATCAGATTTATTTTGAAATCCTCACCAGAGGATATTTTTCCATAATATATATATATATATATATATATATATATATATATATATATATATATATATATGGAGAGAGAGAGAGAGAGAGAGAGAGAGAGAGAGAGAGAGAGGGGGGGGGGGTGAAGGAGGGCGGGAGCGGGAGAGAGAGAAACATCAATGTAAAAGAGACTCATAGACTGGTTCCTTCCCCCACATACCCCAATCTGAACCAGGGACCAAATTTTTTGCAACTGAGGTATGTGCCCTTAATCAGAAATCAAACACAAGACCCTTCAGTAACTAGGTCAATGTTCTAACCACTGAGCAAGGCTTGGATTAGATTTTTATTTCAATGACAACACAGAAAATAGTATCAGTCGTGGCCGCTGTGACTTAGTTGATTGAAGCATTGTCCCATATACCAAAAGGTGGTGGGTTTGATTCCTGGTCAGGCTATATGCACAGTTTGCAGATTAAATCATTTGTTGGGGTGTGTGCAGGAAACAGCCAATTGATCTCCTCTCTCTCTCTCTCTCTCTCTCTCTCTCTCTCTCTCTCTCTCTCTCTCTCTTCCTCTCTCTAAAATCAGTAATAAATAAAAAATAAAATAGTGCCAAACCCACAATTCACAATTCACAATTTACATTAAAATGGAACACAATTTTCATTCACAATGTTAGATCTGAAGAGACAAAGATTAGTGGATTCAAGTCCCTCTTTATACAGATTTCAAATAAAAGTACAAGTTTGCAAAGTTAGTAATGGCTTGATTAGAATCTAAGTGGTTTTCTACTCAGACCTCTCTGTTTGATAAACTGCTAGGGGCCTGGTGAACAAAATTCATGCACTGGGGAGGGGGGGTCCCTCAGCGCAGCCTGCCCATTATCACATACTGGGAGTCCTCAGGGGATGTCCTATTGAAGGTTTAGGCCGCAGTCTGGCCTCCCTCTGCGGGAGGCAAATGGGCTGATCAGGGGAAGGCACCAGCCCCATCACCCCGCTGCTGCAGCCACTGCCAGTCACCACAGCCACCAAGGTATTTCATCAACACAGACTCTAGTCCTTTCACCAAGTAAAAATGACAACTTTCTTTAGGCATTTTCAAGATGTGTCTTTCATAGGATATGACATTTCTTTCTTTTTTTTTAATCCTCACCTGAGGATATGTTTCCATTAATTTTTCCAGAGTGTGGGAGTAAGAAGGAGAGTCAGAGAGAAATATCAATGTGAGAGGGACACTTTAATAGGTTGCCTCCTGCATGAGCCCTAACCTGGGCCCCGGCCAAAGAGGAGCCTGTAACCTAGGTACATACCCTTGATCAGAATCAAGCCTAGACCCTACAGTCAGCAGGCCAAGGCTCTAGCCACTGAACCAACAGGCTAGGGCAGGATATGATATTTCTTAGCCCCTCCAGCAGCGGACCATAGCTTTTTTCTCCATAAGTGTGCTGGAAAAACCCTAGATCACCTTCTTGGATTCTTATTACCCAAGTTTCCAAGAACACTGCAAGTGGCTGTGTACAGGGAGCTTAGCCAATGAGAGGTCAGAAAAGGTGCTTATGCTTGAACTGGTTTGGCTCAGTGGATAGAGTTTCGGGCTGCAGACTGAAGGGTTCCAGGTTTGATTCCTGTTAAGGGCATGTACCTTGGTTAGGGGCACATCCAAGAGGGGAGCGCGCAGGAGGCAGCTGATTGATGTTTCTCTCTCATCGATGTTTCTGACTCTCTATCCCTCTCCCCTATTCTCTGTAAAAAATAAATTAAAAAAAATATTTTTTTTAAAAAAGAAAATTGTTTTTCTTCTGCAGCTCATGCGCAGAGGACCCCCTGCATTGTGTTCACTGGGCTAAGGGCATTTGCCCACAGCTCGAGGGTGGGAAGCATAACCCCAGGGCTGGCAGCCCCACATTGTGGGTGCCAGGCTGGGGTTGTGGATCCAGGCCACTACTTTTGCTAGTGGCCGTGAGTCAGGAACATTCACCGGGTCATCATGGCAACACAGCAGATGTTCCTGCCTCTCCTCCAGCTGCTCAGTGCCTGTGCCTATAGGCCTGGAGTGGCCTGTGGATGTTCCCAGGACCCAGGACACTGGGCACCTGCATATACAAATTAACCCCACATCTTTGCTGCGTTAATTTGAATACTCATACCTTCTACATTGTGGAGGAATGGTCAATTTGCATCTTTCTCTTTTATTAGTGTAGATATGCAATCATTTTGTATTCAAAATCACATAATTTAAACCTACCAAGTGTCATTTTCATCTGCACTATCATAAAAGACTTCCCAGAGATACAGAGAAAGTATAAGCCTAAAAGTTAGGCATGAATCCCAGAGCTCTCTTGCATTAGCCTTCACCTGAACTCTGTGCAGTCTGGATACTTTTAGCATTCACCTTTAGTATTTACTCCATATTTGTGCTGCAAAAGAATCACAGGCAACAAGTGAATGAGAGAAGAATTAACACAGTTACCCTCATTGCTTCAACTGGCAATTAGAAACTCCCTTGACTGCATTTTTACATAAGTGGAACAGAAACCATACTTGTGAAATTATGTTTGTGAAAATTTATGGAGTCAAAGAACATTGAAAGAAACTTGAGATACTTGCCTCACCTTATAGAAGAAAAGATGAAAACACAGAAAGATTAAGATTTCTGCCCTGGGTCATACAGTTAGTTATTAACAGAATGGAATTAAAATTCAAATTGCCTGACTGTCTTGCCACTTGTTATTAATTCTTCTGTTTTAAAAGACAATGAAAGTATTAAATTATACTATTTTAACACGCCCTTTAATAATTATTTGGAAGGCTGTTTTATGTCCTAGTTCAAATTATGAGATGATTATCGTGTGTGTGTGTGTGTGTGTGTGTGTGTGTGTGTGTGTGTGTTTCCAGTACCCAGATGGCAGTAGTGTTTTGATTAAGGCTTCAAACTGTTTTATTTATTTATTTATTTTAATTTACTCTGTTACCATTATCTGCAAGCAGTTACATTTATAACATTTCGAAGCTTAGATTTGCTGCATAATGATGTAAGTTCAGTTAGCACATCCCTGAAAAAATAAAACAAGGCAATGCTACTTCTGCTTACATACATAACATCAAAACATCTAAATTATATTGTAAAAATACTTGCATAATGCTTTTCCCTTTCTCCCATGTCTATTCTGCATGATTTTAAATCAGATCTTTGACTCAAATGAGCAAATTTCCACATTCTTAGATTCAGCTTGTGCTCAGGTTTTAATTGTCCTGTCAAAACATCATAGTAGTATATTGGTTGATTTTGCAATCTGTTTTTAAGACATTGAGCTACCAAAACTGAGGAAATCCTTAAATTTCCTTGAGTGATGATTAGAAAAATTTGCAAAATTTTATTGTACACTGACAACTACAATGTTCACATCCTTATAATCATAGCTGTTATGTTATTTTCTTCTACCCAACTATATTTCTTAAATACTATGGAAAGTCAAGATTTTTTTTAATATAGTGCAATATATATGATATGCAACCATTAAAAATGTCTAGAGAGAAAAGTTAGGTGGAACCATTTGATACAATTAATAAAAATTCAGGTAGGCTATCATTAAAAAAAAAAAAGCTGAAACCTTTTAGTGCTAGAAAAACCATGGAATCATAGATCAAAGACCCTTATTTGGTCCTAGAATCTTGATTCTGGTAGCAATTGTGTGGGGGCTTATATTAGTTTCCTATGACTGTTAAACCCACTTAATGAATTTATCATTCCAAATTCTGTACTTTTCACTTTTAGAGTTTTCCATTCATTTTTATAGTGCTTATGTATCTATAAGAATCCACCTGTTCACTCATTATCACCATATTTTCTTTTATTCCTTGAAGGTCTTGTCTGCTAAAGTTGACATCTTAGACTTGAATCAATTTCTTTTTATTTTTCTCCTTGAATATAGATCATATTTTTATGTTTCTTCAAGTGTCTAATAATTTTAATTTTATGCCATATATTATAAAGGACACCTTTTAGGAACTCTGAATTGTAGAGACTGTAGATCGCACAGAAGAATGGTGATTCTGGCTGATCACAATGAGCTTGTGGAAAGAAGGCTTTAACTTTGCTCTTGTGACACTTATTGGTTTTGCCTATCTTCTAATAATGGGAATCCGTTAGTCCTGAGACTGTCTTCATTTCTGTTATAGTCCTTCTAGATGTTCAATGAGTTCTTGGGGCGTTTACCATGCTTTTCTAACTTGTCAGGACCCAAATTCCAAACTCAATCGCCTATGTGTTGGTTAAGAGCTGAAATTTCTGCTCAGTTCTTTCAGTCTTCCTATTGATCTCCACTGGTTCTCTTGAGTACACAGTGCCAGCAAAAGATATGCTGAGTATTATAATGCTCCTCTTCTCTCCTTCAATTTAAAATTCTCTCCATCATTTCCAAGTATTATAGATGTCCTGAACACTATCCTCTAAGCATCTCAAAGCACCTGCATTTTCTGGTTCAGTTCTAGATGCTGTAGCTTTAGGAACGGAGAACGCCTTCGGAAGAAAAGCTCTGTAAACATGGCTCTACCCCAGTGTGGCTTCCTCCTTTAATGGTTGAATCTACTCCAGTTTCTGCCTGCTTTGTGTCTCTTTCCAAGACTCTCAAATAGTTGTTTTATTCTCTTTATTTTATTTATTTATTTTTTGTTAGGAGTTTAAATTGATATCTATAGTATGGTTACTTCCTTCAAGTACTTAACACCATTATCTCTTCTGGACTTGTCTTGAATGAGAAATAACTAAATTTTATGCTATTTAATGCACTATCCTTCAGTCTCTGTTAATGTGGAACCAAGCCCAACTCTAACAGACATAGTTAGGGTGAGAATAGCCTTCTTAGGGGATGGAAAAATGAGTTTCATGATGAACTCGAGAGAGGAGAGCAGAGTGGGCTCTGTAGAGAGACTGGTGTTTCAAATGTCAGTTTGCTGAAACTATAAAAAGTAGCTAGCAGAAAGGGGGAGAAAGGAAGTTTTATCAGCTTTGGCCGTAAAAGATTCTCATACAATTATCCCATTAATTTGAACCAGGAAAACCCAAAAGGGGGCACTAGGAGTGTCCCCTTTTCTTACACATTCAATTATATAAGTTTCAAATTTACAAGATTTTTGAAACATTAAGTATGCTGTCCCAAACTCATATGATCCATTCTAACTATCCATGTCCCCTGTCATTGGTTAGGAAAACATGCTTACAATAACTAAAGCTATACAGAATGCAAGATGACTTTTTGATTATAGTTCTTTTTTCTTATATATTGGATCTATTTCACTTGCCTGAATATGTTATCAGTATGAATACACAGAGTGAGTTGCTCTCAACTACATATGAAGATCAACAGATGTACAAGCACACGCAGAATATCCTTACCTGGGATTCCCAATTAAAACCAGAAACTAGCCTGGACTCAGAAAGTTACAAATATTGTTTGGTGCTATTCCCCTAGGCATCAAGGAGAGAGCACCCTGGAGTTTTTACCCCTTAATTGCCTTCCACTTTTGGCCAGATACCCAAAGACAAAGGAACATAAGACAATGGCAGAGAACTGGATGAAGTAGTCAGGGTTGAAAACTGCAAGTGGTGAGAAGGAAAAAGTGACATTACAGCGTTGTCTACTACTGCGTTGCTTTTCAAATTTGTTACTAAGTAAGAAGGTAATTAGTGTTGATTATATGCAATCAGGTTTGCTTCCTGAATAGGTTCAATCCCTGCCATGCATTTGGAAAATCTCTTTGTCAGATTGGAATCTCTTCATGGGAGAATAACACTATTTTTAAGAATATGAGAGATGAGAGAATGCCTGTCCTATTAGATAATATGTTTTTAGCTTAATTTGTCATATATCAACTACCTTGCAGTCCCCTAACCTTTTGCCACTATTGCTACTATGTATTGAGAAAGGATGCTAATAGAGTTCTGTACTGGGTCATGTTTATTGACATGTTTCTACCTACTCATAACAAAGTCACCTTGTAACCTGAACTTTCCTACATTCTTCTCTCTCTCTCTCCCTCCCTCCCTCCTAACACCACACACAAACACATACACACACACAACTCCAGGAAGTTTTTGTTTTCGTTTTTGTGTTGTTTTTTAAACCTCCCCCCCCCCCGAGTTAATAAAATTAGAAAACAAAGTCCCTGGTTTATCATATTGTATAAAATATTTCCAAAATCTTATGTTATCATCAACTTATTAATTCTTTCCCCTGCCCACACTCTCCACAGCCTGGCAGGTCATCATCTCTGCACACTCTATGCTTTAGGTCCAGTCACCTCTGACGCACAGCAAAGCCTGCAGCAACCACACAAGGCATTCCTTCAGTCCACATGTAAGAGTTAATTGCAATCCCACTCCTTGAAGTACTGCCACAATTCCCTGCTTCACTGAAGAGTCTTTGATATCAACCTACTGCTCTTGGAAAGATTACAACTTTTGCACTTGGATTCTACTAGTTGGGGCACACAAAAACAGCAGTTATGAAAGCAGGATTGCTTTCTGTGCAGTTTGTGAGCTCCACACTTCTTAATCACCGTGCTCAGTGTGCTGGAAACTGAGGCATGTGTTTGTCTCTGAAATACAGAGCTTCCTGGGTAGTTTCAAAGTAAGTGTTCAGCCCTGGCGGACCAAAGCCTTACAGATTGGTTCCAAGTTACTGAGGAGCTGTGATCTTCAGACAGTGACACTGTTCACCCACCACCAGTAACATCTGACCTTTGAAACATGTATTTCCAAAAGAAAGTATCTACTTAAATTGTTTTCTTCACATAAATTTCTGTATTGCCTCTTGGAAAAAATGGAAGTTGCCTGTGAGAGTCAGGCAGAATCAGAAGGTGAGTTTTCTCTGTTGCATATTACATTGGACCTGCTAACTTAGGGTCATTAGAAATATTGTGGAGTAAGTGATTAATATGAGAAAATGTCAAAATGTCTTCCCATGTTGGAGGTGTCTCTACAGTTTAAATTAATCTAAATCACTTTTAATTGCTTGGAAATGTTAAGGAAAGGGGTCTTTTTCTGAAACAACTCTCATTTTTAAAACATCTTTATTTTACCACTTGATTAATTATAATAAAATGACAATGAAGTACCATTTCACACCAATCAGAATGGTTATCATCAACAAATTGGCAAATGAGAAGAGCTGGGGAGGATGCAGAGAAAAAGGAACCCTTGTGCACTGCTGGTGGAAATGCAGACTGGTACAGCCACTGTGGAGAACAGTATGGAGTTTCCTCAAAAAACTAAAAATGGAACTCCCATTTGACCCAGTGATCCCACTTCTAGGAATATATCCCAAGAAATTAGAGACACCAATCAGAAAGGATATATGCACTCTTATGTTCATTGCAGCACAATTTACCATAGCTAAGATTTGGAAACAGCCTAAGTGCCCAGCAGCAGATGAGTGGATTAAAAAAATGGTGGTACATCTACACAGTGGAATACTACGCTGCTGTAAAAAGTAAGGAACTCCTACCACTTGCAACAGCATGAATGGACCTAAAGAGCATTATGCTAAGCAAAATAAGCCAGTGGGAGAAATATAAATATCACATGATCTCACTCATTTGTGAATTATAATGAACAACATAAACTGATGAAAAAAAAACAGATCCAGAAAGAGAGAAGCATTGATCAGGACATCAAACCTCATAGGGAGGGTGAGGTGGCGGGGGGAGGGGGGTGGTCAACCAAAGGGCTTGTATGCATGCATATAAGCCTAACCAATGGACACAGACTCTAGGAGCATGAGGGCACAAGCAGGAATGTCAATGGGGGTAAGGACACATAAGTCACAATCAATAAAGAAAAAACAGGAATAATCATCACAATATCTTTATTCAACAGTAAACCTCTAGTCCCTTTAATCAGATAATAAAAGCATATTTAGATGCAATAGAGGTCACATAGTTACTTTGGTAATTGACTTTTAGATGTGTCTCTAGCACAATAGTTCTCAGTTGTGTCTCTAGCACATTAGTTCACATTAGGGGAGTTGGAATATTAGACTCTCCAATATATTTCTTTTTCAGTGCAGATTTCCAGGCTATTTCTCAGAGCTTGTGTAATTAGCCTGAAATCTGTACTTTTAATCAGTAACCAGGCAATAATTCTAAGGGTTAGCTTAAGAAGCATTTTATGGCAAAAAAAAAAAAAAAAAAGTGAGACCTGTTTGTATTTTTAAAAATTAAGAAGAGGAAGCAAAGTGGCATTCAGCTGGGATTTTTCCAGATAAATTCATAGGCAATAAAAATCTACTATAATACACTTGCAAAGTGCCAAAGTTGTGCCAGTTTTATTTGGTGTGCCAGTCTATTTGATATGCCTGTTAAATTTATATTGAAAATAAAAAGTAACACAAACAGGCAAAATGATGCATCCTTGCATTCAAAGTTAGTGATTAGTGATTGCTGCTTTTTTTTCTTTTCTTTTTTTCTTAAGACCACACAGCAAGTTAGTGACAAAAGTAGAGTGAGCCTGGCAATATCAATATTCTTTGGGATTTTTATAGCTCTTTTCATCTTCAAAGCACTTAACAAAATTCTCTAATTAGGCTCACATGTTCTGAGCCGTACTCTCTAATCATAAGACAGCATACCTGCTCTTCATTCCTTAGCTCTGAGCAACACGCCATTCTTAATTATTACTAAATTAAAGGAAAAAACTGTTTGCAATATTTTCAACTTAATTAATGACAAATATGAACATTTCTTTAAGTACAAGTCTAATTGCTTGGGCCCTAATCTATATTAGAAAGTTTAGCCATAATTTATTCAAAGCAAAGATAAATGTTCCTTGTAAAATTACTATAATTAAATGCAATGGTTACAATAGTTGTATTTCTGACCAACCTAAACTATCATTCAAACTAATTTCATTGAAAAATACTTTAGTTTTAACATATCTTTACTATTTTAAAAGTCACTTTTTAGCTAGTTGTGCTTTTTAAATAAACATTTAGGTACATGTAAAATAGCTTAACCTTTAATATGAGAACTAGCCATGGCAATTGAGATATCTGAATTTTTTTCTATCTCTAACTAGTTGCTTGACTTTAAACAATTCACTTATTGTTTCTGGGTCTTGGGTTCCTCCTTTATAAATTAAAGAGTCTCTTCCAGCTCTGTGACCCTGAGAGTAATTGTGTGCATCTCAGCGCATCTTGTATGCATGGGCGCTTGACTCTCTAAAAGCCCTTCTAGTACCTTCTGTCATCATCAGGTATATGCAGAGCTTGAGTATCGGAATTAGCTCCCTGGTCGTCAGGCATTTTATCCCTCTGCCATGACATGGCCAGTTAAATAGCAATAGAAGAGGTTGAAAATATAAGCAACTGAACATTAAGTCTTTTCTAAAGCACCTCTTTGTTTTGAACCAGTGTTGTATGGAGAGAGACTATGGTGTCACCTAACTAATGTCCATTGAGTACTTGGAAGACTTCTTTCTGACATCCTTTCCCACCCTCCACCTCTACACAGCCCTTCTTCAAACCTACAGTTTCTTTCTCTTGTTAGCCTTGTTATGAAAATAAATTGCCACGTTAAGTTCTATCAAACTCCAACCTTTGTGTGAAGGGAATATTGTATCCTATTCTCAGAGCACGTGCTGAGATAGGAAGGTGAAAGCTTGCTTTGGGGAAGTGTGGGTGTTAGGGAAAGAGACATGATTTCTACTAAACTCGAAGAAAGAGTGAGATTGTGAATGAAGAGAATGAAAAATGAGAAAAACAAAAGTTGCATGCCATCATTTAGGGAGGGGAAATCCCTGCCTGCCTACAAGATACAAGCAAATAGTAGACATAGTCTGGCCATGGAGTCCTGTAATTGTAAATAGAACTCCCTGCATTTGCAAACTCTTGGGAGCATAATCCTTTCAGGCCTACTGAAAAGAAAAAAAAAAAGTATATTTTAGCTAGAGCTAGATTATAGGTGATAGATGATGATAGATGATAGATATATAGATAGATAATAGATAGAGGGAGAAAGGGAGAGAAAGATGTATATTCCAACAAGTCAAGCTTCTCCAACTTTATAACTCATGTGTGAGTGTGTTTGTGTGTGTGTGTGTGTGTGTGTGTGTGTGTGTGTGTGTGTGTGTATTGGTGAGATAAAACACAGAGGGGAAAGCAGAACATGAACCCCTAGAACAATCTCACTTTAAAACAAGCATGTTAATGAGGAGAAAGAAGAGAATAGGAGAACTGAATGTTCCTCTTAATAAATGACTGTGGTTTGAACTGTAGCATACATAATATCTGAAGAGATAATCATCTTTGTTGTTGGTGCTGTGAATTCTCCCTTTGATATCAAACCTAGTTCCTCAGGTATCTCAGTTTGGAGATAGTCCAAACAAATACTGGTAATAACCTCAGAAACAAAATAGGAATCCAAAATATTACCATTCAAGTTTTATAATGGAATCTTTTGAAAGGAAAAAATTACTGCGATGGGTTCATGTATTAGCTAAGGAAAGTGTTTCACTTTTCTTTCAGGAGAATGTTCCATTAGGATTGGTACTGATCCTTTGGCCAAACACTTCTTCAAGCACAACTATATTTATGGACCTCAGTCTGTGAGCAGTGATGATTTTAGGGCAATCATATTTTGCAAATCAAGATATCAGATGCCCACTTGAATGTAACGTTAAGATAGAGAGCAAATATATTTTTAGTATAAGTATGTCCCATGCAATATTTTGGGCATTCTTAGAGTAAAAAATATTACTTGTTTTCAAAAGTCAAATTTTACTAAAGTGTCTTGATTTTTTAATATATTTTTATTGATTTTTTTTTTTTTTACAGAGAGGAAGGGAGAGGGATAGAGAGCTAGAAATATAGATGAAAGAAAAACATCGACCAGCTGCCTCCTACACAACCCCTACCAGTGATGTGCCCACAACCAATGTACATGCCCCTGACTGGAATCAAACCTGGGACCCTTCAGTCCACAGACCAATGCTCTATCCACTGAGCCAAAGCGGTTTCAGCTAAAGTGTCTTGATTTTAATCTGGAAACTTTAAGTTGTTTTCAGTAGAAATATGAATTATTTTAGCCTAATTTCAATGATGGATTGAATTGAAATATGGCAAGAAATTTTGTCCCCATGATACCTTTTCACTTCATCTTATTACCAAAAATAACAGGCAGCCAACAAATTTCTATGGGTTTGAAAATAAAATATGGAGTGTGTGAACATGACCTATGACCCAGTTTCATCATTAAAAAATAACTAGAGACCTGGTGCTCAAAATTCGCACATGGAGGGGGGTGTCCCTCAGCCCAGCCTGCACGCTCTCCAATCTTGGACCCCTCAAGGAATGTCCAACTGCCCATTTTCGTGGTGGCAGCCATTTCTGTTGGGATTTATTTATCTTCTATAATTGAAACTTTGTAGCCTTAAGCAGAGGCCTGGGCCAGCCAGGGTGTTCAGAAAGATTGGCTTCCTCCATCACTGCGGAAACCCAAGCCTCCTTCCTGCTCTCTCTGTGGCCTTAGCCATTTTAGTTGGGTTAATTTGCATACTCACTACTGATTGGCTGGTGGGTATGGCTTGTGGGTGTGGCTTTTCAGGGTAGCAGAGTGATGGTTAATTTGCATGCAACTCTTTTATTAGATAGGATTATTTCTTAATAAGGAGATGGTGCTTGTAAATTTTAGAAAAGTTGCATAATCCCCATAATATCAGGTTTAAATTCAGCTTTAAATGAGGAAAATTGAATGATTTACTGCTGATTTGATTAATCACTACCCAAGTGTAGATGAAATTGACTCATCAAATTTCATTACAACAGCTTCAATCTTCTAACTTCAAAGCAAAATCTGGAAATAAGGGGGCAGGAATAGAAAAAATAATAGTGCATAAATCATCCTTTCAGCATCAGAAGAGTTGCCATCAGTAGGAATAGCTCACTTCTCACTTGTCTCCTCTGGTGCTTCAGCAAAACTACCTGTGTCCAGAAAAATTGCCTCCTCAGGTTAATCTCAGCTCCTATTGTTTCCAGCCCTTCTCTTTCTCCCTGTGGTTATAAAAAGAGACTTTGTCACATCCTTACCTTGTGTGTTCCTTAACCTCTACAAATGCTGAACTCAGCCTCTTCTCCTCTCCCAGAATTCCCTAATAATCCTCTAGTTCTTTATATTTTATTTTTCTGTCATTTCTACAAATTTGAGGCTCACTTTTTTGCTTTCCTGACACAACTTACTCCTTACTTTATTGTAAATTTTTTATTGTTTGTTCTCAAGTCCTTTTGTTGCCTTGCCTTCCACTGTTAGTCTTAAATTTGTGTTTCCTAATGTTTCCTACTTAGCCCTACCTCATAATAATGTGCACTTTATCCCTTAGTGATTTCAATTTTTCTTACAGCACCAACTACCATATGTATTTTAGGGCAGAAACTATGAATTCAGGCTGGGTTGACAGCTCAGCTCAGCTATTGTACATCCCAGCTGAGTCCCATATGGAAAAATCACTAAATCTTCAACTCAAAAACAAAAATAATATTGTCAATATCCTTCAGCCACAGACCACTGGAAACAACAACATAGACTATGAAGAACAAGAGAATATCTGAGCAGGAAGATGTTAGGAGGAATCTAATATTGGATTTGGGCTTGGTTGGGTGTTTGAGGGAGAGTTTAAGGAAGAATGGAAATGGTCTAGATCTGGTGTTGTGGAAAATAAACTAATAAACAAATAAATTTAAAGAGCCAAATATTTGTCATTCAATTTAAGTTGCATAGAATCACATGGGTATATGTTTTTTGAATTGTTGTGTAACTCAATACTAGAATGGTTGGAATAGTGGTGAAGGCCATAATTCTCATAGTCTTGCTTTGGAGAAAACTAGAGAAAAGGATGGAAGAACTGACAAAATTGTTAGTGTTTCACATAAATGTTATAAAGTACAAATGGTTCTGTAACATTTATCTGACTTTGTCTGAACGATCCAAGTCTAGAAATCAGATTGTAAATCCATCATATTAATTTCTCTATCAAGGATTCCGGTGTCTTTCTGTTCTTGTCTTTCTGACAGAATCTTACTACTTTTGCTTCCTTATTTTCCACTAAAATAAAAAAAGCACAACAGAGCCCAAGCATCAACCCATGCCTTTATGGCCAATTTGACAAAGGAGGCAAGAACATACAGTGAGGCAAAGACAGTCTGTTCAAAAATAGTGTTGGGAAAGTTGAACAGCTATATGTAAAAAAATGAAACTAGACTACCTTCTCACACTACACATAAAAAGAAACTCAAAATGGGTAAAGACAAATAGTAGACTCAAAACAATGAAAATTGTAGAAGAAAACATGGGCAGTAAAATGTTGGAAATATTTCAAAGGCAATATTTTTTTCTGATATATCTCCTCAAGCGAGGGAAAATAAAAAAACAAATAAATAAGCAAATGGTACTACATCAAATTGAAAGTTTTTGCATAGCAAAAGAAACAATCAACAAAATGAAAAGACAGCCCATTTAATGGGAGAACATTTTTGATGATACATTTGATAAGGAGTAAATATTCAAAATTTATAAAGAACATATAAAAGTCAACACTAAACAACAAACAATCCAATTTTAAAATGAGCAAAGGATATGAACAGACACTTCTCCAAAGAGGGCATATAAATGGCCAATAGACATATGAAAAGATGTTCAATGTCACTATCAGAGAAATGCAAATTAAAATCACAATGAGATATCACCTCACACCTGTCAGAAGAGCTGTAATCAATAAGTCAACAAACAAGTGTTGGAAAATCAACAAGAGAAGAAAAGAGAGCCCTCATCCACCTGGTGGGAGTGCAGATTGACACAGCCACTGTGGAAAGCAGTATGGAGTTAACTATCCTATATAATAAAGAGGTATTATGCAAATTGATCCTCTTCAGGAGGTGACCGGGCTGATCAGGGGAAGGCGCCAGCCTAATCACCCCACTGCTGAAGCTAGTGCCAGCCACCACAGCTGCCAAGGTATTTTCATCAACACAGACTACAGTCCCTTCACCAGGAAAAAATGACAACTTTCGATAGGCATTGTCAAGATGTGTCTTTCATAGGATATGACATTTTTTTTCTTTCTTTTTTTTTATAATCCTCACCTGAGGATATGTTTCCATTGATTTTTAGAGAGTGTGGAATACACAGAAATAAACATCAATGTGAAAGGTTCTATCCACTGAGCCAAACCGGCTAGGGCAGGATATGACATTTCTTAGCCCCTCCAGCTGCGGACAGAACTTTGTTTTTTCCTCCAGGAATGTGGTAGAAAAACCCTAGATCACCTTTTTGGATTCCTATTATCCAGGTTACCAAGAACACTGCAAGTGGCTGTGTACAGGGAACTTAGCCAACAAGAGGTCAGAAAAGGTGTTTATGCTCAAACTGGTTTGGCTCAGTGGATAGAGTGTTGACCTGCAGACTGAAGGGTCCCAGGTTTGATTCCTGTTAAGGGCATGTACCTTGGTTAGGGGCACATCCCCAGTAGGGAGTGTGCAGGAGGCTGCTGATTGATGTTTCTCTCTCATCGATGTTTCTGACTGTCTAGCCCTCTCCCCTATTCTCTGTAAAAAAATCAATAAAATTCTTTTTATTTTTAAAAAGAAAAATGTTTTTCCTCTGCACCTCATGTGCAGAGGATCCCCTGCATTGTGTCCCCCAGCTGCTGGGGGCACACCCCAAGGCCAGCAGCCCTGTGTTGTGTCTGCTGGGCTTGGGGCATGGACCCAGGCCACTTGGCCAGTGAACGCACAAGTGGCTGCAGATCAGGAACATCTGCCATGTCACCATGGCGATGTGGCAGATGTTCCCTGTTCCCACCCCCTGCTCCCCAGACACTTGGCGCCTGTGCCCATAGGCCTAGAGTAGCCAGAGGCATTCTGAGGCCCCTGGGCCTACAGGCTAGGAGCGGCCTGGGTCCTGAGGATGTTCCCATGACCCAGGTTTCTCTGTGCCTGTGTATGCAAATTAACCTGCCATCTTTATAGGGTTAATTTGCATACTCACTCTTGATTGGATATCGGGCATTGAGGAGGTACAGTCAATTTTTATCTTTATCTTTTATTACTGTAGATAGCCAATATTTAGAAGCAGCCCAAGTTCCATTAGTAGATGTGTGGATAAAAAAGCTGAGGTATATTTACACAATAGAATACTACTGGGCAATAAGAGAAGGAGAAAATTTTACCTTTTGCGACAGCGTGGATGGACCTGGAGATTATTATGCTAAATGAAATCAGCCAGTCAGAGAGAGACAGTATCACATGGAAGGAAACTTAACTTTGAGTGGTGAACATACAATATAATGTACGCATAATGTAATATGGACTTATTCACCTGAAAACTACATAATTTTATTAATCAATGTCACCCCAATAATTTCAATAAATTAAAAAACCACAATAATGCAGGTGAGACATATTCAATGAAAATATACTTCAAAAAGCATTTTGCAACATTAGTTAGAATTTATTTCAAAATTTCTCCAGTACATATTCTATGCTCTATCCAGTAAATTGGTTTTATATTAAGGTTAAGAAACCTGCCTTGAATTTTTTTTTATCAATCTAAGTAATAAATTTAAGTAGTGAAATGGATATCTAATATGAATATAAGTATAAATCTCATTAAAATAATTGTACTCTGTAAAATTTAAGCATTAGCTCCTTAGTGATTATTGAATTCCAAACACTATTTTCATAATTGAGTGTACTGAAAACCAGGTAAAATTCTCAATTATTCTTTACAACCTAGGCTTTTAATAAAATGAATTTGTTTCACCATCAAGATTTATTTGATTATAATATTTTATATTTTGCATTTTTATAATATTTATTTGGTATAAATTCTTAAGCTATTAGTCCATTTTATAACAGATTTCTTTAGTGACAGATATTGGGTCGGCAGCTAAGTAATTGCGGGTTTCACACATATATGGCTTCAGTTGAATTTTTAGTTTGCAGACGTAGTACAAATGTAAAACACATTTTGTTATTTGATAGTTGGCTATTCAGCTGTTAATCAGTAAAAAAAGTTTTTTGATCTGTTTTGTAGTTTTCGTTTGGCGTTCGTTGAAAAATGGAAAATCAAAAGGAACATTTTCATCATATTTTGCTTTTTTATTTCCGCAAAGGGAAAACGCATCGCAAGCTCATAAAAAGTTATGTGCTGTTTATGGTGACGAAGCCTTAAAAGAACGGCAGTGTCAAAATTGGTTTGCCAAATTTCGTTCTGGTGATTTTTCACTCAAAGATGAAAAACGCTCTGGTCGTCCAGTTGAAGTTGATGACGCCCTAATCAAAGCAATAATCAATTCAGACTGTCACAGTACAACACGTGAGATTGCAGAGAAGCTTCATGTATCACATACATGCATTGAAAATCACTTAAAACAACTTGGCTATGTTCAAAAACTCGATACATGGGTTCCTCACGAACTGAAAGAATCACAGTTAACGCAACGCATTAGCAGCTGCGATTTGCTAAAGAAACGTAATGAAAATGATCCATTTTTAAAACGACTGATAACTGGCGATGAAAAATGGGTTGTTTACAACAATATCAAGCGGAAAAGATCGTGGAGCAGGCCAGGTGAACCAACTCAAACAACATCAAAAGCTGATATTCATCAAAAGAAGGTTTTGTTATCAGTTTGGTGGGATTACAAAGGAATTGTCTACTTTGAACTCTTACCACCCAACCGAACGATCAATTCTGATGTCTACATTGAACAACTAACGAAATTAAACAATGCAGTTGAAGAAAAGCGGCCCGAATTGACAAATCGAAAAGGTGTTGTATTCCATCATGACAATGCAAGGCCACACACATCTTTGGTCACTCGGCAAAAATTAATGGAGCTTGGTTGGGATGTTTTGCCACATCCACCATATAGTCCTGACCTTGCACCATCTGATTACTTTTTGTTTCGATCTTTACAAAACTCCTTGAATGGTAAAAATTTCAATAATGATGATGATGTCAAATCGTACCTGATTCAGTTTTTTGCTAATAAAAACCAGAAGTTTTTTGAACGTGGGATTATGATGCTGCCTGAAAGAAGGCAAAAGGTCATTGATCAAAATGGGCAATACATTACAGAATAAAGTTATTTAGTTCCATGAAAAAATTGTCTTTGATTTTCTTTAAAAAATCCGCAATTACTTAGTTGCCGACCCAATATAATCATTTACTTATCAAACATTCAATTGGCCATATAAGAAATAGTATTTATTGACATTTATTAGCTGCTAAGTATTATGTTAAGCATTTCACTTAAAATATCATACTTTGTCCCAACAGTAACTCTCTGAGTTAGATAACACTATTTTTCAAGTTTTGAAGATGAAAACACTGGATACAGCAAGTTTAAGGGACTTTGCCCCTGTCACAAATCTTATTACCATCAGGGACAAAATTTGAACTTGTTTCAATTACTCCAGGGTCTGAGCTATCAAAGGGAAAATTCTGTTACCACTATGAGAACTTGCAACTTGTGAGACCATGTCAAAATATATATTTTCAAGTAGCACTAAAATATTTCTCATGTATCTCCTCACAGTTTCAATTCACTTGAATACACCTTTTTGGTCATTTGCCTGCTGTAAGGACCTGTACCAAGTGATTGAGAGTACATGTTACCCAGAGAAGTAAAGCTGGATGACTACACTAAATCCCTTTTTCAGCTCATGGTTAATGTTAAAATAGAAAGAGTGTGATGGTGAGTTCCCCTTCTTAAAGTCAGTTTTCTTTATAACAAGAGATAATCGTCTAATTCAATATTGCTCATTAGACTCTATGTTCATAGAGTCCATAGGCAACCTGGCTAAATACTGCCTGACATTATTAAAGAAAGGAGAGCAGAACAAAGTTTGTACCCAGATCTAAATGCAATGGTAAAATATTTCAAAGAGGGGGCTCTAACTGCTTCACAAAACAACCATAGTGATTATGTGTTTTTTTGTGGTTTTTTTGTTTGTTTTGTTTGTTTGTTTGTTTGTGTGTGTGTGTGTGTGTGTGTGTGTGTGTGTTTTTATTTTGGAAAGAATTAGTTTATCAGTGTAATTTTTTCTTTGAGCACTAGGAAAATTTGAACTAAGTTTAGTTTTCAGTTGTAATAAAGATTTCAACTTTACATGACAGTACTTTATGATTTTTTTTTTTCAAAATGGTTTCCAAACTCCATTTTTAATTGTGGAAAAATATTTTACTTGGGGTGGTAGACATAATACAATATACAGATACTGTATTATAGAATTATATACCTGAAGCCTATATGATCTTATTAACCAAAGTATCCCAATAAAATCAATAAAAAATAAAATAATGAACACCTTTTTAAAAAATTGTCTTGTTTTCCATATATTTTCTTGTTGAACAATCTTTAACCAAAAAGGTTTAAAAAAAAAACAAAAACAAAAAAAACCACTCATGCACAATTTCCAAATAAACAGTCAACCATGAACATCATCAGAAGACTCATTTGTTTTTCTATAAGATGTTTCTATTTCATTTTTTGAAATTGTGAAATCTAGAATAAGATGATATTCTGTTATAAAAAAGATTCTGAATTATATTCAGATAGAATTTATTATTCCCAATTAAGTAATTTGATATCCAGATATAAATTGAAGCATAATTTTCACCCCAATAATTGTTTACAAATAACAGTAAAATGTAATTTTTTACATATTGTTCAGTTTAGAGATACATCAGTAGCATCTCTAGAAATGACAATATGTGAGAAATGAGATACATGTGTGCCAACTTGTAGAAATAAAATGTTTCTTCAATTTTTCTTTATTTAAAAGATTGTTCTGACACAGTAATTGACTTTTCAATTTTGCACATATGCACCATATTGCTCTGCTTAGCATTTAAGTAAAAAATATACGTGTATTTTTAAACTAGAAGTAGTTTCTAAGTGCACAAATATGCCTTCCATGAACAATCTTAAATATAAACATAAATATTTGACATGATTTTACTGAAATTGTTTTAAACAGAAAGTTCATGCAATACCCACAAATGTGTAGAAAACAAAATAGTATGGGTTTGCAAATTACAATTTCAGTATTTCCTAGTAGGATGCAAAGCAAACTTTCCTTCTCTTTTGCAAGAGCACCAGAAGGCTATTTTTCACCCAATTGGTTTCTTCAATAATGTGACCGTCTTGCAAGTCACCTGTGAAATAGAAAAATAGAGATTTTAATCTCTGTGTCCACCCCCAAGCTTGCTTACAACCAGACTCACCTAGCTACAAAACAGAGCTTAGTACTTTTGATCTCACAACTTGTGTGGTTTATTAATGTGGCTTTTTAAATTATAAAACCTAAAATATAAAAGTCTAACACAAGTAAAATAAAATAAAGAAAAAAGAAAAAGAAAAAAACAACAAAAAATAAAAGCAGAAAAAAAGTCTATCTGCCATTTTTGAAGTTGTTCTTTTAAGACATTCACAGCAGCACTGGTCAGATCGAATGTGTCAACAATCACAAAGGTGTTTATTGGGTCTTTAAAGGGACATTCCCTAAATCCCAACATAACACTATAAGGAATGGCTATCACTAATTGATCATCATGAATATTTTAAACCATGTACGTTTATTATTTTTAGTCCTCACTACAATCCTATAAAGTAGTATGATTTATCTTCATTTTCCAGATGAAAGAACCAAATTTAAACATCTTGCTCAAGGCCATAGAACTAGTGCAGGGCAGAGTCCTGGTCTGAACTCTTGTTGGTATAATTGCAATACTCTTTCCACATTTCATGTTGCTTCTGGTGACCCTAAGGTAATGTGTTCCTGGTGGTCTAAGGTCAGTGATGATTATATGCAAGTGAATAAGCAGGATGAAGTGAAAAATTATATCGCTAGCTTGTGCATATGGTTTGCCACCATTTTAATTTCTTTTTTATATCTCCATTCCAAAGACTAGATTGTTTACTAACAAACATTAAAATAAAACTATGTATTTTGTGAGCTTACCACGTTTAGTTAAAAAAAATGCCAAAACTAGATTAGATTACTTTATCGCTTTAGGCATGTCAAAGCTCTATATTTGAAAGGGATAAAATGTAAAATGGTGTCATTGTTGTCATCTTTTAAAATAATCAAAACTTGCCAAAACCGGTTTGGCTCAGTGGTAGAGCATCGGTCTGCGGACTGAAAGGTCCTAGGTTTGATTCCAGTCAAGGGCATGTACCTTAGTTGCGGGCACATCCCCAGTAGGGGGTGTGCAAGAGGCAGCCGATTGATGTTCATCTCTCATCGATGTTTCTAATTCTCTATCCCTCTCTCTTCCTCTCTGTAAAAAATCAATAAAATATATTTTAAAAAATAATAATAATGAAATAATCAAAACTTGCCTCAGTACTCAGCATTTAAACTCCTTTTTAATCACTGGTTGACCGAGTCTTTATGTCAGTTTTATGTCAGATGTCAGATGTCACAACATCTGACTCTTTTGAATTTATATTCTATCACAAGTTCCACTTCTCTCAAGAGAATACTCAAAACCCTCACCTAAAACATCTGAGTTTTTACTTTTGATTATTAAATTTATTTTGCTACAAGAGATTAGACAGAAAACTTAAGTAAATGAAAGTAAGGTGTGTACCTTTTGGTAAAGGACAATAAACATGTTTCCATGAAGATCTAAAGAGTAGATCAGACACTGAATTCCTGCGTAGGTCTTGGCCACCATCTTGGTAATCCTCTGAAGCCTTCCGGGTAGGTATAGAGTCTTGCTAAATTTAACTCCTGCTCAATCACAACCTTAAGATCTTCCTACTCTCCAACACACTCAAATGCATATCAACACAATACATTTTTGCCCTAGGAATTGTGTAGAATTAAACTATAAGGAAGATAAAGTGGGAAAATTTTTATCCAGGTTCTATATTTCTAGCAGAATGAATACATAATTATTGTGTTGCTGTGTGGGATAGTGATTCAGCTCACACTTTGGTGATGCAATGGGAGTGATTGGCCCGCGCAAATTTGGTACTAAATTAAATATATGTTAAAACCTTAGGGACTAGAAAATAGACAACAGTAAGAAAAAAAATGAAAATAAACATATATGGTTATTTCTGTTCTTGTGTTTTTCCTTATAAAGTAACACTATCACCTATCCCAGAGATTAAAAAACAGTAGTAGTGACAATCCAAATAAATCCAGGCTATCTCTCTGTTTTAGTTGGCTAACCCTTTGTTGTATAACGTTTTGAATTTGCTTCCAATAGTTAAAACAAAAAAAAAAAGCTTATAAAATCCATATTCTAGTTTTTTTTAAAAAAATCAAATATCTGATCATCCTGGACCTAAAATTTTCCATGTCAGTAACCAACAGGTTTAGAACACAACCTGCATGCTTTACTGGGGCATATTCTCCAGATTAACCAGGGTCCTACTCTGTCAGTCTCCATCATTTCAGCATCCACCTTATCCCTACAGGATTTCCTACAAATATATATATATATATATATATATATATATATATATATATATATATATATATATATATATATATATATACCATGATCAAACCACAGCTCCTGCACCTGAATTACTTCAGTTTCCTTTCTGCAGACCTATACTGTCAAGTCACTTCCCTGCTTAAACTACTTTAAGAATTTTTAAGATAAACTTCAAAGTCGTTGAGATAATTCACAAAATCCTGCAAGATCTGGTCCTTTCACCTAAAAAGGTCTTTTTCTACCTTAGCACTCTATTATTTTAATGGGCTGATTCACAATTTTGCATTTGTTATACTCTATGCATACAGTATATAGAAGAGTGTTATTTAACATTAGAGGCCCAGTACATGAAATTTGTGCACTTGGGCGGGGGGGGGGGATGGTCCCTCAGCCTGGTCTGAGCCCTCTAGCAGTCTTAGGAGCCCTCAGGGGATGTCCAAATGACAGCTTAGCACTGTTATGAAGGCAGGAGAGGCTTCCATCACTGCTGCTGCACTCACCAGCCATGAGCCTAGCTTCTGGCTTAGTGGCACCCCCCACCCCCCCACCCCACCCCCCCGTGGGAGTGCACTGACTACCAGAGGACAGCTCCTATTGTACATTGAGTGTCTACTCTCTGGTGGTCAGTCCACATTATAGTGAGTGGTTGAACATCCTTAGCATATCATTAGCATATTATGCTTTGATTTGGTTGAATGGACAACTGGATGACTAGACACAACATATTAGGCTTTTATTATATAGGATATTTTTAATTTTTTATTTAATATAATTTATTTCACATAATTCATAATAATTCTTTACTTCAATTAGAAAATACACTTTCTTCAAGACATTCAAATCTATAAACAGCCAGAAATTCTTTCTGGATCTAAGTGAGAGTTTCATTAATTTATACAAATGTTTAAATGTTTTTAGTTACACAACAGATTGTGTATGTACCTATGTTAAATTGCTTTCACTGCTGAACCATGCTTTAATTTTTAAGACATGGATATCAGTGGTTAAATGTACTAAAATAAATTATCTCTGTGAAGTCAAACTAGGATTGCAGTTCATATAAATTGTCAAGTTTGTTAGATGCTTATATTTGCAGCCATGTCAGAATTTTGGGATGCTCCGGTGATGGGGACAAGGTGTTAAGCTAGATAAAAATCAATATAAATTTATTACTTGTTTTTAAGTAATGATAATTTTCAAAAGCTAATTTATTAAAAATGGAGCTATAATGATCAGGGAAATATGGCTGCAGGTACTTGTCCCAGAATCCCAACTCATAGTTCTTCCCTCTAATTGAGAGGTTGTTCACCTGTGGTTCATGGATGCCTAGAAGCTCACAGAAGAGCTTTAGTAGGTCAGACCATGCAGCCCTAAAATTGAAAATAAAACCTGTTACATGCATGCTTTTTACTTTTTTTTCTTTTTTAGAAAGAAGACATATCATTTTAATCCATTGCACAAACCCTATTATAATTCACTAGTAAACATTAAGAGGAAAATAACAACTATAATTTGGGTAATTTATTTAATAAAGTTAACCAATGAGTCAGTTATAACTTGGACTATTATTCAGTTATGTCAAAGGGCAAAATGACAGCCAACATTTAGTCAGGTTGCTACAAGAGTTGGCATCACTCCATATGCAGTCTGGCATCAACACTCAGCTGCCCACAAATGGAGCTGAGTTCAGAGCTGCAATATCAAGTGACCTCACATTTCATAACTGTGACAATAGACACAATATTGTCTGAAATTAAGATTCTATCTAATTTTTCTTCCAATAGTTTCAGAGCATAAGAATGAAAAAGGCATCAATAGAATACTGATGCGAAAGAGCAGAGGAGAGCTGTTTCAGAGCTATTTTATACATTATGAATGGTTTGTAAGAGTAGATTTACAGAATGGGTTTTTTTTCTAAATAAATTTTATATGCATATGATAACAATTTTTCCTTCACAAATTCATATTTTTAAAAAATAGATGAGCTAAATATGATCATTTAGCAAAGAGAATTTTAATGATTCAGAAAAAATTACCCTTTCCCTACCCTAGTAAAAGTAAATTTCGTGAATTCTAACTAATTTAAGATTATGTCGATGGCATATCCTGTGGTTTTCCTTTTCTTTTTGAGGTAAGGAGTGCAGAGAAGAAAAAGACGTTCACATTGAGGCTTTTCCTTTAAATTGTCAGTTGATAAACATAATTTCTCTGCATTTTTGCTTCACTGATCGGAAAGGCCAGTAGTTAATGGCCTTTTATTACAAACTTCCTTTAGTACGCAGCTCAGCAATTAGGCGTGGGCATGCTCCGTGACCCCTCGCTGCCTCGCCACCGGCTTTGATCAGAACTTTGCTCAGTGACACACATCTAATAACCAGGAGTGGCATGAACTGAACCATCAAGACCTTGATTTATTCCTCAACCCACATCCTTGGCCAAATAGGGGTGTAATTACCTATTATGCCAACTGCCAATATAACCTGACCTTGTGCTCAGGTTGGGGCAAAGACAAAACAAAACAAATCAAAAAACAACACACAAAAAAGGCATGCCTCCGTACAAAAAAAATCATGAAGACGGCACAACAGGGATTTCAGCCTCTGAGGCTAGCCAGCACAGAAGCTCAGAAGCAAATGAATTTTGCAATCTGTTTTGTTGCTTTGCTTTGCTTTAAATGAAGTGGTTTATTTCGTGCAATGGAACTAAAATGAGCAAAGAGGTGTTTGGAATGAAGACTGTAAATTACAAAGATTCTTCTCCAGTAGCATTTCAAGCTGTATAATCCAAAATTGTGCATATTTGATTGGAAATACCTCTTAACATACAAAAGAGTTGAGGATGATACCACAGTGGTTATTTTTAATCATTGCTAATGAATACAGGAAAATGAAATGACTCAGACGTGCGCTGCCTGCCCCAACTGGGCAACCCAAGGGCAGCATAACACAGGCCAATTCCCATAATCCAGAGTTTATATCAGTGGTCTCACAAATCACCTGAGGATCTTGTTAAAATGCAGATTCTAACTCAGTAAGTCTAACATGGAACCAGAGTTTCAGAGTTTCTAACAGGCTCCCAGTGAGGCCAGGGTTGCTGGTTCTGGAACCACAGTTGGAGCAGCAAGGTGCCAGATAACTCAGAGGAGGCATGTTTAGCCTCAGCAGGGTCTCAGTGTGTCCCTGTATTTTGCATTGAAATTTTGGAATTTCCTGAGGCCTCCTCAGAAGGCATTTGGAGTGAGCTCTGGAGAAGATAACTAAGAACTCTTCCTTAGAGATATTTACAGATAAGGATGTCATGAGATCATTTATAAAGATTATAAAGATTCCTTTTCTTTCTTGTTATATAGCTTTTACAATATATAAAAATAGCAAGCAGGAAAACAAAAAATCACTCATAACCTCACTTTTCAGTAACAGGCTTTTAACATATTGCTGGGTATTTATCATTAGAATCAATGGCATTTACACATTCTGGGCCTAATTCTTTTCACTAAGCATTTTTTTTATATACATTTTCTGTGTCATTCACTTTTCTCCAGAAAAAAAAAAAAAAAAAGGTTTTAGTATTGTGACCCATGGAGGCACTATAACTTATTAAATGTTTTTAAAATATTACTGGCACAGCTTACTTCCTGTAAGATTTTTGTGGAGAAAGTTGCTCTTCCCTCACAAGGAAGTTCTTCCATGCTTTTTCTTTTCCACTCTCTAAAAGAATATTCTCAAAAATAAAAACAAATGTTTTACTATCTCTGTAGTTCAGGTGGAAAAAAATCTCACAACTGTTTTCTCACCTATAGTAACCTAGGTTCATCCTCACTGAAAACCACTAATAGCTCTCCCATTGTTTTTTTGTTTGTTTGTTTGTTTTTTTACTACATTCCTTTCCTTTTAGTTGTTATTTTTCTCTAATTTATGTTTTAAAAATATTTCATTTTCAATTTATATAAATGGTAGTACATTATTAAGCCAATCTTTTAGAATAAAAATCATCATAATGAAAGAGTAAGCTTTATCACTTACTCTTCCTGTGGCTCTGAGCACTAGCACAGATGAATTAATGGTCTATACCAGTGGTCGGCAAACTCGTTAGTCAACGGAGCCAAATATCAACAGTACAATGATTGACATTTCATTTGAAAGCCAAATTTTTTAAACTTCTTCTAACACCACTTCTTCAAAATAGACTCACCCAGGCCGTGGTATTTTGTGGAAGAGCCACACTCAAGAGGCCAAAGAACCACATGTGGCTCGAGAGCAGCAATTTGCTGGTCACAGGTCTATACCATCTACTTTTCCCCAAATACCTGTAGCCTTCTCCTCCCCCCCTACCCCACTCCCACTACCATCTAGGAGAGGGGCTGGTAGCTTTGCCATAAATACAAACTAAATAACCTGATTCTTTCAATATGAACTACCTCAAAATACTTGTCTTTAGCTTATATTAGACAGGATTCTGTTGATTGTAAGTGACAAACATACAATTTCAACTAGCTTTAAAAGAGGTAGAAGTGGAATGTACTAAGTCATATAACTGGGATCTTCAAAAAAGAGTATTGACTTTAGTAACTGCTGGATTTGTGGATTCTGCTAATGTCATTAGGGCTGCATCTTTTATTCCTCCATCTCTCAGGCCCTACTTTTCTCTGCACTGGCTTCATTCTTAGACAGGCTCTTTCCATTGAGCCACATAGCCAAAAGTCTAGGTTTTCATAATCAAAAGAAGGAAATGTTCCTTTTCTGGGAGTTCTACCCAACCACACCCTCACCAGAAGAGGGCATTGATTGATTGATTGTCATCTTTTAGTCACATTCCTTTTTTCTGAACCAATTGTGTGGGTAAAGGATTCGTATTGTGCTTGGCCATCTTCTGGATCATGTACCTGTCCCTGAAACCATTGAATAGGGTTGCTACCACCTAAGCCACATGGACGGAGAATGGAAGAGTATAGTGTTCTTAGGGAAAAATTAAGGCATTGTTATTAAAAGAAGAGAAAACAGATACAAGGAAGGCAAATTAACAATGTCTACTGTAGGTAAGGTGACCATACTTTTCAGTTTGCCCAGGGCCATCCTGGATCATGCCTTTTGCCCTAGTGTTCTGTGTGGCTTAATGTTTAGCATGGTCTCAGGTATTTTTAATGAATGAGCATTAATAGTCAAAATAAAATGTCAGGATGTATTAACCTCTACTCTGTAGTGTGTGTAAATAAAGACACTAAGATTTATTCACTTTATTGTTTGGTTTTACTTATATATTTTATAATAAATCCTTTGGACAGCAATAAGCTCAAAAACAAAGGCCATGTGTAATGACAAATTAATTACTAAATTTATGTTCATCAAAAAGGTTGATAATGAATGACTAACTGTCACAAAATGTTTCAATCCATTTATCGTTCTCTGAAGAGGCCATAGTAATATCACTGAAAAATAGTTTCTATTATCTCTTAGGAAAAATACAAGACACCAATCTGAAGTAACATAATAGTTACTTCAAAAGTTGGTAGTTATGTGGAAAAGGTTGTGTCTAAAAGAGAAACGCTTAATGTGTGCTCTTAGAACATTTATGCACACATGGCCCTCTAAGAAACATGACTTTTTATTTAGGTCAAATAATTATTTTTCTAAATTAATTTTATTTATTTTGAATTCCGAAATTTTCTCCACAGATGCAAAAGTGATAAATGTTACTATTTTGGTTCTGTTTGCGGAAAACTAAAGATATATTTGAAAAAAGTTAAATGATAAAAGTTTTATATCAATGCCATCAGCTCTTTTAAATTAAAGCCATTACTTCCCAAAATTAGTTCCATTTTTTATCCTACTTTCAGCTGGAAGTTTATTTTATTTATGGCAAAACACTGGATATTATTATAAATGTTACCCTAAATTCTGTTGAAAAGTTCAACACTGAAGATGAAGTTATTTGTTTTTCAGGTAATAATACAAGTGCAAATTCTAGTGAAATATAAAATCATGGTGAAAGTAATGTCCTTACTAAATTAAGAAATCTCTAGAGCAATTGTGTTCTACCAAACAGAAATGTAAGCCAAATTTCTTAAAATCCGCAAATACTTTTACCATACAATATTTTTCTTATGAAGCCAATGTTAAACATACACACACAATTTACCATGATTCTAAGCCCTTGATCTTTTTTCCTGCTTTCATCATAGGATTCTCAAAATGTTTGAATCTTTAAGAAAACATATTATAAACCAATGTGTGTTCTACAATTGTACTATAGTTTTATAAGTGAGTCATCTATATTTTTCCTGCATTTTATTCAAAATAAATTAGAAATCTTCAAGCAATAGAGCAACAGCATAATTTGCCTTTTGAAGATTTTAGCAAATTGCAATTATTAATAGAAATATTTGTAAAAATGAAGATATGATTAAGAGTTAAGAACTGAACTGTACACACTGCTTATTTTTAAAGTTTTAAAGTTGTACTTTGTAATACCTCAATTTGAAGGATATATCTTTAGATGATTTTCATTTTTTATGGAATAAATATATATTCTGCACCAGGAGAGAATGAAATTAAGAAGTTCTGGGATTTTTTAGCATATACTTAGTGGAACATTTAGAAGGAACATAAATAAGAATAAATTGCCTGATGAATTTAGACTTGTAAATACATGATTCTATTTACAATATGTGTGGTATGTATGTGTGTGTGAGAGAGAGACAGAGAGAGAGACAGAAACAGAGAATGAAAACACTTTATTTAAAAAAAAATACACACTCAAAAAAATGTGTTAACTATGGCAATAAACTTCCCTAAAAAGTAGAGAAGATAATTTTTATTTTGTATATTATTATTTGAAAATTTTATCTTGAGCATACATTGCTTTGATAATAAAAAAAATTATTTATGAATATTAAAATATAGATAAATATAATATTTTGAAAAATATTGTTTCACCACTTTTTAGGGGTATTAAGAGAAAGTTTAGAAATCTTTAAAATTCAAAGTTAATAATTTTAATGGTGAGAATTTCACAAATTGTGTCTGGCCACAGAAAGATATGTCTAAACATTGGCCAGGGTTTTAGGTATTGTCAAGGACATCATTCTAGTTAACAAGCACATCTTGTTCATAGAGCTAAGGTTTTTGTTGATAATTTATTTTGCTTCTGTGTCAGCCACACACAGTCATGAAATGCAAGTTCCTTTTCATTGCAAAAAGAAACGTATTAGCCTTGGAAGTGGGTAATTGACTATTTTAAGGCTGAAGAATTAATAGATGTTACCTTCATATATTTCACCACTGGTGTAATCTCAAAGGGAAGAATGAGCAGAGTAGGTACATTTGTTGAACTTACCTTGGCAGCAGTGAGCGCTTTTTCTGGCAGTGATCATGTCCTTAGCTGATAAAGGGAAAATAATGTTTGTGAGACCACCTGAGAGCATTGGGAGCCATTATTTTCCTCGAAATCTTCTTGGCCCCAAAGAAACTGCTAGTTGCCATCCAAACTGCAACCCAAGGGATGCTTTGTCTATAACACATTTTACTAATGGACAAATACAGCTTTATATGAAGTTATTGATAAATATTTTTTGCAATTCTTAGGTATTTATTTCTAAGTAGTTAGAATATTCAATAGACAATTGCCTGAATTTTTTTTCTACCAAAGATGGCTTAGCATCATGACACAACCATAATTTCTATTATGATACAATCCTTTTTGTCTCTGCAAGGGAATACATTGTTAGGTTTCAGAAGAAATTTAAAGGTAATCTCCTCTAATCATTCACTCAATTCTAAGAGAATGTATTGTTTTCCAAGCTTTCAGAAGTATCAGCTCTCTCTATGACACCATCCCAAACCATTTAGTCAGAAACAGGTGAAGCAGAGAATGTTATAAAATTGCCATCCTGGATGAATTTCATCAGCCATTGACAAGTATGATGCAATTCAAAAACTATTTTACAAAACATTTACATTTCTCAAAAAATTAGTTTAATAAGTTCAGAAGATTTCTACTGGAAATTTTTCTGAGAATCGGTCATGAACTTTTAATAATGTCAAGAGCTTTTCCTCTAAATGTGGTGACCAGCTTACATTCTGACAGTGCTTCATTTGCTTTGTCACTATGCAACTGAAAAGGAACAAATAAAGGTAAAATGTAATGACAACTTAGTTCAATGCAATAATCTCCATGGAATAAATCAGTATCATATGTAAAATTATTTTATCCTTGAGTGTGCCTTCACTCAAAGTAAACTATGGACCCTCATCCATTTTGAAATGTAGGTCAGCCATTTAGCTAAATATAGTATGCTCTCTTCTCTATTTGCAAGAACAGGTGTCTACAACTGCAGTGAAAAGCTTTCTGTCACAATTCTTCTCTAAAATAGGGAATGTACACTACCGAGAGAAGAATCAGCTCACAATTTAGGTGTCCTCCAAGGAGTTTTCTTACACAGCTACTTCTACTGAGCCATGGACAGGGTGAATATTGAGAAGAGGAACATAAATAGACAGGCGCATTCTCAACTCTTAATTGTCCCACGAGGCTTTCAATACCTGAAACTAATACAACCAATATTAGAGGCCTGGTGCACAAAATTCGTGCATGGGAGCGTGTGTCCCTCAGCCAGCCTGTATCATCTCCAATCAGGGGATGTCCAACTGCCAGTTTAAGCCCTAAACCAGCAGGCATACATCTCTTTCACAATCCAGGACTGCTGGCTCCTAACCACTCGCCTGCCTGCCTGATAGTTCCCTAACCGCTCCCCTGCAGGCCTTATCACACCCAACTGACCTCCCCTGCTGGCCTGATCATCTCCAACTACCCTGCCCTGCAGGCCTGGTCACCCCCAACTGCCCTCTCCTGCTGGCCTGATTGCCCCAAACTGCCCTTCCCTGTTGGCCTGGTTGCTCCCAACTGTCCTCCCCTGCTGGCCTGATCTTGCCCCTAACTATCTTCCCCTGCAGGCCCGGTTGCCCCAAACTGCCCTCCCATGCCAGCCCAGTCACCCCCTGCAGGCCCAGTTGCCCTCAACTGGTCTTCCCTTCAGGCCTGTTTGCCCCCAACTGCCCTCCCCTGCCAGCCATCTTGTGGCTGCCATCTTGTGATGATGTTGCAAGAGGGCATTGATCAAAGGTGTGATGCCACCAAGTTTTTGCTATATAGGATAAGTTTATATACCAACTATATTCAAAATAAAAAAATTAATAACAAAAATGTTTATGAAAAAAACAATAATCTTAGAATAAGTGTTTTTGCTTTTATTTTCATTTCTGTTTTTATTAATCCTCATCTAAGGATATTTTTCCATTGAATTTTTTAAGAGAGAGTGAAAAGCAGAGGGAGAGATAGAGAAAAACATTGATCAATGTGAGAGAAACACATTGATTGGTTGTCTCCCACAAACGCTCTGACCAGGATTGAGCCTACAACCAAGGTACATGCTATTGGCCAGAATCAAACCTGGGACCCTTCAGTCCTCGGGCTGACACTCTATCCATTGAGCCAAACTGGCTAGGGCAAGATAATAATTATTTTGAATAAAAAACTCCTGAATTTTATTTTAGTGTAAAAGCTGAAGTTTTTGCTGTAAATAATAGATGCAGGATCTATATATGAGGATAGAAGAGTCAGTTTTCCACTCTAGCCATGATAATTATATCATAAACGGAGAGACACTCAGTCAGTAAGGAGCATGTTGTTAAAAGTGCCTGAGAAAGTTCTTTGATTTCCCCCCTACGCCTGCACGATCTCTACCCAAAAGAAGCAGGCAGTAGGCTTGCCAATAGATTTGGGAGCAACCTAAAATCTATTTGTGCTTCAATTTCTAGGAAGATGTTTGGGAAAGGGGATGCGGAAGGGGAAATGACTCAAAGAGAGTCTTCCCATCTCTCTCATGTGGTAGCAGAACAGACACAAGCATGGGATCAGTGAGGGTACAAAACCCAGAGAGAAATCTTCATTTTTCCTGGAGCTCCAGGATGATGCTGAAGGCTTCCAAAATTTCTCAAGGGGATATTCAAAGGACTTACCAACACTTTATCACCAGGTGATTACCAATGCTTCATCCAGATATAATATTCTATGACTCCTCAATAGACCCTCAGCAAGGTCTAGGAGTGAAATAAATAAAAAAATTTAATTTAGGTGACTGGGAAAAAGATTAGCTCATCCTCTTCAATTGTATGGCAGGAATCACCCTGCTATTACTGTAGCTGTTTATTCCTTGCCCTAAAAATGCAATGGACATTTGAGACTGTAGATTTCTTTCTCTGAATTCCTTGTGTTTTATTTTCCTTTACTCTGTTATCTGATATATTGTGACACTCCTTAGTTGGCAGTTTGGGGCTTTCCCTTCTTTCTTTACATACCCAACTTCTTCTAGGAAATCCACCAATTCCCCATTCCTTTGGCAGTGCATTGAGCCATGAAATGACGACCTTCAGGCACGTGGTGCCTTCCCATTTTGATACAAATTACTAAACCGCATATTCTTTCATTGGTGAGTGGGATTAGCACCCTGTGGCTGGGCACATGGAATGCAGATCAACTCAAATTGTTAAAACAGTGGCCCAAATCCTAAAGGGGACAATTGGCTTTTTGTGAAGCAATTTGCAAGTATCCCATTCCACTCTTAAAACTTAATATGCCCTGTTATGTTATTAGTACAGTCAACCACAGTTTTATTTTTACCTAGCTCACATTCTTTTAGAATGGCACAAGATAGGCTTTGCACATGGTTCTGAAATAGTAACAAGTCCTTAAGATCTATTGATTCGTAACCAATCCAGCATGGCAGTGCCAAAGTGATCAGATAAAGTATACCACCACAAGTCATACATAGAGCACTTGCCAGCACCTAAAGTATGGTTTATGTCAATATATATTGATGTTATGAATGATGAATATCAATCAAGTATATATTACAATAAAGAAGTATTATAAACACATGCAAAGTTAGGTATTCCCCTGCCTATATTTTTCTTTGCATGTACAGAATGGAATTCTGTGCTCTTTCAGGCTACACTAAAATGTTAGTGTTTAACAAAATTGAGAAAAGCTGTCAAGAAATGCTTTCCCTAATGTGTGAAATGCAGTGGGAATGGAGGGGAGAAGGTAAGTCTGATGATAGTAACCTCTCTGGCCTTTAATGTTCTGTTGAGAGCATCTTCAGTATACATATTACCAAACATTTATTCCCACATATACCAAATTACTCCTTCAACTAGATGCGACCTCTTTTCCCCAAACCTCTTTAGCTCTTTTGTATATAGCTTTTATGGCCATTAAAAATTCCATTTAGTAAAGATATTTTCTTTACCTGATTTGAAGCAACTTGAGGACAATGACATTGTGGCATTGTTTCTAACTCTCTATCCTCCCTTCCTCTCTGTAAAAAATTTAATGTGGCATAATTTAATGAATGCATCACCGTGCAACGTTTAACAAAATTCACTGCATAGATCTCTCATACAATAAATATTGTTGAATGAGTTAATGAACGAATTAATAAAATTAAATGTAAACTGGCTACTCAAAGAGCTTTACTCTGGCTGTCACTATTCTTTATTAAATGTGTCTTTGGTCAGCTGCCATACCTGAATACCTCATGTTAATCACTGATAGCAAATACACAGAGGAAGCTCCCAGGAGAGAACATTGCAGGCTGCATTCATGATAAGCCCCCTCTGCCTCCTTCTGCATTTTATACCAGCGACCCCTTTCATCAGGGAGGAATTGCTACATTACATTGTCAGTGTGCTAGTAAAACAAACTAGAAGGTTCTTGTTAAAATCTTAGTGAAAGTGAGCAGGTAACATCAGCCTTAAGTCAAAAGCAAAAGCTGGGAGGGGATTCCTGACAGGGAGCAGCACCCTTGAACCTGCTCCTAGTGCTTTTCCCAGCAAACCCTTGCAAAGCTGCTCATTTCTCTGGAGGCACACTATGAAACCAGTTTAAGTCCCATTCATCTCTTCAAATTTAAGGTTGCTTCTTCCTGATTTTTGGCTTATGCTCCTGTGTCAACTGAAAAAGTCAAGATTACACATATATTTTTTAAAATATTTCCCTAACTGGTTTAGCTCAGTGGATAGAGCATCAGCCTGTGGACTGAAAGGTCCCAGGTTCAATTCTGGTCAAGGGCATGCACCTTGGTTGCGGGCACATCCCCAGTAGGAGATGTGCAGGAGGCAGCTGAGTGATATTTCTTTCTCATCAATGTTTCTAACTCTCTATCCTCCCTTCCTCTCTGTAAAAAATAAAAAATTATATATATATATATATATATATATATATATATATATATATATATATATATATATAATTTTTATATTTATATATAATATATATATATATATAAAGGCACTTGATCAAGAACTCCTTTTGAGTGCTTTCTGCATGACAGACATATTCAGGTCCTGAGGAAACAGCAAACCGACATATGCAGTCCTCTCTTAGTTTGATTGGAGAGGCACCCAGGCCCCAATAAAATGCAATCTTTAAAAGTCTTAGAGGAAACTAGCATCATAGGTTTTCTTTAAAAAATGAAATATTTATTCCAGACGCAAAAGTTAAAGACTACATCTTACCTTAATATGAAGGTTTTAGGTAAAATCTAGAAATGAAAACTAAAATGACTTCATTCTCTGGTGCCACTGTTTGACGCTTACAACGGATATGTCGCTTGCAAATTTTGGTTGAACTGGTCAAAATTAATTAAAATACAAGCATAACAAGAAACTCAGGAGCAGTGAGAGCCTCAGATATTACATAAGACTTGAGTGTTTTATTTTTTCCTTTTAAATGTGCTCTGTGACATTACGACAAAAAATGAGTGGTATCATTTAAGATGCTATTAAAAAAAACTTGTTTTTTCTCAATCTCACTGAATCTGGGATTCAGGAGCAAATTACAAAATAACTTGTAATTGTGTTGCTTCTCTTTATTGCTGTTATTATTTTAACTTATTTCTGTTCCTCTCCATGTTTCCTAATTTTCCCTTTGTCTTGGTCAGAAGTCATTGCCAATCCTTCCTGTAGATCTTCAACAGAATTCCTAGGTCCTATGGTGGATGACACGTAGAAAATATACATGGAAGATCAGAAGGCACATATAATTCCTTCTATCACCTGACTGTCTAGAACTTAGTCATGTGACCTCATCTGAAGCAAGGGAAGTTGGGAAGCATATTCTAGCCATCCAGACATATGCTTGGCACTTATATTTCACCTGGAGAAAAGATAAAACCAATTATGGCAGATAACTGTAGTCCCTACCACAGTTGTTATGATTATGTCATCTTATAACACTTCTGGTACTTACTGTAAGAAGTAGATAAGAAAATAAAAACAAATATAAAATACCTCTGGCTGGTGTTTCCCAGTGGTTAGAGTGTCAGCCCCCATACTGAAGGATTGAAGGTTCTATTCTGGTCGAGAGCAGGTTCAATTCCTGGCCCCAGTTAGGGCAGGTATGGGAGGCAAGCAATCAATGTGTCTCTCACACATCAATGTTTCCCTCTCCCTCTCTCCCTACCTTCCTCCCACTCTCTGTAACAGTCAATGAAAAAATATCCTCAGGTGAGAATTAACAAAAACAGTAAAAAATATTTTTAAATGATATATATAAAATAAGTTTTATATGACATCTATTTTGTTAACCTGCTGAAAATTTTAATCTTATATGAAATTAGGGTCTGACACAGACTCAAAAACAAATTATTTAAGAATTAACATAATCCACTTTCATTTATTCCATTAGATCTTGGTTATGAAAAACCCCTAGTATTTCTCCCAAACCAATAGCTATGTAATTTAAAATTTAGGAAAAACAAATGTAAATGTCTACAGTGAATTTTTCCTATTCTTCAATGCAGATATCTATTCTGCTCAAGTAATATTACATTGCTGAGTTCAATAAACCTGGGAAAGGAATCAATTTCTTTACTGTTATAACTTCCTCTTTTAGGCTGCCTTCATCAAATATACAAAATGCTATGTGCACAGAGAAATGATGCTGTCATTGCCATGGCACTATACATCAATTTTGTTTTCCAGATAAGCACTATAGAAACTTAATAGCAAAGAGCAGTTTTTTTCAATGACAATGCATGACAGAAGCCGAAAGGTTTTCAAGCAAACAAATGTGTCATCTAATAGTCCATCAACCAGCCCTTGTCACACTGATAAACCTTTTATCTCTCTTTCCCATATTTTAATCAGTAACTTGGTTTGCATGTTCCTTGCAGTAACCAACTTAATAGGGATTCTTTATGCCCTCAGAAATCAACTCATTTTGGCCTAAATGAAACATTTCACTGTTTTGTTTTATCTCGATTTCTATTCACATTAACATAATAGCTTTTAATAGGATTGCATTTGTGATTAGAGTCAGCAAAGGTGGCTTTCTCTCAGAGGAAACTGACTGCAAGGCAAACTGTTGAGACTCCATCTGGGAACTTTTTTTTCTTTCTTTCTTTCTTTCTTTCTTTCTTTCTTTCTTTCTTTCTTTCTTTCTTTTTTTTTTTTTTTTTCCAGCTCTTGCCACAGGGAAAGATGGCCTCAGGAAAGAGCCTCAGGAGGAAGTCACCTGATAACTTATTTCTCATAAGTAATGGAAGTCCATTATATTTATTATAAAGGCTTACATACTTAAATATCTGCAATACTTAATTAGTATTTAAGTGAATGTTCTCTAAAATAAAGTATTCACAAAAGGACATGAAAATATGGGTGAATTGTGCTTTAATTTTATAGGTAGAAGAGGCTTTCTTAAGTATAACACCAAAAGCAGAATCTAAAGATCAAATGACTATCAAGTAGGATTATATACTACATAGGGACATGTTACATCTACATATCAAAAACAATATGAATGAAATTTCAAAAACCTGAGGAAATATATGTATAATTTATTTCATTGCCAAAGAGTTATTATTCTTCATATATGAATTCTAAAAAATTAATACAAAACCCACAAATGACACATGTGAGCACATTATAGGAAAAAAGAATTCACTAGCCCTGACCAGTGGGGCTCAGTTGGTTGGATGTTGTTTTGTGAACCTAAAGGTTGCTGGTTCAATTCCTGGTCAGGACACATGCCCAGGCAGGCCTCATCCCAAAAGGAGGATCCTAGGAATACAGGGGGCAGCAGATCAATGTTTCTCTCTTACATTGATATTTATCTCTTCCTCTCCCTCTCTCTCTATAATTTAGTAAAAAATCTTTTTAAAAAAGAATTCACTAAAGAAGTACAAATGAATCTCTTCATATAGTATATAGGTGTCTCATAACTATTATACACCTGAGAATAAATTTTGTATGCCAACTATAATTGGAAAATATATTATTTTTTAAATTAAAAAAAAACCTTAAAAGTAATTTCAAAAATAAATAGCCAAAACCGGTTTGGCTATTGGCTCAGTGGATAGAGCGTCAGCCTTTGGACTGAAAGGTCCCAGGTTCGATTCCAGTCCAGGACATGTACCTTGGTTGTAGGCACATCCCCAGTAGGGGGTGTTCAAAAGGCAACTGATTGATATTTCTCTCTCATCGATGTTTCTAACTCTCTATCGTTCTCCCTTCCTCTCTGTAAAAAATCAATAAAATATATTTTAAATAAATTAATAAACAAAGGAAGGAAGGAAGGAGTACAAATATCCAATAAGCATATGAAAAAACAAACATTAAATTGAGATAACATTTCTTAACATTCTAAATAAATAAATAAATTGTACAGTATTTTCAGAAAACAAAGTATAAAAAATTTCAACATTCTGTATGATTTTCAAACAATTAGACAAAAATAAAATAAGAAAATGCAGATAAGAAAGCAATAAGTAAGACTACACACACACACACACACACACACACACACACACACACACGGAGAGAGAGAAAAAACTTGTAAAAAAATCTACCAAAAACTATTGAGCTAATAAATAAGTTCAGCAATGTTTCACACTGTAAGATTACTATATAAAAATTAATTGTATTTCTATATTTAGCAGTAAAATCAAAGTAAAATGAAAAAAATTAATTTATAATAGCATAATAAAGAATAAAATAATACTTAGAAATAAATCTAACCAAAGAAGTGCAAGATTTATATACTGAGAGCTATAAAATACTAGTATTGTGGAGAGAAATTAAACACCTAAACGAATGGAAAGACATCCTGTGCTCAGTATTTGAAGATATAATATTGCTAATATGGCGGTGCTCCCCGAAATCACTGGAAATCCATGTCAAAATTCAAGGTACCTTTATTTTATTTTATTTTTTTCTAGAAATTGAAAAGCTGATTCTAAAATTCATATAAAAATTCAAACAATTTAGCCAAAACCGGTTTGGCTCAGTGGTAGAGCGTTGGTCTGCAGACTGAAAGGTCCCAGGTTCGATTCCGGTCAAGGGCATGTACCTTGGTTGCGGGCACATCCCCAGTAGGGGGTGTGCAAGAGACAGCTGGTCGATGTTTCTCTCTCATCGACATTTCTAGCTCTCTATCTCTCTCCCTTCCTCTCTGTAAAAAATCAATAAAATATATTTATTAAAAAAAATTCAAACAATTTAGGTGCCAGAAAAAGAAAAATTGACAAAGATCATAATGGGGAGCTCACATTTCAAAATTTTTAATATTTACAAAATGCTACAAATATCCATCTCATGCTAGCTAAGCTATATAGACCATTGGAGTAGAATTGAAAATCCAAACATAAATTCTTACATCAAGCATGTCAAACTCACAGCCTGTGGGCTGCATGTGGCCAACAATGAATATTTTTGTGGCCCACATGATATAACGGTACGTAAGAAACATTTTAATAAAAATTTCATAACTTAATTTTTACAATACCCTATTATACATAATTATTGTACTAAGAACAAACTACAATGTTTGCTAATGACTGATTACTATAATGATGTTGCATTCTTTTCCCTTATGCACATGCGCACCATTTCTCTCCACTAATACTAGAAATGAATACTTTAGAAGCCCATTACCACATCATTAGTCTTGGACTGACTTGTTTGGTGTGCACAACAGGAAATATTTCTCATGCGTAGAACAAGAAAAATAGGCTTATTTGCATTACACTTATTAATTTGAGCAGTTATTCAGTGTCTGGTTGAAGAAAAAATATTAGGCCAAAACTGGTTTGGCTCAATGGATAGAGCATCGGCTTGGGACTGAATGGTCCTGGGTTCGATTCTGATCAAGGGCATGTACCTTGGTTGCGGGCATCCCCAGTAGGGGGTGTGCAAGAGGCAGCTGATCGATGACTCTCTCTCATCGATGTTTCTAACTCTATCTCTCTCCCTTCCTCTCTGTAAAAAATCAATAAAATATATTATAAATAAATAAATAAATAAATATTATTTTTTATTAAAGTGCTCTATTATTTTATATTAACAATTCCTCACTTATTTAAGCCCTTTGTATTTATCATGTCTATATGAAAATAAACCTACATTTATAGGAAAATTGAAGCTTTTGGGTTTTTTTGGCCCACATATACTTCAGCCTTATTTATTTGGCCCATGTTAACCTTTGCGTTAGACATGCTTTTCTTACATTAATACTCACTAGTTTGATAATAAATAATATACAAATGATACATAGTATCATATTATTTTATTATTTTATATTTTTTATTATTTTGATGTTCTCCTCAAATGCCAGTGCAAAATCTTCCTCACTTTTAACCAAAACAACAAAAGTTCATCACAGAAATCAACTCATACATATGGGTGCCCAACATTGCAACAGATACATTCAGCATTACCCCTGTAGTAATCATCCAAAAAGGAAAAACTATAAATATTTTAATTCTTATCCTGTTGAAAGATTAAAAGCCAAAAATGTAACAAAACTTACAAGTCAAATAGTTTTCAAAAGTAATTATGGCAAATAACTTCAATGCTCCATTTCTATTTTTTAACATATTCACTAAATTATTTTACCCAAATGCACTGGACTGGCTATACATCAGAAGTTTTGCTAGACAGTAGGAATGTAAAAGGAATATTTTCTAGTCTCCTTCCCTAACATACAATTTAGTCATAGCCATAGAGTTTATTCACTAGGCACATATTGATTTTCACCTAGATGAAGAACCAGATATTGTGTTTGTTTCTGAGGATACAGAAACATTTAGGATACAGTCTATGCCTTTAAGGATGAGCAGTGTAGGAAGCAGTGTAGGAGCCGTGTAGTAGCCATGTATGAGCAATACGACATCAGGTTGAAATTGGCTCTCTGACATCCCTCGAAGGATCCTGGATTGCAAGAGGGTACAGGCCAGGCAGAAGGACCCCACCAGTGCACAAATCTGTGCACTGGGCCTCTAGTATGCATATAAGATCTTTGGTTAATCTTTTCCCACCCTCCCCTTTTCCCTCTTCCCTCTGAGATTCATCAATCTGTTCCATGTTTCCATGCCTGTGGTTTCTGGTCCTGTGTTGAGCAACTGCCCTCTGGTGATCAGTGCACATCACAGCTACCAGCTGCCTGGTCGGCCGATCAGCCAGTCAACCAGTCAACCAGTCAGCCAATCAGCCAGTTGGACAGTCGCTTAGGCTTGATAGATAATAGATGATAGATAGATAGATAGATAGATAGATAGATAGATAGATAGATAGATAGAATAGATGCAGTAAAAACAAACACCTTTTCAGGGTTTAATGTGATTACAAAGGGTGGCATGGTCAATTCTATAGAGCAAAAAGAATGTTCAAGAAGTTTGAACTTAATCCTATAGTCAATGGTCAGTCTCCAACACAGAAAGAACAAATTCCTTTTTCTCTAGCCTGTGGTCCAGAGAAAATAAATATCATTGCCTTGATGTCTTTACAGTGCAAGCAGAATCATTTCTACCCTGTAAAAAATAATAGCATCTATTAGGAAGAGTTTTCATAAGCTTTATTTGCAGTTATAAACTAAACAAATACTTATTAAAAAGGCCACGTAAAAATGTTACCTTTATGAATGTTTATAATAATCAAAGTCAAAAGAATTAACAAGCTTAAAAGAAAGGTGATAAAGAATGGTAAACTAATTCAGTGTCTTACAAAGGATAAACAAATTCCAAGTACGTACATTATAATAATAGAAATAATAATAACAAAGACCATGAATACAAGATACTAGTGTTTTCATTACATTTTACAAAAGAAATAAAAAGGAAGTGTATTACAAACAAGTGAGTGCCAGCCTATCAGTCAATGTCTCAAACTGAACCAAACCAAATGGAAGTTATCCACCAACTATTTTAGCATACTTTCCAGTGCATTGCATTTGGTCCTTAAAACAACTCTTTCTGCTTTCTTAGCAAAGGCTGAGCATAGTTCCCTTTTGACAACTGTGTAAGACAGGACCCTAATATTTCAAAATGATGCCATTTCAAGGCTAGCCTCTGTGCATCACAGAAGTCCTTTGGATAAATATTCAGGCGGGCTCAATAGCCATAGCAGTAGCTGTGGCACTTATACTAATAAAAGGGTAATATGCTAATTAGTCTGGATAGACCTGATGTCTTCCGGACAACCTCTGGATGTCCTGCAGCTGCTAGGACCGAGAAAGGCAGGCAGCCATAGCAGCTGTGAGAGCCAGCAGTGGCAGGGTGATGGGGTACCGCCTTCTTCTGATCGGTCTGGTAGCCTCCTATAGAAGGAGGCCAGACTGCAGCTTAAGACAGCCCCTGAGGGGTGCCAAGCTGTGAAAGGAGACAGGCCTGGCTGAGGAGAACTTCCCCCTCCCCCAGTGCACAAATTTTCGTGCACCAGGCCTCTAGTTATCATATATCATCCATCTGTTCCCTAAAGAGTTCATGACAACAATAAAAGGCATAGTGTCAGCTCCAACCTGAGTAAATTCCTCCTGTTGAAAACATAGAAAAATGGCAGCATTTTTATTATGGTCATTATGGGATTTTCTTAATTTTCTAAAATTGACGTTCTATTTTCTAAAAACATAATGATATAACTAAAGGAACAAGAACATGTTTTCTAAGACCCACATTCCAAGGGCTCATTTTCATTAAGAAAAGGATACTGTTAGGAAGTTGATAATAATCACTACCACCTTTCTGAGTGTCCATTATATGGTTGGCACACAGGTAGGCACTTCACAGTCATCTTGAGTACATTGCATCTGGTCCTTACAACAACCCTTTAAGAGAAGCATTACTATCTTCATTTTACAGAGAAAGGAACAGTTTGAAGCATAAGGAATAAGTTGCCAAGGTTGCACACAAATGCGGCAAAGAAGAGGTTTAATCCCAAACCCAGGAAATTCCAAAGCAGAGAGTTGAGATTAGTTTAGTTATTTCTACATCACTAATAAAGGTTGGAGGTTTCGCCTTTATTTGTTTTGGTGTGTGTGTGTGTGTGTGTGTGTGTGTGTGTGTGTGTGTGTGAGAGAGAGAGAGAGAGAGAGAGAGAGAGAGAGAGAGAGAGAGAGAGAGAGAGAGAGTTACTTCTCGTTGCCTGCATCATCTGAAAAAGAGATGAAGAAAAACAATCACTATAGGGAAGCTCTTCTAAGGAGCAACAAATGAGCTGCAGAATTCTGGGCATCATACCATTGCCAAGTGGTGGTGAATTCTAATCTGTAATAATTGTCACTGTTGTTTTTTGTTTTTTTTAACATTCTAGTATCTAGAAATTTAAATGTGGTCATAAACTGAAAGATATAAACTGTGCCTATGAATGAAGGCAAGGACTCAGGAAGACTTTACAACATGTTCTGTCCACATTACCTGCTTGTTTATGAAATGACACTAACTACAGAGTAAGGATAGTTACCACTGCTGTTTTAAAAAGGCCATTGGGGAAAAAAAAAACATGATTTTTAATAGAAAAAAAATGGTCTTTGATAACCATGTCTACAAACATGATATGGTCTCTGATAACGTCAGCATACAGGTCTTCCCAAGTTTTCTCCCCACTGGTCTTAGTTCTGCCTTCTAGCAGTTTCCTTTTCTACCTGACAGTGTAGCAAAAGTTTCAAGGCTGGTTTAGCTGTCACATTGCTTTGATGCTTTATGTTTCTATAAAGATTTCTTTTTCAAGAAAATAGTCTTTTGTCAACAATCAATTTTTAAATATCAAGCTTAAAGTTGTCCCTGGCATTCTGCAGTCCCTGCCTTCAAGCTAAAGTCATTTCCAACACAGTGTCCCTCTGTGCCTAGCAAACTTGTGTTTGCCTTTGTGGTGCCACTTTTCCTAGAGGAAAACTACGAAGAAGTAGAATGAGGACAGTAGGGGTGTTGCTAGAGAGATATTATCACTCCTGATGCCACGTGGGTTTTCCCTCAATCTCTAAGTCTGAGAGGTTTTAGCAGTCATTCCATCATATAAAAATTGGACACCCATATGCTTCTGTTCATTTACAAATTTTCTACTGAAGAATAATTACTGAAAATTAATAGAAAAAAAATCAAAGCTCTTGGCATCATTTCTAAGTCAAACTTTTTATTCTTATTATGAAGTAGAATATAAAAATGTGAAATCCAAGGTTAGACCTCTAAATTTTTATTATTATGTAGATTCTAATTTTAAAAACTTACCTGTAGATATTTTTCTACCCCTTGTTTCTATTTTTGGTACCAATGCTTTTTTATTGCCTTTGATGAAAAACACTATTATTATTATTATTATTATTATTATTATTAAAATATAATTTTGAAGACTTCCAAACTACCCCTTATTTAATGTTGTAAAAAACAAAATAAGCAAACAAAAAACCTTCTACTTCCTAAACATCAGTGAGGAATCAATGGGACTAGGAGAACTGTAGATCTTTCCTTAGAAAGCTAGGCGGTTTCCAGTTCACATTTTGGGCTTCTGTAGTTGGGGTGGGAATAGAAGTCTGAGAAGGCTCAAGGTAAGTGATCTCATGAAATGGACCTGGTTCTTGATATGTAGTGTAATTTGACAGCAAATACAAAGAGTGGAAAACAGGATTTTCATGCCTAATAAATCTTTCCCAAACGTTTCATCAAAAGGGATCTTGGAAAATAGGTTTAAGCAATAAATATCACCAGTGAGTAACCATGTTATTACCAATGGTTTTTTAAATGCCAGAAGAAATGTCAACAGGATGTTTCTTTCAATGAAAGAGTGGTCTCAATTCTACATCCAGCTTTGTTCCCAGGCAGGAGCTTTGATTTGAGGTGTGCATTCAGAAATGCTTTGAGAATTTAATTGAAAACATTATCCTATCTTTCCATTTTTATGACTACAGATTACACTAAGGTACTTAAAAGAATCACCAGCTAGTGTGTCCATGGTGGTATAGCACAGCCTAGAAGTAAGAATATAAATCCTACCCTAGCTGGTTTGGCTCAGTGGATAAAGTGTCAGCCTCTGGCTTGAAGAGTCCCTGGTTCAATTCCGGTCAAGGGCACATGCCTGGGTTGCAGGCTCAATCCCCAGTAGGGGGCATGTGGGAGACAGCTGATCAATGATTCTCTATCATCATTGATGCTTCTAACTTTCTCTCCTTCTCCCTTTCCCTCTGAAATTAATAAAAATATTTTTTAAAGAAGAATATAAGTCACAAGAAACATTATCATCTTCTTCCTGTTCATTTGTTTCTAACGGGACAGTAAATGCTGGTCCAAGGAATCATATTTTCAGTTCATCAAGGAAAGCAATCATCTCCAAAATAATGTCTACGTACTTCCAGACAACCACAAGATTATAACAGAACCAAATTTTATTGAGCACTTAATATATGTCAGGCTCTGTGCTAAGCACTTTACATACATTTCTTATCTAATTTTTACAATGCCCATGAGAAAGAGGTATCATTGATCCCATGAACAGATGAGAAAAGTAACAGTTAAATCACTTGGCCAGAGTTACAGAGTCATTAAGTATTAGAGCCATGTCACTTGTGTTCTCAATTACTACAATTTTCAATGAGTTTACAATCTAGTTGAAGAAATAAGTCATTACCATGTGAAACTGCTGGAAAACACATACACACATGCATGTATATACAAGAAACAACATCCACAGAGAAAAAATAACAAAGGTAAATAATATATTGGATTACATTACTATTACTATGAATTTTGAAGAATTCGAAAGGAGAAAAAATTTTTGAATCATTGAGATACATCATTGCAGACAAGATTAAATTGGGTTTGTTTTTGTGTAGCAAATCCAATAAATAGATCAAAAGTGTTTCCAGTGTGGTACAAAAGATCTTGAGGCCATGTCAAAAACAGAATGTAAATACACTTCCATCTATAAGCAGCTTCAGTAAGAATGGATGGGAAATGCAGTTCCTTATATGGAGACTTACTAAAGTTTATTAACATTAATCCTGTAATTCCTTTTCTAGAAATCTTTCTGAAGCAAATAAGAGATTGAGAAAGAAATTATTGGAGCAGAGGTGGGGGTGGGGGTCTTAAATGCATAAGTTTATTTCCTCACAGTTCTGGAGGTCAGAAGTCCAAGAGCAAGATTGCAGCGGGCTTATTTCTTCTGAGGCCTCTCTCCTTGGCTTGCAGATGCTGTCTTCTCCCAGCATCTTCACAGGGTCTCCCTTCCCTCTATGTCCATGTTTCTTCTCTTTTTTTGAAAAAGAAAAATATTAATCAATTAATTCAAAACATTTTTATTGAGCACTTACCTTGTGCTGGCCTGTGGTACACCCTGTGACCTAGCAGTGAACCAGAGCAGGAAGTTTCTCTTAGAGTTTCAAAGAGGGTTCATTGAAGCATAACTTACAACAGCAAAAAATTGGTTTTAAATTAAATGTCCAACAATCATTATGTTTCAATAAATGTTTAAATAAACAATGTAAACTATATATTTATAGTTATGTCTAAATGAGTGTGGTAATTTCCTGATGTAATTATTCTCTCAATTTTTATTTTCTTATTTAAATATGCTTACATTTTCTAAAATGCGCATGTTTTATTTTTGTAACTAGAAAAAAAATATTTTCTAAACAAAAGAGGAATAAGAATTAAGGACTGCTACCCCTACCCTATGATTTGCTGTCCATGTTCCCAGTGGTATCAGAATAAGTAATTGTCATATTTTCTTACACTGAGGATCTCTCTCAAGTAACTTCAGATTTTTTGCTCCTGTTTATAGAATTAAAACCGATAGTATAAAAGCTTAGCAGAATTATTTTAGGTGGGGAAAAAAACTGTTAATTGCATGTATTGTTCAGTTAGCATATCCAGGAACTGGAAGCACAGGTTCCACTCTTAAGATAACCTGCAATGAACCAGGCCCTCCAGCCTTTATGGTTCCATGTCCATCGTGTCTGGGCAATTCCAGCTTGAGAGACAAATAGTCCTCCAGCACATTTACAAGGTGGGTTGTGAGGACCCTGCAAAGTTCAGGAAACCACAAGTCATATAAGAACTAAAACTGAGAAAATAATGCCAGCTTTCTAAATCATTTTCTTAAAAACAAAATGACTAATAGCTAAGATATTTCTATAAGTATGCTCAACACATAGTAGGTATTTAATAAATATTAGTTTTTACTCCCCCTCCTTATTTGCTTTAATCATATATTAAAACATGTGTCTATAAACTTTTATAGCTGAGTCAAATTGTCAGAAAAGTGGAAGGAATGTTTGCATTACCACTGTGATATGGTTAGGGAAAGTGGAGGCCATTAAAGGTTGGTATTTTTTCCTTTTTAATGACCTAATAGTCAACACAGTAGAAATACATCACATGGAACTATAGGGAAAGAGATGCTAACTGATAAGAGTATTTATAGCTGATGAGAGATTTTTTTTTTTCCAATAAAGGAAGAGAATTTGAACTGAGGAGGCAGGCATTGGGGGTGGGGACGTGATTAATCAAGCTACTTCTTTAAAATTAGGCTTGGAAGTCTTGCTTCAAAAGGAATTTTGTTATTTTGTTATGCCTTATTCTCCTTTTCATGTCTAAACATTGGAGTCAGTATTGAAATCCTGGGTTTTTCTGGTGTCTGCATTTTAAAAGATTTTGTTTATGTTAAGGCTTAGGTCACATTAATAGGTATGTTTTAAGGAAAACATTACCTCTGTGTGACCTCTGGGATTTGAAGTTGAAAATTCAGTCACTGGAAAAAAAGGCATCCTAGTTGTCATGGATGAAATCTCTAACCTTAGAGACAATTGTGTGTCATCCTGTGAAAGTCTTCCTACAGCAGTAGAAAATAGTTGAACTAGAGGTGGAGCAAAGTAGGTTCTAATGGATCATAATTTAACTACAAAAACACAGACTGGTTAAAAATGAGCATGTTGAGGGAAAATAAATAAACCAGTGGAATTTTATGGAAATAGCAAACCATTTTCAGTGATCCTTCAGGAAGCAGGTTCCAACTTCCCTGAAGGAACCCATCCCCAATTCTTAAATTGTTGTTATAAGCTAAGCATTTTACCTCCAGAGGGAAGAATAAATTTATGCTGGTTATCATATATCAGAATTACACAGGACATCCTCTGTTAATGATCATTTATTCCTAGCTACTTGAAGAAAAATACCCAGTAATTATAGCAAATGTAAGTCAAATAGTAACAGCATAGTTTACATAGTATAGTAATTATAAGTTATGTCCATGCATCTGGGACAAAGGTCTTTTATGCTTGGTATTAAATCTGTGCTGCAATTTACTCACAATACCATTGGTGGGATTGAAGAAAGGAAGCTTGCCTGTAGAAAGGAAACTTGTCCTCCTTTCACATTTCCAATAAGTCACTTGAAGAAAACTGCTCCTCACATGCCTTGCTAAATCCAATTACCACCAAGACCTCATAGAGAAATATGCATTGCATTTTCAGCTAGTTCTTTATTGCACAATGCAAATTGTATTGTTAAAATTTAAACTGAGAGTGAGAGCGCAGATTTGTTCATTTCAAATTTGATTGAGGGAAAAATTCAAGCATATATTGTGACATTTTCTTTTTAGAGACTGCTGCCAAATGGACAATCAGAAGATGATCTCAAGTTTAGCAAAAAAAAAACAGACAAAAGTTTGGGCATCTCTGGCTTTGATATTTGGTAACACTAGAAACTACAAGTTTGCCTAAACAAAAATATACTAAATAAAAGTTTTGTAAAAATTTAGCATGAAAGACAAGCATTAAAAATTTATATTAATTGATTCCACACTGTTGAATCAATTAGTATAAATCTTCTGGATGCTCACATATACTTAGAAGGATTGAAGGCCACTGATGTCCTATCTGAAGTTAATAGGTTCAATAATTATTCATGTGCGTAATTCTAATCTAATCTATAGAAAAAATAAATTGATAAATCAATGAGAAATATTTCTCATTAAAAAGAAAATAAAAAGATTTTTCAAGGCCTTTACAAATTTGGCTCCACCCAATCTCTCAGATCTATCCAGCAGTACTTTCTGGGGCGACTCTAGCCACACTCAAATAATCCTCCAGGCTTTCTGTCTTGCAATGAAATGACTCTTATAAGAGACACTTCTCAGTATTTTCACCTTGTAAATAGAAACCTATCACTCAGATTTTAGCTTAAATACCTCTTCCTCCAAGAGGTCTTCCATGCCCCACCCCAACATTCTTATGTCACCCAACATTGATGGCCTTTCATTGTATCCTCTACTTTTCCCTAATTGTCCCCTGTATCATATTTCATTGCAGCTACTTGTTTACTTCTCTACTAATCTCTCTTCATACAGAGCAGGCAGGAGCCATGGTTTCAGCTCCACATCAAATTTTTAGCATCTACCACAGTGTCTGGCATGAGCCCAGTAGATATTTGTTTTGTGAATGAATGACCCGAGGCCTGGTTTCAAATACTGTTGTCCAGAAAAAAGCTTTGGGGATGGTAGGGAGAGAATAGGTTTGCTGAAGACTATCAAGAGGTGTGCTTGGGAAAAGTCTATGTGGCTTCAATTTAAGTTTGATCATATAATCTTTAAGCAGGTGGTTGTTTTTCACCTCTCTCCTTTCTCTATTTTTCCCTTGTCTAATTTTATTTATTAGAGAGAGCTTCTCACAGATTTTTAACATACATTAATATTCATTATTCAATTCCATAAGGGGCATTTTTCAAACTTATTTGATCATGGATCCTTTTGTTCTAAGAGCATCCCCTGAGATATCAGATAAATGGATCTTATGGAACACAATTTGAGATATGTCTGGCATAAACCATTTTGTGCTATTATTATTTTTGTCTCTATATCTATAAAGTGGGAATAAAATTATCTGCATTGATCTGGGAGGAACATTAATGTGTTATTATGAATCCAAGCATCTATTAATTTCATTGATCTATTGCATGACAAGGACTTATCTAACAAAGACTATGCTCACAGAGGGAGCATATTCCATGAATGAAGAAAAGATTCTACACAGAAATGTCTACATATATTCATTATTTTCAATTCTACAAATTTCCAGACTCCCATTTGCTCATCATCAAATAGTATTTATTAAACATGCAGTTTATATATCTATGTTTACTATTTACTAAATAATCTTTGAATCAATAGATAACATGATGATGATCTTCAACAATTTCTTTCTCTTTATCTTTAAGGCTAAATTTCACAACAGAAATGTAAGCAAATGGAGAATGTACTTGGGAATACTTGTATGATCTACCCCTGCCCAGGCTTATGTTCTCTACACTGATGCAGGGGACATAAGTTGAAATTTTGTTTATTTGTTTTATACCAGATTCTTCTTTCTAATATTGGTACTAGGACAACTAAACCATTGTGAGTGACCAACTTCCAGCATTTTGGGCAGAAAAGAGAGAAGGGCCAAATGAGCAGATGCTATCATGTCTAGGAATAAAAAGAATAGCAAGCATAAAATTAACTAAAAGCCTGTAATGTCATTAGATAATTTCAGATAATCAAACTAAATTTTCAAGGTTAATGCTGATCTTATGACTTTGTGATGCACAACATTATTATATTATCCAGTGTGTATGAGGAGCCTGGAAAAGGCATTTAGGAATTTATTAATCAAACAATTCTTGCTATTTGCTCAATTGTGAGAAAGAAAGGAATTTGAAATGAATAATATTCAAACTAAATTTTTTTTAAATAGAGGGAAAATATGAAAAAAAAGAAAGAAAGAAAGAAAGAAAGAAAGAAAGAAAGAAAGAAAGAAAGAAAGAAAGAAAGAAAGAAAGGAAGGAAGAAAATGGTTACCTGGGCATGAGTTTTTATATGCTAATCATCAAAAATTATGAAATTAGCCGAAGGCGGTTTGGCTCAGTGGTAGAGCGTCGGTCTGTGGACTGAAAGGTCTCAGGTTCGATTCTGGTCAAGGGCATGTACCTTGGTTGCGGGCACATCCCCAGTGGGGGTGTGCAAGAGGCAGCTGATCGATGTTTCTCTCTCATAGACATTTCTAGCTCTCTATCTCTCTCCCTTCCTCTCTGTAAAATATCAATAAAATATATATTTTTAAAAACTTTGTTTAAAAAAATTACGAAATTAAATATCATAAAATTAAATAAAAAATGTACAGCCAACCCTGGCTGGGTGGCTCAGTTTGTTGGAGTGTCATCCATGCACTAAAGAGGTTGTGAGTTTGATTCCTGTCAGAGCACATACCAAGGTTGTGAGTTCAATCCCTGGTCAAGGCCTATACAGAAGGCAATTAATACATGCTTCTTAATAACCTCTCTCCTCTCTCTCTCTCTCTCTCTCTCTCATCCTCTCTCTCTCTCTCTCTCTCTCTCTCTCTCCCTCCCTCTCTCATCCTTGCTTTATCTCTCTAATATCAATAAAAAATATCCTCTGGTAAGGATTTTAAAAATGTATGGACAATATTTTATATATGGTAACTTTTTTAAATTTAATATATACTCAACATTAAATTAAATCAGTTTAAGTCTAACAGCTAAAACATTGTATATATCTTCTAAACAGTGTGTGTGTGTGTGTGTGTGTGTGTGTGTGTGTGTAACCATATATACAGATACTTAGAAACATATAGTACATTTGGCTTTATGACTCTATGGTTAAGCTTTTTAAAACATGAAAGAGAATAGCAAATTTCCAAAAACATAGCACAAATCAACATAGTTATTATCTCACACTCCTAGGGTCAGAAATTCAGGATGACTTGCCTAGGTCCTCTGATTAGGGCTTCAAAATGGCAGTGAAGTTATTGTCCAGGTTTTGGATTTTATCAGAGGCTCAGCTGGGGCAGGATCTGCTTCCATGCTCCCTTGCGTTGCTAGTGGAATATACTTCTTTGTGGTAGTAAGATTCATGGAGACTTACTTTAAAGCATCAGTTAAGGATAGAGTCTAATATAATTAATGTAATCACAAGAGTGGCATCCATTGTCTTTGTCATACTGGATGAGTCAGTAGCCAGTCACAGGTCCCACTCACACTCAGAGGGAGATGATTGTACAAGCAAGTCTATCCACCACAGCCACAAACAGCCTTTGAATTGTATACCTTCTAGGTTATACTCCTGGAAAAGAATGGTTTCTTTTCATTGGTGCCAGTTTGAAAAACCCCAGGGAAAGATTCTGATTGGCCTCTAAAGTCAGAGGTCCATAGCTGGACCAATGTAATGCAGCCAGTGATGCAGGGTTCTCAGCTTATCCGGGAAGACATTAGAAAAAAGGATGGATCCTGAGAAATGAGGGGGATTCCTCAATCTTAGTTATTTCAAACCAGGTTTCCACTAGTTTTGAAAACATGATCCATTATTTTTCTATGTCTTTTGGACTTAGAAGTTTGGCCTTCTTCACTTTGATCAGACTGAGAGAAGAAATAAAGACTGACAGGTGAATCACTGTCTAGCTTGAGGATATAAAGGTAAACATTTTAAGTCTAACAAATAATGCCCAAAATAATTCTTCCATATCCAAATAAAATAAAATACCTTACATAAACCTCCAGGTGTATCTCCTTATGTTTACCATAACTTAGCAATACCTATTCACTTTTTTCTTAACAACCTTAATAAGGTGTGCTCATGCTACATAAACTCCTGCTGCAGAGGTAAAAACTGGAATTACAAAACATTGCTTAATTTTTTGACATTTTTAACCATGTCAGATGCGAGCTGCAGGATTCAAATTCTGAAGTTTTTTTAAAAAAAAATACTTTTTACCTTCATGGAGTGGGAGATGGGTAATCATAAATATAATGAAAATGAAACCTGGCCACTTACAAACCGGTCAAAATCTTTTCTTGTATTTGAAAACCATACCATCATTCTGACCTTGCAGTCATTTTAGTTAATAATATTTATTTTTAGAAACTCAAAGCCATTAAAGCCATAGGGGGTAACCATAATATTTTTAATTTCCATATCTATCGATAACACTTGAAAAACACTAAAGAAGATTCTCACTGAGCTTTTAATGAGAACAGGAAATACTCCAACTCCATCATGTTCAGAATTAAGAAAGTATTATATCATTTGATAAAAAGGTACAAAATATTGAGTTCTGTGATGCAAAGTTTAAAATAAAAATGGTATAAGAGGAAGATAGTGAGAAGTTTCTAGAAAAGCTATTTCTGTTTGTTTTGGATGTTAAACCAGGAAAGCAAATTGCCAAATAAGAACAGAAGCATAAATTAGTTCAAGAGACAGCTAAGACATCTTTATGGAAAGAGAAAATTGATGGGTCCCGCCTTGGAGCATGAAGGTGGAGTTAAAGGGCTTGAGCTTGTCTTCTATCAAGCAATCCTTAAAGCCAATGAACACTAATGTCTCTAAAAAATGTCACTTTTCAGGATATCCCTTTTTATATGCATTTGTCAAGCAGGGTGAAGTGGGAGGGCAACCCTTTATTGGAGTGGCCAGTCTGTCAAAGAAAACTAGACTTCCTGGAACCAGGATCTCAAATATTAGTATAATTGACACAACCCCTAAGGTTTCCAAGTCGACAGTGCCCTGCAGTTAACACTGTGGGTATTTTTTTGGATGAAATCTTATAAAACAAGCCATGTTCTGAATATGGTCACTCCAAGGAAAATTTATCCTTGTTGACTTAAGCATATTCTAAACATTTTTATGACACACGGAGACATAAATTCTTAGATTATAGAGTTAGCAGGCAGTTTAAAAAACAGTACTCTGGGGAAAAACAATTTTCTGACTTATTGTATTGTGAAAATGTAGTTTTTGTGGACTTCATGGGGAGGTTTAGTCACACAGAGATCTTTACAAATGTTTGGTTAATAGCAACTTTATCTCCCTATGCCTCAGTTCCACAAATCTAATGAAGTTGATTATAATTATCTTTTGAAATAAGAATAAATGAATAAATAAAATACTTAATGTAATAATGATGACAGCTGCTTCCAACTCCTTACTTTCTTCCAACAAGGCAGAATAGGAAAGTGGTGATGAGCATAGACCTTGCAATACCATTATATAACTCTGGGTGGGAATCTCAACTGCCTAGAGTTGGCTAATAACCACTTTTTAAAAATCTGTAAAATGAACCTAAAACTAGTACCTAACAGCTGTGGCGATTGCCTGAAGTAATGCATATGGAATGTCTAATACAAAGGCAAACCCAATTAGATTAAGTGGTAGTTATTGCCATGTATCATGTATTATTTTATTAGAAATGTTTTCTTTTTGTTTCATATAGTCCTGAGAACAATCCATTCACTTCAAACGTGAATGAGACAGACATAGCAAGGATTAATATATTGCATAAGGCTACATAGTAAATGACACAACCAAATTTAAACTCCATTCTGTTTGCCTTCAGAGCCTGTTGACTCGTACTCAAAAAGTAAGAGAAGAACTGGTTTTATTTTTGTTTTCCTGGAGGCCAAAGAACATGGTTTTCCAGAGAAAAGAAGGAAAGCAATCCTATCCTCCATGGTTCTTCTGTTAGATTGTGTTATAGATAAGTCTGATGCTTGGGTCTAGCAAAACATAAAAATAAAAATAAAAAATTTGACTAGTGAAATAACTTCCTTTCTAGTCTTTTTAACACTGTTTTGCTTTTTTCTAGGTAATTGAAATATGCATCCTTTCATTAATTTATTCAACAATTGCTAAGCATCTATTTTGCACTTACTGCTGAGCTAGGCTCCATGTGAATGCAATCTAATGGAGGAGGTTGACTTGGGTATTTACTAAGGACATACATTTCAGATTGTGAGGCAGAGAAGCTTCAAAAGAAATGTAATTAAATCAAGTTAGAAAGCAGCGTGTCAATTTAATGAGAGGGATAAATGTCATCTGACAAATAATTAGGACAAGTTAGGTTGTGGAAAAAAAAAAAATGCAGGATCCATGAGGATCAAAAAAGAATTTCTCAACCAAGGTCGGTGTGTTGACATTAGAAATGCAAAGAAAAGTTGTGATGCACTATTTAAAGAAATATCTCCTTCTTAAAGTTTTACCTAGTACTGGTTTACTAGTCAATCAACTGGAAAGACCCTAAAAATCTGCACATCAAAATAGATGTTTCGCCAGGACCGGTTTGGCTCAGTGGATAGAGCGTCGGCCTGCGGACTGAAAGGTCCCGGGTTCGATTCCGGGCAAGGGCATGTACCTTGGTTGCGGGCACATCCCCAGTGGGGGGTGTGCAAGAGGCAGCTGATCGATGATTCTCTCTCATCGATGTTTCTAACTCTCTATCCCTCTCTCTTCCTCTCTGTGAAAAATCAATAAAATATATTTAAAAAAAAAATAGATGTTTCCAGATTACTCATCAGGTGCACAAGAATCCTATCTAATAAAAGAGTAATATTCAAATTGACTGTCACTCCAACACACAAGATGGCTGCCCTCATGTGGGCACAAGATGGCCAGCAGGGGAGGGCAGTTGGGGGGACCAGGCCTGCAAGAAAAGGCAGTTGGGGGCAATCAAACCTGCAGGGGAGGGCAGTTAGGGGTGACCATGCTGGCAGAGGAGGGCAGTTAGGGGCAATCGGGCTGGCAGGGGAGCAGTTAGGCATCAATCAGGCTGGCAGGGAACTGGTTAGGGGTGATCAGGCTGGAAGGCAGAAGCGGCTAGGGGCAATCAGGAAGGCAGGCAGGTGAGCAGTTGGGAGCCAGCAGTCCTGGATTGTGAGAGGGGTTCCAGATTGGAGAGTATTCAGATCAGGCTGAGGGACACACACCCCTGTGAATGAATTTTGTGCACCGAGCCTCTAATTAATCATAGTTACAGATTCAGAAGCTTGTTCCCCAAAATTTCAATGTGTATATATATATATATATATATATATATATATATATATATATATATATATCTCCTTTGTATTTTGAAAAGTTGGGATTGAATGTCTCTCAGCATATGAAGTACTATGTATACTAGCTGTTGGATAGTCATCAGTGCTAAGATATTGAACTGTACTGACTTATAATCTTTAGCTCTAGTTTTGTGTAGACATTTTCCAAATAGAAATCACATTGTAACTCTTTGCAGAAGAGTCATCTATTAGACATATTAAAAAACTCTCGCCTCTTCCTTCTCACTTCCAAGCAATTGTGATTTCTCCAAACTCTCAACTTTGGTTCCTCAAACCAGAACATCTGCGGATTTTTCATTGAATTGAAACCACTGAGCATGACAATAGTCTGGAAGTTATAAAAATAGGAAACTCATCTCTCAGTGTCAACTTACCTCCTGATCTGCCTGCTTTGGACCTCCATCCAATGCTCTCACATAGTTCTTTTTTTATTTAAGTGTTTATTATTGAAAGTATTACATATATCCCTCTTATTCCTCCATTGATCCCTTCTACCCCATCCCCACTACCTGCCAGGGCCTTCACCAACCTATTGTCTGTGTCGATGGGATATGCATATATCCATACAAGTTTTTTGGTTGATCTTGTCCCACCCACTCACCCACACTTTCCCTCTGAGATTTGACAGTCTAGTCCATGCTTCGATGTCTCTCTCTCTCTCTCTCTCTCTCTCTCTCTCTCTCTCTCTCTCTCTCTCTAATATATTTTATTGATTTTTTACAGAGAGGAAAGAAGGGAGAGGAATAGAGAGTTAGAAACATTGATGAGAGGGAATCATCGATCAGCTGCCTCTTGCAAGCCGCCCCCACCCCCCCACTGGGGATGTGCCTGTAATCAAGGTACATGCCCTTGACCATAATCCAACTTGGGATCTTTCAGTCTGCAGGCCAAAGCTCTACCAACTGAGCCAAACCGGTTTCGGCTTCTATGTCTCTTAATCTATTTTGTCCATCAGTTTATTTTGTTCATTAGATTCCACATATGTGTGAGATCATGGGATATTTGTCTTTGAATGGCTTATTTTGCTTAGCACATAATTCTTTTTTTATGTTTATCCAGAGTATATATTATCTGCAAGAGGGTTAAGCCAATTGGAACTTACCAGATATAAATAAAAGAAGACCTCCATAATTGAAAGTCATAAAGTCAAAATTTCAGTATTAATATTATTTTTAAAATGTTTCTAGACTATCAATACATTTTTATTTTTTTACTGAAAATGAAAAATCTTTGTGTTCTATTGAGAATTTCCATATAAGAGCCATAGAACTTAAAAAACTGGAGAATCATTTCTTTTTAATTTTAGACTGATTTGTTTTAAAAACCAATTCACCAACTTTGGATGTTTATCTCTATATTAATGTGAACATTGCAAAAGAGTCTTACTAGTAAGTCATATCTGTTACATATATCTTGGAAAGATAAACTAGAATTCAGTGAGTTTCAACTATCCCATTTACCTAATCCACTAACCAGTAAAGGTTAAGCAGTTGGTCTTACAGAAATATCCATCATAAAATGAGTCTAGAAATCATAAAATATGCTTACACACATTTTCATCACAGAATTTGTAATCTAAGATTGACGTGTTTGAGCTTGAAATTAAGAATTAGAAGATAAAGGTTGAGAAGCAGATAAAAGAAGAAGTGCCAGTTAAAAACGTTTGTCATGCTATTCTTTTGTTGCTAATTTAGAAGACTTTAGTCTCAATTTAGCTTCTTTTGGTTAATACAGTACTTTAATCTAGGATTCAACATCAAGAAGTTTGCTATTTATATGATTAGAAATATGACCCCATAAATAAAATTCTATCTTTTTTAGTGAAACAAACCTACCTTTAAATTTCCCTTCATCATTTTTCATCACTGATAAAGCCTCACTATAACAGTGTAGATTATTTATTACATTATAATCAAGTAGAGGCCTGGTGCATGAAATTCATGCATGGTGGGTGGGGAGGGTTTCCTCAGCCTAGCCTGCACCATCTCCAATCTGGGACCCCTCAGGGGATGTCTGACTGCCAGTTTAGGCCCAATCTTGGCAGTTGGACATCCCTCTCATAATCCGGGACCACTGGCTCCTAACTGTTCACTTGCTTGCCTGCCTGCCTGCCTGAACGCCCCCAAATGCACCCCCTGCTGGCCTAGTCACCCCCAACTGCCTCCCCCCATCCCCCCACCAGCCTGGCAGCCCCCAACTGGCCCTCTGCGGATCTGGTTGCCCATCACAGCCTGCTGTTTGGTCATTTGGTCACCGCTCATTAACTCCCCTGCTGGCCTAGTCACCCCATGCAGTCTGTTGCTGTTGTTTGGTTACCCCTCTCTAACCCCCCTACTGGCCTGGTTGCCCTACACAGCCAGCTACTCAGTCATTTGATCTCCCCTCACTAATCCCTCTACCAGCCTAGTAGACCTATGCAGCCTGTTCGATCATCCATTTGGTTGTGATGGTCACTTAGGGTTTTATATATATTATATACTAGAGGCTTGGTGCACAAAATTCATGCATGGGGGAGAGGGGATGGTGGTGTCCCTCAGCCCAGCCTGCACCCTCTCCAATCTGGGATCCTTCTCACAATCCAGGACTGCTGGCTCCCAACTGCTTGCCTGCCTGCCTTCCTGATTGCCCCTAACTGTTTCTGCCTGCCAGCCTGATCAACCCATAACCATACCCATGCCAGACTGATTGATGTCTAACTGCTCCCCTGCCAGCCTGTTTGCCCCAAATGTCCCTCATCTGCTGACTTGGTCACTCCTAACTGCCATCCCCTGAAGAGTTGATCACACCCAACTGCCCTCTCTTGAAGGTTTGGTGCCTCCAAACTGCCCTCCCCTGCTGGCCATCTTGTGGTGGCCATCTTGTGTCCATATGGGAGCAGGATCTTTGATCAAATAGGGGCAGCCACCTTGTGTGTTGGATTGATGTTCTATTTGCATATTACTCTTATTAGACAGAATAGAGGTCTGGTGCATGGGTGGGGGCCAGGTGGTTTGCCCTGAAGGGTGTCCCAAATCAGAGTGTGGGTTCCCCTGGGGTGTGGGGCAGCCTGAGAGAGGGGCCTATGGTGGTTTGCAGGCCGGCCATGCCCTCTGGCAACCCAAGCAGAGGCTCTAGTATCTGGAATTTATTTATCTTCTATAATTGAAACTTTATATCCTGGAGTGGAGCCAAGCCTTCTGCTTGCTCCATGGCTGCTGCCATTTCTGTTTGGATTTGTTTACCGTATTTTCCGGCGTATAAGACGACCCCCTAATTTTACAGTTAAAAGATAGGTTTAGGTCTATATTCGCTGTATAAGACTACCCCCCACTTCTGAGGCAACACCAGTTCTTTTTTTTAATAGACCGCCTCTCTGACTCTGGCCAATCTGAGCAGGCTTTTTACTAGAACACAGTGTTGCTTCAGGTACAGAACATGTACAGAGAGGCAGAGAGGCAGTCTATTAAAAAAAGAACTGGTGTTACCTCGGAAGTGGTGGGTAGTCTTATACAGCAAATATAGACCTAAACCTATGTTTTAACTGTAAAATTAGGGGGTCGTTTTATACGCCAGAAAATACAGTACCTTCTATAATGGAAACTCTGTAGACTTGAGTGGAGGCTTAGACGGGCGAGGGCAGGCGGAAAGCTTGGCTTCTTCCATTGCCTGGGAAACCCAAGCCTCCCTCCCGCTTTCTGTGGCAGCAGGAGGGAGTTAGGGTTAATTTGCATACTCACCTGATTGACTGGTGGGTGTGGTTAGTGGATGTGGCTTGTGGGTATAGCGGATGTGTGGTCAATTTGCATATTACTGTTTTATTAGATAAGATATAGATTATTTTACTTATCGCTACATATAAATTTATGGACATAATAGAGTTGTACTAGTATGGTTTGTATATAGGGGATACATTGAAACACTTATTTCTACTGCTTAAGTAATTTGGAATGTCATTTGAACAACAAGCTTTAAAATTAAAATTTAATGAATCCAGCAAAAACATGCAAAGCCACCTTAAAAAGATGCAATCTATCCCAGGCCAGGAAGATTAGATAGTAATCCCTAGTCTGTTTGGCTCAGTGGATAGAACATCAGCTTGTAGACTGAAGGGTTCCTGGTTCGATTCCAGCCAAGGGCAAATGCCCATTAGGGGTGGCAGCCAACCAATGATTCTCTCATCATTGATGTTTCTATCTATCCTCTCCCTTCCTCTTTGAAATCAATAAAAATACATTTTTTTAAAAAAAGATTATATAGTAAATGGACTGGATATATTAATATGCCTGTAGAGAGAATGTCTGGACGGAACGGTGTTGCTCAGCTCCTGAAGCAAAGGATAGGGGATCACACATGCAAACCTTAGCAATGCAGGCTAAATCAGGGCAAGTTTTATGCAAAGATATGAATTAATTCCAGGAAATATTTTGTTTTTTGTTTTGTTTTTTAATCTCTTAGGCAGCCCAAAGCTATAACCAGTTCAGACCACCCTGATATCAGGTATAGCCCAACCATAAAGATGGCCACATATCACAAAATCTCATTCATTCATTCACTCATTTGCTTATTTAGCAACCTTTTACTAAATGCCAATAAAATTCTGATAGAGGGCAAGAAGATGGTGAGCTAAACAGATAGAACCCATATTCCTTAAGCTTCCACTCTATGGGAATGATAAGCAATAATTATATACTCACAGATAGAATATAATTCTAGAGAGTGGTAAGTTCTAAGAGGAAAATGTTTAAAAGATGAAAAAATATTAAGAAATGGTCAGGAAGGTTTTGACACTTACTCCAAGATCACACTATTTTAAATTGATGGACTGGTATGTGATCCTAGAGAATTTTGTCTCCAGATTCCAGCTTTGTGAATTACATTTATGTCATCAAGCATGCAGAGAATGTTCCTTCAACCTGTGTTTAGTAGGTCTTTTATTTCAAATTAATTCTTGTTATCAGGCCAAGTATATAGTGTTTTCTCTACAATATTTTTTCCTACATATTGATATCACCATAAAAAAGGTAAGCAAGAGAAATAGGTAAGGACAGTATATCTAACAGTATATTTAAAAAATGCAACAAAAAATGTTGCTTTTCAATCCATGTGTAGAATTTAGACACTAAAATAATTCTTTGGGAAACTCAAAGGGAATGCATCCCATTAAGTTTCTAAAATAAAAAAGGACAATCCTTTCTAGATTCACTGAAGTTTAATGCATGACAAGCTTCATTTCAAACGTGCTTTAAAAACATGATGTAATTCTGACAAGTCAGACTTTGTAACTTGGCAGAAGCAAAGTTTTTGAAATGTATTTGTATATGTGTTGGGTGTAAACTGTTATTGTGCTGGAAAACTTCTTGAAAGGGATTTTTATAAGTCTCATCTTGTCTCTCTCAAGTAGCTGTTAAAAATAGAGTTTATTGGCAACTATGTTCCCTTGTGTTAGAGAAGGATTAGCTTAATCCAGGTAAAATATCTTAACACTTCACTATATTCAATTTTATACAACTTAACTTTTATTACTCACTGTCCTAAAATAACTGTATGTATCCTAAGTGACTGAAAAGTTATACATTTGTCAGGTTTGTTTTTACAGACCTGTGAAACAAATGCTATTCTCTGACTGAGGAAATTTTTTTTTCTTTTCTACACACACTTGAATTACTTTAATTTTGGGTGAATGTTTATTTCTTTTTTCCCCCATAAAATATTAAAGTTCCTCTATGTGTTTAATAAAGCATGATAGAATTAGTCAAGCAAACATTCTGATTTTTAGTACAGTGTGCAATATACAAAGCTATTTGAGATCCTCTTTTAAAAATAATCCTATTTAGATTTAGGACATTTATGTGTACTAAAGCTGTTCTCCTTTCCAATTATAAAAAAGTCCAATTATGATTTTTGTCCTCCTCACTCCCATATTCTGGACCAGCTTAAAGCTAAGTTAAATTGGCAAAAATATCTCCAAATACCCATCAACCCTTTCAGCTTCCTGTCTTTGCCATCCTTTCCCATTTGTAAATATCCATTGCCCTTCCAGGGACAAAACCTAATATTAAAAACTAATCTGTCTTTGTCACTGATAGAAGATTTTGAATTTAGGTTTATACATTCCCTCTGACTGAGATATTTGTCTTGAAAACATTATCTCTACACTTTAAGTGAAAGAATGTGTCCTTGGTAAAAAATAAAAAATTTAAAGAATTGTTTCTCACTTGTGTAAAGGCATGCACCTTGCAGCAGCCACATGATTTGAACCATGGAACATCCAAGTTCAATGATACATGGAAGGAAAGAGATGGAGGGGTCACACTTGCTCTTAATTGACTCCAATATCATTCCTCCTCTTCCCAGATCATTGGCCAGGACCAGTCATATCTAGCCAATGAACATCTAGACAATGCTTCATCAAGAATAGATATGGCTCTTCTTAATCAGGAGATATATGGACTGAAAAAGACACACTTTCCCATACACTCACACTCAAAAAGCCACAGTGAAACAATGACAGGATGACCCACTGGACACTCATTCAGAAAGAGGAGGAACAGAGGACAGAAAGAAGTCCTGGTCCAAGGTCATTCTGAAATGCTGTTGGCAGATTCTGTAAATCCTCCACCCTGAGGTATGAACTATTCCTTAGTTCGGTTCCTGTCCTAGCCACCCTCTGGGGGTTCTTTCTTGTCCTTTGTTACATATGAAGTGAGTGTTGGAGGACAGTCTCTTTTGGAGAACTGTTCAGCTTTTCAACCCACTTTCAACTTCAGGGATTTTGATGACATGGGGTGTTTTAAATTTCATGAAAGGTTATTTTTCTAAGGCTCAGTCATTTTTCTCCAAAACTAAGTTGGTTTCCTGAACTTCTTTCGTATAAAAGCATTTGGCCTCTAGCAGAGGACAATGGGTGAACATGTACTGTGTGCAACACATAAATTCAATCCTCAAAACAGTCCTGAGCTTAAAGTATGGCCATAGTGACTATTTTAAAGATGGAGATGACATTACTGGCAAGATTAGCCAAGATTAGCATTTGGACCTATTCATATGCCCATTTGGTCTAATAAAGCTAATTTTGGAGACAATAGACTATAAAATTTTAAAATTGGACTCTTTCAAAGAAAATCCAAGACTTGTGGTCACTAAATGTTTGTTTCTTTTACTCCACACGCATTGGGCTTTTGATTGGCTCTTTTGTTTTTAAGCCAATCACTGAGAAGCTACATTTGGTCAGCACCTATCTCTGTGATGTGGGTTTTACCAGAAGACACCGGGTACCACATTGTTCACTTAAAATTTTGTATTGTTCAAATGGAACTTACTAAATATGTTTCACTGATTATTAGAAAGATAACATTTAAAAAAACTTTATTACTATTTTTTTTATCCTTGTGGCTTAATCTGTGCAGATAATATTGGATGTGGCAAATATCTTCTAGTTCTTATTTCTCACCATGAGTTTAAAACAGCTCACACTGTGGGGACTGACATTTCCAGGTCACAGTCAAAAGACATGGCCAAGGCTTTTGGTTGTGTCGAATTCTGCATGGCACATGCACTACCTCTCCTCTGAGCATAATTTTGTTTTAGAAATGAATGGCATTACAGAAACCTCAGAAGCACTGACTTAAATCCTGCCCTGCCAACCCTCTTTGGGAGATTCAGTTACATCCCTGAGTTCCCTACATCAAATATCCACTTGATTCCAGTGAATTTTAAAGTAATACAACCCCTGGAAAAGTTTGCCTTTCTATGCCTCCCTCTCCTCTTTTTCCTTCTCCTTCTCCTTAACAGAATATGTTTTCCTTTTTAGCAGAATGTATGAAATGTATGCTGTGCAGATGTTTTTGAATTTTTTTCTTTGGTACATTTGTGTTTGGAATCTGCAAAATTCTCTGACTTTTTTCTCTTTTGAGGCATTCTACTTTGCTAGGTTTCACGAATGATTTCTTTTTCTTTTTTCTGAGAAAAGGTGCTTGCATACCAGGGATCTCATTCATTCTTTTTCACTTAGTGTGGATTTATCAAAAGGAGCATTCAGTGCAATATGTTTCTATCACTCTGCAAAACCCTGACTAAAGACAAATCTTGACAGTAAACATATACCTTGTTTCACACATCAGTTGATAAAAGTTAACTATTCTGTATTAACATATGTTACCAGAGAGTGGTTCAGTAGTTGCTTAACCAGATCAAGTCCCCTTTTCCAGAGCTACCCTTTTTCTCAAGATGAAGGCTGTAAGCTACTAAAGAATCATAGTAATTGATTATACATCAAGTCTAAATTGACAGAGAGTAAATTGCATAGCATTTGGTAAAACAAGTTACTCACTGTTCCTCTTTCACCCTATAATGACTGTAATTCAATTAGGCTTATTGCCTGTTATTCAATATGATACTACTGTGAAATTGTTCCTTTTGCCATGCAAAGTTTATAGTTAAAGAGCCTGCTTTTCTTCCTAAAGCATACAAGCACTTATGTTAGAGCAGGATTTCATTATATTTAAAAACTTTTTCCATTGTTTACTTTATCACTGGGGTCAGATAAAGGAGCCAGAGTCAGAATTAGAATTAGTCTTTTGCTCTGGGAGGGTGGATATGAAGAAAGAGAAACCCCAGTGGAAATCAATTGTGGGTTTATTTGTATTTCCACAGCTCAGAAATTACAGGAACATTAGCAATGCTGGAAGTATGGGAGTGGAGGAGTGTCCGTATTTTTCTTATTATTCCTAAAATACACTGCAAATAATCCTGGGATATTTTGGTACAGGATATTCTAAATAGTCTATGAAACATAAATATTTTCAATCAATCTTGAAATTTTCACTGTAAAATTCTGTTTCCCAGGCTGATCCTACCAAGAAAAATTTATGAACAATTTTCCTTATATAACCATGAAAAATGTGTAGATATAGAGTTGACTTTTAGAATTAAACACACACACACACACACACACACACACACACACACACAACTAGTATATTCCAGGTTTAAGGAATTTTCATGCAACCTAAGAGTCAGATCTAAATAGCTATAATCGAAAAAAATAAAATAAATAAATAAATAAATAAATAAATAAATAAATAGCTATAATCCAGAGGATGGGCCTGAGTTATTATCTCTATGACAAGTTACTGTCTTATAGACAAGCTACTAAAGCTTTATTATGTGTTGAAGAGGACTTTCTTGAAGAATAAATGAGTTATCAATAGTACAATAAAGTAGTTAGAAGAGCTCCTGATACATTGCAAATCTCAAAAACAAAAACGGAGTTACTTCACTCTTCTTATGACTATGATTATTATTATACGGACTAACACTGAAAGTTTGCCCATCCTATGAAGTATAATTCAATTCATACATTCATCAAACTCACGATGATGTTGGATTTTTTCAGTGAATTTAGTGACCAGGTTATACAATTTAACTTGTGATCATATAGTTAGACCTTTGCTTATGACCATCCTACTTATGAATATCTCATAGATTTAAGCAGTCTGTTTCATCTTTCACCTAGCAATTGAAGCTCTATGCATCCTTAAATTAGGGTTCTACTCTTTTGGATACATATACACACATTTGTGTACCCCCAACTAATTTATATAATCTGGAGACACAAGGATAATGAGTTATACATAAATCCCACTGAAGCTTAGAAAATATTTTCAGTTTTGATCTAATAATGTTGCAGCAATTCTATTCATCCATATCAGTATAGGACCTGAACATTCAAGCCTAAGAAATAAATGCATGCAAAATATTAAAAATGTCAAATGGCGTATGTTATAAGCAATAACTTTTTTCCTAAAATTGGCTTGAAAAAAGTCTGAATGCCTCAATTGTCATTATTATTCTTGAGCAATGAAAGCTGCAACTTACTTTGTTCAAATATTCTGATATGCATATAATTTTATCTCACATTGTATCCAGTTTGCCTAGCTCAAGGTTACTTATTCTAAAGTCATCATAAAGTCATATGGAATGGAATTTTGCACTGAACGAAAGAGCCCAATTGTAACTTTCCCTTGACATTTGCTCTTTGTATACAAGCATTTTTTCGTTCTATCATCATGGCAAAAATCAGTCAACGTCACATTGTCACGTTTCTTAGGCTGCCAGGCATCTGGTTAAAAGTGATAAATTCAATTAGTTTTTAAATTTATAAAATGTCAATCAATTTGGCATGCTTCTTTCCTTCACCACAGTAAATAAACTAACCAGTTTTTTTGCCACCCTGCTCCCCACCAATCAGTATAACCAGGCCTACGTGTCAGATTTGGAAAGACCTGGATTCAGCTCATTTATTGACCACTCATGAGCTCGGTTCCCTGAACAGGTCTCCCAGGACTTGCTTCACAGACTGGTTTTGAATATCAAATAAGATACAGAACATACGGTGCTCAGAGCACAGTATATAGCACAGAAAGGACCAAGTAACCAAGAAAAAAAATTGTTTAAAGGTCATAAACATGAAGAAAAAAAGGTGACTTAGGTTTCAGTGATTCTGGAGATGGTAGTGCTGGTTGTGAACCATAGTGGCAAAGATCAGAGTGGTTATGCATCTAGGGAGGAAAGCAGTTGCAGAAAAATAATGTGAAGAAACTAAAAGGATATTTTATAAAAATATAGTGGAGCACAAGTTAAAGAATTGAGAAAATGTAAAGTCTAAGTTTAATATGGACAAATAACTGTAAGTTATATGTGAGTCCTGGGTACATATAGTAACTGCTTTATAGGGATAACCCCTGAGACCCACCTGTGGCTCTGCTTAGCAGTTCTCCAAAGAAGTATTTTATTTTATTTCCTTTTTTAAAAAAATACTTTATTGATTTCTTACAGAGAGGAAGAGAGAGGGATAGAAAGTTAGAAACATCGATGAGAGAGAAACATCTGCACACCTCCTACTGGGGATGTGCCCGCAACCAAGGTACAGGCCCTTAACCAGAATCGAACCTGGGACCTTTCAGTCCGCATGCCGACGCTCTATCCATTGAGCCAAACTGGTTCCGGCCTAAGCAGTATTTTCAATGTTTCAGAGAAGAATAAACCCTTATTTTTTTTCTAATATATTTTATTGATTTTTTACAGAGAGGAAGGGAGACTATAGATAGTTAGAAATGTCGACAAGAGAGAAACATCGACCAGCTGCCTCCTGCACACCCCTCACCGGGGATGTGCCCGCAACCAATGTACATGCCTTTGACCGGAATCGAACCTGGGACCCTTCAGTCTGCAAACCGACGCTCTATCCACTGAGCCAAACCGGCTTCGGCAGAATAAACCTTATTCCCCAGATACAAGAACACTTCAACCACCTAAAACCAAACTATGTCCTAGAGACATCATATTTTATTATTAAAACTTATGTATAATGTATATGCTATTCTATAAAAATATCTGTGTTTGTTATAAAGTTGTTTTTAGCCAAAAATTGGAGAAAATTGAAAGCTCTAGGAACTCAACAAGTCTATTCCTGAAGCTTTGCAAACCCCATGGCATGCTGCCCTTTACTTCCCTGGAAACATAATCATGCTTTTGGAGCAAAGGGTAAACAAAAACTAGCAATATTGCTGCAAAGCAGCCAATAAAACTATGCAGGGGTAACTACACCTTTATTTTAGATCATCTTCAACTTCGCTCGAGGCATGCGCTCCTTTATGGGTGACTATAGAGTTTTCAATCTGTCCTGGACAATGTGGGCCAACTCTTAAGAGTGTCCAAGGATTGAGCTGACGTTAGGGAACGAAATAACGTGCTCACAAAACAAACCCCCAAAGTGTGTTGACCATTGGCAGTTATGAGCAACCACAGGTCAATCACTCTCTTGTCAGAACTCCTGTATCCCTTTTGATGGCTCTGAAGGTGGGACCAACTTCTTGGAAGGCGGAGCCTGCTGGCTGTACTTAGGCCCATGCACTCCCTAGAAAATTAGGTTGTTCTTTTGTGAAACTAATAAGGAAAATGTTCTCTTTTTTGACAGTTGACAGACTTTATATACCCCCCAAATACCAGTCACAACATATGCCTAATTATTTCATGAATTATGCTGCGCTGTCACAGACCTCTTCTGGGAGTCAAGCCCTTCTGAGTGTTTTCACTCCTCCCTGCCTGGGGCTGAGGGAAACACACCTTGCCACCAGTCTTATCTTGCTCACACATCCTTCCTCCTGTGGGGGGTCGCATTGATCTTCCCATCAGTGGGTGGTCCTTCTCAGTCTGCCTTAAATCAGTACATTGGAACACCCAGTTTAACTCTCATGACATTTGAAGATGCTTCTTAAAACACGTCCTTCCTGGAAGGTGTTCATCTTCAACATGCTTTTTGTTCTGCTCTCTTGCTGCCAAAATAACAGGGAAAATCATTTTTCAAACAACCAAAATTATTTTTTATTTTCATCACGAAAGCAGGGTTTGCGCATTGAGAATATACATTCTGCTTAAGCCCTAAATGTAGAATTCATCTTCGAAAATTCTTGGAGCTAGAAAATACCTCTAGAACTGCCTAGTCAGCCATCAACAAGACGTCCATCCCACACTCCCATCCACAGTTATATATTCAATTACTATAATCTAATCTCCTCTATTCCTGTTCAAGTACTTATAACAAGGCACATGTATTTTATTCAAAAAAAGATGATCTAAAATAGTAGTGCTCTTAAAAGTAGTAAGAATTGACTTAAAGTTCACTGAGGACTGAATAGCATCAGAAAACCTTCATCAGGCCACGCATAACAGTTACCATACTTTTGGCTGCAATTAACAGAAAATCTGACTCAGCTAAATTAAACAATAAGGAAAATGTTGCAAGTCACACAACAAGGCATCCAGAGATAGGGAAGTTCCGGGAGCTGGTAAAGCTGCTAGCTGAGTAGCATCAATCAAAAGCAAAATTTTCTCCATTCATTTGTTCTGCCACCCTTAGTATTTTCCTCTCTACTCTGGGACTTATCCCCTCATCAACAAACAAAATGCTGCAGTAACTACATGGTCAAACAACAATTTCAAATTCAAGAAGGGGATAAGAGAAGGCATATCCTTTCCAAGATTTCCTTTTTAAGGAGGAAGAAATTTCAGAACAGACCTCTAGAGCGTTCTTGTTCATATTTTATTAGCCAGGTTTGTGTCATTCATGCATCCTATACCAATTCTGGACAGGAAAAATGTAGTTGTCACTATTATCTTCCACCAGTGGTTCGAAAACTTAAGTTTGCATCACAGTAGCCTGCGGGCTTATTACGGATTGCGGAACTTAACGCCTGTATGTAAAGCACAATGAACACATTTCTTTTTCACCCTGGGGTCTTGTTGATCTCTTGGTCCCTGTCCAAAAAGGTTACAAAGATCCTTTCTACTCTCAGATCCTCAAATCAATCATGGTATGACGGGCTAATTTTATGCTGAATGAGCTAAGGGAGGCCCAGATTTCTGGCAAAACGTTATGTCGGGGTATTTCTAAGAAGGGATGAGTGAATCAGTACAATCAGAAAAGAATATCCACTCTCATCAATTTGGGAAGGCATCATCCAATTCATTGAGAGCCCAAATAGAACAAAAAGAAGGGAGAATTTACTATCTTTGTTATTAAAAAAAAAATATATATATATATATATATATATATATATATATATATGTTTATATATATGTATGTATGTATACTGGTAGTTGGAATACACTAGTATATTAGTTTTAGTTGTACAACATACTGATTGGACATTTTTATACCTTATAATGTGATCACCCTACAAATCTAGTAACTGTCTGTCACCATGCAAAGTTATCACAATATTATTGACTATATTTTTTTCACCTCTTTTATTCATCCCTTACACCCTCCCCTCTGGCAACCATCAGTTTGTTATCTGTTTGTGTGAGTTTGTTCTTTTGGATTTTTTTTTCTTTTAGATTCCATATATAATTGAAATCTTATATGGTATTTGTCTTTATCTGTATGACTTATCATACTTAGCATAATACCCTCTGGGACCATTCATGTTGTCACAGGTATAGCAAAATTTTATTCTTTTTCACTGTTAAGTAATATTTCATTGTATACATGTTTGTTATTCATAGTATCCTGTAAAAGTCTTTATGGTAAGAATATCAGCAATTGATTTAAAAATTATGAAACTAGGTAAATTGGAATGGTTATATACATCTACTTTATTTACCTATTGATTAACACTAGGTTGCTTTAATAACTTTGCTATTATAAATAATGCTGCAATAAACTTAAGGGTATACATATATTTTCAGATTAGTGTTTTGTTTTACTTGGATAAATACCCAGAACTGGAGTTGCTGGGTAATATGGTAGCTCTATATTTTTTTTTAATTTTTCAATTATAGTTGAATTTAATATTATTTTATATTAGTTTCAGGTATACAGCAAAGTGGTTATACATTTATATTATTCACAAAGTGATCCCCCAAAAAGTCTAATACTCACCTGGTACCATATGTAGTTATCACAATATTATTAATTGTATTCCCTATGCTATACTTTATATTCCTAGGACTTTTCTATAACTATTAATTTGTACTTCTCAATCCCTTTATCTTTTTCACTCAAACTCCCAACATACCTCCCATCTGGCAACCATCAGTTTGTTCTTCATATCTGAGTATGTTTCTGTTTTGTTTGTTTATTTTGTTCTTTTATTTAAAAAGATGTTTTTATTGAGTTCAGAGAGAGGTAGGGGCTGCAGGCCAATCAGGGTGGTGGGGACCCACTGGGGCTGGGCTGGCTGGGGAGAGGTGCTACAAGAGGTTGGCCAGCTGGCTCCACCCCCCTGATCAGACCAGTTCACTGGCCACAGTGGGCGTTCCAGCATTCTGGTTGCTGGCTTTTTATATATATATATATAGATGCTGCAATGAACATAGGGGTGCATATGTCTTTTAAATTACTGTTTTTTAATTCTTCAGATAAATATACAGGAATGGAATTGCTCAGTCATAAGGTACTTCTACTTTTAATTTTGTGAGGAACCTTCACACTGTTTTCCACTTTGGCTGCACCAATTTTCAAACTCATCAAAAGTGCACAAGATTTTCCTTTTCTTCACATTCTCTCCAATACTTGTTGATTTATTGATAATAGCCATTCTGACAGGTGTGGGGTGATATCTCATTGTGGTTTTAATTTGCGTTTCTCTGATGGTTAGTTATATTCAGCCTCTTTTCGTAAGTCTATTGGCCTTTTGTATGTTCTCTGTGAAGAAGTGTCTGTCTATTCAGGTCCTCTGACCACTTTTTAATTGGATTGCTTATGTTTGTTTGTTTTTTGGTGCTTAATTGTATAGTTCTTTATAAATTTTGGATATAATGCATTATCAAATACATCATTGGCAAATATTTTCTCCCATTCAGTAGGTTGTCTTCTTATTTCATTGATGGTTTCTTTTGCTGTGCAAAATCTTTTTAATTTGATGTATTCCCATTTGTTTATTTTTCTGTTTGTTTCCCTTGCCCGAGGGAAAAGATTATTAAAAGCAGTGTGTCAAAGTGTTTATGTCTATTTTTTATCTAGGAGTTTTATAGTTTGAGGTCTTGCATTTAAGTGTTTAATCCATTTGGAGTTTATTCTTATATATGGATTAAAAGGTGGTCTAGTTTCATATTTTGCACATATCTGTCCAATTTTCCCAACACCATTTATTGAATATACTATCTATACCACCCAAAGCAATCAACATATTCAATGCAATCCCTATCAAAATTCTAATGCAAATAATTCTAAAATTTACATGAAACTACAAAAGGCACTAAATAGCCATAAAAATCTTGAGAAAAAACAAAGTTGGAGGTATCATGCTGCCTGCTATCAAACTATATTAAAAGGCTATAGTAATGGGAAAATCATAAAAACAGACACATGCCTCAATAGAACAGAGAGCCAAGAAATAAACCCATGCCTTTATGGTCAATTAATATATTTTTAGTATTTTGAATAATCTCCATACTGTTTTCCACAGTGTATGCACCAGTTTATAATCCCATTAACAGTGCAGGTACCACAGTTTTCTTTTTTCCAAATCTTTGCCAACAATTGTAGTATGTTGACTTCTTGAGAGTAGCCATTCTGGCAGGTGTGAGCTGGTATCTCATTAGAGTTTTGATTTGCATTTCCCAGATGATATGTGATTTTGAGCATCTTTTTATATCTCTGTCGCAATCTGTATGTCTTCTTTAGAGAAATGTTTAATCAGGTTCTCCACCCATTTTTTCATTGGATTGTTTGTATTTTTAGGTTGAGTTATATAGGTTACTTATATATTTTGAATATTAACCCATTATTGGATATAGAGCTTGCAAATATCTTTTCTTGTTAGGTTGTGTTTTTTATTTCGTTGATGGTTTCCTTTGCTGTGTAGAAACTTTTCAATTTGATGGAATTTTATTTGTTTATTTTGGATTTTTGTTACTTCTACTCAGGGAGACATATCTGAAGAGATATTACAAGACCAATGTTCGAGAGTTTATATGGATATTTTTACGCATGTATCACTGATGGACATTTGGATTGTTTCCATTTTTAACTATTATGAATAATATTGCTATGAACATTTGCACATTTTGGATGGACATGAATATTATTCAGCTTGTGCTGTTATAACAAAATACCAAAGCCTGGGAGGCTTAAGTAACAGGAATTTCCTTTTTCTCATTTCTGGAGGCTGTGAGTCCAAGCTCCAGGTGCTCCTATGAGAGCTTCCTGGCTGTAGACAGCCACCTTTTTTGCCAAGTTCTCTCATGGCTGGAATGAGACTGAGAGCAAGTTAGTTCTCCAGCATCACTTTTTACAAGAGTACTTATCCCATCATGAGGACCCTAACCTCATGACCTCCTCTTAACCCAATTTCCTAAAAATAAATAAATAAATAAATAACCCCATTCAAATTACTATTAGATTTGGGTTAAGTGTTCAACATATGAAATTGGGCAGGGGGCACACAAACTTTCAGTGAAAAGCTTAACCCTTAAAATCATTAGCAAATAGAATAGTTATTATTTTAAGACAGTGGCTTTGGCGTGTTTGTACATAACAAAAAAGGCAGAAATTGGTACATCTGGGTGCAGTGCTTCTGTGAAAAATCTAAAACATGGGTATTTGTCTTTAGGATTAGGAAGCAGAAAGAGATTTGTAAAAACGCAAGAAGGCTATTTAGTGAAGTCTGGTAGTAGGGAATTTCTTTGGAGGCTGGGGAAAAAAGAAAGAAACCATAATGGGAAAAATAAAGTGAAACTGCCACCCATAGTAACTTGAAAGATAAAAAGAGTACCTCAAAAGTTGGAAATTTGGCTAAGGAGATTCCAGAAAGGAATATTAAAGTATCAGTTGTTTTGTTTTGTTTTTAACTGTAGACAAGGGTAAGAGAGAAATGAGCTAAAGAAGGAACAGTTTAGTGTTTAATTAGAAATTAATAGAAACATACAGTGCCCAAGGGATTAATCTCTCCAGTCAGCACAGAATCCTCAATTTAAAAAAAAAAAAAAAAAAAAAGGCCTACAAAAATACAAGACTGTCAATAGAACTTGGCCTTGGGGGCAAGACTAAATTAAGGATGTAACTGGAAGTATTTTGCTGAAGGCTTTAGAGTGGCAGGAGTCAGTGAATCATAGATTCTCTTATATAGACAAAAAGGTTTCTAAAAATCCTAAGAGTAACATCTCATCTCACACTACTTCACTCACAGGCGTAAGTAGAGAAGGGCCTATCTTGAAGAGGTTTGTGAGTATGGCTTTTCGTTAATGTAGCTGACTATAATATGATACATAGAATATCCACAATATTTTAAAGGATATTTTAGCTGACAAACTAAATGACTCCAAGTTTCAATAAAATATATATATATATATATATATATATATATATATACATGAAATTTTAAAATTTTGTGTAAACAATTTAATTTACCAAATTGAAATACAAGACAATAAATAAAAATCACATGGTCACCAGTCAATGTGTCTTTTTCTCAAGTCAATGATTCTAAATCTTACTCCCTCCCACCCCACCCCATTTCACTTTCTCTAAAAAGCAATAGAAAAAATATCCTCAGGTTTGTATAAAAAAGAAAAATCACATGGTCAAATGTGGAAGTATATCAAATTTATTTTTCCTTATATTTAAGGAATGTAAAAATATGTCTAGATTCAAAAAATGGCAGCCAAAAAGGCAGATGTGTCATGCATCTCATCCCAGGAAAAGCAACTTAATAAGAGAACATCTGTAGGGAGCGGTTATAGGATTAAGCCTCGAATGACCTGCTGGCAAAGTCACAAAAAAGTCCCAGCTTAGGGGCATAGTCCTCTAAGCATAAAGCTTGACCTTGCAACTGCTCCCTAGATCTTTCCTGGGTAGCTAGTGGGCTGTGGGAGGGGCAGCAAGTGCTGCCAAAACAGTGAAACTTATAAGAACATTGTAAATTACCTTGTTTCCCCCTGACTATAAATAAAGCATGGGCTTTGCAGGCTGGATTTGGTCTGTGGCCTCAGCAAGGCACAGAAGATCCACCTAGACTAAGGTGATCAGACTTTAACATTGGTAAAGCAGGACACCATTTACAGGGGGGGAGAAGGGGAGGTGGAGAGGGGGAGGTTCTTGATTAAAAATTTCGTCTATAAGGAGCAAAAAAAAGTTTCATAGAACAAAAAAATAATATTGTAATATTTTTTTTTATTTCAAGATAAGTACAATTTACAAATATAATAAATAAATAAAAATTATGTATAATCGTGTCACTTTCAAGGCCGGCGCTAGACTTTTTGCTGCCACTATAAAATATAAATAACATGAGTACTGTCTGCTAAATTCAAGAAAATGTATGTATTTATGAAATAAATAAATAAATGACTTACTAAATTATCTGAATAGCTGATTTGTAATGACATCACTTGTTTAGCTGATTTTAATGACATCACTTGTTTAGCTTACTAGCACGCAGTACGATGTGTATTGTCTAAGAGACAGTTACAAAATGTTTTCGTCATTGCCAATCCCCAAAAATGCCATTGTTCATTAAGTCCAAACAATGGTGATCCAATTCTAACAACTGATCAACAATGCGAATTTTGATAAGCAGTTCTCTATAATCAGTTCTCAACAATTATTTGTTATTATTAAAGTTTAATATTATAAAATTAACAAAAATAATATAAAACTCGTGATGCGGGACAAATTGTTAAAAATCAAGACTGTCCCTCCAAAAGCGGGAAGTCTGGTCACCTTAACCTAGACCCAGCTTATTCTCTTGTCTGTCTTTATTCTTCATCCTTCACCGGCCCTCCCTCCTGCTCGCTGAAACCTTGGCTGTGCTTGCGAGGCACAAACATCCACCCAGAATTAACACGTTAGGCACAGCTGAGGAGACAATTTACAAGGAAGGGTAGAGGTTGCCGGGAGAACGATAGGAGTGGGGATCTGGGCTTGAGAGCAACATTGGCCAGTGGGCCGACGGGATGAAGAGGAAGCTGCATTGCACCAAAGCTGCGACCTTTAGCAACAGGTGTAACATCCAGTTGTGGAAAGGGAAAGCCACAGGCTGCTGGTGGCCAGGGAATCTGGGCCTAAGGTCACAGCCTTGAAAGTCTCCATCATAAGATGCTGCCCAAAGCGCAGCCTGAGCCACGCGGTGCTGCGGGGAGAGAAACCCACAGTTTCATGGTTGTTTTGGTTCGGTTTCGTCTTTGCTTTTATTTGCTAAACCTAGATCATAGGACTTTTCAACTGCAAACACTCACCTGAGGCTTCAGCTCAGGGAGAGAGGAGGTGCTTGAGGAGAGGCTGGGGAGGAAAGCCGGGCAGGGAGAGTGGCCAGGACTCCTGCATTGGGAAATTCTTAAGCTTCCAAACCTAAGTGGCCATTTCTCCCCTGAAGAACTAGCTCCTCTCAGTAGCCTCAAGGCAGGTAATACAGCCTGTCACACCCTGCCTACATTTTGAGCTATACAAAGGAAACAAAGACGAGGCCAAGTTTACTGATCTGAATAGGCCCAAGGAGCCCTTAGTGACTGGGTTGGAAGAGAGGCTGGTCCACCCTGCTATTCTGGGAATCAGACTGATAAAAACTCCAGGTTGCCATTCATTGGTCTCCATACAAGGATCTCTGACCAATCAAGACCAGAATATTTTGGGCCCCTTCCGGAGGAGTGGCTCTAGGTCAGCAGAAAAACATCCATCGTAATCCCTGAAAGTGAAATAGCACCAACCGCACTTAAAACCCTGTCAGAAACAAAAGCGTGAGTGATTAAGACTGACAGCTGTCAGACAGGCAAAGCCGGAGGATTGGCCTGATCTGCTTTACAGCCAAGCACTGTGGAGACAGACACAAGCAGATGACCTGTGAATCGCTTGGATCTTCTAGCTGGGTCCTAAGGCCAAAAGACAGTGCCTGAGAGTGGCCAGATCTTAAGTACCTAACAGGAAGCCCAGAATTAGCAGACAGAAGAGAAGAGTAGGGTACTAAACCAGCTCCCATGGAGCATTAAAACTTGTCTGAAGTTAGTGACAGTTCACTTTTTTATTTTTTTTATTTTAAATGTTATTATTTTTTATTTTTCATTTTATATCACTCAGTGAAAGCAATCCTAAAAGGAAAGTTCATAGCATTAAATACCTATCTAAAAAATAAGAAAAAAAAATGATAATAAATTATCTAACTCTACAACTAAAAGAACTAGAAAGAGAGCAACCAAGAACAGCCTGGTGTAAGTAGAAAGAAGAAAATAAAAAATATCAGAGTGGTAATAAATGACATAGGAACCAAAACAAAATAAAACAACAACAATAACAAAAGATCAATAAAACCAACAGCTGGTTCTTTGAAAAAAATAGACAAGATTGATGAATTTCTAGTGAGGCTCACTAAGAAACAAAAAGAGAGGACCCAAACAAATAAAATCAGAAATGAAAGAAGTGAAGTAACAACCAACCCCACAGAAATCCAAAGGGTTGTAAAAAAATTAAAAGCAACTCTATTTCAACTAACTGGACAACGGAGACAAAGTGGACACATCCCTAGAAAAATACAATCTTCAAAAACTCCAGAAAACCTAAATAGGCCAATAACTACCAATGAAATTGAAGCAGTAATCAAAAATCTTCCAACAAACAATATCCCTAGAAATAGATGCTAAAATCCTCAACAAAATATTAGAAAAACATATCCAGCAATAAATGAAAAAGATCATACACCACGACCAAGTATGATTTATTCCATGGATGCAAGACTGGTACAATTCCTGCAAATCACTAAACGTGACACATCACATAAACAAGTTGAAAGATAAAAAAAGAAAAAAAACATGATCATATAATTTGATGCAGAAAAAGCATTTGACAAAATATAATACACTTTCTTAATAAAAACTCTCAACAAAGTGGGAATAGAGGGATCATACCCCAACATAACAAAAGCCTTATATGACAAACCTACAGCCAACATCATACTCAGTTGACATAGTAAAATCCTTTTCTCTAGAACAGGAACAAGACAAAAATATCTACTAACACCACTTTTGTTTGAAATAGTATTGGAAGTGCTAGCTATAGCAATCAGACAAGAAGAAGAAATAAAAAATATCCAGATTGGGGGAAAAAACAAAAAACTAAAACTGATATTATTCACAAATGACATGATAATGTACATAGAAAAACCTAAAGACACATCCAAAAACTACCAAATTTAATAAAGAAATTCAGCAATGTAGTAGGATACATAATTAACTCTCAGATATCTATGGCATTTTTATACACCAGTAATGAACTCACAGAAAGAAAAACTAAAGAAAAAAATCCTATTTTTCCATTGCAATTAAAAAAAAAAAAGTAAGATACCTAAGGATAAACTTAACTAAAAAGCTAAAAGATCTATACTTGGAAAACTTTAGAACATTGAAAAAAGAGGTAGAGGAAGACATAACAAATGGAAGAACATACCATGTTCATGTATTGATAGAATCAACATCATTAAAATGTTCATACTACCCAAAGCAATCTGTAGATTAAATGCAATCCCCATTAAAGTACCAACAGCATATTTCACAGACCTAGAACTTACACTGCAAAAACTCATCTGGAATTAAAAAAAATATATAGCTGCAGCAATCCTGAGAATGAAAAACAAATTTGAAGAGATCAAAATACCAGGTACCAAGTTACTAGGTGTATGGGTTAATAATGCAGATTTTTTCAATAGATGGAGTTACACATATGTTGATATATATGCAATTTGATATGTATGCTATTCTGTTGTATTGATAACAAGCTTCAAAACTTCATATGTCAAATTTGCTGAAGGTGTTAACATCATAGATATTTTTACACTTAAAAATATTGAATTTCTTGCCAAAAAAGAAGAGCATTTGCAGGAAATTTTAATTCATTAGTTTATTTTGAAGAAAAGTGCTGCTGAAAGCTTCAGGAAGCTTCTGGTGAACATGTTCCATCTCAAGATATTTGTGAACCTTGGTTTGCTAGTATATTATAATTAGAGGCCCGGTGCATGACGTTCATGCACTGAGCAGGAGGTGGGTATGCCAGCCTGTACCCTCTCACAGTCAAAGACCCCTCAGGGTATATCTGCCTGCTGGGGGATGGGTTGGGCCTAAGCCAGCAGTCAGACATCCCTCTCACAATCCAGGCTCTCACAGTCCGGGACCACTTGCTCCTTACCATCCACCTGCAATGGAGGTGGGAGAGGCTCCTGCCACCACTTCTGTGCTTGCCAGCTGTAAGCCCAGCTTCTGGTTGAGTGCACTTACCATTCCTTCATTGAGTGTCTGCCCCCTGGTGGTCAGTGTTCATCATAGTGACCAGTCGTTCCACTGTTCAGTCAATTTGCATATTAGCCTTTTATTATATCAGAAGCCACTATTCTCAAAACCTGGTACTGGCACAAGAGAAACATAAAGACCAATGGACCAGAAATCAAGCCAAGCCATTATGCTCAATTAACATTTGCCAAAGGAGGCAAGAGCATACAGTGGAGTCAAAACAGTCTCTTCAATAAATAGTATTTAGAAAATGTGGCCAGGCACACCAGTGGGGTTCCCCCCCTGAAGGGGGTGTGGCCAGCCTAAAAACAGCCCTCAGCCCCTCTCCCAGGCTGGCCAGGCACCCCAGCTGGACCCCACCCTGATCTGTGACCCCCACTTGTGCACCAGGCCTCTATTATACTAATAAAAGGGTAATATGCTAATTAGACTGGGAGACCTTCTAGAAGATCTTTGGATGTTCTTTTGGACAAAGCCAAGGTGGTGAGGTCAAGGTAGAGGTGGTTAGAGTCCAAGAGGGTAGGGCAATTGTGGATGATCAGGCTGGTGAGGGGGAGGGGGCGTTGGGGATAAGCAGACCACCATGGGGACCAGTTGGGGGTGAGCAGGGGTCAGTTAGAGGTGATCAGGACAGCAGGGCAGGAAGTTGGGGGTAACCAGGCCAATGGGGAGGGCATTTGGGGGCGAGTAAACCATCAGTGGGGGTCAGTTAGAGGTGATCAGGCCAGCAGTGAGGGGCAATTGGGAGCGAGCAGGCTGGCAGGAAGAGTGGTTAGGGGCAATCAGGCAAGCAGGCAGGCAGATAAGTGCTTAGGAGCCAGCCATCCCAGATTGTGAGAGGGATGTCTGACTGCCAGTATAGGCACAATCCCTGTAAACCAGCAGTAGGACATCCTTTGAGGGGGTCCCAGATTGGAGAGAGTACAGGCCGGGCTGAGGGACACCCCCCACCTGTACACAAATTTTGTGCACCGGGCCACTAGTATATCTATATTTACCTATATTTGAGTTTTCCTATCCTTATTAATCATGAAATTTCCAGAATTTAGATAATGGTAAGGAAAGTAACTAATCTAGTTAAATGATTTATGTATCCAAAGCAATTGCTTTAGTAATCCCATACTCACAAGTTAACTTTATTGTCCTGTTTTCTTTCTGACTGCCACAGCTTGCTCTATGGGAAATGAATTATCACTTATAAGGGTATATATTTATACCAAGTAAACAGAAACTAAAAAGTTGATTTAAAGGTCAGCCATTGTGAACATTACCTATTCAGCCTTTTGTGGTTTATACTAGACAGTGTCAAAACATAGCTTGAACTTGATACCTATAACATGATCCCCTATCTGTCATCTATTTGATACAGACACAATGATTTTAAATAATGTCTTCAGCTTTACTAAAAAAATAAATAAACCAAAAATTTGAATGACTGTGTCTAATAAAAAATTGCATTTCTAATTATTTGACAGTTTTCTTTGCAGTTGCAAAATAGCATTTAAAATCTCCCAAGGTACAGGCATACCTCCCTTGTTTATATACTCACATTTATGTTAAATGATATTGTAAGGTCATTCTTTTCCATTCTTGTTGTCCATAAATACACATACTACATGGAGTTGCTGGATCTATCATTGAATTCAATAAATGGAAGTTCATGTTTTTATAACATCTTTAGGCATCCTTTCAAATATCTCAACATCATGCAACTTGTATAAATGTATGGCGCTTGGTGTACTGTGGTGGGAGCAATACATGTATGCATGTACATTTGTGGAAAAATAAAAGTGGTTGGGGAAATAAACAAGAAATGTTTTATATTAGATGGTCAATACACTTATTTTTAAAGCTTTTCCACATGAAATCAAAAGCCACCCCAACTTAAAAGTTCATCTTCATCACTCATCTCCTTAGGATACATTAAAGTGCCAAAATTTGTTAAATTCTTTAAGTGCAAAGCCATCATTGTTCCCTTATTAGACTCTGTTGCTTGTCAGAAACATTTATTAATCTAATTGGAACACCTTCTCAATTTAAATCAACCAAAAGTGTTCAGCTTATGTTTCAATTCCATTTCTAGGCAAGCCTCTGCTAGCCCCTAGTTTCTTCCTCTTCTAGGAACACCATCTTTTTTTCTTTCCGAAGCATGTAGCTGACATTATAGCGTGCCCCTCAGGGTAGGATAATTTGCTCATTGCAGATTAGTTCCCTACAGCAGGTAAGTCTCACCTGGGTCACATCCTTTAAGGGTATAGCCATGGACAGAAGAGCATGGAAACTTTTGCTGGAATGTGCAGAATTCTGCCCTGGCTTGTCCTACTCTGTGCTGCATTTTCTTTCTAGGGCTAATTTTCTTTCAAAAGCTAACACCATTATGACTGTATCAGTAACTCTTTTGCATTTTATGCCATCTTTTTTTTCCCTATGCTGCCCACCAGACAAGCTTTAGAAATGTAAACTGACATTCTGAATATTTCTGACTCAGCTATTGCACAAAACCTCTAAAGGAGTTTGACTTAATATGTCCAGCCTAGTTTCTACATGAGTTTAATAAACTAGAAAATTAGTAAATATGGTGTATGGTGGTATATGAGGACTGTTCTTGATGTCACATATGGAGTATGCACCTAAAATAATAAATTTGAGCTGTCTGGCCAACAAATATCAATATCATATATTTCATGGAGAGGCTAAATTTGATGGCAAAGGTTCTTCTTGTGTTTTACTCTATTTGACCTTGAAAAAAATTGCTTTCAACCAGTAATATCCCTAAGAAACAGGTGTTACTATAAAGGAGTCTCCTCATACTCAATAATTCTAAACCTGAAGCCCATTGTATATTAAAATACAATATACTTATGGCTCCAGGAGATCCATGAATTACATTAATTGTATATATATATATATATTATATATATATATATATATATATATATATATATATATATATGCATGTGGGGGGAAAGAGAAAGGTGGTCATAGCTTTCATAATATTCTCAAAGGAGACTGAGTTATTCAAAAAATAATAATTGGTATTCTAGGTTAGCTGATATTTTGGAAGATACTGAAAATGTAGATGCAACGTGTTAGTTTAAATGATTAAAAATAATACTGGTTTTTCTTTTTTCATTATTTGTTCATGATTATCTATGGCTTTCACTCTATATTAATTTCTCATACTCATTCATCATGCTATTATTCATCATCACCTAGAATCCATTATTTAATTAAATCTAATGTGCTGTGCTTTTTAAAGCCCACTAAAAAGGAGAATATGAAAGTGAGAAATGCTGTACAACTACAGACTGTATGCTGCCTGAACTGGGAGTAATTTGTGAGTGATAGGAGGATACAAATAAAGTAGTTTCTGACAGTAAAGTATTTTTACAATAAATGAAAACTAAGGAGTATATGAAAGAAGCAAACTTTTGAAACCCACAAGCCTAAAGGCCATGTTCATGCATTTTCCAGGCCTTCAAACAAAAATCTGTATCTTTCTATTAACACACTATTCAGCTTGAATTAAATTTTATTAATTCAAAACAATAAAATTAAAACTCACAAGCCAATAAATTAAAAGCTCTCCACTATGTTTGCCTAAATGTGTCAGATTAACTAATTTCTAAAACCCATTAATACTTTTAACAAAAGTTTTATTTCATAATGTGTCCATAACTCCTAACATCAAAATATGTCTTTCTTGTGCCAAATGTATCATTATGTTTATTGGGTAGTTAAGAAAATTTCATTATAAGTCATGTAAAAATAGTGCATATATACTTACCATGTTATTTATTTTTCAGTTTAGGTGGCAAACTCATTTCAACTGTAATTTTGTGATTGCTGTTTCCTTAGGTGAATATTCAGAATTCCTTAGAAACAATAACCAGAAGGATATTTTTTTCAAAGACTTAGTATGGTAGCCAAAATCCAAAATGATCTTCAGTGACCTGTCTCTTTGAATGAAAACACTTGCTGGAGAGGTTCATAGTGTGAGAACTCAGTGATGACTGCTTCCTGGCTTTCATACTTCGTGTAATCTTCTCCCAGGTTTTAACAGAGATAATCTGTAGGACCAATAAAATGTCGTAGAAGTCATGGTACATTACTGTGCTATTGATTATAATATCTCTCAACTCCACACCATTTTTTTGCCTGTTCAGTGAAAATGGATATGGGCCCTTCGAATACTGGTCCTTTGCCACCTGGCATGTTGTGAAACTTTGTCAACAGAGGCTGCTTCTCACAGATTCCTTTGCAGGAGGAAATGGATCTCACTTCCTGGTTCCAGCTGGCTCACTGGAGTACCTATGGTTCTCTAGAGCTCTTCCTGCTGTAAGACTAGCTCCTCTAGCACCAAGCTCTGGAAGAGCAGATGGCTTCTGAGTGTCCCTAGTGAGGCACAGCCTGAAAGAGCTTTCACCGGGACCT